>NC_090265.1:1359406213-1360036379 GCF_040414725.1 Anabrus simplex
GACCGACCGACCGACCGACCGACCGACCGACCGACCGACCGACCGACCGACCGACCGACCGACCGACCGACCGACCGACCGACCGACCGACCGACCGACCGACCGACCGACCGACCGACCGACCGACCGACCGACCGACCGACCGACCGACTGACCGACCGACCGACCGACCGACCGACCGACCGACCGACCGACCGACCGACCAATCGAACGACCGACTGACCTGTGACGTCCATTTTAAGTTTTGATCTCTGTGTGTGTGCCCACAATCTTACGAAACAAACAGGTTTGTTGTGAGTAACCCTGTGCATTTATTTACAATTTGCTTGACACCTATTTTATTTAATTAACTCATGATTTAACCTGGTCCCCTTTTGTTTTTAATACACTTCATCTTTAAAATTATCATCCTTCATTTAATAGCCTGGCTTGCCTTAGATTTCTTTATTTTTTAAGGATAACTGGGTTCTTCAAGTCTCTTAGTCTGCTCTGGTTGAAATCCGTCGACCATTATTAATACAAAGGCTTCTTTCGCTGCGTCTGTGATCTCTGATTGTGATTATTTTATAGTGTTGCCTGGGTAGGTACAGGAAGAACAACTTCCTCCAGGTCATGAATATGATCGGCCAACTTAAGACACTACCAGAAAAGACTTCGAACAGGAGTGGGAAAATGTGGAGGCAATTTGCAGAAATGGGGATGTCTGGGAGATAATGATACTGTAGAATGTGCATTTGTAGAAACTCAGACCATGAGCCATATTATTCAATGTTTTGTGATATCCGAAGCCATCTCTGTTCAGTTTTGACTCAGTTAATTCATAACCGCTTGGTTATTCAGTCCACTGAAACTCAAGAACCTAACAGATATACACCTTATTCGGTGCCCTTTGGTTCCTGTGACCTGCACTCAGGAAGATTTATTGTATGGTGCGGACATGGTTATGTAAGTATCGCAGTACTGGGCTGACAGATTGTATTTCGGAGTTTAACTGTCAGATTTATATTACACTTTTTATTGTTTAATTTTGCACAGAAAATGTTCCTCTCTTATGCTTCTGTGTTGCAATGTTCTGCTAGAATGAAAGAAATAAAGTGTAGTTGTACACCGATGAACCAATACATTAAGACCACTTACCTAATACGATGTAGGGCTACAGTTGCACGCTGAACTGTGGTCTTATGGCGACGATGGGACAGGAAAGGGCTAGGAGTTGGAAGGAAGCGGCCGTGGCCTTAATTAAGGTACAGCCCCAGCATTCGTCTGGTGTGAAAATGGGAAACCACAGAAACCATCTTCAGGGCTGCCGAAGGCATCGATTCAACGAGGTGTCAGGAATTATACCTATTCTGGGGTACCTGGCACTACAAGTGCAACAGCAGATCTTCCAGTTGGCGTACACTGCTGGGTGGTGGTGATGTAGCACGAATCTACTTCTCCAAGTCGAACCACAAATGTTCCAATGGGGTTCATCTCGGGGCTATTTGGGGGCCACGGAGTAAAAGCAAATTCACTGCCGTATTCCTCGAACCAATTCTTCAAATCGTCGTAATGTGGCATGGCGTGTTGTCATGTTGGAAGTGGCCGTCACCATCAGAGAACACTATTGACATGAACGGATGGACTTGGTTCCCAGTAAAGTCCAGATGCCGAACAGCTGTTGGAGATTGGTGTACCGAAATAATAGGCCCCAGTGTGTTCCATGAAAACATCGCCCATTACACCTTCTCCACGAGCGTATCTCCGCCCGACCATGCAACTACATGCCAGAGCCTCCGATGAAAATCGGCGTACACGCTCTCGATCGTCGATGTGTTGAACCAGGAATCTGGATTAATCGAACCAGGTGGCCTTTTTCCAATCATTAGCAGTCCAGTAGCGGTGATTTTGTGCCTACTTTACGCGCTGCTTTCAGTCAGCATAGAGGTACGACTGGATCCTCGACTTGGCAGTCTCGCGAGCACCAGTGTTCGGTGAATCGTGTGCTGAAAACATTGACCTAGTCATCACCATCGTACCTACTAGCCATTTCTCTAACTGTGGCCCCGCGGTCGCTCCGAACAATGCGCGACAGCCTCCCCTGGCCTCTGGCATCAATAAGCCGCTGTCGACACGCGGCTGGACGATGTATCGTTGTTTGATCAATGTCGTACCACTTTCGATACGTGCTCACAATAGTGGCACGAAAGCAGCCCACAAGCCTTGACGTTTCACAAATGCTGGTGCCAAGGCGCAGTGCCATCACAACTTGCCTTCTATGAAGTACAGAGAAATCGGCCGCTTTTTCCATTCTGACGCCGGAGACACTACTAAAAGCAAGCCTCTAGTCATTGTTCTGTATCTACCTTGCTACCAGCATGTCACGTGTTACTCTCCCCACTCCGGGCGCGCTAAATGTTGCTGGGCAAGGGTGGTCATAATCTAATGGCTCATCGGTGTATAGTTATAATTCAAATGTAATAGTTCACATGCCATGTGCAGTAGGTAAGGGTTATTCTGCCCGAAGGCAGGTCCGAACCTCCGCAGAGGTGTTCTTGAGCCGGAGTTTACGTGCGGTAGGGTGGCCAGTTCCTTTCCGCTCCTCCATTCCCTTAAACCCCCACCAACAGCGCGTGGCAACCCATCCAACTCCTGACCACGCCCAATGTTGCTTAACTTCGGAGATCTCACGGGATCCGGTGTTTCAACACGTCTACGGCCGTTGGCCCATGTGCAGTAAATGTGAAAAAAGAATTTATGGGAAACTGCAGTTGCAGTTAATATTTCTCTCTCACCTCTGTCTCAGAAAAAGGCTTCATACATTTGTTAATTTCTTTGTGAATTCCCATAAAAAATACATATAACTGATATATATATTTTCAGGGCGTGCTTCCTTCTATATGAAAATAAATTGACATTTTGGTCCTTTTCACTTTTACACTAGCCTACATACCATGTTGAAATATTACTTAGTTTACTTAATAATCAGCCAGTTATTGTTATTACACGTTGTGGCCTGTTGCTAGTGAGGGACCTAGTTTTCTCGAAGTTAGTTTACAGGTGGTCGACCGCCCTGCGAGGGCCTATAAATGTAACAAGTCAGTGGCTGCAATGTCGTACTGGCGTACTTGACGTCACGGAGATGAGAGACACTCCCGAAATACTGTAGTATTGATTGCACCCAGCACCTGGACAAAGTTCTACGTATGTCATCACACTTGCTCTTGTCCCAGTCACCAGCTCATAATCGTATTTTAAAATGACAGGTTGGTTGTGTACCTGTCAGCGGAGATTAGATTTTAGGAACGACGAATAATGTGACCTTTCAATTAAAAGCCTAGGTAAATTACGGATTATATGAATATTTAAAAGATAGTTCTTCGGTTGCCTCGCGTGCTATTATAACAGGACTGCCAGTAACTTTTTATCTATCGTAAGGGGAGCTTATCACAGATTTCCCCGAATAATAATAATAATAATAATAATAATAATAATAATAATAATAATAATAATAATAATAATAATAATAATAATAATAATAATAATAATAATAATTGTACCGGTTGGTACACCTATACGCCGCACATTTGAATTTTCCGCCTTAAAGTACTCCTCTACAGCTGAAACTCTGAACTTTAAAACTGAATTAATTCAACCGTTTATCAGAAGATGTCACTGTGTTAATTTCGAATTGCTTTTGTTTACTAATTATCAAGAAGTGTGGATATTCTCTCACAGATGTCTCTACCAAAAAATATGATCATGCACCCTGGTGCGAAGTGAAGGAACTTTTCTTGAAGATATTTTGTATTCATAAGTTGCTAAATGTTGTTCTTTCATTTGTGGGTTGGCAATATTAATCTTTCTTTCCGCCAGTTTTGAAATTAGCCAATCGTAAATTTCTGTCATTAATTTTTAGCCAATGGCGTCTTTCTTCCCCATTCTTGATGTGTAACTGTAAGCTATCCAATAAACGACTGTGGGTGTGTCTTAATCATTCATGAAAGGTCTCGAATTTTCACCGAGAGTATAAAAACTGCTGATTTTCCTGGCTCTCGGCCACTCGTACAACATCTTGCTTAGTGTATGGAAGTATAGCAGGAGGCGGGAAGCGCCCCTTTCATCCGCCAGCAGCTCTTCTATAAGGTAATGGCCTTTTAACATCTTTAATTCTTGCTAGCTCAGCAGTTTAGCCCTCAGGGAAGGCCCGAAACTTTTTCAATGTAACCTACCTTTCGAAAAATGTAACTTAGTGCCGGCTTATGTAAAAGTTTCTTATTACTTTAACCTTAAATCGGGGATAGAGAGTGCTTTACCCTTTCGAGCTCCCCTTCATCTTGAGTTGAGGTGACTACGTTTTCATAACCGATTTTCTACTCTTAATGTCTTAAAATTTTCTTTTACGAGTCACCTCCCTAGCTTGGGAATAGCCCCTGTGTCAGCGGCCTAGTGCCCCTTAGGTTTTATAAGGTTTCATGTAGGAGCGCAAGCAACGCCTCCATTCATATTGGTATTTTGGGCCATTTAATTAACCTATTATTTTTGTTTTAAGGCCCTGTAGGCTGGGTACAAGATACCCCTGTTTAATTCTTGTAAGTTGTGCCTCGATGGCAAGTTACTGTAAAGACTGGTATTGCCTTTAAGAGGCTTGAAAAATTGAGAGCGGCTCAGCTCTTCCTTGTGTTTGAGAAGTGCCTCTGGGAGGCTTGAGGTTAAAAGTTGGGAGCAAGTGCTCCATGTAATGAGGGGTTTTCTGCCCTTTGGTAATTTGTGGTTGTGAGCTGAGGGCTCAGGAATTATAACTTGGGGCTCGACGCCCAGAATTTGTAAAGACCTCTTAACTTGTGCTTTCGTTTGTAAAGTTACAATTGTACCTGATTTTTTTCATTGTTATTTCACCTAGTGAAAATTTGTTAAATCTTGTTGTCTGTTGAAAATATAACCTTTATTTAAATTTTAATTCATCCTTCGGACTTGTAGTTAGACCCATTCCAGCCCGCACCTTCTTTCACCTCTGCCTTCCACGGAAAACTCCGTAACAACAACAACAACAACAATAATAATAATAATAATAATAATAATCAAAGCAGTCATCTCCTTACAGGTCATGAAGGTCCCTGGAAGAATGGAGGGTAAAGGCTTCCACTCTCCGTAACCTCGACACTTGGTGGGGTACAGTGGTTAGCTCTACGCCCGGCCGCCTTTGCTCCCAGGAATTAACCTGGTACTCAATTTTGGTGTAGGTTGAGTGAACCTCAGGGCCACGTGCACCTCCGGAAGTGGAAATCTCGTTTCTTAAATTTTACGACTTCATGACGGGGAATCGAACCCACACCCTTCCGGGTGAATCGAGCACGCCTTTACCGCATCGGCCAGGGAGCCCGTAATAATAATAATAATAATAATAATAATAATAATAATAATAATAATAATAATAATAATAATAATAATAATAATAATGGTTTAACGGCCTATTAAGTACGTAGGCCCTATACGATTTTTGGAGATGCCGAGATGCTGGATTCTTGTCCCGCAGGAGTCTCTTTTCGTCCGGTAAATCTAACAACAGTGACGACTTTGATTCCTTCAAATTTCACCGAACTGAACTGAGATAGACTTGAGTTTAGAAGACCAGCGTTGTACTAGCTGAGCCATTCTCGGCGATTTTACCCACACTGACTAGAGACAATGTTGTGAAATTACCTTGTTTCAATTCCCGAGGATGTTATTACACAGAACTACTTACAGGTAACCGAGCGAGTAGGCTGTGAGGCTAGGGTCGCGCAGCTGTTAGCTAATTCGGGAGATAGTGGGTTCGAATCCGACTGTCGGCAGCCCTGAAGATGGTTTTTTGTGATTTCCCATTTTCACACCAGGCAAATGTTAGAGCTGTACCTGAAATAAGGCCACGGCCGCTTTTTCCCCATTCGTAGCCCTTTCCTATCCCATCGTCGCCATAAGACCTATCTGTGTAGGTGCGAGGTAAAGCCAATTGTAAAATAAATAAATAAATAAATAAATAAATAAATAAATAAATAAATAAATAAATAAATAAATAAATAAATAAATAAATAAATAAATAAATAAATAAATAAATAAAGTTATCGTTTATATAGTACAGTGGTGTGGGTTATTAGAGAGAATTCAAGAAGACCGAGCACGTTGACTGAGTGGTATGAGCCACGAAGCTGTGAACTTGCTTTCGGCTGATGGTAAGTTTGAACGCCACCATTACTAGGCCTTGAAGATGATTTTTCCATAGTTTCTCATTTGCACAGCAGGCAAATGCTAGGGCTCTACCTTAAATAAGGCCATGGTCACTTTCTAGCCAATCGTCCCATAGTCGCTAAAAACCTATCTGAGTTAGTGTGACGTTAAACTGCGGGCAAAATAGAAATCTTACGTGGCTGTGTCGAGATCACGGCCGCATATATTGACGTAAAATATCTACCGTGTGATGGGTAAATAAAATATCTAGGTTTGACATATTATTGTTGACATTTTATTTCTAAAAAAAGACCAAGCCCATGAGTTCCTATTTCTAAACAAATTTACCCATCTTAAAGACAAAACCCCCGAGTTCTGTTTACGAAATAATGATGGGATAGATATTATTGGTAGCTTCCATACGAAACAACTACCGTGTATAAACTTACTGAAAACGCTGATTAGATGTATAAATACACACAATTTTGTTGGCCGGACACATGTTGAAGGCAGTATGATTGCTAACTTGGAGAGCTTGAATAGATAACGCGGACATTCTAGCCATCTTGTAACGTTGTAACAGAACGGCCACTGCAACCAATGTGGTCCGTGGTACTAAACCAGTCCATGGTGATAATACAGACACTACCAACCTTCAATAAGTAATTACATATCTAACATACTGTCCAGCAAAAGGCATCTTGTCTTTTCTATTTCACAGTTGATACGAGACATAGTTTGTGAATAGGCAGTTCAAGTTCACCGTTATTCGTCTGCAACAGTCACTACACGAATTAATCCGTCGCTGCCGGGATGCACTTTCTTGATTACTGCCATCTTCCATTGCATAGGAGGTACGTTATGTTCTTTCAGTACGAACATGTTTCCAAGCTGAAGTTTGGGATGTTTCGTTACCAGTTTATTCCTCTGCTGTAAGTTATTGAGGTATTATTTTGACAATCTCCTCCAGAAGCTCCAATCGTGATCTGGGAGTGTAGTAATTGGTTCTCCTATAAGAAAGTGGGACGGAGTGAGGTAAGATGAGTCAAAAGGATTATTGTTTAACTTGGTTAGAGGACGCGAGTTTAGACAAGCTTCAATTTATGTTGAGAGAGTGGTCAGTTCTTCATAGGTGAAGCACACGTGAAGCAAAGAGAACCCATCACTCTTCCGAGATGATATTTTAGACTCTTGACGGCTGCTTCCCAGATTCCACCGAAGTGTGGTGCTGAAGGAGGGATAAATGACTGAAGCTGCAGTCAAGAGCTCGTTTCTTTGAGCGTTGTCTAGTAGGAAGGCCTTGATTTCTTAAGCTGCTACGATGAATTTCTTGCCGTTATCGCTGTAAATGTTCAGAGGTTGACCTCTACGAGAGCCAAATCGACGAGAAGTGGTGAGAAATGCAGTTGTGATGAGATCAGATATCACCTCTATGTGGACAGCTTTGGTTGACGTAGTACAGTCATTAAGTTCTGAGACTGACCGCATGATGGCGCTTTGGTGCACTATAGCTCATAGGTGGCGCCGTAGTGTGGTAGCATGTCAGTTAGTCTCTCGTCCCTGTAAGAGACAGTGGAGTGCATGACTGGAAGCAGATGTACGGTCGTTGTTGTGACGGTGATTTGAATGTCCAGTCGGACCTTGACATGCCGCAGTTTCAGCAACGGGCAAACATCAAGTTCTACCAGAAATTAGGCAAAACCGCTGCCGAAACGTCTGACATGATGCAACAGGTTCACGATGAGGACGCAGTGAGTCGCAGTGTTGTGTTTAGGTAGCACCGACGTTTTGTACAAGGACGGGGCAGTATGGAATATGACGTGCGTATGGTCGGCCACAAACAGTTCGAACGGAACGTAAGATCCAAGAAGTTGCAACGATGGTGCGTGCTAACCGCTCCCAATCGGTAGAAGATCTCACAGCAGCAATAGGGGTCAGCCATGGTGCTTGCCGCAAAATTTTGACGGATGACCTCAACATGTCTCGTGTTACGCAGCACAGTGTGCCACGAATCCTGCCGCAAGACCAACGTGATGATCGCATGACGATTTGTGGTGACCTCATCAGTAGTGCTGACGGTGATCTTACGTTTCTCAACCGGATAATAACTGGAGACGAAACATAGTGTTTCGTTTCAGCGGTGCTTCCAGCAGCTATACCAACATTGCCAAACGTGCATAACGTCCAACGGCGACTATTTTGAGGGTGGGTGTGGTTCCGTGTAGGTGTACACCATGTAATGCGGCATCGTGCGCAACATACAGATTCGTGCGGGTGCCTATCCTCCAGACGTTAAGTCTCAGAACTTTTTGACTGTACTACGTATTCCGATATATGCCTTCAGTCTAGTTTTGTTGGATCTCACACCAGTTACTGGGTCAACATAGTCTATTCCAGTGTACGTACACGATTCTCCAGATTACAATATAAAGCAAATATTTTCCCGTGATTATGAACCCTGTTCAGAATTACCTACTAGCGAAATCTTCCGGCGATTTAATGCTATAGTAACTTATGGGAGCTGTGGCCAACAGTAACAGGTGAGGTGGCGGACCCTTGTGGTCAACTGTAATACTATCACTTATTTGAGTGTAGTTGTAGACTGAAAAGTACATACCTTACCGTGCTCCTCGTTTATGGAGATATCTGTGGATAAACCATGACCTCATCTTCATGCGCATGCGTATAGTCTTCAGGCTTGTAGCAAAATCTCCAGTGTGCTCCCTGCATTGTCAGTCAAAATGAACAGCTGTCAGTGTAACGGATCTTCGATACAAGTCGAATACTTTTGCTCGATTGACGATATGAGGTAAAAACAAAGGAAACAATTTTGAACTATCCATGAATGCGTGAACATGCATTTGAATTGGGTGTTCACGTGCTCATGTGCTCCTGACAGCTCACCGTCACTGCTGTTCACCATTGTAAGGTATTTATTCCAAATATAACAAAGAACAACGCAAATAGGAACGAACGAACGTCACATCACATGCCGCATATTCGCCAATCGAAGAACGCAATAAAGAACGCGGCGATAATTACTCACACTGATAAAAAACAGCGGAAATCCTAAAACAAACTCGTGAATCAATATCTTTGTAATGCCCACACGCACACAGCAACACAGCAGTTTGTAGAGCGAAGCGGGAAATTCCTCAAACGACTGAGTAGTTCTCAGGGTCACCGCTAGGCGATCTTTTGTCTGATTGGGCAGTGGCATATTACCCGCACCCAACTTCCCCTGATAGCATGTAGGACGCCCGCCGTCAGTGTAGAAAAAACTATAACATTGTGTCATATAAACCTACGTCATAGTTGGACACGTATGATCCCCTTTTCTGGATAATCTTTGCACACTCAAGTGACGTTTTCAACCTAGTCTGGTTTTGGATTCCTTTTCTCTTCGGGTTTTATAGGTACTAGGTGCATAGTTTGTGTGTGGTTCCAACCTTTACATTGTTTTGCCTAATGAAAAACCACTGGGCCACTACAGTAATTACTAAAGTCTGAAGTGTAGCATCAATCTTTCATCTTCAATACTGGAGTCACATTCTCACGAAAAATTCACTTTGTGATAACGTTCATATTTAAATAGTTATGTAATGACTCCATGGGGTAAGATTTTTCAATATTGGACACTTGCGAGGAGCAGTTAGTAATGTAGATGTCCTTCCCTTTCCTAAATGTAATGGTGATTTTCGATAGTAAAATATTATTTTCTCGGATTTTGTTCACCAAAATTTGTCACTCAACAGAGTTCTGTAAGATATTTTATTATTGTTGTTACCTAACAAGGGCAGAAGAGGGCAAGAAGCAGCAGAGCCTAGGATCCTGGACAAAAAAACCACAAGAGAAAAAAATAAATTTTGAATGTATTTCCTAAACGTCTCTTTTCTATTTCTTTTCATTTCCTTTATTTCCTCAAAACAACAATAACAAATAACAGTAGAAAAGTACATATGCATAGGAAAAAGTAAATAATAATTATATAACAGAGTTAGCACGGAGGTTCATTAACGACAGGGAAAATTAAGCTCCCGGTACCAAAGGCTTATTAACCTTTACCATGTTAGGACAAATCTTTGTGTATATATTACACCACAAGGAAATGTAAGCTTCCATTTTGACAGAATAATTGACACACTACAGGGAGACCGAACTCGCACATTTCCAGACCTTAAGAATCTGACATTCATTTACGGCAACTCCTTAATTTATTCCTACAGGGGAAAGACACATCTTAAAAGCTTACAAGCTTTACACCTTTGACACTCGCGCCCTTATTTCACAGGGAAGCAACAAAATCAAAACTTGGATCAGAAGGATCCAGATCAAGCAGAAGGAGAAGCTCATACAACAATGCCTACAGTAACTTATATATAATGTTCATAGGCCACTTGCGAAGAAAAGGGGTTGCTGAACCCACTCAAGCAATCTTATGACATGATCACAATACAATCTAATAGGGCAGAAGGCCCGGTGAGACTGTGGATAAGCCACATCACATTGTGACTAAGATAAAGAAGGTTAATAATCAAAAGCAAGGAGGAAAATGTCAGTTTTAGAAAAAGCTCAGTCACAATAAATCAAAATGAGTAAGGGAAACGAGAGTCCACACTCGTGCTTCCTTATGACATTACACACTGTTGGGTGGTTACTTCTGCTGCTTGAAATCTGAGATAACCTACAGTTTACGAAATTAAATTAAGTTGGAAAACCCCTACATTTAAAATAAAGTAATCGCGGCACAACTTTAACCGTTACATGCTAGAACGGAACGCTGGTATCTTACTGTCGCTACACGCAAGTAACTTTGCATGTTAGGTTAAGTTAGCCACCTACCTTAGATGTTGCCGCAGCTCGCCTGCTGAGTTAAAAGAGGGAGACCATCACGTGTCGATGCACCAATCAAGATAGATACAGAGGGGACAAGATCAGTCTTATTTATAATAGCAAGCTAGGCTATGATGGTTGATTTAAATATGAAAGTTCAGTAGAGGCAACTCAAGAACTAAAAAATAAAAAAGGCTTATTGCAATTCTCCACTAAAGAGTTTATTCATATTCCCTAGGTGGCACCCCAAAGCAAAGTAGTAAATGAAATGTCGTATGGCTTTTAGTGCCGGGATATCCCAGGAAGGGTTCGGCTCGCCAGGTGCAGGTCTTTCTATTTGACTCCCGTAGGCGACCTGCGCGTCGTGATGAGGATGAAATGATGATGAAGACAACACACACACACCCAGCCCCCTTGCCATTGGAATTAACCAATTAAGGTTAAAATCCCTGACCCGGCCGGGAATCGAACCCGGGACCCTCTGAACCGAAGGACAGTACGCTGACCGTTCAGCCAACGAGTCGGACAGCAAAGTAGTAACCCCTGTTAACAATGTTCTGAAAGTTCAGCTTATCTCCGCAAGACTTCACCATACTCTGATGTTTAAGGTGTTACCTAACTATAGGGAAAGACCTTAGAGTTGTCACAATTATTATTACTAATCTCCCGACTGCATGAAGAAAACCAGACTGCTATCAGGTTGGTACCACATCTGCCACATAACGTACCACTTAACGCCGATATGTTTTGGACGAAGTTGGGTTAGGAAAAGGCTAGAAATGGAAAGGACACATTAAAGTTCTGAAGTAGGGTACAACCATAATATTTTTGGGGTGAAAAAGGGAAGCCACGAAAAATCATCATCAGGACTCTTGACGGTGGAGATCGAACCAACACTTTCCGAATGCACTGTGTCGTTGCAATTACCTTATAAATTTTCATTCGTATATATCTCTTTCCTGTTAGCATGTTTTTACAAACTCTTCAAATAGCCTCTCCCTAACCTGTCTCTCGAGATCCATAATAACGTCACAAGAAAGTGGTCTGTCACGTTTCCTTTCCTTTTCTTCCACCTTTCTTGTAATTTCATGCACGGCGACGCTATGGTTCTCCCGGGTAAAAATAGCAAATTCTCATTATCTCTATTTTGAAGGCAGCTGCCACTGTATCAAGAATTAAACCTCACCAACGTGAATATTTATTACATATTTAAGCTGCTTTCATGAATATATGCAAGTGCCAACTAGTAAGGTGATACAAGCGACTATTCTCTTTTTATTTTAACCCATTTTCTAATTAGATATGATCTATACAAATTGTCAAATGTAATTTGACCTCCTCTGAACTTAGGCAACATCTCTTACACCTTATTTCTGTGCCACCAAGTGTAATTTACCCGAACGAATTATTCAAGTTAAAAGTTCGGAGGCGTTAACAATGTTCTGAAAGTCCAGCTTATCTCCGCATCAATGTCCCTGCCGTTGGCAACACTGCCTGTAAGTAAATCTATTATTCTATTGTAACTCTTCGTACTATCCTTAAGAATTCAAAAGATATTTCCCATTAGTGCGATACTTTACGAGACTACTTTACGAGGAATTCATTTCATTCATATCAGCAGTTTGTAAATATTCTTCGGCTACTTGGATGAATATCCAGAGTACTGGCCTTCGGTTCAGAGGCCCTGGATTCGATTCCCGCCCGGATCGAGGATTTTAACTGCGTATAGTTAATTTCTTTGGCTCGGGTACTGAGTGATTGTGTTCATCCTATTACTGTACATTTTTCTTCACATACACAACACTCACACCACCAGCCGTCACATTAAAACGCATTAGATATTTTTGCAATCTGCTTTGCGCCCACCGATATGGGGGCGATAGAGTTAGGAAAGGGCTACGTGTGGGAGGGAAACGACCGCGGGCTTAAGTGAGGTACAGCCCCTTCCCAAGCATTTGCCTGATGTGAAAATGGGAAACCACGCAAAACTATCTTCAGAGCTGCCGACGGTGGGGTTCAAACACACTATCTCCCGAGAGCAAGCTGATAGCTACGCGACTAAAATCGAAAAACACATCAGCGAATACATCCCTGGACATAGGGTTGGCGTCAGGAACGGCATGCGGCAATAAAGCTGAGCCAAATCAGCATCTAGTGCTGACCCCAATAAATAGAAATAAAGGACAGCAATAATAATAATAATAATAATAATAATAATAATAATAATAATAATAATAATAATAATAATAATAATAATAATAATAATAATAATAATAATAATAATACCGGGCGAGTTGGCCGTGCGTGTAGAGGCGCGCGGCTGTGAGCTTGCATCCGGGAGATAGTAGGTTCGAATCCCACTATCGGCAGCCCTGAAGATGGTTTTCCGTGGTTTCCCCATTTTCACACCAGGCAAATGCTGGGGCTGTACCTTAATTAAGGCCACGGCCGCTTCCTTCCAATTCCTAGGCCTTTCCTATCCCATCGTCGCCATAAGACCTATCTGTGTCGGTGCGACGTAAAGCCCCTAGCAATAATAATAATAATAATAATAATAATAATAATAATAATAATAATAATAATAATAATAATGACGTGTGAATATTATCAGACCACGCGTATTCTAGTGGAATATTGGTTCTCATCCAGTCAATAGTGTATTTTTATTTAATGCTTTTTTTATAAACTTAAGGTTAGGTAATTTCTTTGTTGTCATTTAACCTATCTTTAAGCACGTTTGCAGTTGAGGGTGAGGTGAGACCTATCATTATAACAGGATTCCCGAATCATAGGACACGTCCTGAGATCTATTCATTCAATTGTGACAAATTATTTAATGTTTAATTCATTTCATTCATATCAGCAGTTTGTAAATATTCTTCGGCTACTTGGATGAATATCCAGAGTACTGGCCTTCGGTTCAGAGGCCCTGGATTCGATTCCCGCCCGGATCGAGGATTTTAACTGCGTATAGTTAATTTCTTTGGCTCGGGTACTGAGTGATTGTGTTCATCCTATTACTGTACATTTTTCTTCACATACACAACACTCACACCACCAGCCGTCACATTAAAACGCATTAGATATTTTTGCAATCTGCTTTGCGCCCACCGATATGGGGGCGATAGAGTTAGGAAAGGGCTACGTGTGGTTTATCTTCCTGGTAATAAACTTAATTGGCGTATGGCTTTTAGTGCCGTGAGTGTCCGAGGACAAGTTCGGCTCGCCAGGTGCAGGTATTTTTATTTGACTCCCGTAGGCGACCTGCGCGTCGTGATGAGGATGAAATGACGATGAGGACGGCACATACACCCAGCCGCCGTGCCAGCGTAATTAACCAATGATGGTTAAAATTACAGAACCTGCCGGGTATCGAACCCGGGACCCTGGGACCAACGGCCAGCGCGTTAACCATTTAGTCACGGAGTCGGACTATCTTCCTTGTGTCAAACATTATTTTACGTTATCATATTCACAGCCATATTACTCCTCTGTTGCTAGATATAAACGCATAATATCTAGTGGTGCTTTCCTAGGATGCAACCAGACTCAGGCTGATGACCCAACAGACTGCTAGAAATAGGATGAAGACTTGTTAAGGGGACTTGGGACACATTTTTTTCGGTAAATGGATGAAATTGTCGGAATTTGAATTCTGGCATAAATAAATTATATTAACCTTGCTCTACATAACAAAAGTGGTTTCATGCCGCTGTGACTATTTTTGACGTAGTTACGGCCGTTTTTAAGTGGCTCTGCACGGTCATTTGATTCTCCACCATGCCCCCTTTTCTCTGTATGCTCGGCTATCCGTGTCCCTTCTGTTACCATTAATTTCCTCTTTACAGTAGCATTGAGATGACAATTTTTGAATATTGGAATATATACTGCCATCTGTTGGCTATGTTATGAACTACTTCAACCTATAATTTAGTCAACATAAAACTTTATATTTTAGAACATGTTTATAATTATATCCATTCTAGTGACATGTTTGACTTGAAAAAATTCTATGTGTTTATAGAAATTTTAATATATTTGAGGGTTGTAACCAAATGCATATATTTAATAATTAGTGGACAGCCTGACATCAGCCTATACACTTCCTTGTTTACTATTGGGTTTGTTTTGGTCAGTTTCGTAAATTGCAAGCAAGGTTGTGGGAAATTTTTAGTGAATATTATATCAAATCATGAGGAAGTAGATCCATCCAATGTAGGTAAACAAGTGCTTGACATTGCTGTATCATTTAATGGAACATGGCACAAGCGTGGCCATACATCTCTCTATGACATTGGCATAGTGATTGACATTCTGAGTGGATTAGTTATAGATTACCATGTGTTATCTAAATATTGTCACATGTGTGTTGTAACTGCTCATGAACTGGGTGATGATTCTCCAGAATATAATGTATGGCTGGAAAGTCATAAAGCATGTGGGGAAATGCTCCAGGAATTATGAGGGATCATCTGTAGCAGTAGAAGTATTTGCAGCTGATATTTTATGGAAAAGATCAGTGGAAGAATGTGGCATGCGCTACACAACTGTGCTTTTTGATGGGGATGCCAAAACATTTCTCCACCTTTCAAATGAAGCAGTATATTGACCAGATGTACAATTGAAGAAAGAAGAGTGAATTAACCATGTTGCAAAAAGGATGGGGACTGGTTTGAGGAATTTGGTGAAAGAGTGGAAAGTAAAAGGAACTACACTTGGTGGAAGGGGGCCTGGAAGTTTGAAAGAAGCAACTATTGTGAAGCTCACACATTGTTATAGGCGGGCAATATGTCCAAATATTCCCTCAGTAGATAATATGAAATCTGCAATATATGCCTCACTATACCATTACGCCTCCACAGATGAAGATCCTAAGCATAAGAAATGCCTCTTAGGACCTGAATCATGGTGCTTCTACAACAAGAGTATCGCAACAGGACAAACCCCTCAAAACCCACAAAAAAATGTCATTTTAATCCACAACTGCAATGCTGCTGAAAATTGTGCCTATATACCAAAGGCTGGCATCAACAGAACTTTTGTCTAGATGTTGTAGAGGGGCTACTCAAAATTCCAATGAAAGTCTTCATTCACTTTCACCAGTATCCACCAAACTTGCCACACAAAGAGATGAAAGAAGAAAATTTGACAGTCAGCAGTCAGTCACCCAACAAAAGAAAACAGCCAGGAAAAGACTGAAAATCCTCAAGGTGCACAGGGAGGAAGCCAAGAAGAAGAAGGAGGGTAGGAGGTATAGTGAATTTTAAGAGATTTGGAAAGGCCATTATGAAAATTTTTAATGGTTTTAGAACTAAAATTCATTTTACTCAAAACACCATTTTTTGTAACCTGCAGTGTTCCATGCGGGTCAAATCTGAACCGATATTTACCAAAGTTGGTGTGTAGCTTCTATGTGAACTAACAAAGAAATTATAGGATGGATTTTGCATTCTTCTTAAATATACTCATTTTATGAGGCAAAAGCCGGCCCCCGTGGTGTAGGGGTAGCGTGCCTGCCTCTTACCCGGAGGCCCCGGGTTCGATTCCCGGCCAGGTCGGGGATTTTTACCTGGACCTGAGGGCTGGTTCGAGGTCCACTCAGCCTACGTGATTAGAATTGAGGAGCTATCTGACGGTGAGATAGCGGCCCCGGTCTAGAAAGCCAAGAATAACGGCCGAGAGGATTCGTCGTGCTGACCACACGACACCTCATAACCTGCAGGCCTTCGGGCTGAGCAGCGGTCGCTTGGTAGGCCAAGGCCCTTCAAGGGCTGTGGTGCCATGGGGTTTGGTTTTTTTTATGAGGCAAAATGTACAGAAAATTAGTGGAAAATTACATGAAATAAAATTAAAAATTTGAAACAGGAGTTAATTGATCAACATAGGGTAAATCAAAAATTCCATCCTAGAGTTTTTTTATGTTATAAGGAAGAATCATTTCACAAGTTTTCAAACTCTCAAGTAAAAATCCATCCCGCAGGGAACTTTTTGAAAGTTGCCTGTTTTGCAAGTGTCATAAACACAAAGTACACCATATCTCATAAACTAATAAGGATATTAAGCTGAAATTAAGATATATTCTTTCCATAGTAGTCATACATATTCCATAGAAATTTCATTGTGATTGCTCAAAAATTGTGGAAAATAAGAAAATGTGTCCCAAGTTCCCTTAATAAGGAATGAAACGGACTCATGTAAAACTGTAATGCGGGTGGTATCCTCGTCTCCTATTTGCAGCTCAGCGGAAAGCACTGTCTAGTATTGCGGATGGTATAACCGTCCATCGTTAGGAGTCTTGAACGAACTTCCTTAAGGTATAAAAGGACAATACATTTCAGGTGGTGTCGGTGAAGATTTCTTACGAGTAAAAGGAGTCGTACGTGTTTCATATTGCATATTAACGTCACTTTGAGACTGTTGTATCAGAGATGTGATAGTGTACCAGACAATTCGACTGTGATGGACGCTATGTTCCATGAATCCGTCCTCTCACCACTACAATTGCAATGAACAGTTCCCTCTGTAAGTGGTGACCCGGTTGAGTAATCGTCATGAGTGTCCACTCCATAATATTAAGCTATAATTCGCGTGTTTATTTTCTGACCTGATCCTTTAGTTGCTGTTTGTGTTGCTGTTTTCACATTCAGACGCCTCTTAGGCTACTTGCCGTCTTATTGTACAATTTTTGATTCATTCCAGTCGTATCATCGCTCCGATTGAAATGCCGAGTGATACGCCCTGCCTCGTTCAACCTGATGGCAGATCCCCGAATAAATTCCTTATTTTTTCGTTTTACACGCTAATGATCAGATGATACTTTTCTATTTGTAGGCAGCATTATGATGCGAATTCTATGGTGCTAGAGTTCTGAAAGGTCTTGGTCTTCTGAGTGGCCACTGATCAGTTCGAATGCCTGCAGATTATGGGGTAACTCGTGGTCAGCGTAATGTATCCTCTAGGCCATTATTCTTGGTTTTCTAGACCGGGGTCGCAATCACATCGTCACATAGCTCCTCAGCTGTTCTCATGTAGGCCGAGAGGACCTCAGATCAACCATCAGACCTAGGTAAAAGTTTCTAACCTAGCCGGGAATCGAAATCGGATTCTCCGAGTGAGAGGCAGACTCGCTATACCTAGACCGCGGAGCCGGCGCACTTTTAACACACACTCACTTTTTACATTATTTGCCAAGACAGAGTCATATTTCTTTTCTTTCCTCATTCCTTTCTTTCTTTCTTTCTTTCTTTCTTTCTTTCTTTCTTAAGTTGGCCGTGCGCGTAGAGGCGCGCGGCTGTGAGCTTGCATCCGGGAGATAGTAGGTTCGAATCCCACTATAGGCAGCCCTGAAGATGGTTTTTCGTGGTTTCCCATTTTCACACCAGGGAAATGCTGGGGCTGTACCTTAATTAAGGTCACGGCCGCTTCCTTCCAACTCTTAGGCCTTTCCTATCCCATCGTCGCCATAAGACCTATCTGTGTCGGTGCGACGTAAAGCCTCTAGCAAAAAGCGTAGCTTTCTTTCTTAATCCGTTTATCCTCCAGGGTTGCTTTTTCCCTCGGACTCAGCGAGGGATCTCACCTCTACCGCCTTGAAGCCGTGCCTTGTAGCATCAGACTTTGGGTGGGGATACAACTGGGAAGTAGGATCAGTACCTCGCCCAGACTTCCTGATCTGCTATGCTGAACAGTGGCCTTGTAGGTGGGGGGGGGGGGGGGGGGAGGGCCGTGGCCTTAAGTTAGGTACCATCCCGACATTTGCCTGGAGGAGAAGTGGAAAACCACTGAAAACCACTTCGAAGATGGCTGGGGTAGGAATTGAACTCCTCTCTGCTCAGTTTACCTCCCAAGGCTGAGTGGACGCCGTTCCAGTCCTCGTACCACTTCTAAAATTTCGTGGCAGAGCCGGGAACCGAACACGGGCCTCCGAGGGTTGCAGCTAATCACACTAAACACTACACCACAGAGGTGGACGAGGTCATATTTTGCTTGTCTTAGACATTCAATATTGAGCAGAGAGACGGCTCAACTTGAGGATCGGGAGTTCTTTCCGGACGTTTCGGTCTTATCGTATCGTTGATTACTTAGCGCCAGCCCCGGATTTCGTGCAGGGCACTTTAAGGTAATATGTATGGACGTGAATCAACAACATTCACTGTGCATTTGCTGAATCTGTTGAATGGATCAGCAATCTGGACTGGACTGTGAGATATAAAATTGCACGAACTTCGAGATTTACACAATTTGTCTACGTAGCCCTTACCATTTCTGCATCATACGATAGATCAATTCTACAGGAACCTTTAATCATTACCTAACGTATTGGATCATTTGCTATGTGAGTGTGAAGTTTCGTTCAAATCGGAATACTTTAGGATATTTTATGTAGATAAAGAAAGTCAAACAATACGACTTAGGACGTCTTCACACTGACCTCGTGGCGCTCCAATGACTGCAGGCCATTTGGCTAGGCGGGCTAGGAGTTACATGTGCCACATGGTTTAACTTCAGAAGTTATATAAACATATCTCAGTGGCACATTAAAGTTAAAGAAAGGGGAAGTTCTCAATGATGATGAGTGTTCTTGTTTTAGCCCAGGCAATAACAAATTTATACCCACCTTTTGTAATATTTCAATTTTAAATTTGTGAATGGTTTTTAGATAAAATGTATGGTTGTCAGTAAACAAGAAAACATTGCAGGAAATATATTTCGAAATGGTACAGACATAGAAAGAGAGAAAGAGAGAGAGAGAGAGAGAGAGAGAGAGAGAGAGAGAGAGAGAGAGAGAGAGAGAGAAAATCATGTTATTAACTTTACATCCCACTAACTACTTTTACGGTTTTCTGAGACGCCGAGGTACCGAAATGTAGTCCCACAGGAGTTATTTACATGCCAGTCAATCTACTTACACGTGGCTGACATATTTCAGCATCTGCAAATACCACCGGACTGAGTCAGGATCGGACCTGCCAAGTTGGGGTCAGAAGGTCAGTGCCTCAACCGACTGAGCCCAGCGAGAGAAAGATGTGTGAATTCAGTTTAGCCTAATCAGTCGAACTCAAATGCTGGACAGAGCAGGCACCAAAGGTCTTTGTAAAGATCAGTTCTTACTATACGGTGTAGAAAAGCACTGACTACAACCACTACGAAAGATTAGAGGCATTTACGACATGGGTCTATAGACGCTTGTTAGTATTTTCATGGACAGAGCAGAACAAATTATGAAGTATTACGGGGATTGGGTACGGAGGTAGAAATTCTTAAAACTGTTAAGAAAAATATTGAATATCCGAGACACATAATGAGACATTCTGAAAAGTTTGGACTCCTTCAGTTAATACTTCAAGGGAAAGGAACAGGCAGTCGTGGGCGCGGAAGACTTCCAGTGCTTTAACTGAAAGATCTAGAGACTTGTTTCTATACGTCATGGACAGAACTACTTCAAACTGCAGTCAACATAAGTAAAATTGCCATATGAACCCCTCAACGTCCGGTAACGGATCAGCATTCTATGAAGAAGAAATGTTACCGAGGGTGTTGGTCGTGCGTTTTGGGTCGCGCAGCTGTGAGCTTGCATTCGGGAAATAATGGGTTCGAATCCCTCGTCGGCAGCCCTGAAAATGGTTTTCCGTGTACCTTAATTAAAGCCATGGCCGCTACATTTCCAATCCTAGCACTTTCCCATCCTTCCGTCACCGAAAACGTAAAACACGAAGAAAAACGTAATTTAAAAATATTTTTTGTTTGTTATGGATTCTAGTATCTTTTTGTGTTCTTATTCTGATATTTTAATAAGAAGTATTTATAAAACGAAATACTTTGAGGTGATTACAAAGTATTTCTTGGTATTTCTTTCTTTCTTTCTTAATCTGCTTATCCTCCAGGGTCGGCTTTTCTCTCGGACTCAGTGAGGAATCACACCTCTACCACCTCAAGGGCAGTGTCCTGGAGCTTCAGACTCTGGGTCGTGGGATACAACTGGGGAGGATGACTATTATCTCGCCCCGGCGGCCTCACCTGCTATGCTGAACAGGGGCCTTGTGGGGGAATGAGAAGATTGGAAGGGGTAGACAAGGAAGACGGAAGGAAGCGGCCGTGGTCTTAAGTTAGGTACCATCCCGGCATTTGCCTGGAGGAGAAGTGGGAAACCACGGAAAACCACTTCCAGGATGGCTGAGGTGGGAATAGAACCCACTTCTACTCAGTTGACCTCCCGAGGCTGAGTGGACCCCGCTCCAGCCCTCCTCCCACTTTTAATTTCGTGGCAGAGCCGGGAATCGAACCCGGGCCTCCAGGGTGACAACTAATCACACTAACCACTACACTACAGAGGCCGACTCTTGGTATTTCATAGGAACAAATTATATGATTGGGATTCTGTGTTAAATTGAAGTGTTTGTAGAAAGAACTCTGGAACTTTACGTGTCTTTACATCTTTCATTGCATTTAGGATGTCTTCAGCAGGTGTATTCACTGTCCTCATTGGGTGGTGTGAATAAAAATGAGTCTAAGTGAGAGAGTGTGTGCTCGCTGAGTGCCTGAGTGTCTCCCTACCGATGAGCTTCCACTCCGCATTTGTGGTGAATAAAAATGTAGAGCGAAAGCACAGCGTAAAAACTCGAGTGTCTGGAGCAGCTACTCAGTGCCACTGATCAAGGTCGTGCACGTGCCATGTATATAACATTTCCATGACTTCCGGATAGTTCAGTGCTTAACATGGCAGACGACAGTGTGGAATTCCAGTCCGCTTTTATCTCCATTTTAAAGGCACATGCAATTCTGTTTTCAAAGTCACGGTTACCGGATAAGAAGCACAAGAAAACAAGTGCAATAAATGCAGTTCAGTGTACTACTCGCTAAATTTAACAGAAACATTTCCGTCCAACAACTGTTGGTAAAAAATTACAAAACATGGAAACAGGACAAATATAAAGTAGAATTAAAGCGTACAGGAAACAAATGTATATCGTTAAAATAATGGGAGAAGTGGCTGATGAATCTGATGCAAGGGGAATAACCCTAACATCGGCCGTCTGAAAGGTAGGAAATCATAGCCTGAATATTACGACATTAATAAATTGAGGAAAATGATATAACGTAAATAACAAAAGGTAATTATGATAAAAATAATATATTGACAATTGACGGTAATTTTTAAGGGGCCCAGATCTGCAGGACCGGACGAGTTGGCCGTGCGGTTAAGGGCGCGCAGCTGTGAGCTTGCATCCGGGAGATAGTGGGTTCGATCCCCTGTCAGCAGCCCTGAAGATGGTTCTCCGTGGTTTCCAATTTGCACACTAGGCAAATGCTGGGGTTGTACCTTAATTAAGGCCACGGCCGCTTCCTTCCTACTCCTACGCCATTCCTATCCCATCGTTGCTGTAAGATCTATCTGTGTCGGCGTGACGTAAAGCAAGTTGTAAGATCTGCAGAAGTTGTCATCCCTTTGACTTCCAACGGAGGCGTCATAACTCTGCAAACATCGAAGTTCCTCCAAATTTGGGAGTCATGGACAGAGTCAGGCCGTGATACATATACACTGGTTGAATTCTTCCTTACCGAGCTCGATAGCTGCAGTTGCTTAAGTGCGGCCAGTATCCAGTATTCGGGAGACAGTAGGTTCGAACCCCACTGTCGGCAGCCCTGAAAATGGTTTTCCGTGGTTTCCCATTTTCACACCAGGCAAATGCTGGGGCTGTACCTTAATTAAGGCCACGGCCGCTTCCTTCCCACTCCTAGCCCTTCTCTGTCCCATCGTCGCCATAAGACCTATCTGTGTCGGTGCGACGTAAAGCAACTAGGAATTCTTCCTTTCCATTTCAAGTGGCTTGTACATTAATGCTACGGACGCCTTTTCTGTAAATGTAGTCATTCCTATGAACATGTGGCTTCTGAATTTGTACATGTGTACAGTCTACAATTCTAACAGCGTAAGGGAAGCTAAAACGTTCTCGCTACTTAGCCCGTGCTTCCTGGATCTAAGCAACATTTGTTGGAATTTTATCTAATAATCTGCTTTCATTTCTGTTCGTATCAAAACCTGCGAAAATGTTTTTGACACAGTGCTCCGAGATGTCTCCACCAACTCCACTCTGAAACCCAGGGTCACCAACATATCGCAAGAAGATTTACATGTTTTCTTCATTTGTTAGTGCACCACCCCTTGTTTCTTCGGAGTGCACAAGAAAATGCTCTGCTAACCATTCAGCATGTTCCTTGAGAATCCACAGCCTGTTTCCAGTCATCTGATCGGGTTACGAATGGAATTAATGAAGCCTCCATCTAGCGGCGAGGATAGGAATCGTGCCGGCTGCCGAAGCCTCTCGCATTCCTTTGGGGTAATGATTAATGACTGACAGATAAAATGAAATGATATTGAAAAGTGTTGCTGGAATGAAAGATAACAGGAAAAGCCGGAGTACTCGGAGAAAAACCTGTCCTGTCTCCGCTTTGTCCAGCACAAATCTCACATGGAGTGGCTGAGATTTGAACCACGGAACCCAAAGGTGAAAGGCCGGCGCGCTGCCGCCTGAGCCACTGAGGTTCTTCAGCATGCTCCTTACTGGACCTATATAACTCTCTGTAATCAAGTTGAGATGATTCTCTGCGAAGTTTATATAATTTTCTTTTCCGATTAACCACCACCATAACCTCTGCCATGTCACTGAACTTGACACTATAATTTGGAGTCACCTACTGAATGAACTCAAGGAAACATGAGCAGGCGCTTACCGGAAAGAGTGCCTGCTTTATATTTATTCACCAGAAATCTGGAGCGCCCACTCTGCTACTCGAGCGACTGGAGTGTGTGTTCAAGGTCAGAGGTCTGCTGTGAGTGACTGCTATCAACAGGCGGTTTTTATTCACCTCATTGCGAGTGCCTGCTCTAAATTCGCGAGTAAAGAGTGCTTGCTCATTTTTATTCACACCACCCATTATCTTCTCTTTACAGTTCAATGTTCCTACAGATGACAGCACAAACATTCGTTAACTAAATATACCTAGAGAGTTGGCTTGTGGTTAGGGTCACGCAGCTATGAGCTTGCATTCGGGAAATAGTGGGTTCGAATCCCCCATCGACAGCCCTGAAGATGGTTTTTCTTGGTTTCCCATTTTTATACCAGGCAAATGCTGGGGCTGTATCTTACTTAAGGCAGCGGCCGCTACATTCCCAATACGTGGCTTAAATCCCTGGCCCGATTGGGAATGGAATTAGGGACCCTCTGAATTGAAGCCGCTGCACTAATCATTCATCTAAGAAGTTGAATCAAAGAATAATATTGTATTACTTATTTGGTATGAAGTACGTTCATTGCCTTCATCTTTGTTCAATTATTCAGTTATATTACGTTCACTGGTAAGATAACTACTACATGATTACCTTATTGATTATATTTTTGTTTTGAAATATGGTATTAGTTCATTAGTTTTTCAAATTGCATAGTATTTTTATAGTTCTATCTTTATTCGAATCAGAAGTACAATAAAATAATACTAGATTTAAAAGAAATAAACTATATACACAAATATAACATAGTTAATTTCGGCCTTGAAAAAGGCCTTTGAAGAGTAGTTGCCATCTAGTACTTCTGGTATGCTGACGTTTGGTTCGGTAATGGAGTTTTAATTCCAACTACCTTAGCAGGGGCACCACGGGCAGGAATCAGCTTCACCCCCATTTTTATAGTAATGGCTATATTTGCATGGGAACATAACTATATAGTCTACGTTTCATTGGATGGACGAGGTTTAGTTGCACCATCTCTGTCTCCGGACATGGCCTTTTCATTGATAGAACTGACCTGAAAACTTATCTTCCCTTTGGTAGGTCGTTTATAAGGAGTAAGCTTTCAATAAATGAATATTCGTAGATTCAAATCTGAATCTCTCACGCTCCAGATAGCTTTGAGGTGATGTTATCTCTAACGTGGGAAAATATGTGCCCACATAGGTCCAGTTTATCACTGCCAATATTCTAATTACCCTTTTAACTTGAATGTTTCATACAAATCGTATTACCGAGCGAGTGTCCGGCTCCATGGCTATATGGTTAGAGTGCTGGTCTTTTGTCACAGGGGTCCCGGGTTCGATTCCCGGTAGGGTCGGGAATTTTAACTATCATTGGTTAATTTCGTCGGCTCGAGAGCTGGGTGTATGTGTCGTCTTCATCATCATTTCATCCTCATCACGACGCGCAGGTCACCTACGGGTGTCAAATCAAAAGACCTGCACCTGGCGAGCCGAACATGTCCTCGGACACTCCCGGCACTAAAGGCCATACGCCATTTCATTTTTTACCGAGCGAGTTGGCTGCACAGTACGAGCCACGTAACTGTATATTTACATTCGGGTGATGGTGGGTACGAACCCCACCGTTGGTAGCCATGAAGATAGTTTTCATGGTTTCCTATTTTGATATCGGATAAGTATTGGGGCTGTATCTAAATCCTCCAGTCCTATCTTGTCCCATCGTAGCTATAAACGTATCTAATTAGTATGACGTTAAACTGCTTGATGAAAATAAGAAACTTCTAGTTACTACATTCTGCTTGAATGTTTATACTTGCGCTACATATTTCATTCGAACATTCTTTTTACTTGCATGTATTTATAAATTTAAAATGCAGCCTTTGCTATCAGAATATATGAATAATTAAAATCTATAATCAGAGATATATCTTTCTAACAAACTCAACTGCGTATGAGGTGTAAATATTTGAACTACTTAGTGAAGTAGGGCTGCGCCAGTTGCGTTGCGCCGCCGCTTATCCAGCCAATGAGGATCTCGGACGTGAGTGACGCGCGAGCTCTGACTTGTGGAGGGGGAACACCGCAGCTCGAGGTCCAGGTTAGCAGGACACAGCGGCAGTGGGACGGGATCGATTGCTGAGCAGGCATGTAGGCGCCCGCAGCGCGCCGCACGCCTCTGGACCGCAGCGTTTATGAGAGAACATTCAGCTCAAAGTAATGGATGACATCACTCAGTAGCGAACACACATGTCATTAATATTTGACTCACTTAAATATACAAGAACCTACTTAGAGAGGGTATTCCGTTAACTGTTTGTCGATACTGGTGTAAACATTCGTAATTATACCATCAACTTTTTCACTTCCTCCAAAAAACTTTTCGCTCATGATTACTATTGTGAACTTAAGATCCATATCTTGGTGATCGATTTCGATCTTCTTTCAGGAATATTTAATGTGATATTTTTTCTATCGAGTATTTCGTACTTCTTGTGGAGTGAAAACTTTCAATAGACTTCCGTAAAGTTTCATCTCAGTCTTTAAAAGATCATTACTCTAAACTACTCCTTTCTGGTATACTGTTAAATCTTAGTAGACACTTGTTGCACAAGACTGGACTTGTTGCTGGCTGGCAGACACTTGTTGCTCCGCTCATGCCATGGTCCGTCTGCCTCTGCGACCGCCATGGGTGCTGCGTGTGGCCTCTGCTGCTTCTGCTCGTCTGCCTTCTGCTGCTTCTTCCACTGTCACTTTTGGTGCTGGTGTCTCACGCCGTCAACGAGGAAGATCTAGCTCTGCTTGATCACTCCCGGGACTCCTCATCTTCCAGGCGATATAACAGGCATATTCGGGCTAGCTTCGTGCTAGATAGGCAGTGACACCTACAAACACACCAGAAGTTCTTTTCAAGGGCGAAACATTCCTAAGTTTCGTATAAATATACTTGAAGAACTAAATAGCTTTATTTATGGAAGGGTATTCGATACTTTCTTATGAAATATAACGGAGTCGTGCTACGACTAGTCTACTTCAGTTCATACAATTGCCGTGATGTACAGTTATACGACATCGCATGAGCTATAGAATTGAAGGCATCTTCAGGATACGTTTAGCAGAAAGAAACAAACTAATTCGAGAACTTGGGAGTAATCCATACTTTTCATCAACTGCCGGAAAGTAAAAAAAAAATTCTATTGTATTAATTTTAAATCGTACAAGTGAAAAGATCTCGTGTTTTCATCGAAAAGGAACCATTTAATGATTGGAATATTTGAAGCACTAGATTTAGATAAGTTATCCCTAGGTGACAAGTTCTTTGATGCTTCAAGTGAGTGGTTTTAACAAGGTAACAAGTATTGTTTTATACGGACCAGGATTCATCAAACTACAGACCAAGTATTTTAGTGACAAAGTAAATCAGTATTAAGATACTTTAATTATTGTTATTGTTGTTGAACAGTTCGTGAAATTCGTTGAACGAAAATATAAAGTAGGATATATTTTAAAAATAAACCAGATTGAAAGTTATTAGTCTAAGTACAAAGTAAATATACGACAAAAGATTTTCGCATTTGCGTCATAGTGACTGTATGTGAGAAGTGGTAGTTGTCGAGTATCTGGGTATTTTAAAGTGCCAAAAATTAGAAGTTTATGAAGACAAATGACAGTAATAGGATATAAAATGTACAC
The DNA here is from genome assembly GCF_040414725.1 of Anabrus simplex. Classification (NCBI taxonomy): domain Eukaryota; kingdom Metazoa; phylum Arthropoda; class Insecta; order Orthoptera; family Tettigoniidae; genus Anabrus; species Anabrus simplex. The sequence goes on from NC_090265.1 coordinate 1,359,433,673, forward strand.
GAAAATATTCTTCGTCTGTTGAATAGTGATCTTTTCGCAGGTACATGGACCCACATGAAGGTACTTTAGCGAAAAACGGAATGTTCTCTCATTAGATGGAAGTATACGACGCAATCGATCTCGAAGTTGATATAAATACTTTATCATGTTGAGTCCTAAGATGCAGCGGACTATTCGGGTGAATGATAGTCAGCTGGTTATGCTGTCGGAACGGGCCCACTACGACCACACGCTGGCGGGGTACCTCCACAAGAGAACGGCGGACAGCACCAAATGGCAGCTACGATGGTTTGTTCTCTATCAGGTGAGGCTTTTGACTTACTATTGTTAAACAGCGATCCTTCATCCTCTCGTAGTCTCTGATGAATCCCATGACCTTTCCTTGGAATGTTTTAAAGGATACGGCACCAGAAAGAGAGTTATATTGGAACAGTTTGATCAGTAAGTGTAACGTCATTCAGAAAGAAGAAGCATCTCTTTATATTCAAATTAATTTTAAATAAACTTTTTGATACTGAGTGTTATTCCTAATCATTAAGGAGGGGCTGGTCGACTCATTTTATTAGAACGTTCGATTAAAGCTAGGAAGTAGAAAAATCTATGGCCTTTCTGGAAAATATAAACTGAGATAAGTTTTCATTTTAATATTTTGCCATATTTGATCAGTTCAATATTTCACTTGGAGATTTTAATCTGAACTATAGCCAAATGTGTTTTGAAAATTATTATGCAATTTAGACAAAAGTAAAGCTTTCCTAATACACGTTACGAAGGCCCTTTGAGGAGTGGAAGGTGATAACGTGATACCGCTAAGTGGGGTAGACTGGCTGGCTCTAAGCCCAGCCACCTGTGACCCCAAGAATTAACCTGGTACTTTTTTTGGTTTAGGGTGAGTGAGCGAACCTCAAGGTCATATGCCTCTCTGAAAGTAGAAATATTTCTACATTTGTCGATTTCCTGACGGGTTATCGAACTCACCCAATTTCCGGGCAAACCGAGCACATCTTTATCACATCGGCTTGGCAGGCCCGTATTATGCGATTTAGTTCCGTGAAATTTTAAAGTCTTCTTAGTTACCTGATCCTAATTACATGAGGTTGGTTCCATGTTCTACGGGTGGATGCCTTTTCTATGTTGAGGAATGTAATTGCTATTGTGTATTTCTGTAGTGGTTGGTAGTGTCATGTGTTGTATGTAAATGAAGATACGTGTATTGAGACGAACAAAAATAACCAGTCACTGAATTAGAGACGGGAATCGAACCCTAGGGCCCTCTAAACCGAATGCCACTACGCTGAGAATACAGTCAAAGAGACCCAGGAGACCAATTTGAGGAAGTCGATGCCACCAAGAAACGCATCTATGCGTCAACCTTCGATTTTTTCGAGAAAAGTGCCATCTCGAATCAGTAACTATGACTGAATTAATGACAGGAACCAGAGACACTTTCTTTAATTTCATGCTGACTTTTGTAAAATGAAATCCAAGATTTTTAAAGTCTCGTGCGAGGTATATCCTCTGGGTTGTTTTACAATGGTCAACTAAAGAAAGAGGATGTACAGAAGTATCATCACTCTGAGGCTTCAGTGTCACCGTCTTTGGCACCATTAGTTTAGTTCCTTTCATCAAATCGTTTGAAAATTTGTACGGGTTGATTATTTAAGGAATACTTGTTTTCAAGCTTAAATCCAATACATGCATATAGAAAACAAAACCTTGTATTTTTACGTGATTGTTGATATCGGATAATTGTCATCACAGGACCTATAGTTCTATGTGGAATCCGAAAAAGGGGGATGTGAATTTTCATTTTAAAAATCCCATTTGCTATGGCCGGCATTCAAACTTTGGCCACCTTGGTGACAAACCAATGACTACGCCACTCGGATATCACGCCTCTCCGTGTAGACACACTTTCTAATATTGTGTGTTTTTATGAGGTTCTTGAAATACTGCGGCAATGCTACTATAACTGTGGAAGTCGAATTCAAGCATTTACCTAGCCTAGAATAAATTGAAAACTGAAGGGTGGGGTGGAAATACTGAAGGTTACCACTGTCGGCGCTATGATCGAGATTTATTATGCAGTGATCTCTGAAAACTGCGTTCCTGTCCGGTCGTAGAGCTTGTGGTAATTTCAATTATTTCAGTTAATCTCTAAAGGTAATAGAGTGAACACCCCAGTTTAACGTGCTCTCTAAATGAACAACTTCCTTTAATTTAGACTTGTAAAGAAGTTACATACATACATACATACATACATACATACATACATACATACATACATACATACATACATACATACATACATACATACATACATACATACATACATACATACATACATACATACATACATACATACATACATACATACATACATACATACATACATACATACATACATACATACATACATACATACATACATACATACATACATACATACATACATACATACATACATACATACATACATACATACATACATACATACATACATACATACATACATACATATTTTACTGTATTGGTAAATTGAGATCACTCGCTACAATCAGGTTCCTTTCTGCATCGCTTACCACATAGCTGATTACTTTATCAAATACTTCAGCATCAGCGTGAGCGATCTATCGTAGTTGAAACTGAGCTGCAGATTTTCTACCATAGGCAATATCATTGAGGATAATATATAACGCACAACAATTGTCTACCTAAATAATAGAAGTACAGGAGGGGCTGTCAATAGATAATTCAAGATTCAATCAATTCGAAGAAACGTAACATTCTTGTCCTCTATGTCTTTTCCAATTATTATTCTAACATAATGAGCTGTCATAATATTATTCATGTAAAGGAGTTTTAAACCCAAGTAAATGATCCTTCATCATGTAACTTACCTTGTTGGATGGTTCTAATATTCACAATTTTTTTTTGCTAGTGGCTTTACGTCGCACCGGGACAGATAGGTCTTATGCGACAATGGGTTAGGAAGCGGCCGTGGCCTTAATTAAGGTACAACCCCAGCATTTGCCTGGTGTGAAAATGGGAAACCATCTTCAGAGCTGCCGACAGTGGGATTCGAACCCACTATCTTTCGGATGCAAGCTCAGAGCCGCGCGCCTCTAACCGCACGTCCAACTCGCCCGGTATATCCACAATTCTAAGGATGTTTTCACCAATTATTTCATATAGATGGCCTTAATATTTCCTACTTCTATAAGTACAGCCTCCATGAAGACATAACTATCGTTATCAAAACGCACTACCCATGTAAATAAGCTATAAATAGACCTAGAGTACACGTCGTAGAAAACACGGAAATCCCTCGCAATAAACAGAATTACATTCGACTTCATCACCTGTGCATTCTCTAGCACGAAAATACAATTTTACTTCTATCGTAGTAACATAAATCTTATCTAACCGTAAGACTCTGGTGACATAACATATCCTTGATTAACTCAATTCGAAGATCCTTACTTCCCGTCGCAAAATATACTCATTTTCTCACGCAGCAGTAGTATTCTTTAACATAGTGTTGTATAACCACTCTTGAAATTTCACTGGAATATTTGCGTCCCATATTGAATTAAAAATCATATAATATTCTATTCAGTGACTTTTGATGATGCTTGTTTAAAGGGGCCTAACATCTAAGGGCATCGGCCTCTCCGTGACTTTTCTAAATCTATATTACATCACTTTGAAGAATTAATTCTCATATTTTGATGATCCCTGGAAATTTTTCTAAAATAACTCGCATGCAATATTTGAATTGCACACCGTACGTGAATTTCCTTCTTAATTACTCCGCTATTTGTTTTACGTCGCACCGACACAGATAGGTCTTATGGCGACGATGGGATAGGAAAGGCCTAGGAATTGGAAGGAATTGCCCGTGGCCTTAATTAAGGTACAGCCCCGGCATTTGCCTGGTGTGAAAATGGGAAACCACGGAAAACCATCTTCAGGGCTGCCGACAGTGGGGCTCGAACCCACTAACTCCCGATTACTGGATACTGGCTGCACTTAAGCGACTGCAGCTATCGAGTTCGGTTCTTAATTACTCTTCCAATACGAGGTCAATAACCTTTATATTCAGTTTCACAATGTTCCGTATGAATCATTAACTATTTTCTGATGACTATAATATCGTAAGTTATCAAAAAGTTATCCACAAATAGATTACTGAAAAATTCCAAAGTAAGACATGTTTTAAATGTTTTTAAGACCCTCCCGTTTTCTTCAAGCTACTTTACTTTTCATAAAGAAACGTGAAAATGAGTGGCAAAAAACAGGATTCAGATCAAAATATAAACAAATAGGTAAACGAAGAAAATATACACAGATAAAATTAATGGAGGAATAATACTCATTCATAAAGTGCAATGTAAAATCTTCCGCTTATCTGGTGTTGATTCACTCTGTCCCCTGCTGATGTACACTGGCGGTCGATCATATTATTAATTTCTCTGGATCATCTTCCATTTTCCATAGCCCCAATCCTCGGGCTTTAACACATAATCATGCCAACTTATACTTTCTCATTAACTCTTGCTTCCATCTTATGCTTGTACGTACCTGAAACTCGTATAAATGGGATTATAAAAATATCACATGTTATCTTGCTATACCACTTCGTCAACATGCTTGTATCCACACCCACCTAAATAATGTGATCGAGTCAGTTAGTCTACTAGGTAAGCTATCCTCATGTTTACCATTTGTTGGTCATGGTTCCTGTCATTCACATTTCCTTCTCAATTGGCATTTGATAAATTGAGATCACCCGCTACAAACACGTTCCTTTACACACTGCTTCCCACATAGCTCATTACCTTATCAGCGTCAGCGCCACCCATTCCAGGTCTGTACCTGTACCCAAACCTCAAGTTATTTATTATCTTTAGAGAGAAGATACCTACAGTTTCATGTTTCTCATCATTAACGTTTTCATAGCTTACAAATTCTTCTTTCACCAGCATAAATAGCCCCACTCTGACCGTTCCTATTCTGTCTCTACGATGAACACTCCAGTTCTGTGAGCAAATTTCCGCATCTATAATATCACTTTTCACCAGTGATTCAACTCCTATTGCAGTACCTGGTAAAGATATATCTATTAATTCTATTATTTATTTTATAACAGTTTAACACTATCATTCTTATGTCATCCTTACTTGATTTCCCACCGAGCTCAATAGGTGCAGTCGCTTAAGTGCGGCCAGTATCCAGTATTCGGGAGACAGTAGGTTCGAACCCCACTGTCGGCAGCCCTGAAGATGGTTTTCCGTGGTTTCCCATTTTCACACCAGGCAAATACTGGGGCTGTACCTTAATTAAGGCCACGGCCGCTTCCTTCACACTCCTAGCCCTTTCCTGTCCCATCGTCACCGTAAGACCTATCTGTGTCGGTGCGACGTAAAGCAAGTAGCAAAAAAAAAAACAAACAAAAAACAAAAAAAAAACCACCTTGATTTCCAGCTCCCAGTACTCGTATCACCGCTCCCTATCTTTATACGGCAGTGTTTTTCTTTTTTCTTTGTTACAAAAGTGACCAAGTCCCAGCAACGTGCGGGTTTAACGCAATTGCGCAATTCCGTACGATTGACTGTATCGCGAACGCTTATTTCAATAAGTAAATGTAAAGCTCTTAAAATAATATTAAGGTATTCATAGCGTAAGTGATTTTCTTTTACTTTTACTGATTTCTTGTTGTAAAGCAAATATTTTCACTCTCTCTCAACAGCAGCATTGGTTACAGAGAAAGCGTAGACTCGTCAAGTCTCGAGTGGCAAGAAGGGACGGTAGTAAACGAGTTTATGATACAGCTTACACTTACAGTAATCTGAACATTTCCTAGTCTGCAATGAAAAAGACAATAACGGATAAAACATGAAAGAAAATGTAAAAGGGAGAGAGTGATATAAAAATAAAAGTGAGCTGCTGGTGTACCTCGATACCGAGATACCCTTTTGGACTCAGGGGAAACTGACTACTAGGCCAGCCATAGTGCAGACACACGAAAGTTGCCAACATGTATGCAGGCTGTTAAATTTAAAGTCCCTATTTCTCGTTGAATGAGAGCCACTGGCTCAAACCCTCAGAAATGTATCTGTTTAGCTTTGACGTAGTTCAACCTCCCGAAGTTTGAGTGGAATCGATGATCCTTTTGGAACAGTGGGATTCGACTCATTTCGCCTGTTCAGCTATCAATAAAGTTGTATGAAACGATTTGAGTAAAATATTTACGTAGGTGGGATCCGAACCTCCGACGATTCACGCTGTTTACACATCAATCTAGGGTTGTATCATGTTTCCATAAAGAATGACGTTACTAGTATCGCTCAGTCCCCCCTTTGTTTCATATTATTAAAACCTAAGTTCAGACTCACAAAGAATCCACCCCACTTCAAGATCGAGAAAGCAAAATTTTATTGATGTCTTTCATAGCGCCACGGAGCGCATTGTTAGCTGTTGATTGGAAAACCACCTCTCAGGAGAACAATGGAATGATTATCTTTAATCAGTGTGAAAACATCTGTCCCTCAATAAATTTTATTTCACCAAATAATCACATTCGTGGTTTCCCATTTTCACACCAGGCAAATGCTGGGGCTCTTCCTTAATTAAGGTGACAACCGGATATTTTACCACCCCTAGCTCTTTCCTATCCCATCATCAACATAAGACCCATCTGTGTCGGCGAGATGTAAAGCAAATTGTAAAAAGAAAACAAAGTAGTTATGGTCAAATTTACATCCTGAACGGCAAATGAAGAACTAGTCACTGCACTGATCACAAAGTACACTTGATCTAAATCAAAAGTGAACACCTATGGTGTGCTGGACCATTTATGTTAAACAAAGTACAGTATATTGGATCACAACACTATATGGTTGTATTCTACACAAACTGCCATGATGATTAAGCCACTGAATTGAGTCAAGCAGCTTATTACATTTTCAGCCAGCTCAGCGCACTGTACTGTTTTAAAACTTTTAGTAAACCAGCCTTAGGCGTATCCCGTGCTGTGTTCTGTAATGTAGGTAGTGAAGGACTGGTAAGCGTCAACTGAATGGTGGCAGCACGACACATACACGCCGAATTTGTTGCGCTGGATTCTTTCGCAGCAGAATTATTAATATTACACATTAAACTCAACATGGCTAATATTTGAATACATAAATAAGAATAATGTCCGCCTCTGTGGTGTAGTGGTTAGTGTGATTAGCTCCCATCCCCGGAGGCCCGGGTTCGATTGCCGGCTCTGCCACGAAATTTGAGAGGGCTGGAACGGGGTACACTCAACCTCGGGAGGTCAACTGAGTGGAGGTGAGTTCGATTCCCACCTTAGCCATCCTGGAAGTGGTTTTCCACTTCTCCTCCAGGTAAATGCTGGGATGGTACCAACTTAACGATCACTCGCTTAGTCCGAGGAAAGAACCGACCCTGGAGGGTAAACAGATGAAGAAGAAGAAGAAGAAGAAGAAGAAGAAGAAGAAGAAGATGGACAGTGTCCAAAAGAGCCTCTTAATTTTGAGCAGACGTTCGGAGTTGACCGCAATTTTCATTCAAGGCTTCGGAACTTATTGGTAGTCGGTAGTCTTCTGTCAGGAAAACGGCCGTAATAGAGATGTTGCGACTAGACTGCGTACCGCCTTGTTTCTCCATAAATGAGCAACATATCAACGTACTCGTCACTGGAATGCATCGTGAGTGAATGAATACGTGGTGTGATGTGACCTGTGCATAAACATTGCATAAACAATGTTTGTCCTTTAAAATGGGGCATGATCTGAGTGTCAAAAGAAAAAAACAAAGCATGCTTTACGGTGCAATCGAACCACTGCATTACCGGCATTCAGACACCTTGTGTCACCGGTCCTTAACCGACTCAGCCACAAACACAACATGCAAAACGCTCGCTAAAGGATTATTACTTAAGTATGGCCGTTCGACATCGAAAGTTAATATCCCTGTCAAAGTTTTTTTTTTTTTTTTTTTTTTTTTTTTTTGCTAGTTGCTTTACGTCGCACCGACTCAGATAGGTCTTATGGCGACGATGGGACAGGAAATGGCTAGGAGTGGGAAGGAAACGGCCGTGGCCTTAATTAAGGTACAGCCCCAGCATTTGCCTGGTGTGAAAATGGGAAACCACGGAAAACCATTTTCAGAGCTGCCGATAATGGGGTTCGAACCTACTATCTCCCGAATACTGGACACTGGCCGCAATTAAGCGACTGCAGCTATCGAGCTCGGTATCAAAGTTGTTAATAATGCTTTACAGTGTTCATTTAACTTTTTGCCGTTAAGGATTACCTGGCATACATATCAATTCCACCGTACTTTCTTCATAAATTAGCATCAACTCAACGTACTCTTCATAGGAATACATCGTGAGGAAATGAATAAGTGCGGTGATGTGGCCTCGTAAGTGTGGATTATTACTTGTGTGCGTTGGACTCGGCAGGTTGTAGGTTCGAATTCCATGCTGGCCATCCTGAAAATGGTTTCCCTCGGTTTCCCATTTTTTTTTTTGCTAGTTGCTTTACGTCGCACCGACACAGATAGGTCTTATGGCGACGACGATGGGACGGGGAAGGGCTAGGAAAGGGAAGGAAGCGGCCGTGGCCTTAATTAAGGTACAGCCCCAGCATTTGCCTGGTGTGAAAATGGGAAACCACGGAAAACCATTTTCAGGGCTGCCGACAGTGGGGTTCGAACCTACTATCTCCCGAATACTGGATACTGGCCGCAATTAAGCGACTGCAGCTATCGAGCTCGGTTTTCCCATTTTTATGACCAGGCACATGCCGGGATGGTACCTTAGAAAAAGACCAAGGCCGATTTCCTTCCCAATCCTTCCCCCACCCACACTTAAGGGAAATACGCCAAATCAGAGCGTATCCCTAAAAATCAATAGGAAAAATTTTTGATTATTATTGCATCTCAGCTAAAATGCAGCACCTCTGTCGTTCAATAAACGTGCCTTATGTTGGATTCGAACCACTACGCTGCCGTTACTCACACACCTTGTGCTCGAGTCCATAACCGATTCGGCCACGAAGTCAACGTACATGGTACTTGCTAGAGGTTGAATGGCCGTTCCACCTCGAAAGTTAATATCCGTGTCAAAGTCTTCAATGGTGTGTTACGGGGTTCGTTTAACTTCTTTACATTACACAACACGTGGCATAACCTGTCAATTCGATCGTATTACGGTACCTATTTTACTTCAAGGCGCAATAAATCACATGTTTGCAGAATGGTCCTTAGTATTTAACGCGGAACTGTGCATAATAGTTTATCCTTTGCTAAGTCCATAGATCAATTTACAGTGATGACACACAAGTAGCAGAGAGCTTTATCGACCACAAGGAGAAATTTGAAGTTATTTGGTGTTCATAAAACTAAATTATAGGGATATTTATGTTATACGCGTTATTTGGGTTGCCTATCTCCAGAAAAATAAGGGGCTGGTGAACCACCCGGTATATAAAAATGAATGTTTGTTTGTACGTATGTCTCGAATGGACTCAAAAACAACTGGAGCGATCTGACTGAAAATTTCACAATTTTTTCTTATTACTTCTGGGAGGGTTTAGGAAGTGGTTTGAACGAAATTTGATAGGTAGTTCGGCATAGGGAATGAGAAGAGTGAAAAAAAAGAAAATAGGGGAAGTTAAGTAAACCGCATGACAAGTCTGATCAGTGGGTTGCCTGACCAACAGTATGTGAAGATTATGATGTGTTTCTTAAAAATTATCTCCTTTTTCTTCTTCTATAACCTGTATATAAACAAGAAAAGTCCAAGTTCAGTCCCCATGGCATAGGGGGTGAGAAGGAGGGAAGAAGGAAAATGTCAAAAATGACAGAGATTATGGGTGAATGTGTGTGTATGTTTCTGCATAGCTCTCAACCAAACTAGATACACATATACAGTAACTTGCTCTCTGTGAAAATTACTGTACGGGCAAGAAACCCATAGCACCGCTAAAGAAAGGGATGTAATGTAGAAATCCGAAAAATGACCGATATTAGTGGTGAGTTCGTAGTCTTTGGGGTAGCTCAGATGAACCGTGACACTCTGGATGCTGTTTAGGCCAAAGTTCATTCCAAATCGGAATGGGGGTTAGAGGGGGTGAAAGGAATGTCCAAAATGACCGAGATCATGGATGTACGTGTGCATGTTCCAGCATAGCTCTCAACCAACCATGATACTCATGCGACTCACTGTTTGGGAAAGAAACCTGTAGGGTAAGACACCCCTACGGGCGTGGGTGGAAAGGGGGTGAAATATTAAAAAATTAAAAAATGACCAATATTAAAAGTGAAAACGATGTACCGGTGTGTTAATAAATATAGTTTTACTTTTGAATTTAATTAAATTGTTTAGAATTGAATTGAATTAATAAACGCGGGCGAAGCTGCGGGGACCTGATGGCAAAAAGTAAAAATGAATGTATAATTAAATCGCTTTTACGATTAATAGAATACAATGTTTCGTGATATTTTCGTATTTCAGTAATGTGTTATTGTGAACTAGTGTCAACAGGTTTCATGTGATATTTATTTTTAGGGTGCTGCTAATAACTGTACGGCGTCAGCGACCGCGTGTAGGCGTCTTAAAGTGACGCCATTTAGGCTGCCTGCACGTCAATTAGGACGTTTCGCTTTGCTCTACCAGATGGCAGAGTAAACGTTTCCTGCGGAGCGATATATGGTTGAGTTTTAATTAATTTCATCGGGGAAACACCAAATATGTCACCAGAGATGTTTTACATGTCGACATCGTACGGCATGGAGTGTCGATGAACATTGTTTGGTGCGAGCCCGTGATCCTGTAATGCGGAGGTCGACACTCTTATCACTGATCCACAGAGGAGAGCTTGTTTCTAAGGTAATGGAAACGGGTCGTTAATTCTGAAAACTAATGAAGCGAGATGGAATGTTTCATCTGTATTTAGGAGGAAGTATATCTCTTTCGAAAGCTGTCTAAGTGTCCTTTAAGCGAGAGTGAAGACATTCCGTTACAACTCCTCAGGAGCGTCGAGGGAGTTTTAACGATCGGTGAGAGTGAGCCAGTGACGTGGAAGTTATCACATCCATTTGCCGAGACGCAAACACTCGTGGACTGATGCTATACATCAGGCGACTTTACAAACCGAGGAATTCTCTCACAGTTCAATAAACCTGCAAAACAGCCTATTAACTTCATTTATGTGAATTTTACAGGTGCAGTGTATAAAATTCAATGCGAAATATAACCAAGAGTGACATCTTGTTTACTCGTATGGAAGATTTGTTTGATGCAATGAAAACCTGTCTTCGGTGTTTGCTGTACGCTTTCAAATACTGGAAAGATGACCAACAGCACCGTGTGCTTAGTGAGAGTGAAGTCTATTCGATTACCTATGTGGCTATTGTGTCTCTCCTAGTCCGTGGATCACTGGAAGTGTGTCCGCTTCTCATTCTGAAGACCTCGAATTCAAAGCCGGCAGCGGCAGTTGGATTGTAGAAAGGTGCAAGAAATCCTATTGAAGTCTGCCTGTAGTACGATGGAGGCATGTAAAAGATCTCTGCTGACACATTTGATGTTTACCCGACAAAGTTAATTAAAATTCAGCATTAGGTCCTCAAACCGAATTCTGGTTTCTCTCGCATCTCATAGATGAGTCGAAATCTTGCAGGCAGCTTAAATGGCGTCAAATCGAAATGTCTGCAACTGAGTAGTTGAGGCCGTACGGTTATTATTATTATTATTATTATTATTATTATTATTATTATTATTATTATTATTGTACTGTTTATTTTTCACGATTTAAACCACTACAGTTTCTGGCTGACTCGGTCGTAGCATGAAGACACCCATCTTACACAAATAATTGACGATTAATTAAACAGGTACAATACATTTATACATATACGGTACGTACTTGGACTAGAGATTGATTCTCTTTTGCTCTATCCTATTGTCTTTACATAGGATAATAATAATAATGTCCGCCTACGTAGCGTAACGGTTAGTGTTATTAGCTGCCGTCCTCGGGGGTCCGTGTTCGATTCCCGGTACTGCTAAAAATTAAAGAATGGCAGGAGGGCTGGTGTGTGGTTGAAATGGTACATGCAGCCCACCTCCATTGGAGCTGTGCCTGAAAAGACTTGCACCACCTCGAGATGAGGACACGAGTTTGCATTTGCAATAATAAGGAAACTGAGAAGGACCTACGAGAATTCCAAATTACAGAAGAGATGCTTGTAGATGGATCTGCAAAGAAAATAACCAAAGATAAAATATTTTTCAGGACAGGGTGAAGCCCAAGCGACTATACAGAATTTCTGAAGAAGAGAGGAAGGCAAGATCTGAAAGAATGAAAAAGTACTGGGAGGACAGGAAAACACAACTCACTAACCGTTAATTGATCTATCGTACCCCAAAGAGGGTGAAACGGACAATAATAATAATAATAATAATAATAATAATAATAATAATAATAATAATAATAATAATAATAATAATCACGTCCTCATCAGACCAATCCTTATCCTCATACCTAAGATATGCTTAAATATTCCTTAACAGAAGTCAGAACTGAACCCATGGCAATCAGGAAGAAAGCTGCAAAACATTTGTTTTAGTCAAGCGTTTAAATTCCATCCATTGCTGATCTTGATAGCTGGACCGTTCTAGGATTCAAAGTTTCTATCCTGGTACTAATTAGGCTAATCTGAGTGCAGTCTTCCCTAATATTTTTACACATCTAATTAAAATAGAAACTGAAATAATATCATGTCACAAATATCGCGATATCCCGCACAATTCTTGACCAAGCTTCAGAACTGGAGGACCGAGCTCGATAGCTTCAGTCGCTTAAGTGCGGCCAGTATCCAGTATTCGGGAGATAGTAGGTTCAAACCCCACTGTCGGCAGCCCTGAAAATGGTTTTCCGTGGTTTCCCATTTTCACACCAGGCAAATGCTGGGGCTGTACCTTAATTAAGGCCACGGCCGCTTCCTTCCCACTCTTAGCCCTTCCCTGTCCCAACGTCGCTATAAGACCTATCTGTGTCGGTGCGACGTAAAGCAACTAGCAGAACTGGAGGAGAAACCAGATTTCTCTCTGTTGTGTTGCACAAGAGGCACATCTTTATGAGACATTGTGAAGTACAGAAATGAAGGAGAAAGTGACGAAGGCACAATAGCATTTTAAGATCGATCAATAATATAATATAATATAATATAATATAATATAATATAATATAATATAATATAATATAATATAATATAATATAATATAATATAATATAATATAATATAATATAATATAATATAATATAATATAATATAATATAATATAATATAATATAATATAATATAATATAATATAATATAATATAATATAATATAATATAATATAATATAATAATATTATTCCGTTTATCAAAAAATTATGGAATTATGTTCCTGAACACATAAAATATTATTCTACTTGCTCGTAGTAATTCTATCACTAAACCTAAAATTGGTTCGAATATGCTGTCGTAAGCATCGACACAAACATGCGTATAAACAAATTAATTTAGATTGGGAACAAGATTTTATAATGTAGTGAGATACAATGGTCTATAGTGTAAACCGATTGGTAAAAGAAGACATTCGTGGTAAAATGATTTATTACGCAAACGGAAACTAGGCCTTGTTTGATATTAATGAAACTATTGCCCCGCTTCTTTTACTCCTACATCAAGCAACAATGTTACATGACGGAACAGAGCCTTTGTGACGTTGATTAATTATACGTCTGAACGCTGAATATACTGTGGAATGAAGAAATGTTCACGTCAAAGGGATGTAATTCTGCATTATTAGTGCTGATTCTGTTGCGAGCTATTTAATAGACTTTGTCCGTGATTCAAGCTTGTGTGTAACAAACTACGAGACGGGAGAAAGTTGTGCATGGACTGTCATTGTCCATCGATACCGGCATTGAAATTGCCTTTTCTCCTGGAGGTCAAAGGATAGATGCCGTTTAAGAGTGAGCTCAAAGTAGAAGAAACAATTAGTGCTTGATGTAAGTCACAATCTTGAGGGGGAAAAGTTCTTCTTAGGTCGACGCCCCGAATAAATAGCATTTTGTAAAAATAAGTCGTAATCATTGTAGTATGACCTCCACAGCCGTAAACTTAGTAAACAAATTTTGTAAAGAGCTATCTGTGCCCCGGAGTCTTCCATTTTGAAAACATTTAAGCTCTTCTGGCCTTTTTAATAGTGAAATTACCAGCGTTTCGCCCCAGTGTAGCATTGGGCTCATCAGTTGGACGTAACGGTGATTAATTATCCGCCTGAACGCTGAATATACTGTGGAATGAAGAAATGTTCACGTCAAAAGGATGTAATTCTGCATTAATAGTGTTGACTCTTTCATACTTTTAGACATATGTCGCGATAACGGGAGCGTGGTTTACATCTACTTTGTGTCAAGCTCCCATTTCTTACTCCTTGCCCGGCCTCCTTCGGTCAATTATAATGATATTATGGCTCTACCCCCTACTAATTACTTTTACGGTCTTCAGAGAATCCAAAGTGCTGAATGTTTGTCCCGTAGAAGTTCTTTTACGTGAAAGTAAATCTACCGAATCGAGGGCCGGCGTATTTGAGCATCTTCAAATACCACCTGACTAAGCCGAGATTGTGGTCAAAAACGAGTGCTTTACCGTCTAACCTGCTCAACCAGGCCTAAAATCAACTCTTGTTGGATTTGTGGTACCACGAGACTTCAACTTTCCTGTCTTCCATGTGCCTTCCCTTTCTTTACCCGAAAATCCCTTTTTTTGGAGGTTTCGAAACTCTTGCTCTTTCTTCGTTGATTAGTGCCATGAAGACCTGAAAATCTCGCTGATATGCTCCATAAAACAATAATTTATTATCACCACCCTCACTAAAAAAAATGTGTTGTATATCGTAACAATTATATATAGTTCAGGTATATGTGAAACTCCAGCCATGATTGTCCTGGGGATAATTTGCGCTGTGGCTTCCTGTTTTATTCTGTGCCTCAGTATTCTAGCCTCTCTATCGCTACGACTTCGCCCAGAGGTAATCTGTCTGTTCTTGATATTTACCCATGCCAGTCACCATCAGCACCAAGATAGTACCGATCCACTTGTTATCCTTTAAAATGATGGGTTGTTACTTCTGTTGGGTCTACCGATTTGAAGCTCATCTTGTTCACCTAGTTCACCGTTGTAGATTTCATCAATAACCCTGGACAGGGGCAGTCACTTGCCAGTAAAGATAAGCATTGAAGGTACCGAGACGGTTGGCTTGAGGCCACCTCACGAGACGAAAGCATCGCGATGGTTACTTAAGTAAATCATCCAAGGATTGTTCCTGAAGGACCGAGTGCAATGTCCGACAGCTGTAGAGCCAAGCTCTGCATTCTGGGAACATCGTCGGCTGTTCTGAGAATAGTTTTCTGTGGTTTCCAAGTTTCACTTCCAGGAAAATATTTGGACAGTTCCCATTCATAGGCCACAGCTGATTCCTTCCACCTTCTTACCCAATTTAATTCACCGTCATTCATTTCATCTTCATTAGATGGTCAACCGAAGTTAGCGTCAGGAAGGCCATCCGGCCGTAGAAAGGCCACGTAATTCCATCTAACCTCATCTCCGCGGCAGTGGCGCGCACACACACATACACAGTGTTCCCCATGCGCTTTATATTTTACAACACGGAGAGATTAGTTTATTTTACTACTACAGTATTGGTTTATGCTACCATGTAGTCAACTTGGTTTTGTAAAATCGAGCATGTGGAGCTAATTACAGTTATGCAAGTTTTCATATGGTTCCTTCTTAAAATTTTAGTTACAGCTAAATATTGTCTGACCAATACTAATAATCAGACGTTGTTAAAATCTGTACCTAATCCATTTTCTTTTCTTTTTGAACCAGATAAAGAAATATGAACTGTGCCACAGTTACTGAGTAGTTGAGTGGGTTGGGGGAAAATATATTAACTCCATAAAAATGGTAATCACTTCAAGAAATGATGAGAAATCCATTTAATGCAGTATGATGTAATATGCTCCAAGGCTTATCGCCTCTGCCCTACGACAGAATTGCTATCTACATAATAATGTGTCCTCACTCTACTGTTGAATCTAGCTCTTGGCACGCAATTCTGTGGTTAGAAATTGTATACCACCACCTCTCCTATCTCGCCGGCCAAAATTCTGACGGTGAACACTTTTACCAGCAATAGGGCTCGAACCTGTTATCACAGTATCAGACCTTAAAGCCTTGACCTCATAACGATCATGACCTCCAAGTGGAGACTATGAATATTAATAACAAATTAGTACATTAGCAGATGTATGTTAGTCCTCAGCCATAAGGCTAGTTGGATCCTCAACAGCTCTCCCATCAGCTGTCACAGATGGTCTAGGCATCACTGAAGAGGCATACTAGGGAAATGAGGAGTAAGGTAGTTTTCCGTTGCTTTCCTCACTGAGTCAGAAGTTATTACATATCAGTCTGCCAAGCCCACTGATATGCATGCACCAAATGACCCTATGAGCAACATTTTCACACAATTCATAGCAGGGACTGGCTGCAGAAGGAATGGCATTACTAGCATCGCTCATACCTCAGTCACTTTCATATTGTCAAAGCCAAGGATAAGACAGAAACAGATCAATGGAAGTAACAAAATTGCTCTATCCTATACCAGAAGACAATAGCAAAAAAGAAGACAGAGGCTAGTGAACTGTAAACACTAAGTCCTGCCAGCAAAGGCATCATTAGCAGCTATTCTTAAAAAAAATAGGCAGATTGAGGCAGATGTTGAGGAAAGTAGAAGAGAAGGAGGAGGGAAAGTATAAGGTGGTAATGTTTCACGTTGGTACCAACAACGTAAGGCAAGCAGATATAAGTACCAACATAGTTGGGGAGAGTGGGATCTGGTAAATGCAGCACAGGTGAAGTTTAAGGAAGCGGAGATTGTTATCAGTGGAATATTGTGTAGGAGGGCTGCTGACTGGAGGGTGTTTGGGGATTTAAATGAGACTATGGAGTGGGTATGTGGGAAACTGGGAGTGAGATTTCTAGATACTAATCGGTGGGTAGGAGATAGGGATCTCCTCTCAGATAGTCTTCACTTAAACCGCAGCGGTACATATAAGTTCGAAAATTTGTTTAGAAGGGTTATACGAAGGTACATTCAGGGAAACGGGGTGGTCTGAGGAGCGGTGGCAAGGGTATAGGATTCTGAAAGTCGAGTAGAGATGACATAAAAATGTTAGTGTTGAACTGTAAATGTATTGTAAGGAAAGGAATAGAATTAAGTAATTTAATAGATATATACTTAGCAGATATTTTAAGAGGAGTTGAATCATGGCAGAGAAATAATATAATGGATGCAGAACGTTTCTCACGGAACAGGAGTGTGTATCGTAGAGATAGGATAGGAATGATAGGAAGGGGGGGGTATTCATTCTGGTGAAAGAAGAATTTGTAAGCTACGAAAACGTTAACGATGACAAACATGAAATTTTATGTGTAAGGCGCATCTCTAAAGATAACAGGCAACTAGGTGTCTTTGGAGTGTCCAGACCGGGAAAAACCAGATAAGCTCTATAGAGAAACCGAAGTAATAGGTGGTATTAGTGATCACGAACTGTTTTTGTCGTAGTTAAAAATAAATGTCATAGAAAGGAAGGTCATAAAAGTAGGATTATTAGGCAGTACCATATGGCTGATAAGGAAGGCATGAGGGATTTTTTAACAAGTAACTGTGATCGGTGGAAAATGGTAAATAAGAATTTAACAGATTCTGGGATGGGTTTATAGCAATTGTTGAGGAATGTGAAAACAGGTTTGTACCTTTAAAGGTGGTAAGGAATGGTAAAGACCCTCTTTATTAAAACAGAGAAGTGATGAGACTAAGAAGTGGTGCAAGTTGGAAAGGAATAGATTTAGAAATGGCTGTGGAAGTAAGGAGAATTTGAAGGAACTTACTAGGAAATCGAATCTAGCAAAGAAGTCAGCTACAAATAATTGATGGCAAGCATAATAGGCAGTCATATAAATTTTAGTGAAAAATGGAAAGGTATGTAAGAGATTCCAAGAAAGACATTCCAGAAATCATTAATCAACAAGCAGAGTGTGTATGCGAGGATCTTCAAAAGGCAGAAGTATTCAGTCATCAGTATGTAAAGATTGTTGGTTACAACGATAATGTCAAGATAGAGGAAGTGATTAATACTAACGAAGTATTAAAATTTACCTATGATAACAATGGCATCTATATCTGTCTGTTCCTTATAAAAATCTATACCGTTACAGTACCAAATTTTGTATACTTAGTTTTAAGGACCCTGTGAGTAATCCCATCTACAATACATTTTAGAATCCCTCTCTATTTCTTAGATTTAGGCCCATTGGCACAGTAACATAGGCTAATATAGGCGAAATATTCATTTGTCTCACAAGGGCAAGACAAAGCTCATTTTAAGCCTCACGACGCGTAGAATAAAACTACGGGATCCGAAAACCATGTTTCAAGGGCCTAAACCCAGCAGTTTTGGAGATATTGGTATCACACTACCCGCTATAGGAACTGGGTGAGGAAATGAGCAGCAGTAACCATGGCAACGTCAATGATTCCGCAGTAGAATACAGGCGTGGTGTTCGAAGTAACGTCGTGCGTGTCCTGGATGTTTGTCAGTTGCGGAGTGAAGCCGTTTGTCCTTATGTTCGATTCTCCAAGAAGATGATGAAAATGTGACTCCCATTGCGACATGTTTACAAGAGGAGTTGATGCCTGTTTCTT
Organism: Anabrus simplex; assembly: GCF_040414725.1. Taxonomy (NCBI): domain Eukaryota; kingdom Metazoa; phylum Arthropoda; class Insecta; order Orthoptera; family Tettigoniidae; genus Anabrus; species Anabrus simplex. Next base: position 1,359,452,513 of record NC_090265.1, read on the forward strand.
TGAGTACTTTAAGTTTTTAAAAGCTTCGCTTCTGCGTCGGATAATAACTCCTGTTCTATATATAAATCATAATTTGTTTTCTTTTCCTTTAGTAGAGTTCTATATTTCCGACGTTCCTCAGCATATTTCGCTAGCACATCCATACCATATACCCTAGCAGAGTGAAGTAAATGTAACGTTGATTGTCTCATGATGTAACATTCCTTATCAAACTATGGCTTTGCAGTGCGATCAAATGAAGGTGGAGTTAGAGATAAGATTTTGTGCGGATTATGTTATTCTGTATAGAGTAATAAATAAGTTACAAAGGTGTGAGCAACTGCAGAATGACCTCGATGATGTTGTGAGATGGACAGCGGGCAATGGTATGATGATAAACGGGGTTAAAATTCATGTTGTAAGTTTCAAAAATAAGAAAAGTCCTCTCAGTTTTAATTACTGCGTTGATGGGGTGAAAGTTCCTTATGGGGATCACTGTAAGTACGTAGGTGTTAGTATAAGGAAAGATCTTCATTAGGGTAATCGCATAAATGGGACTGTAAATGAAGGGTACAGATCTCTGCACATGATTGGAGGGTGTTTAGGGGTTGTAGTAAGGATGTAAAGGAGAGGGCATATAAGTATCTGGTAAGACTCCATCTAGAGTATGGTTCCAGTGTGCGGGAATCTCACCAGGACTACTTGATTCAAGAACTGGAAAAATACAAAGGAAAGCAGCTCTACTTGTTCTGGGTGATTTCCGACGAAAGAATAGCGTTACAAAAATGTTGCAAATTTTGGGACGGGAAGACTTGGGTGAAAGGAGGCGAGTTGGTTGACGAAGTGGTATGTTCCAAGCTATCAGTGGAGAGATGGCGTGGAATGACATTGGAATGATATTATTAGACGAATAACTTTGAGTGGTGTCTTTAAAAGTAGGAAAGGAAGTGCAGGTTGGAAAGAAATAGTTAGAAATGGCTATCGAAGTAAGGAGAAATTGAAGGAACTTACTAGGAGATTGAATCCAGCAGAGAGGTCAGCTAAGGATAACATGATGGCAAGCATAATTAGTGGTCATACAAATTTTAATGAAAAATGTAAGGGTATGTATAGGTACTTTAAGGCAGAAATAGGTTCAAAGAAGGACATTCCAGGAATCATTAATGAACAAGCGGAGTGTGTATTCAAGGATCTTCAAAAGGCAGAAGTATTCAGTCAGGAGTATGTAAAGATTATTGGTTACAAGGGTAATGTCCAGATAGGGGAGGTGAGAAATACTAAAGAAGTATTAAAATTTACCTGTGATAACAATGACATTTACAGTAGGATACAAAAGTTGAAAACTAGAAAAGCAGCTGGAATTGATAAGATTTCTGGGGATGTACTAAAGAAAATGGGTTGGGATATGGTACCATATCTGAAATAATTATTTGATTATTGTTTAGGTAAAGGAGCTATACTAAATGAATGAAGAGTTGCTATAGTAGCCCCTGTGTATAGAAGAAAGGGTGATAGACATAAAGCTGAAAAGTACAGACCAGTCAGTTTGACATGCATTGTATGTAAGCCTTGGGAAAACATTCTTTCTGGTTACATTAGACATATTTGCGAAATTAATAACTGGTTTGACAGAAGGCAGTTTGGGTTTAGGAAAGGCTATTCCACTGAAGCTCAGCTTGTAGGATTTCAGCAAGATATAGCAGATATCCTGGATTCAGGAGGCCAAATGGACTGTATAGCGATTGACCTATCTAAGGCATTTGATAGGGTAGATCATGGAAGACTACTGGAAAAAATGAGTGCTATTGGACTAGAAAAAAAGAATGACTGAATGGGTGGCTATACTTCTAGAAAATAGAACTCAGAAAATTAGAGTAGGCGAAGCTTTATCTGACCCTGTAATAATTAAGAGGGGAATTCCTCAAGGCAGTATTATTGGACCTTTATGTTTTCTTATATATATCAATGATATGTGTAAAGAAGTGGAATCAGAGATAAGGCTGTTTGCAGATGATGTTATTCTGTACAGAGTAATAAATAAGTTACAAGATTGTGAGCGGCTGCAGGGTGACCTCGATAGTGTTGTGAGATGGACGGTGGGCAATGGTATGATGATAAACGGGGTTAAAAGTCAGGCTGTGAGTTTCACAAATAGGAAAAGTCCTCTCAGTTTTAATTACTGCGTTGATGGGGTGAAAGTTCCTTTTGGGGATCATTGTAAGTACCTAGGTGTTAATATAAGAAAAGACCTTCATTGGGGTAATCACATTAATATGATTGTTAATAAAGGGTACAGATCTCTGCACATGGTTATGAGGGTATTTAGGGGTTGTGGTAAGGATATAAAGGAGAGGGCATATGAGTCTCTGGTAATACCCCAACTAGAGTATGGTTCCAGTGTATGGGACCCTCACCAGGATTACTTGATTCAAGAACTGGAAAAAATCCAAAGAAAAGCAGCTCGATTTGTTCTGGGTGATTTCCGACAAAAGAGTAGTGTTACAAAAATGTTGCGGAGTTTGGGCTGGGAAGACTTGGGAGAAAGGAGACGAGTTTCTCGATTACGTAGTATGTTCCGAGCTGTCAGTGGAGAGATGGCGTAGGAGGACATCAGTAGACGAATAAGTTTGAGTGGTGTCTTTAAAAGTATGAAATATCACAATATGAAGTTGGAAATCAAGAGGAGAAATTAGGGCAAATATTCGTTTATAGGAAGGGGTGTTAGGGATTGGAATAACTTACCAAGGGAGATGTTCAATAATTTTCCAATTTCTTTGAGATCATTTAAGAAAAATCTAGGAAAACAACAGATAGGGAATCTGCCGCCTGGGCGACTGCCCTAAATGCAGATCAGTAGTGATTGATGTTGATATGGATTATGTTGTAATTTAAAGTTAAACGACTTTCCGGACATAGCTAATGGAAGTGTTTTAACGTACACGCGAAATCAATTATGGTATAGTATATTTATTTTTCTCCAGGTCTTACAGTTTTTTGACCTAATCGATCACCACGGAGAAAAATAGCATCATCTACAAACCCAAGAAAAACTAGGAAAAAATTGCAAGTTAAATGAGGAAACTGAAACAATAAACACAATCAAACCAATACAAAAGGCCATTCCCCTATTCAGGGAAAGGATGTACAATAACACACTGAGGACACAACGACCAATTTTTTCAAGAGGTGAAACGTATGCTGGCAACACAGCAACAAAAAACAACGGATGAAACCTATTTCACCAATTCCGGTTGAATCAACAAGTCTTGATCTATTTACATTCCGTGCCACCTGCTGGAGCACAGCAGCTCTTGTCCTTGACTCATGTTTCACTGTTTCTCGACAAGGCTATTACTTCTTGTCTCGACTTACCCCACTGTACAAGACTTGCTGATTCACCCTTATCATTCCTTTCATCCGCTGAGTCTCGTGCCTGCCTTCCTCTTTACTTTTAACTCACTATCTTGGTACCCAATATCGACAACGCAAAATATTACACACACTGCCCTACCCGCTTAATTACATGTCCAGCTGTATCATTATCCCTCTTACACAACCACTTCTTTTAGTCACATCTTTAATTTTAACGCAAATACCAACTCAGATCCCCCACCCTAAATTAATTTACACAGCCACTTCTTTTAATTTTTTAGCACAATTTTTTACAGCATACCTATTCAGATTCCCTACCCCATTTCATTCTTTAATCACCCACCCAATAATTTCCTGCTCGTTACTCTGTTTTAATATCTCTTGCTGCCTCACACTCAAAGGATTCACTCTCACTTTTTCCGTTACCTTACATCGTCCTAACAAGTGCATGTCCTCATTCACTTATCCACACAATGCACATAATGAATTGTCTTTATTTGTGATCTACCCCTTGTTTTTGCATAGGCCTAAAATCCACCACACTAGACCTCATCTCACTGATTTGTCCACATTACCAATATTTATCCTTGATAAACATGCTTAGGGATCCTCTCTTCCTACATTCCTCCATCTGACGCTGCTGTTGAATATCCTTAACCCTCCTTAAAATCGTTCTCCGACTGCTGCTAACCCTTTTATTCCAAACCACATGCCATAGGTATCCCATACCCAAACTTTCCACATACATTTTAATCTTCTACAGCCAGCTCCCAGCATACATTCTTTTCAGCTGTTGCTGGTAAGCCGATCGTAACACTATACCCCTCTCCAATCTCTTTAATCGCATCCAATAGTTAAATACCATCATCACACATTCAACTTATATATATACTCCCCACAAATTAGTATCGCCGCTGCATTTGCAGTACACTGCGGGAGACACACCAAGGTCTTACTAAATTTGCAAATAATCTGATTTAGCATGTCTCTTCCTTTCTCTAGACCCCATAGTTCAGCTCCATACATTAACCTGCTCAGCACTAATGACTTTAACACCATTCTTTGAATACTATACTTTATACCCGGATACCTAGTCTCCAGAATCTTAACCACTGAGACAGCCGCCGCCTTCCATTTCACTGTCTTAATTTGATCCTCCTATCCCCTCCTTTGTTTATAAGCACTTCTGGATATTCCAACTTGTTGACCTCTTCAATCAATTCCCCCTGGACCACCCATTCCTCTCCTTTTTTCTCTCCCTGTTCTTTGGGGCTACCATTACCTTCGATTTATAACAGTTAATTTTTGGGACCATATCCTACCATATTCGAACACCTTTAAACTTCTCTGTAAACTCCACCCTGTTAAGGTCATTAATATCATATCATCGGCAAACATAAATCCTGGGATCTTTACATCGTATACAACCGGCGATGCCAGTTCTCTCCGTGCCCTTGAAAAATGCCATTTATGAATAATAAAAATAAAATCAACGATAGCTTACAACCCTCTTTTCATCTCATCTTACATTCAATCATACTGATTAAGGTACTAAATTTTCTTCCAATTTAATACAACAATAAACGTTATCATATATAGCCTCAATCACTCGGATAATCTTTCCTGAAACCCCCACCTTTCATAATTTTTCTATTGACGCGCTTCTACTCACTGTATCGAAAGCTCTTTTAACATCAATAGCCGCTAGATATACTTTACCTCCTTCCTTGTTCAAATATTTTTCCAGAATCATCTTGACTGTCATTATATTATATTATATTATATTATATTATATTATATTATATTATATTATATTATATTATATTATATTATATTATATTATATTATATTATATTATATTATATTATATTATATTATATTATATTATATTATATCTGTTGTTCTTCTACCCTTTCTGAAGCTACCCTGAAAAATTGACACTATCGACTGCTCTTCCGCCCAGCTCCTCAGTCTGTTCGCCAGTACACCTGTATAAATCTTGTTCTAGGAGGCTAGTAAGGTTATACCTCTATAATTACTCGGGCGATTCCTCTCACTCTTCTTTTTGTAGATCGGGCATAATTACAATCCCCGTTTGCCATTCTTTGGAAACCTTCCCCTCTCGAAAGTCTCGTTAAATGATTTTACTATGCCCTCTCTCATCTGACTATATTTGTCTATTTCTTCCCAAAACAAGTTATTGGTGTCTTTGCATCCACCAGCCGACCTACCCTTAATTTTTTCTATCACCCCTAATACTTCTTTTTTATATTTCTTTATCAAGCTCATATATCTCTATATCTACGCTCCTGCATATGGCCTTTCCGCCTTTATCCTCCCCTCCTAATAATTCTCGGAAGTAGTCCACCCATTGGTCGTAGTCGATACTCGATTTGTCAACATTCTTCCCCTTATTAATTTTATTTACTCTGTCCTACTACCCTTTCAGGTTGTTTCATCCTGCACTTCCTATCACCTTTCCACCAGCCATTCAAAATATAAAATTTGCCTGCTGCACATATTTCTAAGAGTTTTAACCCCTATTTCTTTCTTTATCTTCGCTACATCTTCTTCCCCCCATCAACTAATCTTCTTTACTGAATGTTGGACACAGATCACCTATTCTGGCGTTCCAGTCACCAAATAGCAACATTCCATCGTCTTCATATTTCCCCCTTTGACACTTGTTTCCAATAATAAATCCTCAAAGAATTTATCATTACAATATGTGAAACTCTTGGGGTGACAGTATATAAAAGCCAAGATGCGTTCTTTTCTTTCCCTTTCTCACTTCCCATATTGACCCTGACCCAAACTACCTCTTCGTTCTCATTTTCAATGTCTTACTATTAACTCACTCATTCCTTCCTTTATTAGAACAACAATCCCCACGGCGTCCTGTCATTGGTCCGCTCTTTTCTTTTGCATTTGTACTAGATCACAAACCCTTCCACGTTAACACCTTCCCTATTTGTAACCACATCTCTAGGAGCGCCACAATATCGAAACTTTCTAAAAATTGTATTACTTCTTCATTACCGAGCTTACTTAACAATCCTTCAATATTTACAAATCCTATCTTCCAGTCTAGTCATAACCTAGCCTCCCTTGCATCACCACTTCCTTCCTTACTTTTACTCCTCTCTGCCACATTAATTGATTTAGTTCTCGTTATTATAGCCCTCTCACTTTCCACTTCCATTCCATCTTTTTTGGACATTTTGAGACGTTCTTTGCCCTCCTTATCCTCAACACCTTTATTTTTCTTTCCCCACAAGTCCCTCAAGCTCAGACTTCTCTCGTTGTTCAAGGCCTCTCTTCCTTTTGTTTCTTCCCTCTCACCTTCACCTTTACCAAGCACGTGCACACTGTTGTCTGGACTTGCAGATTCTTCAGTTCCTCCCGCCACCAACACCTGCTGAATCCTCGTTTCCGTTCCTGAGCTGGCGTGGACACTGACGCCTGCCAAGCACCCGCCTCTTGCCTCGTCACGTCCTTCCATTCGCACTGCGAGCAGCCTGTCACCTTGCCTCGTCACCATTAACTCTTTCTGCTTAAGCGTCTCATCAATTTCCTGAAGCTCAGCCACTGACCACGTTCTCACCCATCTACCATTTGTCACAACCAGCTGTTGGCCCCTGATGTACGCCATGAGTCTTTGGTGCCGTGCCTCCTTAAGATTTTGAAGCTCCTGCTACCTTCACTCTCCAAGTCTCTTTTCAACCATACTTTCTCTCCTTGTAAATTCCGAGTATTTCTCACCACAATATCGGCCATCAGGGTAGATAACAACCTGACGTTAATTGGCCTATGGCCTTTCACTTTGCCTCCCGTTTCAACGTAATCAATGTCAACTTCATTTGGTTCTGTGTTACTTCCACCATTTTGTACACTATGTCCACTTTATTTTATTTCACACCCTCCTGGACACCATATATAAATGTAAATTTCCTCGAACGTTCCTGACTACTGATTGGTTCCTCTTTCTTCAATTTAACCACCTCTTCCAAATTTTTTACCTTCTTCCTCAATAGCACAACCTCTTCCTCATTACTTCCCACCTTGTACATTGACTCACCCATTTTTTTCCTGGATCCACCTCTTCATGTATTGAAACTCATTTGATTGATCCTGAATCATTTCCTTAATATGGTCCAATTAGCAGGCTTCTTTAACCACCTCCTTAATGGCTTCAGTGTCGTCCCAGCTCATATTTCTAATTGAATTATGGTAGGGATTCCCACGCCCCCAAACATTAGTAACGCTATCACCACAGCTTCCGCCAAAATCACCTCACTCATACTTCCCAGATCACCCTTGCACTCCATTTTTTGTTGTTTTCCTCTTCAATCTCCTCTGTCGTCTTCCAATTGCGACTCGATATTGCTCTACTGCAATCATTTCACGGTACTCGCCACTCAGCACTCTCCACTCAGTACGTCCGCTTTCACTACTTGCTTAGGCTAGACTGCAAAATCACTTATACTTAGAGTGAAGTTTTTCGTTTCATATCCAGATAAATCAGGCTAAAAATAGAATAAACTTTGAAGGAAACGGATTACAGTGTTGTTATTGGCACTGATATTTGTATCCGTACAGAAATCAAACTCGAACCCAAGGCTTGTGTGAAATGTTGTAATTAAAATTCAAATAATGAATATGTGAATAAAATGGTTATAAGACGACACTGATAAAATATATTCAGTGATTATGTAACCGTACGATAATGCATGGTGGTCCAAAATTCTTCACCAACTAAAAATTAAAGCCTGTCCAAATAATTTATATAAATTAACGCAGAGGTATTTTAATAATCGCAGTGTACAGTTAACAACAGGTACCAGAACAATAACTAGGACTCTTGTTAAGGGATGTCCTCAAGGTTCAGTATGAAGTCCAGGTTTCTGGACTATACTATATGATGATTTACTGCAACAAACTCTTTCACAAAACTGCAATATTATAGTTTATGCTGATGCTGCTCTTCTCTTGGTTAAGGCTAATACTGTGAAGGAATTGACTATTTCAACAAATTCTGCTTTAGAAATCATATATAAGTGGGGATGTGATAACAAATTACAATTTAAACCTAACAAAACTACTGCAATGTTAATAACAAGAAAAAGAAAAGTAAAGAAACCAAATATCAGATTGAACTCAAAACAGTTAACATTTGCAGACAAAATATCTTACTTGGGAGTCATAATAGACAGTAAATTAACATTTCGAGCTCATTTTCAGTGCTTAGCTGAAAAGGCTGGTAAATTCTTGCGAGGATTATCTATTGCTTGTAAACCATCTTGGGGTATGAAGTCAGATATCTTACGCATAATATATCATGGATCGTTTGAGCCAATGATATTATATTGTGCTTCAGCATATCAAAGTGTCCTGGAGAAGAAATGGGCTCAATGTAAATTAGCACAAATTCAGAGAGGATTTATACTCAGAATAATACGTGGTTATAGAAAATATCCATAGATGCTGCTCTTATTATAGCTGGTATAGAACCTTTGCATCTGAAAGCCATAGCCAAAGCTGAATTGACTAACATTGAGAAAGGAAGACAATGCAATATGGCAATACAAGAATATGATATTGAACAAACAGTAAATATCCTTGAATATGGTCATCCGGCATATCATTATGATTATGTTATCACCGAATGTTTTCTCTCACATGAGGTACAAGTTTACACAGATGGCTCAAGAACACCCAAAGAGGATTGTAGTAATCTAGTAGGAAGTGCCTTTGTTGTGTATAAAGATGAAGCAGAAATGTATTTTAAGACTATGAAACTTTCCTCCCAGTGTTCCATTTTTCAAGCAGAACTTCTTGCTATAAAATATGCAGTTCAGTGGGTAAAAGAAAGAAAGTTTAGTGCATGTATACATAGTGACTCGCAAGCAGTTCTGAAATCTATAAGTAACAAATATAATTTAAATTCTTTGGCATGTAGCATTAGAACAGATCTCTCACAGTATGGAAACATATCTGTTTTAAGTGGGTTAAAGGGCATGAAGGTCTATTAGGTAATGAAATGGCTGATGAGCTTGCTAAACTTGCAGCATTTAGTGACAACGAAACTATATAAGAAAGAGCCCCTATATCAAAAGTGAAACGTGAATTATATAAATTCACAATCAGTGAATGGTCAAAGCTGTGGAACTCAAGTAATAAGGGTGAAGTTAAAAGAACAATCTTTTTTCCCACGGTACAGGACCGTTTGGACTGCAGTTTATTGAAACCAAACTTCACCAGCACTCAGTTTCTTTCGGGTCACGGAAAATTTAAATTTTATTTACATAAATTCAAAATTAAGTAGTAATAACAGTTGTGTTTGTGGAGATGAGGAAACTGCAACTCTCCTTATTTTTGATTGTTCATTCTTCAGCAAAGCTAGATATATTTTGGAACAACACTTAAATTGTTGTACAGTAATGTTAGTCAAACCTATTTTTAGGATATTTCACAAGATCTGTTGTTTGAATGAATTTTTTAAGTTTATGCAGTTTATTCAGAAAAAAATTAAGAATAGTTTTCTTTTTCTCCCAGTTTAATTAATTTGCGTGTGTAATCACTCAGTTCAAAATTTTTGTAGTATATGTTTGTACTATTTAAGGTAACTAGTTATAACCTACAGCCCTAATATGCTAGACAAAGTAGGGCTTTTTCAACCTCAACATTTGACTGATATAAGGACTCCACTAACTAATTATATGTAGGTATAAATTGATATAATTTTATTAGGTTAAGTTATCGTATCAGACAACGACATTTTGAGCATGTCAAATTATTTAGAGTAAGAGATTTTATATGAATATCATGCAATTTTGTATAATATTTTATAATATTTTATGTTAGTGGAAGTCTGAAGGGATAAGGTATTACTCACGATACTGAAAATTGTTAAGTTCCGAGGTATATTTAAAATAGACGTCCTGCAGGCTGGGTTTTACATGTACAATGAGCCATTTCTCATGGAATCAACGGAATACATCCCGAGAGTAAGGTTATAGACGTACAGTAATCAATGTGACTTATGAATAACGCCTCAGAAATTGGAAGTTAGACGTCCTAGTAGTCAATAAGAGCTCTAGGATGTTTGAATTTGAAACCTCCACATCATAGCTTGTAAGATGCTGGTAGTTATGGGAGGTAGAGAAGCTCTCCAACAGACGACCGTACACGTGGTGGCGCGGTTATTCTCTTGTTATTCACACACTGATTCTGATTGTGATACTGTAACTCTGTTGGTTATGCGGAATGCGTTTATTCTGATGGTAGTTCTAATTTAGATTCTGATTGACAAAGAACAACTACTGTGACTTGTTTGTCACGATGTTATTACTGACACAGTGATGATGTCTTTAGAAATCCCAACTTGTATATTCTTGTTATTATTTTCTATCATCAATTTCACGAACGTATTTTAGTGTATCGGTAAAGTTTGTTTATCATTCTTGGATCGAGTCATGTGATGGAGGAGCGGTCGTTGTGTATACTGTGTGTCAAACTCAACTGTGATATCTAGTGCCATAACCTCAACCACGCGATGTTTTGGGGATGTGTCGAGAAAACATTAACAAGCTCTCCATACGAATGAAGAATAACTGAGTAGTCCGGAAGTTGAAAAAGTGCTGTGCAAGTGGAGTCAGGGGTGTACTTAGTAAATAAGTGTGTCCAAAAGTGAGAAAGGTGGTGGTGCTTCAGTTTTCCATATAGCTTAAGTGATTGTCAATGTTATTTATTCTATGGTGATGTTTTGACTCACAAATAGTTATGGTAATTTTAAATATCTGTTGTGAAGAAGGAACGAAGTGTGCTGATGAATAATAGGTGTTATTTTCTGTGTATTGTGCCCCTCTTCATCTTACAAATATGGTTATTCTTTACGTACATGATGGAAGACTCAAATATGTGGGTATTGAGAGCAGTGTTGTGGGAATGTCTAATTTAGTGTATAATTTGTGTACATTAGTATGTTTAAGTTGTGGGTGTGTCTTAGTGTTGAGAGTTTGTGATGAACCATAGCTCAATTAGGGTTCCTAGTGCAGTAAATCAAGTCATTTAATAATCCACAGCGTCTTTCATTAGCGGAGTTATACGTGGAAAATTACCCTATTAATTTCAGGGATGAATGTCAGGAAAGGTTAGACCAGCAGAAATAGATTCTCGTCAGCTCATGATCGAACGCTCTGGGATGTAGGAACACGTTTTTGTATGTTAAATTTAATTGATCTTTATTTTCTCTAATTTTTTTTTCAGTGGCACCCAAATTTACCTTTGAAGGTATTTTCATTCATAACTTTATCAAATGGGAGATAATCCCAATAAATTCAGACATTCATATGGTTTCTTGTGAATATTTCAGTCAGTCACAATTTGCACCATACAGTGGAGCATTTATTATTAAAATTACAATCGTCACCCAGTGGTTGGACATATGATTAATATTTTGCTGTTGAGTTGCAATTGTCACAACAAGTGCATAGCGAGTCCTATTAGGCGAGCTACAAGTAATAATTTTAATATGGTAAATTTATAGCATAAATGTATAATATTTTAAAGGTTTAAGACTGCTTGTAGAGCCCTTTGTAATAACTAGTATCGTAACGAGGAATATCTGTTGAAAAAAAAGTCAGGCGGTTCGAGCTTCCAAGAATTCTGCTGAATGCCGGGAGACAGCCCGAACTAATACCTATCTAATGTAGAACAATCAACGGGAACAGTAAACTGTGATGTTCCGTACGCAGTACTTTTGAACCTTTTGCTTGACTAATTAGAGCCAAGAAGTACTTGTATATTTCACTGAAATAACAATGAATGGACCACGCGTGTAGATAGATAAGGGTGCGCTTGGTAGGCTATTGACTTTCTTATAAGCCAACGTGGTGTGTTAGGCCACTAGTTAAGAGCGCACACCCGTGTAGCGTCATTCATATTCATATTCTCATTATTCTCCTTCTTCCTGCCTTATCTGACTACCGTCCTGTTGTAATAGTCACGCGTCGTGTCTTTGGTTGAGACACAGTTGTAAGTGCAACGTTACTACAGTATATGTAGGATGTTAATTTAACGTATTCTTGCTAACGTTTTTCCAGTTGGCTCTGCGTCGCACCGACACAGATAGGTGTAATGGCGGCATAGGAATTGGAAACGACTAGAAGTATGTGGTCGATAGGTACAGCCCCAGCATTTGCCTGATGTGAAAATTGGAAACCATGGAAAACGAGCTTCAGGGCTGCCGACAATCGGGGTCGAACCATTACCAGACGTTTTAAAGAGGTCACATCACATCACACCCCAGAAAACTGATTAGTATCTCATCCGTAGTAGTTTCATAGACCGGGAGTCAGTTCCCCCTTTTCGATGCGCTGACTCCTACATTTGTCAACTACAAAGATGTCTCTCAAGAACGATTCGTTAGCTGTAAATAAATTAATATTTATCAATTTGAGTTTTGTTTATTGAAAGGCATATTCATTATCATTTGATTTTTCCGAAAAGGAAATTTGACACCATTTTTTCTAAACAACTATTAGATCTTAGCTTTTCTTATTAGTTAATCTTTTATTGTGGCATGACATCAGAGCTATGATTCATGGTGTTTCTAACTGTCTCTATCGCTGATAAGTATTTTGAACAATATGTGTTTTCTTTTACATACATAGGGAGATTCAAAGTAACACCGACAAACATTTATGGTGTGATCGTTTTTCCATGTCTGGAAATTCAAGATTTTGACAACACACTTCGGGTATAGTGATAGGCGTTAGTTACACATTTTTTCAAGAAAACTCCACCACCAACTGAACAAGAACATCACATGATGGATTAAATTACAAAATGGTTTGATTGTCGACTGGCGAAGATGAACAAAGACGTGTGGCTGTGTGATCAGCATTTCAGTCATAGTAAGAGTCCTCCTCTGATGATACAGGAGTCTGTTGCACCCGGACATTACATCTCAGCCCCCTGTCTGTATACTGTAATTTAAATGTTTAATGAACGTAGGTTTTTATGGCTCATTGCACTAAAATAAATGAGTAAATATGATTAATTGGATTAAAGTCTCGTATTTATGACTAAAACAAAGCTGAGCTTTCCTCCGAATTACATTGGCCTTCATTTTATCAAATACATATATATATATATATTAATACATGCATAACACCACCACCACCACAGCACAGTGCGACGCACTTCAGAAACTGTCGACAGAGGTCGGTGATTCAATAATTTCACTCCCAACCACCACGGCACAGCGCGAAGATACCTGAGTCCAGTTAATAGAGAGGTGGGGGGGGGGGGAGGGAGGCGTGGATAGTATGGTCGTGACTTTCACTTTCTTAGAAGAATGTCTGTGATCACTGCCGGAAGCAGATTTTCACATGCCCTGATGAAGGCCAATGTAATTTAGCAGAAAGCTCGGCTTTGTTTTAGTAATAAATACGTGGCTTTAATCCCGTTAAACATATTTATTTATTTTTAAAATTTTAATGTTTCATTGCAGGGAAAAAGTAATGATTTGTGCTATGTGGGACAGAATTCGTGCTTTTAAAATGAAAGTTTCATCTTTCGAGAAACAATTACAGGATAAATATTTTGAAGAATTCTCATCTTTATAACCATGTGGCTTCTCCGATTGTAACTCTAATAGTACCTGTGAATCCCTTAAACAATTCAAAATCAGGCTACAATGTATCATAGAATAATTAAGCGTAATAATAATGTTACTTGTTTTACGTCTCACTAACTGCTTTTACGGTTTCCGGAGATGCTTAGGTGCCGACATTTTGTCCCGCAGGAGTTCTTGTACTTTCTGGTGAACCTACCGCTACGAGGCTGAGGTATTTCAGCACCTTCAAATATAATCGGACTGACCCGGGATCGAATCCACAAACTTGAGCTCAGAAGGCCAGCGCTCTACCGTCTGAGCAACTTAGTCCAGCAGATGTTAGGTGTCTTCGAGCAGAAGGATATATCCCCTTCAATTCGCTTTTATATTTGAATATAGACATATATGTTATTTTATACCCTTCTGAGATTAAGTTATGTCTGCTGATTCGCATTTTACTGACTGAAAAACACGGGATTTAGCCAGCCACCCACCCAACCCCCCCCCCACACAGAGAGAGAGAGAGAGAGAGAGAGAGAGAGAGAGAGAGAGAGAGAGAGAGAGAGAGTGTCTGTTTCTAAGGAAATGTAAAACCTTTACCACAAAACCACCCACAAGGTGCCAATTAAATAGGATACTGTTGTACTCCTGCCCTAGCAGTCACGTCATCGACAATGCGATGTTCCCTCACTGCCTACAGTTAAAATATTCTTTATCGAATGATATGTTACCTTTCTTCCGAGATATCTTTTCTTCTGGAACTACTGAGAAGGAGTGATGACAGTTATCCTATTCAAGGTTAGAGATGTCGTGCTTGTAGTGCATACGAGACGTTTATTTCATGGCGTGTGTTACTGTGATGTTTGTACTGGAATACTTATTTGTAATTGCAACTAGGCTTGGATTGAAATATATGCTATGTGAACTTATTTAAAAACTATACCTTCTCAGACTATGCTGGAGTTAGAATGTAAAATGTAATAAATTAAATAGCTTTATTTTACGATTAATTAAAATGCAGCCACGCTGTCGCCATGCGCCTGAATTCACTAAACTGTTCTTGCTGATGGACTTACAAAGTTGGCCATGATGTAAGATAGTTCAATTCGTAAACATATTTTAATAATCCTTCTAGATTTTCTTTGTCGGCTTATCTTCTGTCTACTAAGTCATCAGCTCGGAGGCTGGTCTGATCTTCAAATGGAACTAACATAGAGAAACTGCAAAAAACAATGGCGACGCTATAATTGGGCATATTCGACAAGATGATGAGTGAGATAGTTTGCTGTTGCTTTCCTCACTGAGACAGAAAGTGCTATTACAGCACGAAAGACCCCAAGACCTCTTTCACAGTTGATTTCGGGAACCAAGCCTCGTATTGATGTCGTGAGTGTCGGGGAAGGCAGCCACGCTGTCGCCATGCGCTTGAATTCACCAAGCTGTTCTTACTGGTGGAACCTCCTTTACCCGTATCAGACCAGGCTTCCTGACACACAGACAGAATGTGCTGTTCGCCGGGTCTGCCTTCTTTGTGACTTGTCACACAGTCTTGCATAAGGGAATCAGTAGCGTCAGGGTGTTCACATTTGCCACTAGGACCTTGGTACAAAAGCGAATGTAATGCGTATTTTGGATATTGATGCGCTAACTAATGCTGTCTGAGATAATAATAAACTTTCTAGAGTTTAACGATCCCGAACTACCCTTACTCGCATGCAGCAATATCGTGCAAAATTCCTCGGGATCAATTATTGTGCTAAGAGATAATGTAATGCTCTCCAAACCCCCTCCTGTCCCACTTTGAGAGTAATCAAAGATCGAATTCCATATTATTCAAAAACGGGATTCCTAGTAAGGTCATATTTGAAAAATAAACGGAATCATCAATCGCCACTGATATCCATTTAGGGCAGTCGCCCACGTGTCAGATTCCCTATCAGTTGTTTACCTATAGCCTACTTTTCTTAAATAATTTCATACAATTTGGAAATTTATTGAACGTATACGTTGGTAAATTATTCCAGTTCCTAACTGCTCTTCGCATAAACAAATATTAGCCCTAATTTGTCCTCTTGAATTAAAAATTTATCTTCATATTGCGATCTTCCCTACTCTTAAACATCACTACTAGTGCCATTCCACGCCATCTCTATACTGATAGCTCTGAACATACCACTTATTAGAGCAGCTCGTCTCCTTTCTCCCAAGTCTTCTCAGTCAAAACTTTGCAACATTTTCGTAACGCTAGTCTTTTGTCGGAAATCACCCAGAACAATTCGATCTGCTTTTCTTTTGATTCTTTCCAGTGCTCCAATTCAAGAAATCCTAGTGATGGTCCCATACACTGGAACCATATCTAGTTGGGGTCTTACCAGAGACTTACATCCCTTCTCTTTTACGTCATTAATACAACCCATAAATACCCTCATAAATATGTGCAAGACTTTTAACCCCGTTTATCATCATACCATTGCCTGCTGGCCATCTCAAAACATTCTCGACCGAGCTCTATAGCTGCAGTCGCTTAAGTGCGGCCAGTGTCCAGTATTCGGGAGATAGTGGGTTCGAAACCCACTGTCGGCAGCCCTGAAGATGGTTTTCCGTGGTTTCTCCATTTTCACACCAGGCAAATGCTGGCGCTATACCTTAATTAAGGCCACGGCCGCTTCCTTCCCAGTCCTAGCCCTTTCCTGGCCCATCGTCGCCATAAGACCTACCTGTGTCGGCGTGACGTAAAGCAAATAGCA
The DNA here is from genome assembly GCF_040414725.1 of Anabrus simplex. Lineage (NCBI taxonomy): Eukaryota > Metazoa > Arthropoda > Insecta > Orthoptera > Tettigoniidae > Anabrus > Anabrus simplex. The sequence continues at coordinate 1,359,469,232 of NC_090265.1, forward strand.
AAAAAATAAAAAGAAAAAAGAAAAAACATTCTCGATGTCTTTTTGTAGTCGCTTACAATCTTGTAACTTATTTATTACTCTACACAGAATAATATCATCCGCAAAATGCCTTATCTCTGATTCTAGTTGGCCGTGGGATTAGGGGCACGCAACTGTGAGCTTGCATTCAGGAGACAGTGGGTTCGAACCCCACTGTCGGCAGCCTTGAAGATGGTCATCCGAGGTTTCCCATTTTCACACCAGGCAAATGCTGGGGCTTACTGAATTAAAGCAATGGCTGCTTCCTTCCGCTTCTAACCCTTTCCTATCCCACCGTCGCCATAAAATCTATCTGTGTCGGTGCGTCGTAAAGCCAATTGTAAAAAAAGAACAAAATAAACAAGGTCCAATATTACTGCATTGAGGAACTCCCCTCTTATTGATTACAGGATCAGAATATGCTTCACCTACTCTAATTCTCTGAGTCTATTTTCTAGAAATATAGCCACCTATTCAGTCACTCTTTTGTCTAGTTCAATTACACTCATTTTTGCCAGTAGTCTCCCATGATCTACCGTATCAAATGCCTTAGCCCAATCGCGATCCAGCCCATTTGGCTTCCTGAATCTATAACATATGCTATATCTTGCTGAAATCCTACAAGCTGAGCTTCAGTGGAGTAACCTTTCCTAAACCCGAACTGCCTTCTATCGGACCAGTTATTAATTTCGCAAATATGTCTAATATAAACAGAAAGAATGCTTTCTCAAAGCTTACATACAACTCACGTCAAACTGACTGGCCTGTAATATTCAACTTTATGTTTATCACTCTTTCCTTTATACACAGGGGATACTATAGCAACTCTCTATTCATTTGGTATAGTTCCTTCGTGCAAACAGTAATCGAACAAATACGTACTTCAGATATGGCACTATATCCCAATCCATTTTCTTTAGTATATCCCCAGAAATCTTGTCAATTCCAGCTTCTTTTCTAGTTTTCAACTTTTGTATCTTATTATAAACGTCCTTGATATGGTAGGTAAATTTCAATACTTTTTAGTTTTAGTCATCTCCCGTGTATCTGAATTAAAGCCATGGCTGCTTTTTCCCGCTCCTAACCCTTTCCTATCCCATCGTCCACATAAAACGTACCTGCCTTGCAACTAACAATCACATACTGCTGACTGAATACTTCTGCCTTCTGTTTATCTTCACATACACACTTCCCTTGATGATTAATGATTCCTGGAATGTCCTTCTTGGAACATGTTTCTGCCTTGAAGTACCTATACATACATACCGTTCCATTTTCCAATAACATTTGTATGAGTGCCAATTACGCTTGCCGTCATGTTATCCTTAGCTGACTTCTTCGCTAGATTCAATTTCCTAGTAAGTTCTTTCAATTTCTCCTTACTTGCACAACCAATCAAAATTTTCCAGGGCTAATGGAATGATTTTAATCAAACTTGGTAAATATATGGCGTACTATAAGGAGACTAACCGCGTGGGGGTAAGATACCCCTAGCAAACTTAGGGCTTGACATATTAAAACATTGAAAATAGGGTCGAATCCATAGTTTTGAGGGTGCTGAAATGAATAGTAACAGTCCGATATTTTGAAGTCAAAGTTCAACCCCCCTTTGACATACAGGTCGAGAAAGGGTAACGAAGAAATTGTCCAAAATGATCAAGATATGATCACGTATGAATGTCCCAGCGCAGCTATCAACCTAAGATTACTCTCTGAAAAATTTACTGAGAGGTAAGACACCCCTAGAAACACTAATGGAGGGGATGAAATGCAAATATAACTAAAAACGACCAATAATAGTATGGAATCAATAGTTTTTGGGACTTCTGGAGCGGTTTTTATCAAACTTGGTACACTTATGACTTACTATCAGGAGATAAACCACGTGGGGTTATGGCAACTTTAGCACCACTAGGTCTAAAAAAAAGTACTGTTAAAGTAAACCACCCCTAGCACTCCCAGGGGAGGTGTCGAAACACGAAATTAAACGAAAATGACTGATATTAATGTCGAATACATTGTTTACGAGGTCGCTGAGTTGAACTGTGACACTCTAGACGGTTAAATCATACTTCAGCCGCAGTCAGAATGGAGGTTGAGAAGGGGTAAAAATGAATGTAAAAATAACCGAGATTATGGATGTCTGTGGGTATGCTCCAGAATAGCTCTCCACGAAACCTGGTGCACATATATTACTTATCATCTGAAAAAAAAAAAAACCACGCTAGGCGTGGAGAATGGAAAGGGATAAAATGTAAAAATAATGGGAAATAACCGATTTTAATGTCGAATCCATTTTTTATGTGTTCGCTGAGATGTATTGTGACGCTCCGGATACTGTTTAAGTACACGTTAAGCCCCCATTGGGACGGAGGCTGAGATGGGGTCAAAAGTAAATAATGTAAAATGACCGAGATTATTGTTAAATCGACGGCTTTTGAGGTCGCAAAGCTGATTGGTGACAGTCTCAACGACAGTTGGAATCGTGTACATTATATCTATAAGACTACGGGTACACACTGTAGGCTGCATATTGTTATTACTTATAATTTTTCGGAAGGTTAAAATTTTTCCAGTCAATTCGAGCTTCCACAAGGACAAAGATTTACTCAAAAATTAAATAATCTAGAAATTGAAATCAAACACATATAAACAACTCAAAAACTACATAATAGAACGTAAAATCAAAATCTCGGAAAGGAATTCTATAAAAATTCACTTCGTTCATAACTAACTGGTAATACAAATCGTAAAGGCAAATATGCAAAAACTATCCGGGAAACGCCGGGTACTACAGCTAGTTTTCTATAAAATGTATATTTTTCAAAATATGGTAATTAAAGGATTTTTTCTGGAAAAAATATGACTTCGGGGAAACAATATCCTGGCAACAAATAAATATTTTCAAAAACCGCTTCTTATTCTTGTCAAGGAATGTTCATGCTAAAATTGGTAGGATTTTCAAGTTAATATCTTTGCTCAATTTTAAGAAAATGGTACCTGAAAATTGGAAAGTGAACACGGGCGTGATAGGGCTGGTTTACTTCCCTTAAACATCGACTAAGTCAGCCAGAATCGAACCAGCAAACTCATGAGCACATTATGGATCCATAAGCCAGGATCGATTCATAAAGGGTAACCTTTTATCTTGATTGTGTTTTTGCAGAAAATGGACAAATTAGAAGAATGTCGCATGTTGTTGTTTGTATCTTCAGAACATAAACTGGTTTGATGCAGCTTCCCATGCCACTCTATCCCGTGGTCACATTTTCATTTCTTCGTAACTACTACACTCTACATCTACTCTAAGGTGTTTGTAATATTCATACCTTGGCCTACCCCTGCCATTCTTACTACCTACACGTTCCTCACAAACTAACTGAGTGTCTTGAGACATGTACTATTATTCTATCTCTTCTTCTGGCCGAATTGTGCCAAATTCTTCTCTCCCCGATTCGATTCAGTGTCTCTTCATTCGTGATTCTATCTGCCCATCTTACATTTAACATCCTTCTGTAACTAAACATTTTAAAACCGCCTATGCTTTTCTTTCCAACCTAGGTAACGTCCACGTTTCACTTCCATACAATGCCACGCTCCAAACGAAAGTCTTCAGATACATCTTTCTAATATTCCTATATCCATGTTTGAAGTGAGCAAATTTCTTTTCTTAAGAAAGACCTTACTTGCTTGTCTTAGACTACATTTTATGTCCTCCTTACTTCTGCCATCGTTTGTTATTCTACTACCCAAGTAACAATATTCCTTTACTTCCTTTAAGACTTCATTTCCAAATCTAACATTTCCTGCATCACCTGACTTACTTCGACTACACTCCATTACATTTCTTTTGGATTTATTTACTTTCATATTGTACTCCTTATCCAAGACTCCGTCCATATAACTCAGCAATTTGTGCAGACCATCTTCAGACTAAGATAAATTAATAATATCATCGGAGGCAGGTTGTCTTCTCTCTTTTTCAATGTGTGTATAGAATAGGCGGTAGAGAAAATCAAAGAGGGATTTGGAAGGGGATCACAATCCAATACTGTATACTAGCAATTGTACCCGTGCTTTGCTACGGTATTCCAGATTGTATACGGATATCGAAGTAAATTACTGTACATGAAGTTAATAATAATTTTTAAATTGCATGTAAATTCGCGTTTTCCGAGAAAAAGCGTAGGGAGGTCCGCAGACGATGTTTCCAATGTAAAGTGCGAGTTGTGGAGTTGTGATGATAACGACAGGTGCACTTGTCTACCACAATTCATTATGTTTTAGAAACTTTGAACAGGGTGAAATTTGTGTATGATTTTCACACAGTGCATTACTTTTCAGATACTTATGCGACAGCTTCAAACATAGAATTTGGCTCACATATGGCTACTGGGTGGGCCAATATTCGTGTAGAATTGGATGATCCCATCTTCCCTATAAGTGTATCAAACCATCAATTGTACGTGTACAAAGTGCAAAATTTAGGTAAATCCAGAAATAGAGAAAAATTTAATGTATAAGGGATAGAGATACGACAAAAGGTCATAGGACCGAAGTTGTAGATCACTCCAAATTGAACGGAGATTGTGCCATCCGTTTTGTGATACGACTTACCGTTTAGCCACGAAATATATCGAAAAGAAAGACTGCACGGTCATTAAAATTGCCTCCATATTTCGATATTTTTCGGGGGTAAAAAGTAAAATTTTAAAACGTAAATTTTCGGTCGGTTACATGCTAAAAGCTATAGTTTTGCAAAATTTCAATTTTATAACTTGTCGTGGAGATTGTGCTGCGATCTTGATATGGGGGAGTGGGTTAAAAATCAGGACTTTAAGGAAACTTTTAAGCCCATAAAATCTGTAGGTTCTGGATAAATATCACCGACTGTGTTCTTATGCAGGTTTGAAACTCCCAGCAAGTACCCCTCAAAGAATTATGAAAATTTGAGATTTTTCTAGGGATCCTGAAGTCATCAGGTTGTCTGGTACCAAGTTTTAAATTTCTAAGATGCCTAGAATGGTCTCACTAATTTACGTCTGTTTTCATTTTTATGCCTTAATTTTTATATTTATATATATAGATCGCGCCAACAGACTTCCATTTATTAGTGTGGATAAAATTTTACCCGCCTCCCTAGTGGTTCTAGGGACGTCTTACTGCCACAGTACGTTTTCCAGGTAGTAAGTCATACTCGAAAGTCATACTGGAACATACACACGTCCATTATCTCCGTCATTTCCGACAATTTATTTTTTCACCCTTTCTCACCCCCTATGCCAAAGGGGGCTGAAGTTAGACTTTAAACATCCGGAATGTTACTATTCATCTCAGCGACCCGGAAAACTATGGATTCGGCAGTATATTCGATTACTATTATATCTCACTCCCTCTTCCCCCACCCTAAAAGGGGCTAAACTTTCAGTTTTAAAAAATCGGAATGTTACTATTCATCTCAGCGACCCCGAAAAGTATGGATTCGACACTACTTTCGATGATTTGTATATCTCAGCCCCCTTGCCCCCCTGCCCCTAAGGGTTCCTGGGGTGTTTTATTCCCATGTGGTTTGTCTCCTGATACTAAAAATTCGGAGTGTCACTATTCACCTCAGCGACTATGTATTCGACACTGTTATTTCTATATATCATTATTATTTCTATATATCACTCTTCCATCGCCCCTCACCACGAAGGGGGCTGAACTTGGACTTTAAAAAATTCCGGAGTGTCACTGTTCATCTCAGCGACCCCGAAAAGTATGGATTCGACACTATTTTCGATTATTTTTAAATCTCAGCCCCCTCGCCCCCCTGCCCCTAAGGGTTCCTGGGCTGTCTTACCCCCACGTGGTTTGTCTCCTGATACTAAAAATCTGGAGTGTACAATTCATCTCGGCGACCCCGAAAACTATGTATTATACACTATTTTCGTTTAATTTTATATATCACTCCCCCTCGCCCCCACCCAAAAGGGGGTTGAACTTGAACTTTTTAAAAATCCGGAGTGTCACTATTCATCTCAGCGACCCCAAAAAGTATGGATTCGACAGTATTTTCGTTAATTTGTTTATCTGACCCCCCTCGACCCCCGCCCCTAAGGGTTCCTGGGCTTTCTTACCCCCACGTAGTTTGTCTCCTGATACTAAAAATACATAAAAATACAGAGTATACAATTCACTTCGGCGACCCCCGAAAACTATGTATTCGACATTATTTTCGTTTAATTTTATGTATCACTCCCCCCTCGCCCCCATGTGAAAGGGAGCTGAACTTTGACATTTGAAAAATGGGGAGTGTCACTGTTCATCTGAGCGACCCCGAAAACTGAGGATTCGGCACTTTTTTCGATTATTTTTATACCTTGCCCCCCGCTGACGCCCCACCCCTAAGGGAGCTACGTATGGCTTACCCCCACAGTGCTCGTCTCCAGATAGTAAGTCATAAGTGTACAAGTTTGGATGAAATTGCTCCAGTGGTTTAGGAGGAGATGTGTCATTTACACACACACATACATGCATACATCCATTTTTATATATAGTAAGAAGAAGAAGAAGAAGAAGAAGGTGATTATGCTTGCTTTATTATTACATAGAGAATCTTTATTTTGAACACTGCAGAGATCTAAACTTAAACTGTATATCCGAAGAAATTATTCGAATCCGAGGAGTGAATATTACTTCGCTCGCGGCATGCCAATCATGAGAATGGCTTCAATAATATTAGTCATCAGTTTCAGAGTCGTGTTCATTGCAGAGGGAAGGATTCTTATTCTTAAGAAGGATAATTGGTGCCTCAATCGTCCGCTCTAAGATGTTCGAGGGTACTCCAGGTGACTCCAAGTCTTTCGAAGCTCTGCCGTGTAGTCGATAGACTTGTAACTGTGTAGAACATCGGATAATTCTTGTAAAACTTGCTTGTTGAAAGAAATGAATGACATGATATATAATAGCAAGAATGAAGAGGATGAAACCCGGCGCCGGCACATGTGACACTCCTCTCGAATAGCTCAAGACTTAACGTCCCAATCCGACGGAAGAATCATCATCAACACCGTCATATGCCCTCCCACTATATAAGACCAAAAACAGCTTCCTACGTCCTGGACGTAAAATGGCTCCTTGAATATTGTGTTCTCTACCTATCTTATGTACGTTGCCTAGCGGCAGCGACTCTATGAATTTAATATTGGTGACAGCACGTTGGACTGTCATATCCCAATGCACGTTTTCCGATGGTTTTTCGTTCATAACTCACCAACGAAAGCGAAAATGAAAATTCCGGCTTCGAGGTGCATTCGGACCCCTTTCCATCGACCTATGTTCAAAATTTCAGATATCTCAGTGCTGTAGATTTTGCTGGACATCGCGCACAGACAGACAGACAGACAAACACTTTCTTTTATACTTATAGATTATAGATTACAGAATAATAATCGCCAAATTACAGTGACTCTTTAGCACATGGGTCCAGTGACCGATCCGGAATAAGAATGTTAACAGCTGTATTTCTCTGTAAAAATGATCGATTTCGAATTACCGCACCTACATACACTTATTTCCTTAGCGCACTCGAACATCTGTAAAATAATACATCCTTTGCTGTAGTATCGTGCTTAGATGTCTTAAATAATACATTATTGTCATTGTGTTATTCTGATGAAACCGACAGTCGACACATTTGTAGATTTTAGCCCAATGATATTAAATGAAAAAATAAAACAGGATTTTTCCTTACTGAAAATTTACATCTTGCAAATACCTATGTATTTGACTTCTTTCACATGTGTGCACTTTATTAACATTAATTATTCAATATTGTAGTTATTTGTTGAATAGTTAAATAAATACCGCATAACTTAAGCTCCAGATTCTGTCTAGATAATTTAACTCTCTACAGCGCTCCTTGCGAAATCACCGATAAAATCTGGAGCTTCCACCATATAACCTACAATATAATTTGAAATAATGTGTTCATTTTCATTTAGCCCTCGTATGAGTTGACATTTGCTCTCTCAAAACAATTCGCATCCGCACATTGACAATGTAGCACTAGGAAACTTATTGTTCAGGTGTAGTATTCAGTATGTGGGTCTGCTGTGAGTACTGAAGGAGTTTGCCTTCCTGTGCTAGTATACAATTAGGTTTCCAGTGAGTACAGGAGGGGTTAGCCTTTCTGTAGTTTACAAAGGGTACGGCTGTGTAGGAAGAGCTTCCCTAACAATGATTATTGACAGAACTCTCAGTTGGAAATGTACGCTGTCTCAAAGAGGAGCTCATTTGTGGACAGACAGGAAGCTTCCTGCACATGTAAAATATACGAAACTTTGATACAAAAACAACAACTAGCTATTTAGGTGTTGTATCGTACACACCAATACAAAACATGATCATTATAGAGAACAGAAAAGTATCAAATTTCACTTTTGTGAAATGCACTTTTTTATTATAACATATATTGTATATTAAATGTTTTCTTATATTAGGCCATGTAACCACTTGAGACGAAATTCTACTCTTACTAGCTACTTTTTGACGTACTGTATGTATGTATGTCCAGTCCGTCAGCGATTCCGCTGGTGGGATCCTCAACAGCTCTGCCATCGGCTGTTATCGATGGACTAGGCATCACTGAGGAGGCGTACTAGGGAAATGAGGAGTGAGGCAGTTTCCCGTTGCTTTCCTCACCGAGCCAGAGTTGCTATTACATATCAGTCTGCCAAGCCCACTGAAATGCATACACCAACCGACCCTATGAGCAAAATTTTCACACCATTCATAGCAGGGACTGGCTGCATTCGAGGTACTATAATAATATTAATAATAATAATAATAATAATAATAATAATAATAATAATAATAATAATAATAATCATAAAATTGTGTGCGATATTTTTGAAAGCCTCGTCGAACTCTTCTAAGACAGACCCTTCGATAGGGCTTGGTGGCATTTGCAGTGTATATGAAATTGTGTGATTTTGTAGCTGGGGATAGTGACGTGCATAGTGTATGAGTTGCAAGAATGTTGGGTACATAGTAAACACCGAATCCTCGAGCCAAAGGAACTAACCGTTTACGATTAAAATCCCTCGACCTGACCGCAAATAGAACTCGGGGCCCCAAGGACCGAAGGCCAATGCTGAGCATTCAGCCATAGAACCGGACTTGTGCGTACTTGTAATTCAGTGTCGTGAAATAAAGACTTGAAGCAGGTCATTTCCTATGGCGATTACGTTACAATGGTCTATAATTACGAGCATTAGGGAAGACTTATGGAGTTTATAATGACTTCGATTACTGTCGGCCTTTAGAAATGCTCCTTGCTCCGAAAAGTGGATGAGGATGAAATCTCTTCCTTTAATTGGTTTGACGCCCTATTAAGTCGTTTTACGGTATTCAGAGACGCTGAGGTGCCGGATTGTTCTTCTGCGTGCCAGTAAATATACAACACGAGGCTGTTGTATTCAGCACCATCCAATACCACTGGACTGAACAGGGTTCGAGCCCATCAATTTGGGTTCAGAAGGCCAGCGCTGTACACCCTGAACCACTCAAGCTGATGATCTCCGAAAGGACAAACTGAGATGAAACTCAATTTCACGATCTTTAACAAGTGTGTGAGCAATTGCATTGCTCATCAGATCTTCACCCTCATTGGAAACCAAATTACAAGAGACTAGCTGTAACTAGAACAAACAAAACGAAGACCAAGATAAATGTCCTGTATAAGGGATAATGACCAAATTGCCAATGTGTTGATGGATGGAGATAAACTAGATCAAATAAAGGAATTCAGATGTCTAAGAAGTCTGATCACATCTGACGGAAAATGTACAAGAGAAGTAAAGGCCCTGATTGCACAGGCGAAGGGAGCATTCTCAAAAAATAAGTGTCTACTAACATCTATGACTATCGGCATGAAGGTACGGAAGCACTTTGCGAAAAGTTTTGTATGGAGTGTTTGTAGGGTATGGGTCAGAAACATGGACCCTGCGAAAAGCCGAATGCTGAAACTCAAGTTCTTTGAAATGTGGTGCTGGCGTGAACTCTTTGAAATGATAGAGTCACAAATGAGAACGTTCTCAAAAGAGCCAGTGAGACACGCATCTTGGTTGAAACCTTAAGCAGTATCTTCGTTTGCCACTTGCTTTGTCGTTGTGACTGGCGCATCACCCTGTTTGAAGAGTAGAAGGAGCAAAGGAAGAGTTAGAGTGCAATTTATAGACAAGCACACCTATTGCCACTTGAAGCTGTTGGCGAAATAAATGTAATACTTAGAAGACATGCATGTTACCCACCAGTATTAGGGTTCATACTAATACTAATACTAATACTAATACTAATACTAATACTAATACTAATACTAATACTAATACTAATACTAATACCAATACTTATTATTATTATTATTATTATTATTATTATTATTATTATTATTATTATTATTATTATTATTATTATTATTATTATTATTATTATTATTATTATTATTATTATTATTCTGGACACAACAGCAAGGTGCAGGACCGCTACTTGGCGGTAAATTACATCTGCTGCCATTGTCATTGCTGTCTATGTGACCAGCAACATTGTCGCGCATAGGCAAGTGCGCAGGATTTCTGGCGATACGAATGACATACTTCCGTGCATTATTGACCTTACTACTGTATAGAGGTGAACAATTGCACGGCCACTCTCATTCCTATCGTTTATTTCAAATGTGTTTAAATTTTTATTTACATGCCAGGAGAATCTACTGTAATCTAAGAACGTTCTCCAAAGGAAAAGATGGCTGTTGAAAACGAACCCAGGAAAGATTAAAAATGATCGGTTTATGATCAGAATAAGTACATTGAAAATCCACAGCCCGTTTCCAGTCAATCCACCGGGTCAGGAATCGAATGAATAAAGCCCCCATCTAGCTGCGAGGATAAGAATTGTGCCGGCTGCCAAGGCCTGTCGCACTCCTCTGGGGCAGTGATTAATGAATGACAAATGAAATTAAATAATATTGGAGAGTGTTGTCGGAATGAATGATGACGGAAAAGTGGAGTGCCCGGAGAAAAACCTATCCCGCCTTCGCTTTGTCCAGCACAAATCTCACATAGAATGACCGGGATTTGAACCACGGAACCCAGCCGTGAGAGGCCGAAGCACTGCCGCCTGAGCCACGGAGGCTCCTTATAAGTACAGTATGAACGGTAAAATCAATTGGTCTCACCTCCTTTTTCACCCCACCGCCGTTAAGTTGATTTACTCCCCCCCCACGAAAAGAAGGCGTGTTTCTTTATGTTTAAAGGAGATTCCAAATAGCAATTTTCACTTCTGTTACCTTCAGTTTTGAGATATAGGTATCCCCATAAACATAATTCACTTTTTCACTTCCTTTCACCCCCCCCCCCCTAAGTGAAAATTCCGGCAAGAAATACTTTGTTTCTTTAATAGAAAAGGATATTCTAAATACCAATTATCACAACTCTAACATCTCCGCTTTTTGAGATATGTGTCCTCATGAAAGGAATTCAAATCCCTTTCACTTCCGCCCCCCTCAAGATTATGCCCCCCCCCAAAACGCGGGTCTTTTTGCTTTTAAAGGAGATCCAAATACCAGTTTTCACGTCTGTAACAACTTTAGTTTTCATTAGATGCAAGTATCCTCATATAATTAATTCCATTATTTTTTCAATTCTTTCATTGCATTTTTCGAGGATACGTGTTTCTTTACTTTTAAAGCAAATTCCAAATACCAAATTTCATGTCTGTAACATCTTCAGTTTTGAGATATCAGTATCCTAATTAAAGAATTCAACCCCATTTTCAGTCACTTTTACCCCCCCCCCCCCCACCCAAGTGGTTTTTGTGAAAACTAAAAATACACGTTTCTTTATTTTTAATAGAGATAAAAATGCCATTTTTCACTTCTGTAACATGTTAAGTTTTTGAGATATACTGTAGAAATTCTCATTAAATTATTTCACCCCGCTTTTTAGTTCCCCTTAAGAGGAGTTTCCAAAAACAAATGACCTATGTTTCTTTACTTTTACAGGAGATTCCAAATACAAATTTTTACGTCTGTAACATTTTATGTTTCTGAGATATACTGTAGATATAGTCTTTCTTAAAATTAACCCCAATTTGTCACTCCTGTTTAACCCCCATTAATTGGATGTTCCAAAAAAAAATACGTGTTTCTTTATTTTTAAAGGAGATTCTAAATATCAATTTTTACATTCGTAAACTTTTAAAGTTTTGAGATATAGATACACTCACTTTAAAAATTAACCCCCCTTTTCACCCCCACTATTTGGATTTTCCAAAAACAGAAAATACGTGTTTCTTTGTTTTTAAAGGAGATCCCAAATACCAATTTTCAGGTCTGTAATATCTTCAGTTTCTGAGATATAAGTATCCTCATCAAAGGCATTCAACCACTTTTTCACACCTTTTCACCCCTCCTATTGGGATTTACCGAAAACAAAAAATCATGTTTCTTTATTTTTAAAGGAGATTCTAAATACCAATTTCTACATCTGTAACTTTTTAAAGTTTGGAGATATAGATACACTCATTTTAAAAATTCACCCCCCTTTTCACCCTCCATTATTTGGATTTTCCAAAAACAAAAAATATTTGTTTCTTTATTTTTAAAGAAGATCCCAAATACCCATTTTCAGGTCTGTAATATCTTCCGTTTCTGAAATATAAGTAGCCTCATTAAAGGCATTCAACCCCTTTTTCACCCTTTTACCCCTCCTATTAGGATTTTCCGAAAACAAAGCAATACGTGTTTCTTTATTTATAAAGTAGATTCTAAATGCCATTTTCTACATCTGTAAACTTTTAAAGTTTTGAGATATGCATACACTCATTTTAAAAATTCACCCCCCGTTTAACCCCTTTAGCGACGGAATATCCAAAAATCCTCCCTCAGAGAGCACCTACATGTTAATATGAATGTATCCCCAAAATTTCATTTCATTATGTCCAGTAGTTTTGGCTCGGCGATAATAAATCAGTCAGTCAGTCAGGACAAATTAGATTTATTATTAAACAATGAACTGAGAAATATTCATAACTAGCAAATGTACCCGTGCTTCGCTACGGTATTCTACAATGTATACAGATATCGAAGTAAAATGCTGTACATGAAGTGAATAAAAAATTTAATTGCATGTCTCTTGGCGTTATCCGAGAAAAAGCATAGGGAGGTCCGCAGACGTTGTTTCCAATGTAAAGTGCGAGTTGCAGAGTTGTGATGATAACGACAGGTCCACTTGTCTGCCGCAATTCACTATGCGTAACGTCAGTCATATTTTGATGGGTAAATTTGTTTATAATCGGGGGCACCTATATCTAATGATAAAGAGAATCAGGTAAAAGAGTTTTAAAAAATGCACGCTCCCTTGCCTTCTGCTAGTCAAATCAAGAAGGGAATTATACATTACAATGGTACACAGGCATTGGAGAACTACCCCATTCCTACTGCTAGTTAAGGTCGATGTGGGGAGTACTGATTACAACAGCAGACGCCCTTCTGCTGAGAGTCACTATTGACTTGTAAAGTATTAATTACAATGTAAGACACACCCCTTTCTAGATCGCTACAAATCGACATAAATTAATACATGTAGATCGACGTACGGAAGTATATGCATGTTCACCTTCGTTTACAGAATAACTGCTGCTAAACGGTGCATTCATATTGAAAAACGGATTGTATAAAAATACGACTCTGGCTTCATTTAGCTATCTAAATGGCTGGTCCTATGGTATTTCCTCGTATCTCATCTATGTAAAGGCAAGATTATTTTAGAACCGTTGAATAGGGTGAAATTTGTGTAAGATTTTTACACAGCGAATTACTTTTCAGATACTTATGCGATAGCTTCAAACATAGAATTTGGTTGGGTGGGCCAATATTCGTGTAGAATTTGACGATCCCATCTTTCCTATAAGTGAATCAAACCATCAATTAACGTGTACAAAGTGCAAAATTTAGGTAAATCCAGAAATAGAGCCAAACATAAGGGATAGAGATACAACAAAAAGTCATAGAATCAAAGTTGTAGATCACCGACTCAGATAGGTCTTATGGCGACGATGTGACAGGGAAGGGCTAGGAGTGGGAAGGAAACGGCCGTGGCCTTAATTAAGGTACAGCCATTTGCCTGGTGTGAAAATGGGAAACCACGGAAAACCATTTTCAGGGCTGCCGACAGTGGGGTTCGAACCTACTATCTCCCGAATAGTGGATACTGGCCGCACTTAAGCGACTGCAGCTATCGAGCTCGGTAGTTTTAAGTTTCTAGGATGCCTGGAATGGTCTCATTAATTCACGTCTGTTTTCATTTTTATGCCTTAATTTATGTATGTATAGTACAGTATACAGAGTGAAGCGTAATTCGCGCACTCGGGCGTCGCAGTGCGACTTCTCACAGGCCAGCAATAAAAAAATGTATCTTACAAATTTTCGTCTTGCGCGTATATCCGGCAGAAAAACGACGTTGAAGAGTAGCAATCTGGCAACACTGTAACCACATGTAGGGTAACTACCTCTGTCAGCAGAAGTTAATCGTACTGTACAGTTAGTGCAGTGGATAGAGTTTTGGGTTAGCATGCAAGAGGTCGAGTGGTCGATCCTGGGTTGAGGCGTATGTTTTTTATTTCGTAAATGTAGTCCAGGTGGTATGGTATCTGGCATCTTAATCGTCAACAGCGATTACAGTGGGTCCTCTAGAAACCATTTGCACTTACATACTACGATCCTAGAAATGGACGAACAATCGTTTTCATTGGTCAGCTTTGAAAGGCGCTCTTTCCACGTCGTGGGCCGTGAAACAAATAACATTACTATTATACATGTAGTATGTAAATGACAAGTAGATGTTGTGTTATTGTCCTGTGCTATCATGTTTAGCATATCGAAAGTGATATTATTCTGTCCTATGAGTGGTAATTTGTTTCAGCTGTCTATTTCTTATTTGTCTAACCAGGTATTTGTTGTTTCAGCGTTACAAAATGTTGTAAATGTAGGATACATGTGACCTCAGAAACGGTGTCTTACTGTATTACAGTATGTAATGTCAGATGGACATTAGCAAATAAAAATGCGCCTTAATCCAGGATCGAACCATCGACCTTTTGCATGGCAACCCAAAACTCTACCCGCTGCACCAACTGTACCGCACGAAGAAAATGTGCTGACAGCGGTAGTTACCCTACATATGGTTACAGTGTTGCCAGATTGTTACTCTTCAATGTCCGTTTTCTACCGCATATACTCGCAAGACGAAAATTTGTGAGAGACATTTTTTTATTGCTGGCATATGAGGAGTCGCGCAGCGACGCCCGAGTGCGCGAATTACGCTTCACCCTGTATATAGATCGCGCCAAACTGACTTCTATTTATTAATATGGATTATATATTTCACCCGCTTCGAAGTGGTTCTAGGGGCGTCTTACTCCCACAGAGTGTTTTCCAGGTAGTAAGTCATACTTGAAAGTCATACTGGAACAAACACACGTCTATTACCTTGGGCATATTTGACAATTTATTTTTTCACCCTTTCTCATCCTCTATGCCAAAGAGGGGCATTTTGGACAATTTATTTTTTCACCCTTTCTCACCCTCTATACCAAAGGGGGGTGAAACTGGACTTTAAAAATCCGGAATGTTACTATTCATCTCAGCGACCCGGAAAACTATGGATTAGGCAGTATATTCGATTATTATTATTATATCTCATTCCCCTCCCCCCTAAAGGGGGTTAAACTTTGAGTTTAAAAAAACCGGGTCTTACTATTCATCTCAGCGACCCCGACAACTATGGATTCGACACTATTTTCGATTAATTTTATGTATCATTCTCCCATCTCCCCCACCACGATGGGGGCTGAAATTGGACTTTAATAAATTCCGGAGTGTCACTATTTATCTCAGCGACCCCAAAAAATATTGAATCGACACTACATTCTATGATTTGTATATCTCAGCCACTCGCCTCCACCCCTAATGATCCTGGGGTGTATTACCACCACGTAGTTTGTCTCCTGATACTAAAATTCCGGAGTGTCACTATTCATCTCAACGACCCCGAAGACTACGTATTCGACAGTATTTTCTATTATTTCTATATATCAATCCCCCATCCCCCCCCCCCAACGAAGAGGGCTGAACTTGGACATTAAAAATATCCGGAGTGTTGCTATTCATTTCAGGGAGCCCGAAAAGTATTGATTCGACACTACTTTCGATGATATATACGTCTCACCCCCTCGCCCCCCGCCCCTAAGCGTTCCTGGGGTGTCCTACCCCCACGTGTTTTTGTCTCCGGATACTAAAAATGCGAAGCGTACCATTCACCTCGGCGACCCCGAAAACTATGTATTCGACACTATTTTCGTATAATTTTATATATCACTCCCCCCTCGCCCCCCACCCCAAAGGGGGATAAACATAGACTTATAAAATATCCGGAGTCTCACTCTTCATCTCAGCGACCCCGACAACTATGGATTCGACACTTTTCGATTATTTTTATATATCACTCTCCCATCGCCCCCTACCACGAAGGGGGCTGAACTTGAAATTAAAAAAATTCCGGAGTGTGACTATACATCTCAGCGACCACGAAAAGTATGGATTCAACACTACTTTTGATGATTTTTGTATCTGAGCCCCTTTGCCCCCCCGCCCCTAAGGTTTCTTGGGGTGTATTACCCCCACGTGGTTTGTCTTCTGATACTAAAAATCCGGAGTGTCATTATTCATCCCAGCGACCCCGAAAACTGTGGATTCGACACTATTTTCTATTATTTTTATATATTACTCCCCCATCGCCCCCCACCCCGAAAGTGGCTGAACTTGGACATTTGAAAATTCCGGAGTGTCACTAATCGTTTTAGCGAGCCCGAAAAGTATGTATTCGACACTACTTTCGATTATTTTAATATCTCACCCCCTCGCCCCCCGCCCCTAAGGTTTCCTGGGCTGTCTAACCCCCACGTGGTTTGTCTCCTGATACTAAAAGTCTGGACTGTACAATTCACCTCGGCGACCGCGAAAACTATATATTCGACACTATTTTCGTTTAATTTTATATATTACTCCCCCTTTGCCCCCACCCGAATGGGGACTGAACTTGGACTTTAAAAAAATCCAGAGTATCACTATTCATCCCAGCGACCCCGAAAAGTATGGATTCGACACTATTTTCGTTAATTTGTGTATCTGACCCCCTCACCCCTGCCCCTAAGGGTTCCTGTGCTGTCTTACCCCCACGTGGTTTATCTCTAGATACAAAAAATTTGAAGTGTACAATTCACCTCGGCGACCCCAAAAACTATGTATTCGACACCGTTTTCGTTTGTTTTTATATATCACTCCCCCCCTCACCCCCACCCCAAAGGGGGCTCAACTTGGACTTTAAAAAACCCGGAGTGTCACTATTCATCTCAGCGACCCTGAAAAGTATGGATTCGACACTATTTTCGTTAATTTTTATATCTGACCCCCTTGCCCCCCCCCGCCCCAAAGGTTTCCTTGGTTGTCTTATCCCCACGTGGTTTGTCTCCTGATACTAAAAATCCGGAGTGTACAATTCACCTCGACGACCCCGAAAACTATGTATTTGACACTATTTTCGTTTTATTTTATATATCAGTCCCCCCTCTCCCCCCACCCAAATGGGAGCAGAAATTTGACTTTTAAATCGGGAGTGTCACTATTCACTTCAGCGACCCCAAAAACTATGGATTCGACACTATTTTCGATTATGTTTTACCTGACCCCCCTAACCCCCACCCCTAAGGGGGTAGTTGTGGCTTACCCCCACAGTGCTCGTCTCCAGATAGCAAATAATATGTGTTCAAAGTTTGATTGAAATTGCTCCAGTGGTTTAGGAGGACATGTGTCATTTACACACATACATTCATCATCAGTACCCCCTCGCCCCCCACCCAAATGGGAGCAGAATTTTGACTTTTAAAAAATCGGGAGTGTCACTATTCACCTCAGCGACCCCAAAAACTATGGATTTGACACTATTTTCGATTATTTTTTTACCTGACCCCCTTACCCCCCACTCCTAAGGGGGCTAGAGGCGGCTTACCCCCACAGTGCTCGTCTCCAGATGACAAATAATATGTGTTCAAAATTTGATTGAAATTGCTCCAGTGGTTTAGGGGGAGATGTGTCATTTACACACATACATCCATTTTTATATATAGTAAGATAAGATGTCTATTGAAATCCAATGGTGTGGTGTAGTGGTTAGTGTGATTAGCTGCCACCCCCGGGTGCCCGGGTTCAGTTCCCGACTCTGCCACGAAATATGAAAAGTGGTACGAGGGCTGGAACCGGGTCCACTCAGCCTCGGGAGGTCAGCTGAGTAGAGGTGGGTTCGATTCCCACCTCAGCCGTTCTCGAAGTGGTTTTCCGTGGTTTCTCACTTCTCCTCCAAGCAAATGACGGGATGGTACCTAACTTAATGCCACGGCCGCTTCCTTCCCTCTTCCTTGTCTATCCCTTCCAGTCTTCCGATTCCCCCACAAGGCTCCTGTTCAGCATAACACGTGAGGCCGCCTGGGCGAGGTACTGGTCAATCTCCCCAGTTGTAACCGACCCAAAGTCTCACGCTCCAGGACACTGCCCTTGAGGCGGTAGAGGTGGAATCCCTCGCTGAGTCCGAGGGAGAAACCAACGATGGAGGGTAAGCAGATTCAGAAGGAAAGAAAGAAAGAAAGAAAGAAAGAAAGGAAGGAAGGAAGAAAGAAAGAAATCCAATGGAATGAATTATATTTTCTGTTTCTCTCTTATATTGTGCAATTGTGATATCTTTCTCCGGTTTCTCTGGAATTCGGTACCCAAAATATTTTGCTAATCTATTGCTGACACTTCTCACTCTCTGATATGTTTTCTTCATCCAAGAAATATGTCTGGATTGTATTAATTTTTGAAAAGAAACCGACATATTAGCGTCTAATTTAGGACGGATCCTTTATTTAAAATGCTAGGAATTCATAATTTGCTTTTTTTTTTTTGCTTAAATTCGCAATAACTGATAGAAAGGTTTTTGGCAACACAAGGATGGAAAAGGACGATTGGAAAGATAGCGGCCGTGGCCTCAGTTAAGGAACAAATCCAGTATTTGTCTGGTGTTAAAATGAGAAATCACGGAAAACAATTTTCAGGGTTGCCGACGGTAGAATTTGAACTCAGCATCTCCCAAGTACAAGCTCACATATGTACGACCCGAGTTGTGCAGACAATTCACTTGGTCTCTCATAAATTGACTGATATTATTCAAGGCAGTATTAAACCTTTCTTTTTACAAGAACGTGATGATTTATACTTACGAGATAGGGCGGGGAATGTTCATCGGCAATACCCACCGGTCGTAGCTTGGCAAAATGTTCGAATGATACGTAATTTGTTCCAAGGTGCCTACCGTATCTTTATTCTACGATTAAATGATAACAGTTACATACGCTATGGCCGTTGTACAAATACCCTGAGCATCAGACTGTTAGTTCAGTAAGTTACTCATAACAATTTCATCGTTATAATAATTAACGTTCCTTTAATTTGTACTAGCAAATGTACCCGTGCTTCGCTACGGTATTCTACATTGTATACGGATATCGACGTAAATACTGTGCGTGCAGCAAATGAGATTGTTTTAAAATTGCATGTCTCTTAGCCTTATCCGAGAAATAGCATGGGGAGGTCCACATACGTTGTTTCCAATGTAAAGTGAGGGTTGCGGAGTTGTGATGATAACGCCAGGCTCACTTGCCTACTGCCATTCACAATCGAGTTGGCAAGTTTACATTATAATTGCAGGCCCCAATGCCTACTGCGCGGTCACAATCGATTTGGGGAGTTTTAGTTACAATGGCAGACCCATTTCCTACTTTCAGACAGGTTACAGTTGAGGAGTTTTTATTATAATACCAGGCAACATCCCTACCACCAGTCAAAATTGAGTTGTGCAGTTATCATTATAATGACAGTCCCTTTTTACTGCTGCTAGCCAGCTTACTGCCAGTCACACGGAATTAGTGAGTTTCCATGAAAATAGCAGGCCACTATGCCTAATGCTAGTCAAATTTTAGATTGGAACATTTGTTTATAATGGCGGGCACCCTGGCCTAGAGCCAAACACAATAGAGTAGGGGACTTTCGAACAAAACTGCATGATCCCTTGCCTTCTGCAAGACAAATCGAAAAGTGAATTATTCATGAAAATGGTAGGCCTCCTTACTAATGCCAGTTACACAGGAGTTGGAGAAGGACCCCATTCCTACTGCCAGCAGTCAAAGTCGGTGTAGGGAGTACTGATTACAATAGCAGACACATCCTTTCTCGATCGCTACAAATCGACATCAATGAATATATACAGATGGACATACGAAAGTATATGAATGTCTACAATATTGCAGACCTTCATTTACAGATTAACTGCTGCTAAACGGTACGTCATATCGACAAAGGACTGTACCGTAAGGCGCAGTATTTAGCGATCTAAATGGCTGGTCCTATGATATTTTCTCGCATCTAATCTATTCATGGGTCAGATTGAATCAGAAACGTTGAATAGGTTGAAATTTGTGTAAGATTATCTTACATTGCATTACTTTTCGGATAATTATGTGACATAGCATTTGGCTCACATATGGGTACTGGGTGGGCCAATGTTCGTGTAGAGTTTGATCATACTATCTTTCCTGTAAGTGATTGAAATGATGCACATGAGAAGAAAAGGTTTAGAAATTAATTTCCATTAAGGCAGGTAGATTTCCATAAAGTTTGGATGTGTGTATTTAGAGGGAGTGCAAAATCACGGTTTCGGTTTCGTATAAACCCCCAATTAGTTCAGGGATTTAGAAACAATATTTGCCCTAAAACCTCCCCAAAGGACAGGTGGATTCTAAATATGAAGTTTGGTGGAAATATATCCAGTAGTTTTCAAGTTAGAGAAAGGCAAACAGACCAAACAAACAAACAAACTAACTAACAGACACCAAGGAAACCTACCCTTGGACAGATGGATGCTATATATAAAATTTGGTTCAAATATCTTGTTAGTTTTCAAGTTGTAAGAAGTACGCTTTACACACACCCGCTCTTGCGTTAAGTCCGCTGGGATTTGTACCGAAAACCGGTCCGTTAATGATATCTCCCTTACTAAATCCTGTTATCGAAATGAAGCACATGAGAAAAAAAGGTTTAAAAATTAATTTTCATTAAGGCAGGTTGATTTCCATTAAGTTCGGTTGTGTATACTTTGAGGGAGTGCAAAATCACGGTTTCGGTTTCGTAAATATCCCCACTCAGTTCAGGGATTTAGAAACGATATTTGCGCTAAAACCTACCCAAGGACAGGTGGATTCTAAATATGAAGTTTGGTGGAAATATATCCAGTAGTTTTCAAGTTATAGAAGGACAGACAAACAGACAAACAGACAAACAAACAGACAAACAGACACCAAAGCTAAAAATGATGCAGATGGTCATTATTACACCTGAAACGGATAACTGTACCGAAATTTCGCCAAAATAATCAATGTACAGACACACGGTCGTTACGATTTTATTTATATAGATGACGGATAAGCATGAGCACGTTGAAAAGTGCAGACATCCACTTCGAGATTCATATCTCCTAAACGGTTTATGATATTAAGAAACGGTTTGCGCCATCAGACGCCTCATTTATCGCTCTACATGTTTGTGTCTAAACCATTTCCTCGTATCTCCCATATTAAGGGGGTAATTGAGTTAAAATTTTGAATAGGGCGAAATTTGGGTGCATTTTTAACATTTTACATTACATTTTGCCTACTTATGTATAAGCTAGAATCATGAAATTTGGTACACATATGTCCCTTAATTGTGCCAATGTGCGCACACAACGTGATGATCCTATCATTGTTATAAGTGTGTCAAAGAATAAAATATACTTGTAAAAATCACCAAATTTACGAACAATCCAGAAATACGGCCAAATTTAACGTATAAGGGAGAGAGATACGACAAAATGTCACAGGACCAAAGTTGTAGATCACTCCGAGTTGAAGGGACGTTGTGCCATCCGTTTTGTGATACGACTTACCGTTTAGCCAAAAAATAGCTCAGAAGGAATGTCTGCACAGTCATTAAAATTGCCTCCATATTTCGATATCCTTGGGGGTAAAAAGTGAAAAATTTGAACATCTTGGAATTTTCCCGTCGGTTAGGGTTCAAAAGCTATAATTTCACCAAATTTCAATTGTCTACCTCGTCTCGCAGGTTGTGCCGCCATCTTGATTTGGGGGATGGGGGATAAAAATGAGGAAATTCCCGAAAATTTTTAAGCCCACGAAACCTATAGGTTATCGTTTTGGATATACTATACGACTGTGTTCTTATACTGAGCCCAAAATTTGAGCCCCCCCCAGCGTGCCCCCTTCAGGGAATTTTGAGAATTTCCGATTTTTCTAGGGATCCTGGGGTCATCAGTTTCCCTCGTACCAAGTTTCAAATTTCTGAGATTTCTGGAAGTGCCTCATTAATTCACGTCTTTTTTCATTTTTAAATATTTATATATACATCGCTCCAGCCCGACTTGCTTTTATATATATAGATGACGGATAAGCATGAGCACGTTGGAAAGTGCAGACTTCCACTTCGAGATTCATATCTCCTAAACGGTTTATGATATTACGAAACGGTTTGCGCCATCAGACGCCTCATTTATCGCTCTACATGTTTGTTTCTAAACCATTTCCTCGTATCTCCCATATTAAGGGGGTAAATTGAGTTCAAATTTTGAATAGGGTGAAATTTGGGTGCATTTTTAACATTTTACATTACATTTTGCCTACTTATGTATAAGCTAGAATCATGAAATTTGGTACACATATGTCCCTTAATCGTGCCAATGTGCGCACACAACATGATGATCCTATCATTGTTATAAGTGTGTCAAAGAATAAAATATACTTGTAAAAATCACCAAATTTACGAACAATCCAGAAATACGGCCAAATTTAACGTATAAGGGAGAGAGATACGACAAAATGTCACAGGACCAAAGTTGTAGATCACTCCGAATTGAAGGGACGTTGTGCCATCCGTTTTGTGATACGACTTACCGTTTAGCCAAAAAATAGCTCAGAAGGAATGTCTGCACAGTCATTAAAATTGCCTCCATATTTCGATATCCTTGGGGGTAAAAAGTGAAAAATTTGAACATCTTGGAATTTTCCCGTCGGTTAGGGTTCAAAAGCTATAATTTCACCAAATTTCAATTGTCTACCTCGTCTCGCAGGTTGTGCCGCCATCTTGATTTGGGGGGATGGGGGATAAAAATGAGGAAATTCCCGAAAATTTTTAAGCCCACGAAACCTATAGGTTATCGTTTTGGATATACTATACGACTGTGTTCTTATACTGAGCCCAAAATTTGAGCCCCCCCAGCGTGCCCCCTTCAGGGAATTTTGAGAATTTCCGATTTTTCTAGGGATCCTGGGGTCATCAGTTTCCCTCGTACCAAGTTTCAAATTTCTGAGATTTCTGGAAGTGCCTCATTAATTCACGTCTTTTTTCATTTTTAAATATTTATATATACATCGCTCCAGCCCGACTTGCTTTTATATATATAGATGACGGATAAGCATGAGCACGTTGGAAAGTGCAGACTTCCACTTCGAGATTCATATCTCCTAAACGGTTTATGATATTACGAAACGGTTTGCGCCATCAGACGCCTCATTTATCGCTCTACATGTTTGTTTCTAAACCATTTCCTCGTATCTCCCATATTAAGGGGGTACATTGAGTTCAAATTTTGAATAGGGTGAAATTTGGGTGCATTTTTAACATTTTACATTACATTTTGCCTACTTATGTATAAGCTAGTATCATGAAATTTGGTACACATATGTCCCTTAATCGTGCCAATGTGCGCACACAACATGATGATCCTATCATTGTTATAAGTGTGTCAAAGAATAAAATATACTTGTAAAAATCACCAAATTTACGAACAATCCAGAAATACGGCCAAATTTAACGTATAAGGGAGAGAGATACGACAAAATGTCACAGGACCAAAGTTGTAGATCACTCCGAATTGAAGCGACGTTGTGCCATCCGTTTTGTGATACGACTTACCGTTTAGCCAAAAAATAGCTCAGAAGGAATGTCTGCACAGTCATTAAAATTGCCTCCATATTTCGATATCCTTGGGGGTAAAAAGTGAAAAATTTGAACATCTTGGAATTTTCCCGTCGGTTAGGGTTCAAAAGCTATAATTTCACCAAATTTCAATTGTCTACCTCGTCTCGCAGGTTGTGCCGCCATCTTGATTTGGGGGGATGGGGGATAAAAATGAGGAAATTCCCGAAAATTTTTAAGCCCACGAAACCTATAGGTTATCGTTTTGGATATACTATACGACTGTGTTCTTATACTGAGCCCAAAATTTGAGCCCCCCCAGCGTGCCCCCTTCAGGGAATTTTGAGAATTTCCGATTTTTCTAGGGATCCTGGGGTCATCAGTTTCCCTCGTACCAAGTTTCAAATTTCTGAGATTTCTGGAAGTGCCTCATTAATTCACGTCTTTTTTCATTTTTAAATATTTATATATACATCGCTCCAGCCTGACTTGCTTTTATATATATAGAATAGATGACGGATAAGCATGAGCACGTTGGAAAGTGCAGACTTCCACTTCGAGATTCATATCTCCTAAACGGTTTATAATATTACGAAACGGTTTGCGCCATCAGACGCCTCATTTATCGCTCTACATGTTTGTTTCTAAACCATTTCCTCGTATCTCCCATATTAAGGGGGTAAATTGAGTTCAAATTTTGAATAGGGTGAAATTTGGGTGCATTTTTAACATTTTACATTACATTTTGCCTACTTATGTATAAGCTAGAATCATGAAATTTGGTACACATATGTCCCTTAATCGTGCCAATGTGCGCACACAACATGATGATCCTATCATTGTTATAAGTGTGTCAAAGAATAAAATATACTTGTAAAAATCAACAAATTTACGAACAATCCAGAAATACGGCCAAATTTAACGTATAAGGGAGAGAGATACGACAAAATGTCACAGGACCAAAGTTGTAGATCACTCCGAATTGAAGGGACGTTGTGCCATCCGTTTTGTGATACGACTTACCGTTTAGCCAAAAAATAGCTCAGAAGGAATGTCTGCACAGTCATTAAAATTGCCTCCATATTTCGATATCCTTGGGGGTAAAAAGTGAAAAATTTGAACATCTTGGAATTTTCCCGTCGGTTAGGGTTCAAAAGCTATAATTTCACCAAATTTCAATTGTCTACCTCGTCTCGCAGGTTGTGCCGCCATCTTGATTTGGGGGGATGGGGGATAAAAATGAGGAAATTCCCGAAAATTTTTAAGCCCACGAAACCTATAGGTTATCGTTTTGGATATACTATACGACTGTGTTCTTATACTGAGCCCAAAATTTGAGCCCCCCCAGCGTGCCCCCTTCAGGGAATTTTGAGAATTTCCGATTTTTCTAGGGATCCTGGGGTCATCAGTTTCCCTCGTACCAAGTTTCAAATTTCTGAGATTTCTGGAAGTGCCTCATTAATTCACGTCTTTTTTCATTTTTAAATATTTATATATACATCGCTCCAGCCCGACTTGCTTTATATAGATGACGGATAAGCATGAGCACGTTGGAAAGTGCAGACTTCCACTTCGAGATTCATATCTCCTAAACGGTTTATGATATTACGAAACGGTTTGCGCCATCAGACGCCTCATTTATCGCTCTACATGTTTGTTTCTAAACCATTTCCTCGTATCTCCCATATTAAGGGGGTAAATTGAGCTCAAATTTTGAATAGGGTGAAATTTGGGTGCATTTTTAACATTTTACATTACATTTTGCCTACTTATGTATAAGCTAGAATCATGAAATTTGGTACACATATGTCCCTTAATCGTGCCAATGTGCGCACACAACATGATGATCCTATCATTGTTATAAATGTGTCAAAGAATAAAATATACTTGTAAAAATCACCAAATTTACGAACAATCCAGAAATACGGCCAAATTTAACGTATAAGGGAGAGAGATACGACAAAATGTCACAGGACCAAAGTTGTAGATCACTCCGAATTGAAGGGACGTTGTGCCATCCGTTTTGTGATACGACTTACCGTTTAGCCAAAAAATAGCTCAGAAGGAATGTCTGCACAGTCATTAAAATTGCCTCCATATTTCGATATCCTTGGGGGTAAAAAGTGAAAAATTTGAACATCTTGGAATTTTCCCGTCGGTTAGGGTTCAAAAGCTATAATTTCACCAAATTTCAATTGTCTACCTCGTCTCGCAGGTTGTGCCGCCATCTTGATTTGGGGGGATGGGGGATAAAAATGAGGAAATTCCCGAAAATTTTTAAGCCCACGAAACCTATAGGTTATCGTTTTGGATATACTATACGACTGTGTTCTTATACTGAGCCCAAAATTTGAGCCCCCCCAGCGTGCCCCCTTCAGGGAATTTTGAGAATTTCCGATTTTTCTAGGGATCCTGGGGTCATCAGTTTCCCTCGTACCAAGTTTCAAATTTCTGAGATTTCTGGAAGTGCCTCATTAATTCACGTCTTTTTTCATTTTTAAATATTTATATATACATCGCTCCAGCCCGACTTGCTTTTATATATATAGATGACGGATAAGCATGAGCACGTTGGAAAGTGCAGACTTCCACTTCGAGATTCATATCTCCTAAACGGTTTATGATATTACGAAACGGTTTGCGCCATCAGACGCCTCATTTATCGCTCTACATGTTTGTTTCTAAACCATTTCCTCGTATCTCCCATATTAAGGGGGTACATTGAGTTCAAATTTTGAATAGGGTGAAATTTGGGTGCATTTTTAACATTTTACATTACATTTTGCCTACTTATGTATAAGCTAGTATCATGAAATTTGGTACACATATGTCCCTTAATCGTGCCAATGTGCGCACACAACATGATGATCCTATCATTGTTATAAGTGTGTCAAAGAATAAAATATACTTGTAAAAATCAACAAATTTACGAACAATCCAGAAATACGGCCAAATTTAACGTATAAGGGAGAGAGATACGACAAAATGTCACAGGACCAAAGTTGTAGATCACTCCGAATTGAAGGGACGTTGTGCCATCCGTTTTGTGATACGACTTACCGTTTAGCCAAAAAATAGCTCAGAAGGAATGTCTGCACAGTCATTAAAATTGCCTCCATATTTCGATATCCTTGGGGGTAAAAAGTGAAAAATTTGAACATCTTGGAATTTTCCCGTCGGTTAGGGTTCAAAAGCTATAATTTCACCAAATTTCAATTGTCTACCTCGTCTCGCAGGTTGTGCCGCCATCTTGATTTGGGGGGATGGGGGATAAAAATGAGGAAATTCCCGAAAATTTTTAAGCCCACGAAACCTATAGGTTATCGTTTTGGATATACTATACGACTGTGTTCTTATACTGAGCCCAAAATTTGAGCCCCCCCAGCGTGCCCCCTTCAGGGAATTTTGAGAATTTCCGATTTTTCTAGGGATCCTGGGGTCATCAGTTTCCCTCGTACCAAGTTTCAAATTTCTGAGATTTCTGGAAGTGCCTCATTAATTCACGTCTTTTTTCATTTTTAAATATTTATATATACATCGCTCCAGCCCGACTTGCTTTATATAGATGACGGATAAGCATGAGCACGTTGGAAAGTGCAGACTTCCACTTCGAGATTCATATCTCCTAAACGGTTTATGATATTACGAAACGGTTTGCGCCATCAGACGCCTCATTTATCGCTCTACATGTTTGTTTCTAAACCATTTCCTCGTATCTCCCATATTAAGGGGGTAAATTGAGCTCAAATTTTGAATAGGGTGAAATTTGGGTGCATTTTTAACATTTTACATTACATTTTGCCTACTTATGTATAAGCTAGAATCATGAAATTTGGTACACATATGTCCCTTAATCGTGCCAATGTGCGCACACAACATGATGATCCTATCATTGTTATAAATGTGTCAAAGAATAAAATATACTTGTAAAAATCACCAAATTTACGAACAATCCAGAAATACGGCCAAATTTAACGTATAAGGGAGAGAGATACGACAAAATGTCACAGGACCAAAGTTGTAGATCACTCCGAATTGAAGGGACGTTGTGCCATCCGTTTTGTGATACGACTTACCGTTTAGCCAAAAAATAGCTCAGAAGGAATGTCTGCACAGTCATTAAAATTGCCTCCATATTTCGATATCCTTGGGGGTAAAAAGTGAAAAATTTGAACATCTTGGAATTTTCCCGTCGGTTAGGGTTCAAAAGCTATAATTTCACCAAATTTCAATTGTCTACCTCGTCTCGCAGGTTGTGCCGCCATCTTGATTTGGGGGGATGGGGGATAAAAATGAGGAAATTCCCGAAAATTTTTAAGCCCACGAAACCTATAGGTTATCGTTTTGGATATACTATACGACTGTGTTCTTATACTGAGCCCAAAATTTGAGCCCCCCCAGCGTGCCCCCTTCAGGGAATTTTGAGAATTTCCGATTTTTCTAGGGATCCTGGGGTCATCAGTTTCCCTCGTACCAAGTTTCAAATTTCTGAGATTTCTGGAAGTGCCTCATTAATTCACGTCTTTTTTCATTTTTAAATATTTATATATACATCGCTCCAGCCCGACTTGCTTTTATATATATAGATGACGGATAAGCATGAGCACGTTGGAAAGTGCAGACTTCCACTTCGAGATTCATATCTCCTAAACGGTTTATGATATTACGAAACGGTTTGCGCCATCAGACGCCTCATTTATCGCTCTACATGTTTGTTTCTAAACCATTTCCTCGTATCTCCCATATTAAGGGGGTACATTGAGTTCAAATTTTGAATAGGGTGAAATTTGGGTGCATTTTTAACATTTTACATTACATTTTGCCTACTTATGTATAAGCTAGTATCATGAAATTTGGTACACATATGTCCCTTAATCGTGCCAATGTGCGCACACAACATGATGATCCTATCATTGTTATAAGTGTGTCAAAGAATAAAATATACTTGTAAAAATCAACAAATTTACGAACAATCCAGAAATACGGCCAAATTTAACGTATAAGGGAGAGAGATACGACAAAATGTCACAGGACCAAAGTTGTAGATCACTCCGAATTGAAGGGACGTTGTGCCATCCGTTTTGTGATACGACTTACCGTTTAGCCAAAAAATAGCTCAGAAGGAATGTCTGCACAGTCATTAAAATTGCCTCCATATTTCGATATCCTTGGGGGTAAAAAGTGAAAAATTTGAACATCTTGGAATTTTCCCGTCGGTTAGGGTTCAAAAGCTATAATTTCACCAAATTTCAATTGTCTACCTCGTCTCGCAGGTTGTGCCGCCATCTTGATTTGGGGGGATGGGGGATAAAAATGAGGAAATTCCCGAAAATTTTTAAGCCCACGAAACCTATAGGTTATCGTTTTGGATATACTATACGACTGTGTTCTTATACTGAGCCCAAAATTTGAGCCCCCCCAGCGTGCCCCCTTCAGGGAATTTTGAGAATTTCCGATTTTTCTAGGGATCCTGGGGTCATCAGTTTCCCTCGTACCAAGTTTCAAATTTCTGAGATTTCTGGAAGTGCCTCATTAATTCACGTCTTTTTTCATTTTTAAATATTTATATATACATCGCTCCAGCCCGACTTGCTTTTATATATATAGAATAGATGACGGATAAGCATGAGCACGTTGGAAAGTGCAGACTTCCACTTCGAGATTCATATCTCCTAAACGGTTTATAATATTACGAAACGGTTTGCGCCATCAGACGCCTCATTTATCGCTCTACATGTTTGTTTCTAAACCATTTCCTCGTATCTCCCATATTAAGGGGGTAAATTGAGTTCAAATTTTGAATAGGGTGAAATTTGGGTGCATTTTTAACATTTTACATTACATTTTGCCTACTTATGTATAAGCTAGAATCATGAAATTTGGTACACATATGTCCCTTAATCGTGCCAATGTGCGCACACAACATGATGATCCTATCATTGTTATAAGTGTGTCAAAGAATAAAATATACTTGTAAAAATCAACAAATTTACGAACAATCCAGAAATACGGCCAAATTTAACGTATAAGGGAGAGAGATACGACAAAATGTCACAGGACCAAAGTTGTAGATCACTCCGAATTGAAGGGACGTTGTGCCATCCGTTTTGTGATACGACTTACCGTTTAGCCAAAAAATAGCTCAGAAGGAATGTCTGCACAGTCATTAAAATTGCCTCCATATTTCGATATCCTTGGGGGTAAAAAGTGAAAAATTTGAACATCTTGGAATTTTCCCGTCGGTTAGGGTTCAAAAGCTATAATTTCACCAAATTTCAATTGTCTACCTCGTCTCGCAGGTTGTGCCGCCATCTTGATTTGGGGGGATGGGGGATAAAAATGAGGAAATTCCCGAAAATTTTTAAGCCCACGAAACCTATAGGTTATCGTTTTGGATATACTATACGACTGTGTTCTTATACTGAGCCCAAAATTTGAGCCCCCCCAGCGTGCCCCCTTCAGGGAATTTTGAGAATTTCCGATTTTTCTAGGGATCCTGGGGTCATCAGTTTCCCTCGTACCAAGTTTCAAATTTCTGAGATTTCTGGAAGTGCCTCATTAATTCACGTCTTTTTTCATTTTTAAATATTTATATATACATCGCTCCAGCCCGACTTGCTTTATATAGATGACGGATAAGCATGAGCACGTTGGAAAGTGCAGACTTCCACTTCGAGATTCATATCTCCTAAACGGTTTATGATATTACGAAACGGTTTGCGCCATCAGACGCCTCATTTATCGCTCTACATGTTTGTTTCTAAACCATTTCCTCGTATCTCCCATATTAAGGGGGTAAATTGAGCTCAAATTTTGAATAGGGTGAAATTTGGGTGCATTTTTAACATTTTACATTACATTTTGCCTACTTATGTATAAGCTAGAATCATGAAATTTGGTACACATATGTCCCTTAATCGTGCCAATGTGCGCACACAACATGATGATCCTATCATTGTTATAAATGTGTCAAAGAATAAAATATACTTGTAAAAATCACCAAATTTACGAACAATCCAGAAATACGGCCAAATTTAACGTATAAGGGAGAGAGATACGACAAAATGTCACAGGACCAAAGTTGTAGATCACTCCGAATTGAAGGGACGTTGTGCCATCCGTTTTGTGATACGACTTACCGTTTAGCCAAAAAATAGCTCAGAAGGAATGTCTGCACAGTCATTAAAATTGCCTCCATATTTCGATATCCTTGGGGGTAAAAAGTGAAAAATTTGAACATCTTGGAATTTTCCCGTCGGTTAGGGTTCAAAAGCTATAATTTCACCAAATTTCAATTGTCTACCTCGTCTCGCAGGTTGTGCCGCCATCTTGATTTGGGGGGATGGGGGATAAAAATGAGGAAATTCCCGAAAATTTTTAAGCCCACGAAACCTATAGGTTATCGTTTTGGATATACTATACGACTGTGTTCTTATACTGAGCCCAAAATTTGAGCCCCCCCAGCGTGCCCCCTTCAGGGAATTTTGAGAATTTCCGATTTTTCTAGGGATCCTGGGGTCATCAGTTTCTCTCGTACCAAGTTTCAAATTTCTGAGATTTCTGGAAGTGCCTCATTAATTCACGTCTTTTTTCATTTTTAAATATTTATATATACATCGCTCCAGCCCGACTTGCTTTTATATAATTATATAGATGACGGATAAGCATGAGCACGTTGGAAAGTGCAGACTTCCACTTCGAGATTCATATCTCCTAAACGGTTTATGATATTACGAAACGGTTTGCGCCATCAGACGCCTCATTTATCGCTCTACATGTTTGTTTCTAAACCATTTCCTCGTATCTCCCATATTAAGGGGGTAAATTGAGTTCAAATTTTGAATAGGGTGAAATTTGGGTGCATTTTTAACATTTTACATTACATTTTGCCTACTTATGTATAAGCTAGAATCATGAAATTTGGTACACATATGTCCCTTAATCGTGCCAATGTGCGCACACAACATGATGATCCTATCATTGTTATAAGTGTGTCAAAGAATAAAATATACTTGTAAAAATCACCAAATTTACGAACAATCCAGAAATACGGCCAAATTTAACGTATAAGGGAGAGAGATACGACAAAATGTCACAGGACCAAAGTTGTAGATCACTCCGAATTGAAGCGACGTTGTGCCATCCGTTTTGTGATACGACTTACCGTTTAGCCAAAAAATAGCTCAGAAGGAATGTCTGCACAGTCATTAAAATTGCCTCCATATTTCGATATCCTTGGGGGTAAAAAGTGAAAAATTTGAACATCTTGGAATTTTCCCGTCGGTTAGGGTTCAAAAGCTATAATTTCACCAAATTTCAATTGTCTACCTCGTCTCGCAGGTTGTGCCGCCATCTTGATTTGGGGGATGGGGGATAAAAATGAGGAAATTCCCGAAAATTTTTAAGCCCACGAAACCTATAGGTTATCGTTTTGGATATACTATACGACTGTGTTCTTATACTGAGCCCAAAATTTGAGCCCCCCCAGCGTGCCCCCTTCAGGGAATTTTGAGAATTTCCG
Organism: Anabrus simplex; assembly: GCF_040414725.1. Taxonomy (NCBI): domain Eukaryota; kingdom Metazoa; phylum Arthropoda; class Insecta; order Orthoptera; family Tettigoniidae; genus Anabrus; species Anabrus simplex. The sequence goes on from NC_090265.1 coordinate 1,359,501,928, forward strand.
ATTTTTCTAGGGATCCTGGGGTCATCAGTTTCCCTCGTACCAAGTTTCAAATTTCTGAGATTTCTGGAAGTGCCTCATTAATTCACGTCTTTTTTCATTTTTAAATATTTATATATACATCGCTCCAGCCCGACTTGCTTTTATATATATAGATAGATGACGGATAAGCATGAGCACGTTGGAAAGTGCAGACTTCCACTTCGAGATTCATATCTCCTAAACGGTTTATGATATTACGAAACGGTTTGCGCCATCAGACGCCTCATTTATCGCTCTACATGTTTGTTTCTAAACCAGTTCCTCGTATCTCCCATATTAAGGGGTTAAATTGAGTTCAAATTTTGAATAGGGTGAAATTTGGGTGCATTTTTAACATTTTACATTACATTTTGCCTACTTATGTATAAGCTAGAATCATGAAATTTGGTACACATATGTCCCTTAATCGTGCCAATGTGCGCACACAACATGATGATCCTATCATTGTTATAAGTGTGTCAAAGAATAAAATATACTTGTAAAAATCACCAAATTTACGAACAATCCAGAAATACGGCCAAATTTAACGTATAAGGGAGAGAGATACGACAAAATGTCACAGGACCAAAGTTGTAGATCACTCCGAATTGAAGGGACGTTGTGCCATCCGTTTTGTGATACGACTTACCGTTTAGCCAAAAAATAGCTCAGAAGGAATGTCTGCACAGTCATTAAAATTGCCTCCATATTTCGATATCCTTGGGGGTAAAAAGTGAAAAATTTGAACATCTTGGAATTTTCCCGTCGGTTAGGGTTCAAAAGCTATAATTTCACCAAATTTCAATTGTCTACCTCGTCTCGCAGGTTGTGCCGCCATCTTGATTTGGGGGGATGGGGGATAAAAATGAGGAAATTCCCGAAAATTTTTAAGCCCACGAAACCTATAGGTTATCGTTTTGGATATACTATACGACTGTGTTCTTATACTGAGCCCAAAATTTGAGCCCCCCCAGCGTGCCCCCTTCAGGGAATTTTGAGAATTTCCGATTTTTCTAGGGATCCTGGGGTCATCAGTTTCCCTCGTACCAAGTTTCAAATTTCTGAGATTTCTGGAAGTGCCTCATTAATTCACGTCTTTTTTCATTTTTAAATATTTATATATACATCGCTCCAGCCCGACTTGCTTTTATATATATAGATGACGGATAAGCATGAGCACGTTGGAAAGTGCAGACTTCCACTTCGAGATTCATATCTCCTAAACGGTTTATAATATTACGAAACGGTTTGCGCCATCAGACGCCTCATTTATCGCTCTACATGTTTGTTTCTAAACCATTTCCTCGTATCTCCCATATTAAGGGGGTAAATTGAGTTCAAATTTTGAATAGGGTGAAATTTGGGTGCATTTTTAACATTTTACATTACATTTTGCCTACTTATGTATAAGCTAGAATCATGAAATTTGGTACACATATGTCCCTTAATCGTGCCAATGTGCGCACACAACATGATGATCCTATCATTGTTATAAGTGTGTCAAAGAATAAAATATACTTGTAAAAATCACCAAATTTACGAACAATCCAGAAATACGGCCAAATTTAACGTATAAGGGAGAGAGATACGACAAAATGTCACAGGACCAAAGTTGTAGATCACTCCGAATTGAAGCGACGTTGTGCCATCCGTTTTGTGATACGACTTACCGTTTAGCCAAAAAATAGCTCAGAAGGAATGTCTGCACAGTCATTAAAATTGCCTCCATATTTCGATATCCTTGGGGGTAAAAAGTGAAAAATTTGAACATCTTGGAATTTTTCCGTCGGTTAGGGTTCAAAAGCTATAATTTCACCAAATTTCAATTGTCTACCTCGTCTCGCAGGTTGTGCCGCCATCTTGATTTGGGGGGATGGGGGATAAAAATGAGGAAATTCCCGAAAATTTTTAAGCCCACGAAACCTATAGGTTATCGTTTTGGATATACTATACGACTGTGTTCTTATACTGAGCCCAAAATTTGAGCCCCCCCAGCGTGCCCCCTTCAGGGAATTTTGAGAATTTCCGATTTTTCTAGGGATCCTGGGGTCATCAGTTTCCCTCGTACCAAGTTTCAAATTTCTGAGATTTCTGGAAGTGCCTCATTAATTCACGTCTTTTTTCATTTTTAAATATTTATATATACATCGCTCCAGCCCGACTTGCTTTTATATAAGCTATAATTTCACCAAATTTCAATTGTCTACCTCGTCTCGCAGGTTGTGCCGCCATCTTGATTTGGGGGGATGGGGGATAAAAATGAGGAAATTCCCGAAAATTTTTAAGCCCACGAAACCTATAGGTTATCGTTTTGGATATACTATACGACTGTGTTCTTATACTGAGCCCAAAATTTGAGCCCCCCCAGCGTGCCCCCTTCAGGGAATTTTGAGAATTTCCGATTTTTCTAGGGATCCTGGGGTCATCAGTTTCCCTCGTACCAAGTTTCAAATTTCTGAGATTTCTGGAAGTGCCTCATTAATTCACGTCTTTTTTCATTTTTAAATATTTATATATACATCGCTCCAGCCCGACTTGCTTTTATATATATAGATGACGGATAAGCATGAGCACGTTGGAAAGTGCAGACTTCCACTTCGAGATTCATATCTCCTAAACGGTTTATGATATTACGAAACGGTTTGCGCCATCAGACGCCTCATTTATCGCTCTACATGTTTGTTTCTAAACCATTTCCTCGTATCTCCCATATTAAGGGGGTAAATTGAGTTCAAATTTTGAATAGGGTGAAATTTGGGTGCATTTTTAACATTTTACATTACATTTTGCCTACTTATGTATAAGCTAGAATCATGAAATTTGGTACACATATGTCCCTTAATCGTGCCAATGTGCGCACACAACATGATGATCCTATCATTGTTATAAGTGTGTCAAAGAATAAAATATACTTGTAAAAATCAACAAATTTACGAACAATCCAGAAATACGGCCAAATTTAACGTATAAGGGAGAGAGATACGACAAAATGTCACAGGACCAAAGTTGTAGATCACTCCGAATTGAAGGGACGTTGTGCCATCCGTTTTGTGATACGACTTACCGTTTAGCCAAAAAATAGCTCAGAAGGAATGTCTGCACAGTCATTAAAATTGCCTCCATATTTCGATATCCTTGGGGGTAAAAAGTGAAAAATTTGAACATCTTGGAATTTTCCCGTCGGTTAGGGTTCAAAAGCTATAATTTCACCAAATTTCAATTGTCTACCTCGTCTCGCAGGTTGTGCCGCCATCTTGATTTGGGGGGATGGGGGATAAAAATGAGGAAATTCCCGAAAATTTTTAAGCCCACGAAACCTATAGGTTATCGTTTTGGATATACTATACGACTGTGTTCTTATACTGAGCCCAAAATTTGAGCCCCCCCAGCGTGCCCCCTTCAGGGAATTTTGAGAATTTCCGATTTTTCTAGGGATCCTGGGGTCATCAGTTTCCCTCGTACCAAGTTTCAAATTTCTGAGATTTCTGGAAGTGCCTCATTAATTCACGTCTTTTTTCATTTTTAAATATTTATATATACATCGCTCCAGCCCGACTTGCTTTTATATATATAGATGACGGATAAGCATGAGCACGTTGGAAAGTGCAGACTTCCACTTCGAGATTCATATCTCCTAAACGGTTTATGATATTACGAAACGGTTTGCGCCATCAGACGCCTCATTTACCGCTCTACATGTTTGTTTCTAAACCATTTCCTCGTATCTCCCATATTAAGGGGGTATATTGAGTTCAAATTTTGAATAGGGTGAAATTTGGGTGCATTTTTAACATTTTACATTACATTTTGCCTACTTATGTATAAGCTAGAATCATGAAATTTGGTACACATATGTCCCTTAATCGTGCCAATGTGCGCACACAACATGATGATCCTATCATTGTTATAAGTGTGTCAAAGAATGAAATATTCTTGTAAAAATCACCAAATTTACGAACAATCCAGAAATACGGCCAAATTTAACGTATAAGGGAGAGAGATACGACAAAATGTCACAGGACCAAAGTTGTAGATCACTCCGAATTGAAGGGACGTTGTGCCATCCGTTTTGTGATACGACTTACCGTTTAGCCAAAAAATAGCTCAGAAGGAATGTCTGCACAGTCATTAAAATTGCCTCCATATTTCGATATCCTTGGGGGTAAAAAGTGAAAAATTTGAACATCTTGGAATTTTCCCGTCGGTTAGGGTTCAAAAGCTATAATTTCACCAAATTTCAATTGTCTACCTCGTCTCGCAGGTTGTGCCGCCATCTTGATTTGGGGGGATGGGGGATAAAAATGAGGAAATTCCCGAAAATTTTTAAGCCCACGAAACCTATAGGTTATCGTTTTGGATATACTATACGACTGTGTTCTTATACTGAGCCCAAAATTTGAGCCCCCCCAGCGTGCCCCCTTCAGGGAATTTTGAGAATTTCCGATTTTTCTAGGGATCCTGGGGTCATCAGTTTCCCTCGTACCAAGTTTCAAATTTCTGAGATTTCTGGAAGTGCCTCATTAATTCACGTCTTTTTTCATTTTTAAATATTTATATATACATCGCTCCAGCCCGACTTGCTTTTATATATATAGATTAAAATTGAATCGAATTATGGCTTTATTAAACTACAAGATGAACATTATATTATTTTGCTATAAGTACATTAGTTTCCTCCTTACCAAAATTGCTGATTTAAAAGTGGTTATTCATGAAAGTGTGATTACGAGACATTTATCTAAAGTATATGCACGATTAATTGCCCGACTCATAGGATGAATGGCGAGGATACTGAACTTCGGTTCAGAGGGTTCCGGATTCAATTCCCGGCCGTGTTGGGGATTTTAATCGCTTCTGATTGATTCTCCTGGCTCGGGGACTGGGTGTTTTGTGCCTGTTCCAACACTCTTCTCTTCATATTCAGACAACACACCACAATATCAACCACCACAGAAACACGCAATAGTTATATCATCCCTCCATATAGGGATGGCGTCAGGATGGGCATCCGGCCGTGAAACAGGGCCAAATCCACATGTGCCACGCAGTTCACACCCGTGACTCCGCAGGTGTTGGAAAAGTGGTAGATGAAGATATGCATGATTAACTGCAAATTACCGTTGATATATTTTGAAAAGTTTACGGGGATTTAGAATATTTTTTTACCTTTAAATTTTAATTCTAAAAATAGTTTGAAATTTGCGCAGTTGGCAAGAAACTCGTTCTAGAAAAAGTTTTTGATGTTTATAAATTTAATCTATATATATTGTAAAAGAACGTATCCTGACTGACTGGCTGACTGATTCATCATCGCCGAGCCAAAACTACTTGACAAAAAATGAAATTTTGGGGATACATTCATATTAACATGTACGTGTTCGCTGTGGGAGGATTTTTGGATATTCCGTCGCTAAGGGGGGTGAAATGGGGGTGAATTTTTAAAATGAGGTTATCTATATCTCAAAAACTTAAAAGTTTACAGACGTAAAAATTGGTATTTGGAATCTCCTTTAAAAATAAATAAACATGTATTCCTTTGTTTTCGGAAAATCCCATTAGGAGGGGTGATAAAAGGGGAAAAGAGGTTGAAAAACCTTTTATGAGGAGACTTATCTCAAAAACTGAAGATGTTAAAAACATGAAAATTGAAATTTGGAATCTTCTTTGAAAATAAAGAAACACGTATTTTTGTGTTTTTGGATAATTCGATCAATAGGGAGTGACAAACAGGGTGAAATTTTGAAAAGACTATATCTGCAAATTATTTCAGACTCGTAACATATTACAGATTTGAAAACTGGTAATTGGAATTTCCTGCAAAGCAAAGAAACATAAATATCTTTTTTCGGAAAATCCACTTAAGGGGAACTGAAAAAGCGGCTGAATTTTTTAAATTAGCGTATCTACAATATATTTCATAAACTTAACATGTTGCAGACGTGAAAATTGGTATTTGGAATCTCCTTTAGAAATAAAGAAACACGCATTTTTTGGGTGGGGGAAACTAACTTAACGTGCGGGGGTGGAGTGTAAAAGGAATTGAATTATATTCATGAGGATACTTATATCTCAAAAACTGACGATATTGCAGACAGGAAAATTTGTATTTGGAATTTTCTTTCATAGTAAAAGACACGTAACCTTTTGTCTTTGGAAAATCCACTTAAGGGGGTTGAATTAATTGAAAAATCAGTTGAGTACTTTGTATGAGTATACTTACATCTCAAAACCTAAAGATGGTACAGAGGTGAAACTTAGTATTTGGAATTACCGTTAAAAATAAAGAAACACGCATTTTGGGTGTGTGTGTGTGTGGGGGGGGGGATCAATTTGGGGGCGGGGGCGGTGATAAAGGAGTTTAATTCCTTTTTATGAGGATACATATACCTCAAAACTGAAGATTTTGCAGTCGTGGTAACTGACATTTGGAAGCTCCTGTATACATAAAGAAACAATTTTTTTTGTTTTCGAAAAATTCACTTAACGGGGGAGGGTGAAAGAAAGTGAAAAAATGTAATTCTTTTTCTGGAGAAACTTATATCTCAAAAACTTAATATTACACAGGTGAAAATTTGTATTTGGAATCACCTTAAAAAATAAACGCGCATGTTTGGAGGGGCGGGGGAATCAACTTAACGAGCTGGGGTGAAAAAGGAGTTGAATTCTTTTTATGAGGATACGTATACTCAAAAACTGAAGATGTTAGAGGCATGAACATTTGTATTTGGAATCTTCTTTCAAAGTAAAGAAACACGTGTTCTTTTGTTTTCGGAGGATCCACTTAAGGGGGGTGAATGAATTGTAAAATTAGTTGAATTCTTTGTGTGAGGATACTTATATCTCAAAAACTAAAAAAGTTAAATACGTGAAAATTGGTATTTGGAATCGCCTTTAAAAATAAAGAAACACGCACTTTTGGGGAGGGGGGAATCAACTTAACGGGTAGGAAAGGGGGGGCGTGTGAAAAAGGAGTTGAATTATTTTCATGAGTAATCTTATATCTCAAAAACTGAAGATGTCGCAGACGTGAAAATTAGTATTTGAAATCTCCTTTAAAAATGAAATACGCATTTGTTTTTTCGGAAAATCGACGTAAAGGGTGTGGAGTTGAAAATAAGTAAATAAGGAGTTCAAATATGTTTATGAGGATACCTTATCTTAAAAACTGAAGCTGTTACAGACGTGGAAGTTGGTATTTTGAATTTCCTTTCAAAATAAAGGAACACATATTTTTCTTGTTTTCGGAAAGTCCACTTAAGGCGGGAGAGGGGTGGAAAGAAATGAAGAAGAAGAAGTTGAATTATTCTTATGAGTATACACTTATCTCGAAAACTGAAGGTGTTACAGGCGTACAGGCATGAAAGCTGGTATTTGGAATCTCCTTTAAAAATAATGAAACATGTATTCTTTATTTTCGGAAAATCCAGTTAAGGGGCTGGAAAGAATTGGTAAAGTGGGTGAATTTTTAAAATGAGTACCGGTATATCTACAATATATGTCAGAAACGTAACATGGTAGAGACAAGAAACTTGGTATTTGGAAAGTACTTTAAAAATACAGGAACCTGTATCTTTTTATTTTCGGAGAAGGCACTTAACAGTGGGTGAAAAGAAGTGGAAAATAGTTGAATTATTTTTATGAGGATACTTGTCTTTTAAAAACTGAAGATGTTACAGACGTGAAATTTGGTATTTGGAATCTCCTTTAAAAATAAAGAAATGTATTTTTGTTTTCTGAAAATACACTTAGATGGGGGTGAGGTTGGGGGAAGGACTGATCAAGGGGTTGAATTGTTTTTATGGGGATGCTTATGTATATCTCAAAAACGGAAGATGTTACATATGTGGGGGTAGGTATTTGGAATTTCCTTCAAAAATAAAGAAACATGTATTTATTTTTTTGACTTGAGAGAAGACTGTTTCTCGCCTGTACAGTTCTATATCACATGGTCGTCTTAGCCCCAAAAGGTAATACTACAAACATGGTTTACAAATAATTTCTGGGGTAAATGAAACTCAGTTTTTTGGTGAGTTTTTATACTTTAGGAATTTTCAGATAATGTCTTAGTACAATGCCGAGGAACGATTACTTTGATCAAATTACGAAATCCACGCGAGCGAAGCCGCGAATAATTGCTAGTGTTAAATTCAAATAGAGTGTTTGTATGATTGTCTTTAATACGAATTTTCAAACCTAAGTGGGATAAAAAGCTGTGATATCCACGAATTTGTAAGAACATCTTTGTCATAATGAGTGTGGTGTTGGTTTATAGTTATTCGTTTGTGTGAATATGTGACCAGCTGCGTGAAGTAGGTGTAGCATGCCTGCCTCTTAACCGGAAGTCTCGGGTTGGATTCCCGACTAGTCCATGGATTTTAATTCTGGACTGAGGGCTGGATCGTCAAGTATAGTAACGGTTAGCGCTATTAGCTGCCATCCTCGAGTCCCAGATTCGTTTTTCGGCACAGTCAACATTTTTTAAATGGCAGCAGGGCTGGTTTGTGGTTAAAAATTTACACCTGCACTGCGTCTGTGCCTGACAAGAGCTGCACCATCTCGAGGAGTGCGAGGCTGTATCGACGTGCCAGTAATCGCCCGAGTGAGTGAGTGAGTGAGTGAGTGAGTGAGTGAGTGAGTGAGTGAGTGAGTGAGTTTTCTTTTTTTACAGTTGGTTTTAGGCTACACCGTCTTATGGCGACGATGGGATAGGTCAGGGCTAGGAGTGGGAAGGAAGCGGCCGGGGCCTTAATTAAGGTACAACCCCAGCATTCGCCTGGTGTGAAAATGGGGTACAACAGAAAACTATCTTCAGAGCTGCCGACGGGGGATTCGAACCCACTATTTCCCGAATGCAAGCTCACAGTTGCTCGCCGCTAACCGCACAGCCATTTCGTTCGGCGGATGAGTGACTGAAGAGGTGAAATGGGAAACTGAAACGCGAATAAATTTGTAAATAACTATAAATAGTAATTTAATAAATTCGTGGACAGTAAAGCAAGCTACCTCTCTGAGTAGCGGTTATTTCTTTTTAAGAACCTTGATAACCCGGTTATCACGTTCTAGGCATGTGATCATATTACCGGTATATTATTTGTCTGGAGTGAGTTTATAAACCATCATCTTCTTCCTAGCTTTCGTCCTCCCAATGATGCGGAGTCCACTGCTCGGTGTAAATCTCCACTTGGTACTGAAAAGTGCACCGTCGGAATGTAGAAGAGCGTAGGGCCTCTTATGGGTCGCGAGCCACAGACTGAGACTTGATGGCTTGTAATCAGAATGTCTGTCTTGTTGTTACAAGTGGTAGAATGCGATGCTTGTTTTTCAGACCGGGGGATGAGTGACGTATATAAAGGGAGCTGCGGGGCGGGGCTGAGAGTAATAAATCTTTAGTCGTTACCGCGTCACGCGAACCACTTGTTGAACTCAAAGTGCTCACCAAATTTGATCCTTTCCCATTCTGGTAGCTTCACAGAATGAAACGTTCTTGGGAATAAATCATAGGCTGCTGCAGTATAACGAAATATAGTTGTATTCAATCTGGTGTTTATTTAATGTCTAACGATCTAAAGGTATCGAGTCCAAGTTCGAAGGTTGGCTGGATTACCAACAGCTGTGCTATTCTTGACAGGATGCACTGTATTAGGGAAACGAAGAGTGAGATAATTCCCTATTACTTTCCCAGCTGGGTCCGAAAGAGCTATCACCAGGGGCGGGTATTTTTGAAGAAAGTTATGATCACTACATGTAAAACATAGAAATGATTGTTGGTAATTTCCACAAACTAATGGTTTCTGTTTAATATGCGGATAAAACAATTGCTACATGTAGCGAAAGACCGTCACAAAAGTGAAATAGGAACGCTCGTGAATTATCACTATCGTCTCGTTTTTTTTAAAAGCGAATTTCACACTGAAAGTTCTGCTGCTGAATACAGTTTTCTTTTTCAATTGGATTGAATGCAATGCCGCAATTTAGAGATACTCACAAAAAACAAGTGTAATTTCAAGTACCACAGGATTTAGTCGCAGAGAGAAATAAATACTGTATTACTGTGCTGAAAAGTACAACAGTTCACTGTAGCACTTTAATTTAGAAAAGGAATACATAAGTCCGCTTCTGTGGTGTAGTGGTTAGTGTGATTAGCCGCCACCCGCCGGAGGCTCGGGGTCCATTCCCGGCTCTGCCACGAAGTTTGAAAAGTGGTACGAGGGCTTGAACGGGGTCCACTCAGCTTCTGGAGGTCAACTGAGTAGAGGTGGGTTCGATTCCCACCTCAGCTATCCTCGAAGTGGTATTCCATGGTTTCCCACCTCTCCTCCAGGCAAATGTCGGGATGGTACCTAACTTAAGGCCACGGCCGCTTCCATCCCTATTCATTACCTATCCTTCCAATTTTCCCATCCCCCACCAAGGCCCCTGTTCAGCATAGCAGCTCCAGGACACTGGCCTTGAGGCGGTAGAGGTGGGATTCCTCGCTGAGTCCGAGGGAAAACCAACCCTGGATGGTAAACAGATTAAGAAAGGAATACATGATCAATAATCGCACTATTGGACCTAAAATATGTTATCATTCAATCTAAGTTGTAATGGGTTTTATATAAAACAAATATATCAGAAAAAGTATTAATTATTGATGCCGAAGTGTAATATTTATCTGACCGGGCGAGTTGGCCGTGCGGTTAGGGGCGCGCAGCTGTGAGCTAGCATCCGGGAGATAGTGGGTTCAAACCCCACTGTCGGTAGCCTTGAAGATGGTTTTCCGTCGTTTCCCATTTTCACACCAGGCAAATGATGGGGTTGCACCTTAATTAAGGCCACGGCCGCTTCCTTCGCACTCCTAGGTCTTCTCAGTCCCAACGTCGCCGCCTGAGTCGGTGCAATGTAGGACAAATTGTAAAAAAAAATATATATATATTTTTCCGGTAGTAGTGTAATTTGATTAGCTGCCACCCCCCGAGGCCCGGGTTCGAATCCCGGCTCTGCCATGAAATATGAAAAGTGGTACGAGGGCTGGAACGGGGTCCACTCAGCCTAGGAAGGTCATCTGAGTAGAGGTAGGTTCGATTCCCACCTCAGCCATTCTCGAAGTGGTTTTCCGTGGTTTCCCACTTCTCCTCCAGGCAAATGCCGGGATGGTACCTAACTTAAGGCCACGGCCGCTTCCTTCCCTCTTGTCTATCCCTTACAATTTTTCCCTCCCCCATAAAGCCCCTTTCAGCATATCAGGTGAGGCCGCCTGGGCGAAGTATTGGTCATTCTCCTCAGTTGTATCCCCCGACCCAATGTCGCACGCTCCAGGACACTGCCCTAGAGGCGGTAGAGGAGGGATCCCTCGCTGAGTCCGAGGGAAAAAACCAACCCTGGAGGGCAAATAGATTAAGAAAGAAAGAAAGAAAGAAAGAAAGAAAGAAAGAAAGAAGGAAAGTAAGATAGTAGTGTAATTAATAATTTTTCTTGATCATACCACACTTTTACCAGAATCAAATGAACCTTCTATCTTAATTATTGATGTATTATAGTGGAAAGTAATATTCTACTGAGTTAATATTCCAGTTCCAAATAACTAGCCTAGTATAAAACAATCTCCAGTGATGCTTTCACAACGTTCATCGCAAACGAAAGAAAGAAAGAAAGAAAGAAAGAAAGAAAGAAAGAAAGAAAGAAACCCGTGGTTCAACAGCCCACGAAGGGCTTTGATCTACTTAGTTGCCTGCAGATATTAGAATATCACGTGGTCAGCATGGAAATATCTTCAGCATATTACTTGAATTTTATGACTGGGTACGCTGCCTCTCGTATCACATAGCTCCTCAGTTGGTCTCACGAGGCTGAGTAGACCCCGTCCCAGCCTTCAGTCCAGAATTAAATTCCTTGGATTGACAAAATATGATATTCCAAGCATCACTCATAACGCTGCTACTTTCATACAATGAAAACATCAGATCGAAGCGGCAGTAGCAAAATTGTTCCAGCCCAGACACAACGCACTCTACACTACGTCTGGACTTCACCTGTGGGTCCATGTCAGAAATCTTTCAAGCTACTATTTGACCTATACGTTATACTCAGTAAACAAATTATTTGCTCAAACTATTGCCATTTCAAAAGCAAATGTACAGTGTCAACTGCCTTTTATTTACATATCTTCTTTTGCCTCAGTTATTTATTCCGTATTCATAAATGTCACGGGATTTATTACGTGGACTGAATGATTTTTTATTAAAATCTTGTACACCGATCAAATAATCATTCGTATTAAGAGTAAACTAGCCCACAAGATCTCTGTAGCTAAGGTTGACCATTTTACAGTGTACTTTACACGAAGGAATTATTAGCTCTGTCTATATATCAGTCGTACAGTGCCAGCCTCTGCATCCTAACGTCGCGGGTTCAAATCCAGCAGAGGTAGTAAGATTTTTGAATGTTGAAAAATAATAATTTGACACACTGTGTCGTATGACGGCAAGGTGTGAGAGATTTATGGTGATATATTTTGTGTTTATCCTACAAAATTAAAAATCAGCATTAGATAGCCTAGCAGAGATCCGGTACACTAAACACCTGGTAGAGTAAACTGGAACGTCGAAATTGACGCCCATGCAGCCTGAATGGCGTTACATTAAAATTTTTGCACAACGATAGTTGAGGCCATATTCTTCTTCTACCTCTTTCCTCACATCTGTGGGGTCGCGGGTGCGAACTGTGTCGCACATGTGGATTTGGCTCTGTTTTACGACCGGATGCTCTCCTGACGCCAACCCTATATGGAGGAGTGTAATCACTACTGCGTGTTTCTGTGGTGATTGGTACTGTAGGAAAGTGTTGGGACAAACACAAACATCTAGTTCCTGGGCCAGAATAATTAATCAGACACGATTAAAAATCTTCGACCCGACCGGGAATCGAACCCGGGGCCCTCTGAACCGAAGGCCTCAACGCTGATCATTAAGACAATTAGTCGGGCCATATTATTAATATTATTGTAATATAACGGTACACTGTGGCAGAGCACGGAAAGCAATGGAAAACTAGATGATTATTCATTTTCCTATTGCACCCTTCAGTCACACTGGGATTTCTATGACACCTGATGGTTGTTGAGGATCCAATCACCCTTTGGGGTGATGACTCAACATACACAGATAGATGATGAACATTGTTCCTCCTACGAGCAAATTGATACAATATTTTTTATTATTATTATTGTAATAATTATTGTCATATCCGTGGCCTTAATTAAGGCACGGCCCCCGATTTTGTCTGATGTGAAAATAGGAAACTGCGGAAAACCATATTCAGGGCTGCTGAGGGTGGGATTCGAACCCAACATCTCCCGAATGCAAGATCAAACTTAGGCGACCCTAACCGAATGGCCAAATTCCTCGGTTTATCACTAACTAACGATTCATAATGTAGTTTAAAATTAACAATCACTTGCGCTAAGTACACATTCGGACCTGTATCATTATGACTGAATATCACCCCGAGTGATACAAATACACTGACTGACAGAGCAAATGCAACACCAAGAAGGAGTGGTTCGAAAGGGATGAAAGTTGGGGAAAAATCAGAGACGGCACGGACGAATAATTGATGTTTATTTCAAACCGATATGCAGGTTACACAATGCGCACGGCATCGACTCAGTAGGATGTAGGACCACCGCGAGCGGCGATGCACGCAGAAACACGTCGAGGTACAGAGTCAATAAGAGTGCGGATGGTGTCCTGAGGGATGGTTCTCCATTCTCTGTCAACCATTTGCCACAGTTGGTCGTCCGTACGAGGCTGGGGCAGAGTTTGCAAACGGCGTCCAATGAGATCCCACACGTGTTCGATTGGTGAGAGATCCGGAGAGTACTCTGGCCACGGAAGCATCTGTACACCTCGTAGAGCCTGTTGGGAGATGCGAGCAGTGTGTGGGCGGGCATTATCCTGCTGAAACAGAGCATTGGGCAGCCCCTGAAGGTACGGGAGTGCCACCGGCCGCAGCACATGCTGCACGTAGCGGTGGGCATTTAACGTGCCTCGAATACGCACTAGAGGTGACGTGGAATCATACGCAATAGCGCCCCAAACCATGATGCCGCGTTGTCTAGCGGTAGGGCGCTCCACAGTTACTGCCGGATTTGACCTTTCTCCACGCCGACGCCACACTCCTCTGCGGTGACTATGTGACTATCACTGACAGAACAGAAGCATGACTCATCGGAGAACACGACGTTCCGCCATTCCCTCATCCAAGTCGCTCTAGCCCGGCACCATGCCAGGCGTGCACGTCTATGCTGTGGAGTCAATGGTAGTCTTCTGAGCGGACGCCGGGAGTGCAGGCCTCCTTCAACCAATCGACGGGAAATTGTTCTGGTCGATATTGGAACAGCCAGGGTGTCTTGCACATGCTGAAGAATGGCGGTTGACGTGGCGTGCGGGGATGCCACCGCTTGGCGGCGGATGCGCCGATCCTCGCGTGCTGACGTCACTCGGGCTGCGCCTGGACCCCTCGCACGTGCCACATGTCCCTGTGCCAACCATCTTCGCCACAGGCGCTGCACCGTGGACACATCCCTATGGGTATCGGCTGCGATTTGACGAAGTGACCAACCTGCCCTTCTCAGCCCGATCACCATACCCCTCGTAAAGTCGTCTGTCTGCTGGAAATGCCTCCGTTGACGGCGGCCTGGCATTCTTAGCTATACACGTGTCCTGTGGCACACGACAACACGTTCTACAATGACTGTCGGCTGAGAAATCACGGTACGAAGTGGGCCATTCGCCAAAGCCGTGTCCCATTTATCGTTCGCTACGTGCGCAGCACAGCGGCGCATTTCACATCATGAGCATACCTCAGTGACGTCAGTCTACCCTGCAATTGGCATAAAGTTCTGACCACTCCTTCTTGGTGTTGCATTTGCTCTGTCAGTCAGTGTATTACTCTGGTGAATACGGGCAGTTGTCAATTCCTGTTTATAGTCGTTAAAACCAATGGCTCTAATGCAAGATCCTGTGAAACATAATCATTATTATAATCAGTAGATTAAACAGGTGTTCATGATTCAGTTTTAGTGTTTCCTCTATCGCTTTGTTAATGGGAGAAACACGACTTTCACTGTGTCCAGAGATAGACACTGGCGAATGTAGGCGTAATTTATCCAAGATCTTTCTACTGGTATTTGTTCATTGTCATACAAAGGGCAATTATTGCTAATGGGGATTGCTTTAGAAAAGTGAATGGTAACGCCGTATGTGAAGAAGTCAAATCAATGCGCGGTAGGAGAACAGTTTTTTCGGTTGCTTGATTACTTATGATCACTAATTCTTATGAATTTTCAACGTACGTATTTTGTACCTCTAACCGAGTGTCTGATGAACCTCAACATTTCTCAGTAGTGTTAATATAGCACTACAGTCTGTATCAAATTGGAAGCGTCTTGACCCAAGAGGCTACACGGAAATGTCTTGTCCAACCAGGTGGCTGTGGCTCAATGCGTTGCATTCCGCTGAAATTTTTACTGCGTTAAGTATCACTTGCGCCAGGCCAAAATGTTTTTACTTTATAAAAAAAAAGGCCTTAGTGAAAAAAAGTTTCCGATTTTACACAAGCTTCTGGTAGGATATTGTAGCATCTCACTGACCTCGTTGAATTTAAAGCTGTTGAGATTGATGTACATTTCCTGTGAGCCTTCCAACATTTGTATATTGTGGTTGTTAAGGGAATTGCAGTGTTTAAGTTTTGGAGAAAGAATTGCGTGAGTTAGGTAAATATGTTGCCAGAAATTTAAGAGATGATGTCCTGTATAGCTATTATTACTGAAGATATTTCAATCTCGTTTTACAAAGTAGATTTGGTTGCTATAGGACAAATGCCATCGCCAGTTCTCTGAATCATCAATCCTGTCATAACTGTAGGTTTTTCAACAGCCATATAGCGCAATATTTAATAAAGTTCCGAACTGTAGTTTGCCTTGAAGCATGTGAAAGCATAGGGAAATACTGTCGATATCCTTCCAAGACAATGACTTTTACAGTAAAAGGATTGTCATTCACTTCCATGCAGATATATGTTTATACATACAAGTGCAGTGGCTGTAACCGTTGGAGGTTCATCCCAGTACAGCTGCTTAACGAGCACTGACTTACCTGTCTATGTAGCGCAAGCTACGCGAACCCTGCACAGTCGCAAAGCATTGGGAGAGAGGTGCACAACAGCAGTCTCTAAAAATTCTTTGACAGAATGTAAACGGCCAGGTAAACCAGTAATATAGACATTATTTGCAAACATTCTCCAGATTCATCACTGCAAGAATCGCTAAAATCTCCTGGTTAGAACACCAAAAATAATCATTACTATAACAGGTATTGGTTTTAAACATATATAGAGAGATTGGTCCATACATGTGTTTAAGAGCTATAGTATAATAATTTTGTGTGGCTATTTCTAGAGCGGTGTAGCCTTTGTAAGGCCGACCCTCCGAAGAGGGTGGGGGCATCTGCTGTGTATAGAAACTGCGTCTTCTTCTCATTATTATTTATTTACTTTCCACAAATTGTAGATACAAGTCAGAGATGGTGAATGGGGAAAGGACATAGCACCACATACACGAATGTACCTCCATACCCACTTAAAATTACAATATTAAAACATTATAAACTACAGAATATGCTTATATACAATTACGTATTATTTACGTCCTGTTCAACATTCAAGTAATTCTATAATTTCTCTCTCTTTATCTTCAGCTAGGCTGACTCATTCATTATTTCATTGTGGTGAAGGATATTGTTGCGTGTGGTGTATGAATTACAGGGATGTTAAAAACAGCACAAAAACCCAGTCCGCGAGCCACGGGAATTAACTGTTTAAGGTTAAAGTCTCCGACCCGGCGAGAAATTGTGACAGCTGGGAGGAGGGGTGGGAGTAAGCTACCTTGGTACCAACTGTGCATCATGTAACACTTCGCTATTCCCTGTAACTGCTTCGTTAATCTAGGTATTTCCGCAAAGCCCTGAATTAAGTTCAGGCGTCTGCAAATATTCTTAGCTAGCTAGAAAATCTATAGTCGGCAAGCAACGATGACAATAGTTCTATGATAAAACAGAGATGCGAAATAACAAAAGCTGTTACCTTTAAATCATGCGTGCAGTTTAAATACAATAAATTCAACACATAAATGAAGATAAGACCAGGGGACAGGTACGTAGAGGGGCATGGACCGTGAAAAACGTAAGGTGAAAGGGAAGAAAGAATAATACACCCTTGAATACATATTTAATACATATTAAAATATTTTCCTTACAGAAGATTACATTTTAAAATTTAGTGATACTAACACGAATATAATGAAAAAGCGAATCCCTTACAATCTTTAAAAAACATTAGATATAGGGAATTTTGATTAATGACACTTTACAGAAATTTTCTTTGATGATATTTAGTACTGACATGATTTTATGTTCGTTAGGTACTCGCGCGTAAAGAACACAAGCTTTTATACTGTCACATCATTACAATTAAACTTAGTAAAGATGAAAGGATACTAGCACCAAGATAAATATCGTATATTCAATAACTAAGGTAACATATCTAACAAATACCGGTTCATCCAATAAACAAATAATTGGAACCTTAAAATAGTGGTGATTAATATCACTGTACAACAAGGTGGTTTGCTGTACTGAGCAGTAAAATGAGAGGATAACCATTCATCACTCAAAGAGTAATAGAGACAGGGAAGGCTAACATAATAAGGCTAACGAATTATCAAATCTTACGCAGATGGCTTCTGGAATGAATGGTAATAAACGAATGTATCCCTCATTCAGGAACCCCACTTAAGCAAACATAATCGTAAATACCTGACATATATCTAATAAATACAAACTTCCACAAACCGTTTTCATAATGATATAGCTTTTAAGAAACGGATCATATTTCAACTTAGTATACAAAGCCTTTGTGAACATTACTCGCAAAAGTATATACGCTGAGTCGAAAAAGGAAAGAAAGAAAGAAAGAAAGAAAGAAAGAAAGAAAGAAAGAGAAAGAAAGAAATAAAGAGAAAAGGAATTCAAGACTCCAATACGCGAGTATTGAGAATAAATAACTGTAGGACAAATGGCTTCGCAGAATTCTTAGACCTGAAAGGCGCGAGATGTTAAGTAGCGTACTTGCACTTAAAAGGTCGGTCAATAATTTCCTATGTAACAAGAAAGTTTATGTTAATATATTTGTGTTTATTATATAAAACTATTATGCTGAACACGAATATGCCGTTAGCTTTTTTTTTTTCAAATTTCTCTTCTTTTTGATATTTAAACTGTTTTTGACAAATTGTGAATTTACCACGTTTTCTGGCAATCGTAGGTGTTCAATGTGATCACTACTAGATCGCTCTAATGTGATGTTCCAAGTTTATTAGTATTCATCTGGAAGGGTCCAATATATCGACTTTAAAAGCCAACTGTATGTATCGATATATCGATGTTTTTCACAAAATATCTTCCTCTCGTTTGTGAATGTTGGTGCAGTTCTGTGGTTATAAGTAACGTTGATTGTTGTATTTTAATGTAAAATGTCAACATCCATAAGTTGTAAATTGCAAGTAGATACTTTTTTATACTTGTGGATATTACGTTGGATCTAAACAAGTGGAACACAAAAGTTTGCCCGGTACGGAGTTCTGTGAGGCGTACCGCGCTTATTTAGGTGTGCGTGTTCGAGACCAACATGTTACATAGTATCCCCATGTGGCATGGCGGAGCTGCCGGTCTGCTTTAGAGGGTTGGCTACGTGGATCAAGAAAATGTATGCCATTTGAAATTCCGCGAATGTGGCTTGAGCCTACAAGTCATCACGACGACTGTCATTTTTGTGTAGTGGATATTACACATTACAAAAGTACCAAGAGCATATAAATATTCTATATCCTAACATACAGCTCTCTCTGCGCACGTTCAGAAGGAATCTATTATTTTCCTTTCAGGCCCCTTTTCGTACGACCTACTCACAATTTTCTTTCTAGTGGTTTAACGTCGCACTAACACATTGAAGGTTTTTCGGCGACACACGGATAGGAGAGGACGAGGATTGGGAAGATAGTGGCTGTGGCATTGATTAAGGCACAGGCCCAACATTTGCTTGCTGTGAAAGTGGGATAATCTGCCACAAAAAGAACAAATTCAGGGCTGCCAACGTTGGGAATGTTACATGAATGCAAGCTCGCAGCTACGCGACCTAAACCCCTCGGCTAACTCACTCAGTATTCTTAAACGGACTTTTGTACCTCATCTGTGTGGTTGTTCTATTATCATTGTTGGTATCTTCCAGAAACTACTCTCACTACTTTGATACGTACCACCTCTACCACTTCAATGAGAGTCCACCCAGTATTTCCTTCCGTCCCGCAAAGTCACTCAGACATTAAAATGATAGAAGGAAAACACCTTTGTGAACTCGCATTCTTGTTTCAGAAGGCAGTGGATTACAAATATCAACTTATATACCCTTGTCAGCCATCCTAGAAATGATTTTCAGTGGTTTCGCATTTCAGTTCCAGGCAAATGCCAGAAGAGGACCTTTCTCACGGCCACGATTCCGTCCTTCTCATTCCTAGCCCATACAATTGTACCCATACCCACAGACAACACCCTCACACAGCTATACATGTAGCCCAACCCCAAGGGATGCACCGGGAAAAAGCAGCTACAGAACAGGCGAGCCGAACTTGTTCGTGGACAATCCCGGCACTAAAAGCCATACACTATACCATCCCCTGCACCCATAGACAACACCCATATGGCTCACCTCAATGGGGTTTATTGAGGAAAGTAGCTACAGAACGGGTGAGTTGAACATATCTGAGGACACCTCTGGCACAAAACACTATATGTCTAAAAGAGGGGAAAACCCCTTTATAATTCAACTTTTATATTTGTAAAACATAACGTTTTTTGACATTAAGGGCCATTGATTCAAGATATAATCTAATATTTGAGTATAATGTATACGTGCTCAGTTCTAGAGAGCTGAAAATTAGGGCCGTATGATCGATTTATACTCGACCGGCAATTTCGTAGTCCGCTTCAACATTCGAACCTCCAGCGATTGCCCCCTGATGTCTTACAAGTTGTCAGCAGGCGCATGAACAGTTCTCTCTTATACGGCTGAGCGACACTAGGAAGAAGTCCACATTTCGACTTTCAAAATAGGTTATGTATATATTATACGGAGTGAGTTTTGAAATACACCGTTTAATTTGTTTTATTTTATACTTGAACTTAAAAATTTGCTCCATTGTCGCGAATATAGTATTCTTTAACGGTGAAGTATGCAGTCCGCACGACGCAAGTGTTGTGCATATTGCCTACATAACACAGCGTTCCAAGGCGGTTGGAGGTTTGAGCTTCTTTGACCAGCTAGTGCTGGACTCTTATCTTCAATATTTCCGGCAGGATGGGGTTCTGAGCTACATGAGGTTTCTCGAATAGTCATCACTCCAGGCAAGAACTATATTGGAAAGAACTGACTGAACTTCCCGTTTTGCTAGTTACTTAACGTCGGACTAACAGGCGGCATTTATTAAAGTACAGTTCAATAATTTTGCCTGGAGGGAAGATGGAAAAGCACGGGAGTTTATCTTCATGGCTACTGGTGGTGAGATTCAAAGCCACCATTTTTTACAAGTTGATTTACGTCTCACCGACACAGATAGGTCTTATGGCGACGATGGGACGGGAAAGGGTTTGGAGTGGGAAAGAAGCGGCCGTGGCCTTAATTAAGGTACAGCCCCAGCATTTGCCTGGTGTGAAAATGGGAATCTACGGAAAACCATCTTCAGGGCTGCTGACAGTGGAGTTCGAACCAACTATCTCCCGAATATTGGATATTGGCCGCACTTAAGCGACTACAGCTATCGAGCTCGGTACCAGCATTTTCCGAATGAATGCGTAGTCATAAGATCCTAACCGCAAATGCAACTCGCTCAGTAAATAACAAAACTGGGTCACGTAACTGTCAACTTAAATTCGGGAGATAGTGGGTTCGAACCCCACTGCTGGCATCCCTAAATATGGTTTTCACATTTTTACATCAGGCTGTACCATAATCGAGACCATGGACGTTTCCTCCTCCTAGCCCTTCAATATCCCATCGTTGCCGTAAGTAAAAAGTAAGTAAACTGTAAAATGTAAAATAAAAAGTGACTGAAGTAGGCATAGTAAATAAATTCATTCATTCATACATCTTCATTTTAAGCTGTTATGCCTTTCAGCGTTCAGTCTGCAGTACTGTGTGAATTTACTAAATGCCGCCACAATTCTCTGTTTGTAATCAGCTGTTTGGCCTCGTTTAGTTCCATACTTCTTATCTCCAAATCATTAGAAACTGACTATAACCATCGACATCTAAGTCTACCTCTGTTTTTCATACCCAGCATGGCCGACAGCATTATTCTCCTAGGTAATTTATCGTCCTACGTTCCCTTCACATGACCCTACCATGATATAGCTTCATCAATCGAATTCATTCCTAATATCCTTTATCTCCTCATCCATAGTACCCTCCTGCCATTGTTCCCATCTCTTTGTAGCAATGATCATTCTTACTGTTTTCATGCATGTTATTTCTAACTTATGAATAAGATATCCTGAGTCCACCCAGCACTAATTTTCATGTCATGCTAATTGCATCAATTTTCAAGTTCCACTATCTGCCATTAAAACCAAGTCGTAGGCCCGGGCTAAACTGTTTACTACATTTTCACCTAACTGAATACCTCCATACCACCTTATACCCTTCAGTGGATTATCCATGTAACCTACGAACAACAAAGGTGAAAAATTACAGCCTTGCCTAACCTCTGTAAGTACATCGAACCAAGAACTCATTCTACCATCAAATCTCACTGCAACCCAAGTGTCAAAATAAATAACCTTGATTGTTTTGAATAATCTACCTTTAATCCCGTAGTCTCCCAGTATGGCGAACATCTTTTCCCCTCAGTACTCTGTCATGTGTCTTCTATATATCTACGAAAAATATAGGCTAATTGTCTACTTCTCTTGTAGTATTTTTCAATTACCTGGTGCATACTGAAAATATGATGGTGACAACCCCTCTGAGGTCTGAAACAATTCAAGTTTCTTTCAACCACTGACCTTACCTTCTCCTCCAAAATGCCACTGAACACCTTGCCTGATGTACTGATGAATGAGATACCCCGATAGTTCTTGAAATCCCTCCTGCTTCCTTGCTTATAGATACTGTAGGTGTAATTACGGCTTTCGTCCAATCAGAAGGTACCTTACTAACACTCCATGCTAATCTTATTACTCTATGAAGCCACTTTAGCCCTGCCTTCGCATTATATTTCACCATTTCAGGTCTAATTTTGTCTATTCCTACTATTTTATGACAATGGAGTTTATTTACCATCCTTTCAACTTCCTCAATCGCCATTTCACCAATATCATTGTCCTCTTTCGCATGAGTTCTGTTCTTCGCGATGTCACCAGAAAGATTTTCCTTTACTTTGAGAATATTTTCAAAATATTCCTTCCAGATGTCCAATGATTCGCTGGAATCTAATATGAGTTCACCTGATTTACTTTACTTACACAAAACACTAATCCTTTTTGCCTCCCTTTCTAAGATTATTTCTCACTGTCCTGAAAGGTTTCCTTGCCACTTGACCTAACTTTTCAAGTTACCTGTATTACCAAAATCTTCCTACAAATTCTTCTTGTATTCTAAAATTACTGTTTCACTCTGTTATTTCATTTACGTACGATTTCCTGTCTGCACCAGTCCTTGTTTTGGAGCCATTTCAGAGACGCCCTCCTTTTGGGTTTACCACTTACAACTTTGGAACTTTTCACTAATCATATCCATATTCTTCTGTCTAATTTTCTCATCCTGAATATTTTCTACCGTTATTCGTTTGTAGATAGATTTCACTTTCTTTACCCTAGGCCTTACAGATGAGATAGTGGTCTGTATTATCAAAAAATCCTCAGAATACTCTTACATTCCTAACAGAGTTCCTGAATTCAAAGTCGGTTTTGATATGGTCTATTATGTATCTGGTACCCCTATCCTCCCATGTGTAGCGGTGAATAGCCTTATGCTTGGAGAATGTGTTCGTAACTGGTAATCCTATACTAGGACAGAAGTCCCATTCCTATTATCTTCCATATCCTCCCCACATTTATCCATAACATTTTCGTATCCTTCAGCTTTATCTCAATCTCTTGCACTGAAATCGCCCATTAGCACTATCCTACCCTTACTGTTTACCCGAACTACGATGTCACTCAGTGCTCCATAAAATTTGGTAACTTAATCCTTATCTACATCCTCACACCACACAACATTTCAACAGAGTTCCGTAAATTTAGGAAACAGGAAGTGGGAAAAAGTACCAGAAGAATAGTTTTAGCAAAAAGAAAAGAAAAAAAATCCAGTCTGTACTCTCTCTCTTCCCTGATGAGTGATGCTATGGCAAGGAGACCCAGCTCTGTCATAGATGGAAAAGGAGTGCCCGAACCCGCAGGAACTAGTAATACATAAGGATGAACTGCTATATACGCCGATGGGAAGTTCGTGAACAACCAGGACAACAGATATACAAGCTTGTTGGGCTGTTTCAGCATGACCTCAGAGAGCAGAAAACCAAGAATGAGAAAGGTTAGAATACGGCGAGACGTGCAGACAGGAGGTAGAGAGGGAAACTCTGGCCCGTGGCAAAATAATGTCGTGAATGAGACCGGCGAAATATTGCAGGTAAAATAAAAGTTCACATGTACGTTGTCACACCCACATCATCCGATCATTTACGTGCCTAACAGAAACTATGTTGCGTGCAATAGTATTCCTCATGAACAGTCCTACCCCCTACTCTGCCCTTCCCTCTTTAAACACCGGTTAAGAATACTAGATAATCTACTATCTATTCCTCGTTATATATCCTTGCCCGAATATCAGTAATTCCAGACGCATTCTCTTGGCTGTCACAGGCAGTTCTACGTTATTTCTCCGATAATCCCCATTAATATTGATAGCTCATCATTGAATTCCATTTCGTTCGCTAAGTTATTTGTAAGGACTCCCTCGCCTGTCAGTTGGAAGTGCGACTCTCTTAGTCCCGTACGTCCGAGGCTTGTTTAAAATGTTCTGAGCTCTGTAAATTCTGATGATGATGATGATGCTTGTTGTTTAAAGGAGCCTAACATCAAGGTCATCGGCCCCTAATGGTACGAAATGAAATAACAAAAAGTTCAAATTCATCCACTGACCGAAATAAAATAAAAAATGTCATGAAGAATGAACAGATGGACATGAACCCAACAAAAACAAAAAGAACAAAAAACAGTGGATCAGACTCAAAAAAAGGTCGTAAATAAAGGTATTACGGACCAAGGGACCACACATAAAGCACATTGATGCTTGATGCCTAAAGGGGTGCAAAGTCCATGTCTAAGGCCCCACAGAATGGTACATGTCGCGAGTAAAGTAGAACCATGGCATTTGTCATGTTGGGGGTACTAATCAAAAGTAGCGTAGACTCACGGTGTTCCACACAGGATGGTACTACTCACAAGTATTGTACTTCGTACAGGTAACGCAGACCTATGGTGTTTCTCACACAATGGCGCCACTCATAGCCAACGCAAACCGATGAGTTTCCTCACCTAGGTGTACTAGTCACGGGTGCCGGTCCTACGGGCCCCGTTGTATTCTTCACATAGTAGGTATTAATCACAGACAACGCAGACCCACGGTGTCGCTCATATAGTGGTACAACTCACAGATCCGCGGTGTTGCTCACATGGGTAGGCTACGACGCACGGGTACTGGAAAACCACCAGGCCAGGCTCTATACTGCTACTAATCACAAACCTATTTCGTACCGAATATAGTGGTACTACTCGCAACTACAGGCAACCTATGGTGTTCCCCGCGTGATGGTACGAATCAAAAGTAGTTTCATGGTCCTAATTCAATCATCCCTTGGTCGCCCCTTTTAGTCGCCTCTTACGACAGGCAGGGGATACTGCGGATGTATTCTACATGTGAGTCCCCCACCCGCAGGGGGTAGTGTGTTTGGTCCGCGAGAGGTATTTTATTTCCCTCAAGTCCACCGGCAAGCCGGTTAGGACCCCCCTATCCGCCACCTGGGACGCGCCACGTGAGAGTATCACCTCTCCCCCTGTTACGCCTGCGTAGCAGGTTCGTGGTGTAAATTCTGTGAAGCAGGATGCTACCTTACTTAGGCCTATATATAGTCCCAGTGAGGATCTCTCCTCTAAAGGATTAGGGACCGCCGGTTGGTTGTAGAGTCCTATCAGCCTGAGCACAAAGAGCGTCATGACTCAGAATGTATCCAAGATGTCCACTCCTATTTCAAAGCACCTGGTATCCGGACTCTCAGGACCACTTTCTAGGCAACTCCCATTCATTACTAACTAGAATGTGACAACAGTACCGCACACCACGTATACACTCTAAATTATTCTGGGTCAAGATTTTTTTTTTTACGGATCCTTGGATGAATGGTCAATGTAGTGGTCTTCCATTCAGAGGGCTCCGCGTCCGATTCCTGGCCGGGTCGCGGTATTTAACTGCGCATGGTTAATTCTTCGAGCTCGGGGACCGAGTGTTTGTATTCGTCTTAATATATACAGATAACACAACACACTACCAACTACGACAGAAACATACAATAGTGAATAAATCCTTCCGCATAAGGTTGGTGTCAGATACAGAGAGCCGACCCCAAGAAAGCGGGAAAAGGGCAGGGAGAAGATGTGTTTTAAACTGTGAAAACCATAAGCAGTTCTAATTTTACGAGATATCTGTATTGAGTTTCTCCTTTCATTTCACTATTTATGATATTTAACTGTTTCTGCTTCAGCTACGCTAGGAAAATTGCAAATTATTCTGGGTACAAGATTGTTTGCATTTACCTGCTATAAGTTTAGCTCTGATCGTAACAAAGATTTCATATACAGTATTCTTGTTTTTATAGACCCTTATCAATGGCATCTTTTTAAGTTGAAATACCGCCCTGACGTTGTTATTTCATCGAAATATATATTTTGAAATTTTACTCGTATTTTTGGACGAGTTGTTACATGCACCGGTAATTCACCACCAGTATTCCACTCGTTAAGTTATCATGAATAAATTTATTACCTAATTTTATTGTAAGTGTACCGGAAGAGTTGGCCATGCGGTTAGAGGCGCGTGGCTGTGAGCTTGCATGTGGGAGATAGTGGGTTCGAATCCCACTATCGGCAGCCCTGAAGATGGTTTTCCGTGGTTTCCCATTTTCACACCAGGCAAATCCTGGAGCTGTAACTTAATTAAGGTCATGGCCGCTTCCTTCCAACTCCTAGGCCTTTCCTCTCCCATCGTCGCCATAAGACCTATCTGTGTCGGTGCGACGTAAAGCCACTGGCAAAAAAAAAATAATTATAAGTGTATATCGCGAAAAGTACATCCTGAACTTCAAACACAGCATCGGTATTTCATGAGAAATAGGATAGAACATATTTCAAAACTGTAAGGTGGTTGGATAAATTCATTTCTGCAAAATATCAGCATCCTACGTTCAACATAGTTCATTACATTAAATTCTGAATGTTGAATTCTTACCAGAATAGTATGAGAAAACTACATAGAAAATGAAGTTCATTTTTTACAGTGGTATGGATAATCGGAAACATAGAATACAATAAAATCTGTCCTACGAGAGTAATTATTCACTGACATGTTCTGGACGTATATTAATTAAATTTAATCTACTTCATTACATTAAAGAGATATTTATTTGGAAGTCACTATGATTTCCTCTTCAAAGCAGAAGATGGACTACTTTTACGGAACTTAAGAGGACTTCCTGTACGAATGCAAATTTATTTGTTCAGTTTTCGAAACATGTGCCTTAACTGTATGCAACCCTACACTACAGCAACCGACAGGAGATAGCAGTCTCTGCACACTTCACTTGAACACATGCAGCGTTGTTGCCCGCTTGTTGAGCAGCTACTTGCTTCTTGTGAGAGCTAATATCACCATAGTAATTGAAAAAAAAAACTGAGCTAAACTTTCCGACATATTGGATTAGAATAACGTACTTATTTTTACACATTTACCAAGATAGAAAGATACAGTTTGCTATAGGGATTACGTTTACCAAATATACCGCCCCACCAAAAGGCATTGACCTTTTGCAGAAGAAGAATAGAATGAAATAGATACCCAAAAGAATAAACCAGGCGAAAATACGGCAAATTATGCCCAAGGCAGTTATAGTCTGACGATCCTTCCTTGTTCATCTCCGGTAGTATACACAATTTGTTGATAGGACGCATGACGGCAGAGGTCCTGGTGTTGAACAGTAGCCATCCTGGCGAGACCGTCATCTCCGAGATGGACCATTTCTACCAATCCTCTTCTTCATTGAAGAAGATGATCTTCATTGATGGGCACAAGTTCGCTAGCACGTAATTTAGGATGCTCTTGTGTCCACTTGTAACGTTGCTGAAGTGTGTTGAGGTAGTCCTTATATAATGTTATGTTTGGAATGTTATACTTTGATCTGAAGTTACTCTTCAGTTTCTAATAATGTGCTCTAGTGATAGGTCAACTTTCTATAATGTTCTGGCCATTAAAAATTGAAATCTTCACCTAGCTCGATAGCTGCAGTCGCTTAAGTGCGGCCAGTATCCAGTATTCGGGAGATAGTAGGTTCGAACCCCACTGTCGGCAGCCCTAAAAATGGTTTTCCGTGGTTTCCCATTTCCACACCAGGCAAATGCTGGGGCTGTACCTTAATTAAGGCCACGGCCGCTTCCTTCCCACTCCTAGTCCTTCCCTGTGCCATCGCCGCATAAGACCTATCTGTGTCGGTGCGACGTAAAGCAACTAGCAAAAAAAAAAATCTTCTTTCGTAATGAGAACTTCTTCTTTATACATCTTTTGTGCTTTTCTAGCTTCTCATTAAATATCTCGAGTCCAGACTGGATATTCTCTATACTACCCTGGAATTCACTGATAGCTCAGTATGTTACTTTAATGTGTTGTTTTTCGACAATCTGCTGCGTAAATTTGAGGCTGGACTACCATCTGCTAGTATCTCAGTTTGAATTGCTGCCCTTCGCTGAAATATGAGAACCATTGTTGTTGTAACTTCTTAATTCTTCACTCAGTAGATCCGAGTCAGATGAACTTCCTTGGCTGTCATCTGGGTCATTCTTCAGTTTTCATTTCTCTTTCTGTAGGTGGGAAATTAGAGCTTTTTCATAGCTTCTTAAGCCTTTGATAATTCCAGGCTGGTGAGATGCTGTTCTTTTACTCATTTCGTAACTTTATCTGAATGTGATTATTTACTATTTTTACATAATTGTAAGATATTCATTAGCCGACCCCATGGTGTAGGGGTAGCGTGCCTGCCTCTCGCCCGGAGGCCCCGGGTTCGATTCCTGGCCATGTCAGGGATTTTTCTCTCGACCTGAGGGCTGGTTCGAGGTATAATCAGCCTGCGTGATTAGAATTGAGGAGCTATCTGACGGTGAGATGGCGGCCCCGGTCTCGAAAGCCCAGAATAACGGCCGAGAGGATGCATCGTGCTGACCACACGGCCCCTCGTAATCTGCAGGCCTTCGAGCTGAGCAGCGGTCACTGGGAAGGCCAAAGTCCTTTCAAGGGCGTTAAGCGCCGTGGGGGGGATATTCATTCCTTTGCAGTGCACTTTGCTCCCGCTTCTTAATATTAGGTAACTTCCGTTTTTATCCCGTATGGTGGTATTGATGAATTTTTTTCATATTCCACATGCTCTGGTGAATGAATTTCATCACTTACTTCCTCTGTGGACCAGAATCTTGTATGATTATCTAGACTGAGGTCAGACCTAATGAAGAATAATTTAGATCCTTACCAATTTTCTTCCCCTTAATTCATTTACTGTGGATACTCCCCGCTTAGAATCCATCCTAAGTGAGTGTTCTGATGTGTGGCATATCCTGCGCGAGTTTTCTTTCCCTTCTTCATGAGATACAAGAAGAACGCGATTTCCGATTAGTAAGTGAGTACAATGAGGAAGGTGGAAGTCTGGATCAGTGAGAATGATGTTATCTGGGATATTCCGTTACTTCAGGTCGATACTTGATGCAGGAATGTTGCCCGTTATCCTAGGTAGTACTATGCATTCCATATTGAAATGAAAATCGCTGATCGTCGAGTGCGCTTCTACGTTTACTGATGAATCAGCTTCAGACATCAGGGATATGACGGTGGTCTCCCTTTCCTCTTAAGTTTAAGTTGTCGAACTGCCTGTTCGGATATGAAGTTTCTTTGGGCGCTACCCAATACGGCTCAAATTGATGACACATTCCGCTTGAGTCCTCGATTTTAACTGTGACTGTACTTATAAAAACCTGAATGTCTGGAGTACTTCTGAGGTAGTGATACGTTGTCTGGCGTGTGTTGTTACTCTGTGGATTTTGTGCCCTAGCGTTGTTTGCATTAGATGTTTACCCATTCTGGTGTAGCAACGTGTGGTGGTACTTCTTGCAGTACTGGAACTGCATGCCTTCCAAGTGTGTGATGGACGAAGGCTGTTACTGCAGTGCTTGCTATCCTTGATCAATTTCAACCTTTCATCGGAGCGAAAATTAAAGAAACCAGGATATTTATATAGTCTATGCCCTTCTGTCAAAATTATTGTTGTTGTGTTATCATGCGCTGCCTTGTTTTGGGGTAATTGTTAAGACTGGTTGCAGGAAGTTGGGTAGAAGAGCAGAGATGTAGTGTCTGACAGTGCCTCCGAATTTAACCGCGTGGGAATGAGCATGCTCTTTTTCAAATTCTAGCCTTAGTTTTTGTCTAATCGTGAGAGTAGGAGTTCATTAGAAAGTGAGTCTGAGATACTTGGTTGGTCATTTAGGACATTGAGGGCATCTATACTGACTTTGGATGTGTTGATCAGCTTGCGTATTTCACTCTCCGTTGAACCAATTTCATTTGAAGTTTCCGTAATTTGCCTAATGTGTTCAGGTGCAATTAATTTGGGTGAATGATAACGATTGACCAGAATGTTGTAGGCTACTTGAAAGCTGGCGTCAGAAATGCTGATGTTTTTTCACTATCCTTGTCTTCACCCTTCAGAGAGGAGACCAAGTAGTGGAATTTCTCTAAGTCATTGTTGTTGACCACCAGGCCTTTAAAAATGTCCTTGAAATGCAGCCAGGTAGTTAGAATGCCACTAAAGTTACGGAGATTTATTTTCAGTAGTTTGATATTTCTAGGCATCCCATGTAATGACTGAGTGAGCCCTTCATTATTCCCCGACTTGTTTTGCAGACTGGTGGCCTCCAGAAATAGATTGTGTCTTAGAATTCTTCTCGGTAGGTGGTGTTACATTCCTAATTTTCTTCATCATGCGACCCTAGTTGGCTTTGAATTTACGTGAATTCTTCGTTGGAGGAGAGCAATCTGTTCAATTTAACCAGAATGAGGTTTATATCGACAAAATTTATTTCTGATTCAACGAAGTGTTGGATGCGAGTTACACTAACTTTCAAGGTTGCTCGCCTTTGGTTAATGGTCGTTTGTTGAACTCTTCCATATTGATATACAAAATGGTATTGCTATAAAATTAGTACGAGTTGGATAAGTTACAGAACAGTGAATAATAATTATTCTTGTGGTAACACGTAACTTTCTGGATGAGTGAACATGAAAGAAATGAATGAAAATCTACAGCCTGATTCAAGTCTTTCGACCGGGTCAGGAATGGAATGAATGAAGCCCCCATCTAGCAGCGAGGATAGGAATTGTGCCGGCTGCCGAAGCCTGTCGCACTCCTCTAGGGCAATGATTAATGAATGACAGATTAAATGAAATGATATTGGAGAGTGTTGATGGAATTAATTATGTCAGGGAAAACCAGAGTACCCGGAAGAAAACCATGTCCCGCCTCCGCTTTGTCCAGCACAAATCTCACATGGAGTGGCCGGGATTTGAACCACGGAACCCAGCGGTTAGAGGCCGGCGTGCTCACTCTGGATGAGTAAAGGAGGAACTGGGAGCCAATCGCAATATTTTGTAAAAGTTCATGGATTTGTCAACGGATGGCACTAACCAGGGCAGTTGCGAGTTGGTTGAGAAGTTGTGAGTTTGGGCGAGAGGCAGTGCTAGTTGTTAAGTGTTAGGTTAAAATTGGTCACGTATCTGATATTGAATTTGATCATAATCATGAAATGAATTTATCCGGGCTGCAAAAGCCATGAAATAAATGTGAGCGAAATTTTCCGACATCTTGTATTACAATAATGCAGTTTTTATACAGTTACCAATATAGAAAGATACAATTTACTATCGGGATTAAGTTTACCTAACATTAGTTATTGTAATATAATGAACACAGTTGATTCCCTGAGAACACCAACTTTTTCAAGTCTGTAAACTACCACAAAACCTACAGCTAGTGGAACTTATCGCAATTGCAATTCATTATTAATTTTTCTATTCGTACATCACTCAAGGCCCCATAAATTTCACAACGCAGATTTATTCAGCTGACAAAACTAAAAACACTGTTATATTCAGAATTTTTCCAGTTTGGAATAAAAATATCATTTTAATGATATCTCAATAATACTATGAACAGGCAACGTGATTTATGTATTACTAAAGAGTCTGTGTTATGTGTGTGAAAATAAGATCGCAGTCAATTGTCTTTCTCTAAGAATAACTTGAATATGGACCTCGGAGTTCAAAAAAAAAAAAAACATAATTATGATAATTTGACGATCTACACTGTGAGCGCTTGTACAATAAGGAAACTATTTGTTACACACCTTGCTTTTGACGCTTTTTGACATCTGATTTAAAATTCTCGAAATTAAAAAGAAATTTTCATTTGTTGCAGTTCTATGTCCGACTTGACGTAGAATGTTACGAATGCATTTTATCATTATCTGAAATCGAATCACACTAATTTGTTTTACTACCCTCTCCTTGTACATCTCTAAGGTTGAATTTATATTAGACGTACTTTAAGAAGCGGAAGTATAATGAAAATGTGAGATAATGAGTTCCTATCTGCAGCAATGTTGCCTGAGAGATAAAAAGTACATAAATTCCCTAAATTTGAAAATTATAAAACAGTCCTGTACTGTTTTGTGATGGTCTATGCACCCTACTTGCTTTCATTGTATGTTGTTGTATCTAGCAACACAGTTATAAAAGTCCTTTTCATTATTTTTAATCCCATACAGCATCGTATTGTATTACCGAGGTAATTAGCAACTGCTGATAGAGTTCGGTAGGACTCTCACTTCCACGTTTTAATGTTTGAACGAAATCGTTCATCTCTACGTATGAAAACGTTTCATCTTCTTTTAGTCCGGTAGAATTTGAGCGTGCTCAAATACGTCAGCCTCTTGTCGGTAGATTTACTGGCACGTAAAAGAACTCCTGCGGAGCTAAATTACGACATCTCGGCGTCTCCGTAAATCGAAAAAGTAGTTAATGGGACGAAAAGCCTAAAACATTATTATTATTATTATTGTTATTATTATTATTATTATTATTATTATTATTATTAATTATTATCTTGTTTCAGTGTTTTCTGTCTACGTTATTAACAAGAGCCGCACGAATAACCACGATCTACTTTAATATTTAGACTATAGACCAACTGTTGGTTAGCACCTAATGGTAATTAAATGCAAAAGACAAGTGTCAGCAAATTTACTGGCTTGTTAAAATACGCCTTTTTCCATTATCTCTTAACACCTATTGCAACTGAAGAGATGTCTAACGTAAATCATTATTGATTAGGACTGTGACTGAATATCTTTTCGATATCAATTTTCTTGTCGAAGTCTAAAGATTATGATGTTAAGTCATTATTCTACTAAGGGGCCTATTTGTCTATCAGAATTCCAATATTATGTGTGAACAGATCTAATAACATATTGCTCTGTCTATATTTCTGTCTAAAAATCATGTGAGTGGCCTGGTTATTAATGTGACTTCAGAATTATTATCTGACCGAAGCTGTCGTTTTGCCCTCCCAGTCCTGTAACTAAACATATCTTATTGCACTCGATTACGTTGACAATTTTTAAATTGTTATATTCTACTTGTTATATGTGTGATCACGACACAATTCACATAGGTAGTGCTAAGACTGCAGAAGTTGTGAGTGCATCTGATATTAATACCAGCGGATCTAGTACCATTAAAGAATTAACTAGTGTTAGCTGTTCAAAGAAAAATAAATACCCTTGGATGTACGACAAGAAATTATTTGGAATTTGGATTTACTTGATGTGGCAATGAGGGTGAACCAAAACCTCAGTGCGTTGCGTGTTACGAAGGCAGTTAGTCCGGGTATCGAACTTAAAGTCTAAAAGCCTACGTATTATGCCTTATAGCCGCCATTTTGTTCCATGTTCAACTCCAAGTCTTGACAGATTAAGTTAGGTTAACTCGTGTTCAGCGTAACGTTAGGCCTGCATGGGCCCGGGTATCGAACTTGAAGTCTGTTAGGTTAAGCTTCTACTGTTATGCGGTTAGCCCGTGTGTTGAACTTTGAGTCTCTTAGGTTAAAGCTTGTACTCTTAGGCTTTGAACTAGGGTATTATGCCCTTAGGCCTGGAGACGAACCCGGGATCTGTGAAGTTAAGTCTAGACACGTCATGCCTGTTAGGTTAAGCTCCTCCCTCTTGACCATAATCATATTGGCTGTTAGGGTAAGCTTGCACATTTTGGCATCGAACTGGGTCTTATGCCCTTAAGACTAGGGTCGAACCCGAGATCTGTAAAGTTAAGTTTGGACACATGCTTCGAACTAAGGTCTTTACGGTTAACGCCCCTTAGGTCTGGAGTCTAACCCGGGGGTCTGTAAAGTTAAGCCTGGATGCGTGCTTCGAACTAGGGTCCTCTTAGGCTTCGAAGCGGGGTCTTAGGCTCTTAGTCCTAGAGTCGAACCCGCGATCTGCGAGGTTAAGTCTAGACACGTCATGTCTGTTAGATTCAGCTTACACTCTTGACCATAGTCACGTTGGCTGTTAAGGTAAGCTTGCACTATTTTTTTTTTTTTGCTAGTTGCTTTACGTCGCACCGACACAGCTAGGTCTTATGGCGACGATGGGACAGGAAAGGCCTAGGAGTGGGAAGGAAGCGGCCGTGGCCTTAATGAAGGTACAGCCCCAGCATTTGCCTGGTGTGAAAATTGGAAACCACGGAAAACCATTTTCAGGGCTGCCGACAGTGGGATTCGAACCTACTTTCTCCCGAATACTGGATACTGGCCGCACTTAAGCGACTGCAGCTATCGAGCTCGGTGCACTTTTTGGCATCGAACTTGTGTCTTAGGCCCTTAAGCATAGGGTCGAACCCGGGGTCTATGAGGTTAAGCTTAGAGTCGAATCCATACCTGTTAAGTCAAGCTTACACTCTTGACCATAATCACGTTGGCTGTTAGGGTAAGCTTGCACTGTTTGGCATTGAACTTGAGTCTTAGGCCCTTAAGCATAGGTACGAACTCGGGGTCTATGAGGTTAAGCTTAGAGTCGAATCCATACCTTTTAAGTTAAGCTTACACTCTTGTCCATAATCACGTTGGCACTTAGGTCTAGCTTGAACTTTTTAGCATCGAATTTGGGAGTTAGGCCCTTAAGCCTAGGGTCGTAACACGGGGTCGGTGAGGTAAAGCGTAAACAGATAGTCAGTGTAAGGTCATGTAAGGTTAAGAGCACGCTCTTAGTCAAATAAGGTTACGAGTAGCCTCTTAGCTAGCAGTCCGCACCGCGCTTTGACGTCACTCACTGGATCAGGCCTCGTCCAGGGGCCACCCGATTCCGTTTGAAGCAGAACCCGTACAAAAACACTACTCTCTCCAAATTGAATGGCGATTGTGCTATCAGATTTGTGATATGACTTACAATTTAGCCACCGATTACTCCAAAACGAAGGCATGCACCATCACTAAAATTGCCTCCATATTTCGATATTTTTCGGGGCCAAAAGTTACACATTTGAACAGCTTCGAAATGAAATTGCGTATGGATTTTATTGCTGGGAGTGACCAAGGACATGTTCGGCTCGCTAGATGCTGTTATTTTATTTGACTCCCGTAGGCGACCTTCGCGTCGTGATGAGGACGAAATGATGATGAAGATGACATGTACACGCAGCCCCCGTGATAACGGAGATTACAAATGACGGCTAAAATTCCTGACCCCGACGGGAATCGAACTCAGGACCCCTGTGACCAAAGGCCAGCACGCTAACCATTTAGCCACGGAGCCGGACGACAGCTTGGAATATTTCCCCAAAGGAATGAATGTCCAGGTTTCGCGTTTACCACTCGCATATACATGGATAAATTAAGGAAGAAAATAATACAGTTAAGAAAGTCGACATTAATTGAAAATGGGATAATAACTGAGGACAGCCGGATAGGACAATATGAAAATATCAAGTGGATGTATTGGAAAATGAAATATCCCTCACTAAATAGTGATGATATCAGTTATGGATTTAAGAAAGAGGAAACATGGAAGAAATTTAGGCGCAGGGATTCTTAGGTAAACAGATATGAAGCAGAGTAATGGTGTTATTAACTGAGCCTAAGGAGGCAAGGCAGAGGCAAAAACTTAAAGCAGAAAACAGAAGTAGGTGAGAAATTCAGTAAAAATAATAGCAAATGCCAGAAAACGCCTTACGGTGTGAAATAATGGATTATACTCCACGGTACTATTCAAATATTAACAACCCCCCTTAGTGCTATTTGAAGACAACTGTAACCGTCAACGGTATTAGCCAAATATCCCGCAGAATGGCAGCTTGACGTCTCTCTCGCTATCCACCCAAGGAACAACTAGAGGAGAATCGGGTAATATGGAATACCATTTACTTTAGGCAGTATAACTTCTTACCGAAATCAGTTATGAAATATAAATAAATATGGTTTGAAAATTCAAATAATTAGCCAAGATTCTCTATATTTGAAAATTGTTAATGTCTTCACGTCAAAATTATTTCTTTCAAAAAGTTGCACTTGGTGGGTAATACGGAATAGTCGGCTAATATGGAATAGTAGGGTAAATAATATGTAAATTAAAATACAGCTTCAATAAATTCTTTCAGTTATATTTAAGGAACGTTCTTACAGGTGGACGTACAGAAATTTTAAAAAATCGAAAGAATAACATTGGTAATTAACTTAAATGATAATCTGTATACACTAATTATTCAGAGTTTTCTTTTTACAGTCACTTGTTCATTCAGTGACAAACGTCACAGATGCAGAAACTGAGATCTATAGGTAGTTAAATGTTATAATATACCAGGATTAATGCAATTAATTTTAATTAATTTTAAACCTCATTTTACTTTGAAACTAAAACAGTATTCCATATATCCCGACACACCATGTTTGAATTAAAGGATTCGTCATGCCATTAACTTTGCACAACAAGGAAGTTACACTGGTGTAGCAATATAAGCAACTCTTGTACAATATGTAACATTGGATTTCCCAGGACTAAACTCAGTGTTGGTAATTAATACAAGCTTTAAAAGAATTACCTGCAAAAACTTTTCAAGTATGAAAAACAAATATTCTTGCTCCACGCACTAACCTCACTCACGAGCATATCGAAACTGAATACAAAGCATCATGAGAACATTTACCGTAATTCGACGAGTTTCCACCTGAGAGGAGTACCTTACAGGCAAGATATTGTGGTATTCCATATTGCCCGACTATTCCATATTACCCGATTCTCCTCTACGAGTTTACAGGAATGATGACGAAAATAACATTACGACACTTCCCTACTGGTAAGCAGCCAGAGGCGTACCCATGGTAACCTGTACGTTCGTTGTCGGTATGTCAATGCAGAGCATGAAACCCACAGAAGAAAATAGTAATTTTCTTTGTCATTTGAAGAGTAAGCAAAATTATGTACATAACAAAAGTTGTTGAGAATGAAGGGGCGTTTCACGTATAGCTCACAGATTTTACAGAAAATCAATAGTATAAGGGAAAATGGAAGAAAAATGTTCTGGTTTTCATATTAACCCCCAGTCTATTCAGTGATTTCTTACATGATATAAGCATATAAACCATCCCCTGGATGAGAATAATCTAAATATGAAGCTTGGTCGAGATCTATCCAGCCGTTTCGCCGTGATGGTGGAACAGGTAAACAAACCGACACGGAAGCTAAAGACCACTAATACGGTCTTGAGTTGACTTAAAACGGTAGAATATATTTAAATATTGGCAAAACGAACGAAATTACAGACAGCTGAACCGCTACAACTTTATTTATATAGATTAGTAGAACAACAAAGTTCGTTTAATTCACTTGAAATAGACAACATACTGCATGTTTCAAAGAAATACTATTACTTCATTACGTCAAATACGACTATAATAACGACATTCATTAGGATAAGCTATTTTTCAAGATTATGCAACTCGTTTAACTGGAGAACATATTTTTAAAGGAGTATGAAATTAATTGGAAAAGATGCGTTGGTTTATATTCGGACGGTGCTCGCGCACTCACCGGTAGGCAATGTCGCGTTGTAACTAAAGCCAGATGAGTTGTTACTTGAACTCACTGTTTCATTCACATAGAATCCCTCGCGGCCAAAGGTATGCCATCTGAACTGAAAGTCATGTTAGAAAGCTGCGTTAACAATACAAATGTTATTAATTCAATGATACTGGTAGCGAGCACAAACAGCTTCTCCCTCCATTCTAAAGTTCACTGGCTCTCACGGGGGAAGGTGCTCACAAGGCTCGTTGAAGGCAGACGACGTGGAATGACATCACTAGACGAATACGCTTGAATGGGTTTTTTAAATGAAGATAAAGTTGTAATTCAAGAGGAAAAATTGGGGCAAATATTCCTTTAAAGGAAGAGGTATTAGGGGTTGGAATAATATGCCAAAGGATATGTTTGATAAATTTCCAACTTCTTTGAAATTACTGTGTGTAAGAAAACGACTAGGTAAATGATTGGTAGGAAATATGCCACCTGGGAGACAGTCCTTAATTCAGATTTGTGGTGAATGCTGCTGATTGCCCTTGATTAAAACAGGAATCAACGACGAAAATTATGTTTCATTCCTTGTTGATGAGTTGTGACTTTATTGGCATATCTTTTGGACATCTCAGACATAAATGAATTACATATCTGTCTTCAAGGTTTAACTGTTCTCAAAGATCATGAAAAAACAAAGGGGTATGAAAGGAAAGTTTGCAGGTCAGTTGTGTGAAAAAGAAAATTTTTACCATTTCCAACTCTGCATTCGATTTCAGTAGAAAATGTTCTCAGTATTAAAAATTGATTATGCAATGAGATCTTGAACCTATGAAGTCACAAATTTGAACATTGTTTTTCAATTAGTAGGCCTATATAATGACTTTTCACAGATTCGCCATCCTTTCCATTATAACATTAAAATAACGTTCTTAGAATGAAAAGAACAGTTAGTTGAACTCTCAAATGACACCGTGATAGAAACGAAATTGGAAGTAGACGGTATAATTCACTTCTGGACGTCATCATGAGTGAAAAGAGAGTACAGTGAACTACCCAACGCTGCTTTAAAGTTATGATTCAGTTTACGTGAGAAACCCCTTACTAATTAAGATAAAAACGAAGTACAGAAAATGTCTTGATGTAGGTCTTGATCTCAAACACGCTTGCCAGCATACACCCAAATATTGAACAACTGTGTAAGGGCTGGGAGGCTAATCCATCTCATTACTGTAAGTACCAGGTACGTTTTTATCAATTTTTGTAATGGTGATGCAAATTCTATTCTAGAAGTAAACTGATACCTCTCAATTAATAAACATTTATCTCACATTTATCTTATTATAAATGAAGGACATCATAATTAATTGGCCTAAAATAAAAAAAACAATGATATATTAACTTATTAACATCCAACTAAAAAAATGAACATCTATTATGAAATTATTTTCGAACAGACTGGAAAAGTGGTTTCCACTTGAAAAACGTTTGAGAAACTCGGTCGTAGAGTAAATCCATTGGCAAATATACCACAATGACGGGTGTGTGCAGGAGTTCCGACTTCTATTGTGTTGGAAAATAGGGGACCATTACGCCTCTGAAATGTGGTATGTTTTTCTATGTTTTGAACCCAGGCAATGCGAACAGGCCACGAAAATATTCGTGACGAACATCTAGAACCATCAGTGATGTGAGTATACTATGAATGGTGGAAATGATGAAAATACAATTTCACAATTTTGTTCCATGTTTATGTTTGATGAACATGAAGAGTGTTCTTGTATCTGAAAAGCTTCCGTGGTTACAGGTGTGTATGAGGGTTGCTATATTCATAATTTAGTTAGACTCCTCCGTTTAGAAGTATGAAATGTAAATGCTAATGACTAGTGTTGCTAGGAACCAGGAAAGTAAAATACCTTTAGAGACCCAGGGCGTTTGATAGGATAGATAATGAGAGACAACTAACAAAAATAAAACATATTTGACTAGACAAAGGAGTGACTGAATAGGTGGCTAAATTTTTAGAAAAAAAATTCTCAGAAAATTATCTGATCCTGCCATGAATTAAAAGGAGGGGTAGGGGGTGGTCGGGTGCGTCAGGTTCCGCAGGGCAGTATTATTGGACTTTTATGTTTTCTTATATATATATATATATATATATACGAATGATACGAGTAAAGAACAGATCACAGACGAGCTTTTGCGGATGATGTGATACTTCACTACTGTACAGAGAAATAAATGGGCACAAGATTATGAGCGAGTACAAAATGATCTCGACGAAGCTGTGAAATGGACAGCGGACAATGGTATGTTGGTAAATGGGCTGAAAAAAATCAGGTTGTAAATTTCACCAAGTTTCTCAGTTTTAATTAATGTATTGATGGGAAAAGTAAATTCATGGGGATCATTTTAAATACCTAGGTGTTGACATAATGAAAGAGCTTCGTTGGGTAATCACGTTGACGAGGTTGCAAACAAAGGTAACAGATCTCTTCATATGGTTATGAGGGTTGTAGAGAGGACGTAAATGGAAGGACAAATGATTCTCTCTTAAGACTCCAACTAGAGTGTGGTTTCAGTGTATGGAGCCCTTACAAGGATTACTTGATTCGAGAACTGGAAAAGATCCAAAGGACAACAGCGCAGTTTGTTCTCGATGGTTTACGATAGAAACGTACTCATTTCTTGCGTAGGATAAGTGAACTTCAGGGCCACGTGAATCTGTAATATAGGTAGTATTTTGCATGATGATTCGTTTCATTATAGAGCTGTTACGTAGTTTAAAAGAGTTTCGTTTAAACAATACTGAACGACATTTTAAATACAAAAAAATGGAACGTTGTAAAAGTCCCTACATTCCCAAGCATTATTTAAGCACATCCCTCAACCCTTTCGCTTTGAAAAGGGGAGAAACCCCACATTATGTCAAGACTAATAACCTGTTTTCTTGATTACATTGTTTCTTTCAAATATATTTTTACGTATGTTTTCGTCAATTTGTATGTTTTCAACATATTTGTTTTGATCGAAATCTTTTGTACGGTTATTGAACGATTCCCTTCCAGTTACGTCTGCTTCTAAGGTAACATTTTAAGTTAATACACAAAAATACCTTTTTTTTAAAGAAGTACTTTCTAGTTATAAGATATGTTTACTCCCAACAGCGGGAAAGGAAAAGCGACCACTTTAAATGCTAATTGACTCACCAGTCGACGAGCGCCATCGCGACAACCTCAACGCGCAAATGACATTCATGTGCTCACGGGGTGATACTTTCCATCAGGATGTTTTGTTCGTAATCTGAGTTTGCTGATTTCATTATAAACTTTTATTAGAACGTGTTTTTAACAATTAACATAAAATTTATTATATTCCTAAACTGTGTTTGGGATTTCTTTTTAATAACCAGGAACTTGCCGTTCCCTGAAATTACGATCTCGGTGTCCAGCTCCTTGGCGGAATGATCAGCGTAGTGCTCTTCGGTTCAGTGCACCCCGACTTTGATCCATGACCATGTTAGAGACTGAAGTTGTTACTTTCTTTGGCTTGGGGACTGGGTATTTTTCTGTCACCTACATGCCTGTATCCCTCACATCACCACAATAACACGCATTTTCCCATAGACCGTAGGTGCCTTCCACCCTCGTAGGAGAGTCTAGCTTACAAGGGCTACACCAGGCTACCAGTAGCCACATGAAATTAAATTATTACCTTATCGGTATGAATAAAATATATTTTTAGCCTACACTGAACAGCGCCTACCCCTCCCCGGTCTCTCTCGCACACACATTTTTGCAGCTTGGAATTCTTACAGTATTTTACGACTGCAAGTGCCAAATGTGGAATGAAACACGTAATCTCTTTACTGCTGACCAGCTAGATAGATAGATAAATAATGCCTTTATTGGTGGCGAAGTTAGGGATCAAGGCC
The DNA here is from genome assembly GCF_040414725.1 of Anabrus simplex. Classification (NCBI taxonomy): domain Eukaryota; kingdom Metazoa; phylum Arthropoda; class Insecta; order Orthoptera; family Tettigoniidae; genus Anabrus; species Anabrus simplex. Next base: position 1,359,543,448 of record NC_090265.1, read on the forward strand.
CTCTCTTACGTTTAAACCGGGCGAGTTGGCCATGTGGTTAGAGGCGCGCGGCTGTGAGCTTGCATCCGGGAGATAGTGGGTTCGAATCCCACTGTCGGCAGCCCTGAAGATGGTTTTCCGCGGTTTGCCATTTTCACACCAGGAAAATGCTGGGGCTGTACCTTAATTAAGGCTACGGCCACTTCCTTCCAACTCCTAGGCCTTTCCTATCCCATCGTCGCCATAAGACCTGTCTGTGTCGGTGTGACGTACAGCCACTAGCAAAAAAATCATACGCTTAACCACTAGAAGAGTATACATTTACATAACTTATAATTACAAATACAAATACAAATACAAATACTATTAATAGCAATAATAATAATAATAATAATAATAATAATAATAATAATAATAATAATAATAATAATAATAATAATAATATAATCCTTAATTTTAAAATACACAAAATAAAGAACACTTGCATGACGTAACTACAGTAATCCATTCATTCACTCAACAATTATCCAGCAAGTCAGCGGGATCATAGAGATTATTTCCACCTGTATGAATAGTAATAAGGGGCATATATAATGATGTAGAAGTCTCCGTGGCACAGACGGCAGTGCGCCGGCCTCTCACCGCTGGGTTCCGTAGTTCAAATCCCGGTCACTACATGTGAGATTTGTGCTGGACAAAGTTGAGGCGGATACGTTTTTCTCCGGGTACTCCGGATTTTACTGTCATCTTTCATTCCAGCAACACTGTTGCACCATCCCGCGTCCAGGTTGACTACACGAGTTTCCAGACTAGCTCTTGATAATACTTTCATCTGCCGAATATTCTTGGGTTGTGAGTTCCGCGTGAGAAAGAAACACCGACGGCCTACGGTAAATACCAACCTACGTAGATGAACGTCTTCAACACGCTATTAGTCGGTTACCGTATATTTTTGATACCAAAATTTATCGCAAAAATCAGATTATCGTGGCTTGCCAAGAACACCGTACATGATGTCATCATGATCGCAATGGAAATTAATCATTCCAAGCCTATATCTAGTACTTACTCTAAGCAGACATTGAAAGAATCCAATATTACTCTACTCAACTTTTATTCATAAATTTATTTATGGATGAATTGGAATAAACGTTGATTACCTTGAAAATCATTTATACAGTATAGCAGGTTTCCTATTCAATCAGTTTCTCAATAAATATATTGATGTTGTCTTGAAGAAATAGGTTTGGGAAAACCTCTGATAAATAAATAAAATAATGAACTTAGGCCTTATTCATCTGAATCATAATCTTAGCTTATCGAAAAATTGTATTATAACTAAGTAGTTTCCAAGGGATTGAGATGAACAGAAAAACAATTAAATTACATAATAAGTAAAATTACTCAACATAATTGAAAAAGTTGGATAAATGCAATAATTATAATTATTATAATGTTTGTAATGAAAGAATTATTTGGATGCATCCGAAAGCTCTAAGTAAAATAAACTATATTCCTACTATATACAATTCAAATTAAAGTTCAATTGGAAAATGAGGAAAACGCAAGGAAAATGGCCAATAATTAATCACTCAATTAATTAATTAATTAATTAAGATCTGGAATCTCTGAATATTTAGCTAAGTTGCTTCTCGAAATCATCAAGATTCAATTGCCTGAATTAAATTCACATACAATTACAGAAATGTATATCACTCGGTTGAAAACAGTTCATCTCAATGTCCACGCACAGTAGAAAAATCGTGTGAAAAGATTACTATTCGATCCTTAGGTATTTACTCTATTCGGAGTTTCAATTTGTTCAATGTTTCATATTTTGTACCAACTAGCCTCCATATAAGCAAAACTAAGTCCACTTTAAGTCGTAAGCATTTTCAAATTATTTCCATCGTAAGGATTACATTGCTAAATTATTCAATTATTCCTTTAATTCATGGTTAAATTTCAGCTAAAGTGCGTATATGACTTACCATAACATTTCCAAGTATATTACGATTAATATTCCAACGAAATACCATGTGTGGAAAAACTGACACATAGGAAGACTCTATCCTCATCTAAAATCCACATATGAAAGTCTAAGTTACCAGTGATGACTAATATTGCTCCAAGAGAAAATAAATAAATCGTAAGCTGACTTGCCGTAAGTGAGAATATATGAAAACAGTCGTAGTTATGTCAGTGAAGGTCTAAATGTTTATGTAAGTGATCTCTCGGCTCCTCGAAGATCCTACTTATTCAATTAATTCTTTAGTGATGGCATTAAGATCGTATTCTAAACTGTATCATATATATATATATTAGGGAATAAAATAGCAATCAGAAACAGTACGTTTCACCTCCGACACCTTAGCATGTGCAACCCACACATACTACCATTTCTCGAAGAAATACTATGACCGACACCTTAAATAACAGTAACTATCACCATCAAAATACACTAGCAACTCATATGCTAACTATATTCATTATTTAACACTTCCATTATCGCGTAGCATTTATAATTGAAGCACTCATTCCATCAAAACACAACATATGTACTATCACCTGCACATATATATATTCATTACCATTACTGTCATAGTATCAAATAAATAGTACACTGTAACCTTAAAATTGTGCCATCAAATTTCCTTGTAATACTCCCTAAATACGATCTTTACGCTTGCTATTAGTCAAAACCATCATGCATATAAATATTAGGTTCCTCATAATACTCTAATATTTCACTGACAACAAATTATGAAAAAAAAATATCAATCACTTCTCCACTCTCATATTGACAGATTTACGAACGGCATTTCACTGGTACTTTAACGCCTATGTTTGGAATTTACGGTAACTTTGGATGAATACCTATTTCCTTGTGAACACACACACGTATATTAATTACGCACACAAAATGTTACTACATATATTATACATTAACCCAAAGAATAAGGTTTTCTACTTACGATACGACTTAAATGGGGACTTATCTTTGCTTATTGGATCTGGCTTCCATCTCGCTGTTGACCGTCATAGGATGGTAGGTCTTGCTCCCTGGTTTGGCTTAAGTAATAAGGAATCATCTCGTCATCACAGCTGACTACTATCCTCTTGGATCATCCATCTCGTCAAGCGTTACCATAGCCAGAGTAGTCCTCGCCTCAGCTTCTTAGAACATCATGACGGCCTCCATTGCATCAAGGACAGAATAATACAAGGCATTAGTGGATTTATACATGGTAATCTGCTTAGTAATGCTAATGTGGTCAGTATATTTGTTTTCTGTTCCGCTTAATTTGCCTATAAGACTCTAAATATCGTCTTGTTTCAAACTGCCTTGCTCGCCGAAACGTTATGAATTTTATGTGCTTTAAGGATTGCACTCTGTTCCGTCTACTTCAGTTCTCTTGATGTTATGCAGTATCGGGCAAATAAAATGTTCCGAGCCCAACCGTGACGTAGTGAAGCTCCAACTTGACGTTTCTTATCAGCTGGTCTTTTATCTCACGTATATGTCAAATACAGCTGGTGTTCGGCGGGTTATCGTTGACTTGATCTAACAGTAGACTAAACTCTCCAATTATTGCTGGGTTTCTTTACGCGATTCCGTCTTTCTTGGTGTAGTGCTCAATTAAGAATCCTTTCTTTAATGGAAGATTTTTTTTCAATAATGGATTTAAATAATCCGCTCTCGTCATTCTTTCGCACTGCCTTCTAAAAAAAAAATTCCTTCTGTGATTGCCGGTTGAATTTATCATCTCTTCAGTTCATACAGCTGTTAATTGTTTTTATTCTGACCCGCTAATAGCCGAAGCGCCATTTTTGTTCCAAATATAGTAACTATAGAACGGTGAAATGGCACACTGTCCAATATCATTTCATCTGTCAGTCATTAATCATTTTCCCGGAGGAGTGCGACAGACTTCGGAAGCCGGCACAATTCCTGTCCTCGCCCCTAGATGGGGGCTTCATTCATTCCATTCCTCACCCAGTCAAAATGATGGGAACAGGCTGTGGATTTTCATACTATGATGTACCATTCATTGGTAGTGCGTTAGTAATGATAAATAGGGCCCGAATGTTTATGTGCGAAATATGTTCATAAATGGTAGTAAATATCCGTGAAATATGTAGTTAAATATGTAATATTAATAAAATATGTAATCAAATATGTAATAATAATAATCAAATTAAATGCATAATAGTCCGCCTCTGTGGTGTAGTGGTTAGTGTGATTAGCTGCCACCCTCGGAGGCCCGGGTTCCATTCACGGCTCTGCCACGAAATTTGAAAAGTGGTACGAGGGCTGGAACGGGGTCACTCAGCCTCGAGAGGTCAACTGAGTAGAGGTGGGTTCGGTTCCCACCTCAGCCATCCTGGAAGTGTTTTTCCGTGGTTTCCCACTTCTCCTCCAGGCAAATATCGGGATGGTACTTAACTTAAGTCCACAACCGCTTCCTTTCCTCTTCCTTGTCTATCCCTTCCAATCTTCCCATCCCCCCACAAGGCCCCTGTTTAGCATAGCAGGTGAGGCCGTCTGGGCGAGGTACTGGTCATCCTCCCCAGTTGTATCCCCGACCCAGAGTATGAAGCTCCAGGACACTGCCCTTGAGGCGGTAGAGGTGGGATCCCTCGCTGAGTCCGAGGGTAAAACCGACCCTGGAGGGTAAACAGATTACGATACGATATGAAATGCATAATCAAAATACTTCAAATATTAAAAGAAATGTTATGTTCTGTAAATCGCGGAGTATTGTTGTAGCGAATTTCCTGTTTCCGTCGTGCGCTGAAAGTGAAACAAATGAATGTTACCAAATAAAGTTAATAGGCTCTATAGAATCTGTCTTTCAACCCCTATTAAGTAACACAAATGATACGGTAACATTTTTTTAATCGTGATGGGCAGAGTATCGCCAAGTACATTGTGATGTTTTGGTGCTGATTCGGTAAAATTCTCCTGTAGGCTGAGAAGGACCGTTCAACATCGCAGGAAGTCACCTGTGCATATTTCAAAAGGTGGGTGCAATATCTTCCGGGGGCTCTTCTTGTTCACCACTAATGATCTTGAAAATAGATAAGAGAGATTGAATAACCTGGAATTCGTTTCAAGACTGCACGGAGTTTGTTAAAAACTGTGACCAATGAAGTGCACCTATAGCTATCCTATATCCTGAGAAAATATTAATGCTCTTTTATGCAGCTGTGACATTCCGACCTACTTTATTTCACGGACAAAGGGTTAGAAATCCTAATTTTAAAGGTAATTTATAGCCAACTTAAGCAATTGAAATATATTCCGTATGAGATGAAATTTGTCAATTTTTTTATTATAGCCTGGAAATTAAACGAAGTGACACAATTTTTAATTTTTTAAAATAATTACCCAGATATGTAAAAACACGCTACATTCTTCATATCATATGTAAAAATATGTAATGTTAATGAGAATATATAAAAACATGTAAAACGAAACACATGTATAACCACATCAGAACCAGAATTAATTTTCAGTTGTCTACAAGTAAAGGAATGGAATATGTAAAAACATAAGAATACGGGCCATATTAATGAAGGTAGTGATGCCAACTTGTTCTTTTAAAATGCCAATGTTAATTTCTACTTTGTGAGCGGCAGGTCTTATAGGCCTTTCACACCATTTGGTTTTCTCCGTACGGAAAATCTGTACGTAAAACCAATGGTCCAGTAATATACAGAAGTACGCGGGTTTATTGACATGCATTCGGTTTTCGAACTTGAGCGAAAAGCAGCTAGTGAGGGCTCGTTCTACCATCTTATGGTAAACTAGATGGTATTTACACTGAAGATAAACTACCCGGGGGTTAAATTCCTTGCCAATATGCCTTCCGTGCTAAAACCAATGTGTAGCTACCGGGTGCTAGGGATTGGCTGGACTGATTTCCAACAAGTTATCTCCTTCGATTGAGATGTTGTTGCCTATCGTCAGAAGTATGTAGTGGTATAATACATCCGCGGTATCACCTGCCTATCTTAAAAGGTGATTAAAAGGGAACCCAGGGGCTTTTATTTTGGGTGTGTGGTTCGCTGATCAACATTTGCTGATAATGCTTTTGGTTTCCAAACATTCAATAATTTACGATACTGAATACATAGCCTTTCCCAGTATCAGTTTGAGGGATCCAGGCACAAGGTAATTATACATATCACTCCATTTTAATAATAATAATAATAATAATAATTATAATATGACGATGATGATGATGATGATGGGGACGACACTTTCTGCAACTATAACACTTCAAGAATTCTATTATAAGTAATTTGCGGCCCTTGATTGCTATTTAATAAGCTCTTTGATCATCACCGAAACGATCAATGATATCAGGAAAGCCATTCATAGTTACAACCTGCAAACGTAAATGTGCTCCACACGTATTGGATCAGCGTTGTGGTACTTCTTCTTGTACACAGTGAGCTGATGAAGGTTGTGTACAACCGTACAACGCAGATTACGACGAAAAAAAAAACACCTCTGAAGAAATATCTGGTACCAGATAGTCTTCGAATGAAAATAAATTTGCACACTGCTCCTCTACCAATAGATGGTAGAGGTGACTGGACTGTATGGTCGCACGAGGAAGTGGCATAAGTCAGGCAAGTGTACTACGCGTTCTCTACCGTCATAAGTTCAATCCGTATAATATCTGTCTCCAAGAGGTGAATGTAAACGATATTGAAGATATTGTTAACTTTTGTACATGATCATTAAGACAAGATACACCAGATTTACCCATGTATCTTGTCAAGTAAACCTACGATACGTGCACCATTATTTCGCAAACAATCCCTATCAGCTACGTCAAGTGGAACGTCAACGTCCATGGAATTAAAATGAGGTGTGGTGTAGAATAGCGGATCATCAGCTCATAGGCCCTTTTTCCATAGAAGGAAGATTATCAAATATATCACTCAACCTCCTTACAGACCAACTTCCACAGATGTCAGAAGACGTTCCGCTGAATATAGGAGAGACATGTGGTATCAGCATGATGCCGTCCAGCGCATAGTGCACGACGCACTACAGCTGGTCTTTACTGATTGTTTCCGGCCTGTTCTCCAGATTTGACCACTTTAGATTTTTCTCTGGATAACATTAAAGAGACTATTTACAAGGATATGGTGAACCCTTACGCCCTGTATTATACGGGTACAATACCGACTACTCCAGCTGAAATTAAACGACTTATTACTGCTGCCTGCGCTGATGAAATGCTACAACCTGTGCATCAATCTTTACATGACAGACTGGCAGCTTGTACTGAAGCTAGTGGTCGTCATTATCAACACAACCTTTGAAGGCCAATTCTCTTCTTCTTGTTCATTCACTTTTCTTTCTTCAGTTAGTGCTGACACATGGAGCAGACAACTGTCGGTATTTACAATTTTCAAACTACAGTAGTTCGTAAACTACTGTGGTAGCATCCTGAAAAGAAAACATTCGAATTTAAGGCATTGTTCAACCGACATTCTTACAATTCTTAAAATCTGTGTATGAGCTACAATTATGAGCCCTTGCTTACACTTCATTTTTATGAAAACAGCAGATAAATATCACCTTTCATTTCAGAAATAATGAGAGTGAAAGTTTTGGGTGATTAACCCTGTATAATTAGCCATCCATGTCGCTGAGCGACCAAGTAGGTAAGGAACATCAACATCACAGCCGTGCCATGTATTTCTTTTCAACTCAGTCAGACTTGCGTCACGTGGCATTGTCACGAAAGCCCAGCAGGACAGTCCATCTCCTGTCCCTATCGCATTTTCTTTTCAAGTTTATGTGTGGGTTCTTGTGGACGAAAAACGTAAAACGAGTGACGTGAAAGGACTCTTCGGAAAGCAACTACAGTGGTAGAAAATACTGTATTCAGAGGAGGAAGGAGAGAATTATCCGTCTCTTTGAACACAAGTAATGGGAGAAATAGGGAGAGTTACGATGCTTAAAATGAATGAAGATATCGGGCAGAGGAGTGGAAGGGCCAAAAGCGGAGCAAAAATGAAATACCTCCCAGACCTCATACGTATGCGTTATACTCGTCTATATTATACCTGGGTATAATCGATAAATCACACGAAACTCTTCACAAAGGTCGTTGCGGTTATTTTTTTTTTACAACTTGCTCTGCGTCGCATTGACGCAGATAGATCTTATAGCAACGACGGAATAGGAAATTGCTAAGGTACAGCCCTACCATTTGCCAGGTGTGAAAATGGGAAACCATGGGAAACACACAAACACATACAACTTTATATATTAGTAATCCGATCACATATCCTACTGTAAGCACCTTCCCAGATACAAAAATATGAGTAACTCGTGTACGGAGGAGTCAGGATCAAACTTTGTATACTATGTTACTTCATAATTAATTATTTCTGATCTTATTCTTCAATATACATTTGTCCAATAAACTTACGTATATTTATTACGTTAGGAAAGTGACAACCAGCATTTATTACTTAATTATGGCTGCTTTAAAGTGGCAAAATATCTGCCTCCGTAGCTCAACGGTTAGCGCTATTAGCTGCCGTTCTCGGGAGGGCTCGGGTTCCATTATTGGTACTGCCAGAGATTTAAGTATGACAGGAGGGTTGGTATGTGGTTAAAGTGGTACATTCAACTCACATCCACTGGTGGTGTGCCTGAAGAGAGCTGCACCACATCGGGTGGCGAAATTAGCCACATTTTACAGCTTGATCTACCGATACATCAACTTATAATCTAACAGAGATCCATCACACACACACACACACACACACACACACACACACACACACACACACAAACGAGTAATTGTTTTCTGTTGAAATATTCGCTGATATGGAAGGGGATATATCAGATGAAACAGCTGTTCCTATCAACCTGCAAATAGCAGTTTTATATACGTCACGAAAACCTCTGTCCTTCCATTATGCACAGTAAAACAGGTATCTTCGTATTTACGACCTTAGCAAAAAACATGAAGTTGTTATGTCATAATTTGATTAAATACCACGAGTACGCTTTCCACATGACTGTGTCATAGTTTTAAGCGTTAGTATCGCGGTTTGCTATACCCACTCACTTGAGACGACATCTTAACATAGTTACATGATAAACTGATTTACGATAAAACATTGAAAGGGTATCGTATTTTTGTAATGATCTATAGTCACATGGTGGGAAGTAGTATAAAGTAGTCTTCAGGATGTGCAGCTTCAACCCTGGTGAATCCAGGTGACATTTGAAGTGCACAAGAGGTGCGGATAAAACACATACCAACAACAACAATAACAACAACAGCAACAAAACAACAAAAACAAGAAAATAATACAACATGAGATGATCAAAACCCACGATGGTCTATAAACATGAAAAATAATGTACTCACCGTTCGAAACAAATACCTATAACAAAGTGGTTATAAACACTGATGTTGGGGGTTCACGCGGTGCTGCTGGTCACCTCTGACTATGTTGCATAAAACACTCATGATTGGAACCTAGCAGATATATATCTCTCCTACAATGACTTAAATCAACACCTATAATCACTGATGCAAAAAGAAACAAAAATAAAATTTATCTGAGCTAAATATAATTTGGTCATTCATCGCACACTACTACCAAAGAAACGAAACGCACTATGAGACTTAATTTCATCCCGTAGTTAAATTATGACTATAACCCTATATTATCTTCCGTAAACTTCAACAATTGCATGCGTCAACAGCAATTCTTGTCCAGCCAGCTGAAATAATTTCCGTAGTGGGTGGTTACATTGAACATCACTCTGATTGGTCTTTAGTGAGGATTTGACCTGCCTACACTATCCAGATCTTAACATGGAAGGTTTACCCACTTAAAAATGATTCTACACAATGAATTTATTACCAAAATGACTCTACGTTTGAAATAAATTTTACACAAGTACCCTACTCTCCTGAAAATCTAATTTAACATCTCAAAGTATGATTTAACTTGTACATATGCACATAAATGTGTAAATTTAAGTTGACATGATGTTTCTAAAAGTTCACCTACTGTAAATGAATGCATTTCAATTTCTCTGAGGCCAAGAGGAATAGATAACACTCAGTAGGCTTTATTACGATTAAGTGGAAATACCTCTCTACCACTAAAATCCCTGAACTGTTCTGTAGGAACAACCACCAAAAATCTGAAATTTGATATAAATAACAACACAACCTCAGGGGCTCATCTCCCTGAATAATGTTACAAACTGCACATCAGGCTATCTTCATGTATAACATACGAGGGCAGATCAGGAAATAAGTTGCACTTCCCAGTTATGGCCATTTATTACACCACCTATACAACCGCAACACGACTATAACGACATTCACTGTAATGTAACTCCAAACATTTCTGCGAACGCACAACCAACTTGTCGATGCCGGGTGCATAGAAATTTCCTCCAGCGTTCTGCAACCACTCGGAGACAGCGGCCTTGACCTCCTCATCGGTCTGGAAACGTCGACCACCGAGCTCCGCTTTGAGCTTACCGAACAGATGAAAGTCACATGACGCTAGGTCGGGACTGTAGGGTGGATGTTGCCACACCTCCCACTTGAAACGCTGCATTAGTTCTCTCGTTTGGCGGGTCTTGTGAGGTGTTGCGTTATCGTGCAACAAAATCACACCGGCGTTCAATTTCCCCCGGCGCTTCTCTTTAATCGCTTTACGCAACCGGTGCAACATTTGACAATACGACGCCGCGTTGATCGTCGTTCCTTTCGGCATGAATTCCACGTGCAGCAAACCTTCCATGTCAAAGAACACTGTCGCCATAACCTTACCGGCTGAAGGTTGAACCTTGGCCTTTATTCGTTGTGGTGATGAGGGGTGCACCCATTCCATTGATGTTCGCTTCGTTTCGGGGGTGAAGTGGTGGACACATGTTTCGTCGCCTGTGACGATTCGCCGCAGAAACCCGTTGCCGTCTGCGGCATAGCGTTGCAAAAATGCCAGGGAGGATTGGAAACGTTGTCCGTTGTGCTCATCGGTGAGAAGACGTGGGTCCCATCTTTGACACAGCTTACGTTATCCAAGGTCCTCGTGAAGAATGGCGAACACACTGCCATACGACATGTTCAGCTGCGTCGCGATTTCTCTTAGTTTAATGCGCCGGTTCTGTCTAATGATCGCATTCACACTGTTGACCTTTGCACGGGTCCTGGATGTAGCGGGCCTGCCTTCGCGATGGCTGTCCGTGATATCCGTGCGTCCGGCTTCGAATTGCTGACACCATTTTACGGTGCCTTGCGGGAAATGGCCTGCACCCCATACACAGCACTAATTTCACGATGAATGTCCGTGCAATTCTTCCTTTTGGCCCATAGGAATCGGATTGTCGCACGCACCTCATATTAGGAGTGAACGTCCAGTTGACGCGCCATTGGATTTGGCCGCTATTCACGCAATACTACACGAGACACCACAGCGACCTGCCTAACAGACGTGTGGGCAATGTCTGTCCCTTTCTCCGCTGTGCCCACGTTTGCGACACACAGCGCGCTGCTGCGGCGCGTTAGTGCAACTAACCTTTTGATCCACCTATGTATCAGGGGCTTATGAAATCATCCTCAATATCGCCCCAAACTTCATATCAGGCCATCTTTACATATAACATATCAGGGGTTTTTAACATCACCTTGAATCAAGCTCCAAATTGCACTTCAGGATATCTTCACAAATAATCTCGAGAGCTTAATTAGCATCAACACCGAGCTCGATAGCTGCAGTCGCTTAAGTGCGGCCAGTATCCAGTATTCGGGAGACAGTAGGTTCGAACCCCATTGTCGGCAGGCCTGAAGATGGTTTTCCGTGGTTTCCCCATTTTCACACCATAAAAATGCTGGGGCTGTACCTTAATTAAGGCCACGACCGCTTCCTTCCCACTACTAGCCCTTTCATATCCCATCGTCGCTGTAAGACCTATCTGTGTCGGTGCGACGTAAAGCAACTAGCAAATAAAATAATTAGCATCACCTTGGACAAACATCCAAACACTGGGACAAACACCAATCATATAAATATTTCCCACACGTCCCCCAACACTGCGCAGTACAGAACCTGACGAGCGTAATCTCATTCTTCATCTCATGACTTCATAAAACTGGGCTTCAGATTTACATTGAAATAAATCAAATAGCATCTGTTAATATTATGTGTACCGAATTTCCGCAGTGATATCAACACAGTCTAATTTTACACACATTTTTACGTAGGACAAAGTTAGCCACTGAATCCGTTTATGACGACATTTTATAATTTCCACAAATGTTTACATGACTGATAGTTTTTCACAGACTTTACAGGAGTCCTCATGTAACCATACTTAACCAGCTAGCAATCTCAAGAATATTTAGTTGGAGGTCACTGATTGGGGATTTGAATGAGACTATGGAGTGGTTATGTGGGAAACTGGGAGTGAAATTTCTAGACCCTAATGGGTGGGTAGGAGGTAGGGATCTGCGCTCAGATGACCTTCACTTAAACCGCAGTGGTACGTATAACTTAGGGAATATGTTTATAAGGTAATAGGGAGGTACATTCAGAGAAACGGGGTTGTCTAGGGAGCGGTGATGGGGGTACAGAGATGTGGAAGTCAAGTAGGGAAGACATAAAAATGTTAGTATTGAACTGTAGAAGTACGGTAAAGAAAGGAATAGAATTAAATTTAATAGACATATATTTACCAGGTATTGTAATAGGAGTTGAATCATGGCTGAGAAATGATAAAATTGATGCAGAAATTTTCTCACGGAACTGGAGTGTGTATCGTAGAGATAGGATAGGAATGGTGGGAGGGGGAGTATTCGTTCTGGTGAAAGAAGAATTTGTAAGCTACGAAAAAGTTATAGATGAGAAACATGAAATTCTAGGAATAAGGCTCATTTCTAAACATAATAGACAACTTGATGTCTTTGGAGTGTACAGACCGGGAAGGGTAGCGCTGACACGGATTCAGAATTATTTGATAAGATAATCAGCTATGTGGGACACGACATGGAAAGGAATGTGATAGTAGTGGAAGATCTGAATTTACCACATGTCAGTTGGGAAGGAAATGAAAACGACAGAAATCATGACCGACAAATGGCAAATAAGCCAATATGGGAATGACAGCTGATTCAGAAAGTGACGGAACCAACTAGAGGGAATATCCTGGACGTGGTGCTGATAAAGCCAGACGAGCTCTATATAGAAACCGAAGTAATAGACGGTATTAGTGATCATGAAGCTGTAGTTAATATAAATGTGATAGAAAGGAAGGTTTTAAAAGTGGGTCTATTAGACAGAACCATATGGTTGATAAAGCAGGCATGAGACAGTTTTAAAAGGGTAAATAAGAATGTAAACAGACTCTGGGATGGGTTTAAAGAAATTGTTGAGGAATGTGAAAACAGGTTTACACCTTTGAAGGTGGTAAGGAATGATAAAGACCAACCTTATTATAATACAGAAGTAAAGAGACTAAGAAGGAGGCGCAGATTGGAAATAAATAGAGTTAGAAATGGCTGTGGAAGTAAGGAGAAATTGAAGGAACTTACTAGGAAATTGAATCTAGCAAAGAAGGCAGCTAAGAATAACATGATGGCAAGCATAATTGGCAGTCATACAAATTTTAGTGAAAAATGGAAGGGTATGTATAGGTACTTTAAGGCAGAAACTGGTCCCAAGAAGGGCATTCCAAGAATAATTAATGAACAAGGAGAGTGCGTATGTGCCGATCTTCAAAAGGCAGAAATATTCAGTCAGCAGTATGTAAAGATTGTTGGTTACAAAGAAAGTGTCCAGATAGAGGAGGTGACCAATGCTAAAGAAGTATTAACATTTACATATGATAACAATGATATTTACAATGCGATACAAAATTTGAAAAACTAGAAAAGCGGCTGGAATTGATAAGATTTCTGGGGATATACTAAAGACAATGGATTGGGATACAGTACCATATCTGAAGTATTTATTTGATTATTGTTTGGTTGAAGGAGCTATACCAAATGAATGGAGAGTTGCTATATTAGCCCCTGTGTACAAAGGAAGGGGTGATAGACATAAAGCTGAAAATTACAAGCCAGTAAGTTTGACATGCGTTGCATGTAAGCTTTGGGAAAGCATTCTTTCTGATTACATTAGACATTTTTGCAAAATGAATAACTGGTTCGATAGAAGGCAATTCGGTTTTAGGGAAGGTTATTCCACTGAAGCTCAACTTGTAGGATTCCAGAAAGGTATAGCAGATATTTCGGATTCTGGAGGTCAAATGGACTGTATCGCGATTGACCTGTCTAAAGCATTTGATAGGGTGGATCATGGGAGACTACTGGCAAAAATGAGTGCAATTGGACTAGACAAAAGAGTAACTGAATGGGTTGCTATATTTCTAGAAAACAGATCTCAGAGAATTAGAGTAGGCGAAGCTTTATCTGACCCTGTAATAATTAAAAGGGAAATTTCTCAAGGCAGTATCATTGGACCTTTATGTTTCTTTATATATATAAATGATATGAGTAAAGAAGTGGAATCAGAGGTAAGGCTTTTTGCAGATGATGTTATTCCTGGTCCTTTCCTATCCCATCGTGACCATAAGACCTATCTGTGTCGGTTCGATGTAAAGCAACTTTTAAATAATAATAATAATAATAATAATAATAATAATAATAATAATAATAATAATAATAATAATAATAATAATAATAATAATAATAATTCCGTCACTGAAAATCTTCGATGAGTTAGTGCGACGTTAAACAAGTAGCAGAAAATATTTTACGTTCCACTAACCACTATTCACAGTTTTCGGAGATGCCGAGGTGCCGGAAATTTTCTCGCCGGATTTCGTTTTTGTCATAGTAAATCTAGCGATACGAGGCTGACTTATTTGAGCATCTTGAAATACCACCGGAATGAGCCAGAATCGAACCTGCCAAGTTGAGCTCAAAAGTCCATTATATTTTAGGTTAATATACAGACATAAAGCCATGAAGGCATTTGGAGAAATGGAAGGTATGGGATTCCACTGCCCGTAACCTCGGCCTTAACAAGTAGTGCAATAGAGTCCTACCTCCATGAGTTAACCGATTGCTCATTGATGGTGTAGGGTGAGTGAACCTCTGGGTCATACTCTATGTCTCTCCAGATGTGGAAAATTTGTTTCTAAATTTATGCCCTTTCGGGTGAAGTGAGCACGCCTTTATCGTCTCCGCTAGGCAGCCCTTGGTTAATTTACACGCGTACTTAATTGTACGCTTTACCGTTATACGCATTCATTTTGTGTTTTGGACAACGCTCTCAGCCATATAATTGAACATTAGGAGAGGATATACCTTACTTGAGTATTTTTAAACACCACATAATCATGTTCTAATGGTGTATCTTTGCTCGACATTTACCTACTTTCTCGATGTTGTTTTTTTAAGCTGACTTCTGTCACCTGAAGCGTAAATAAGATTTTGTTTCGGTCTTCACTTCGCTGATTGCGCTGCAAAGTAAACTGTCTTGTTTATTCATGACAGAACTAATGAGATGAATCCGCCGCTGGACGAGCAGCAAATTGAGTTTCTACATCTGCCTCCCGTACCGGCCACCATGCACGCGTGCCGTGAATTCTTTTCCCAGGGTAACGAAATAAAAAAGTTTACAGAGTAACGTAAACCAGTTATCCTCGTTAAGAAAAAATGTCGTTAACAACTGTATGTGACTGTCCTAAATGTGTTCAAATGTTCTCCCTCTTCAGTTGTATTTTAACAAGGACTGGTCAATTCTAGGACTATATACACGGGATTAATGGAATGTTTCTTGGAGATGTTTAACTCTCATAACGTAATACAACCGCACGTTAACATAAATGACTACAGATTTTCTTCGAGGAGATAGTTCCCTATAAAGCTACGGCTCGTCTAAAACCAGTGTTTCGTGGCATGGGTTTGTATTCATATAAAATCAATATACTGTATGTTCTACTTTTGAAAGCCATCACTTATGTTCATCGGGCGAATATTTCTTTGACCACATGCAGCGACCTCAACAACATGAATAATCTCAGAAACATGGAAACCAAACCAAACCTTAATACGTTACAGTAGTCACGGGCCTTGGTATACCAAGCGACCGAAATCCTAAAGAATACCAAGTGACATGTGATCAGCTCGACAAATCCTCTCGGACGTTATCCTTGGCTTTCTAGATCGGAGTCTCTATCTCAGTATCAGACAGCGCCTCAATTGTTCTCACGTAGGCTGAACAGATCTCGAACAAGAAGACATCCGTCACCTGGACAGGAATCGAAACCGGAGCCTCCTGGTAAGAGGAAGGCTCGCTACCCGTAGACCAAGGAGGCGGCAAAACATGGAAACAAGATATTTTATTGCAAACCGAGAGGTCAGTTGAAGAATTAAATCCACATCATTTTCAATTTTTCCTGCTGCCACTAATGAGATGTGAATTCAGAATTAGGCATAAGAATGGGATTCAACAAACATTTAGAGAGCATAGCATCAGCCATGCGGAAGAAAAGACTTATCTTCTACAATCAGAATGGGCAACAAGAGACTGACCTCAAGAATCAACAGCCTTTCTAGAAGGAAGGAGCCAAATGCTAAATGGACGAAACTGGTTAGAAGAGACTTAGAATTTTAAAAAATTGATCCCTAAGATATATTCAACGGGGATAAATTTAGAATGCTGATCAGAACATCTGACATTTATCAGTCACTGACAGTTAAAACACTGCGTCCTGGAGTTGGAGTGAAGTGGACTCAGGAAAGGAAAGCAACCCACAGCGCAACGGTGAACGAATACTGGGCTAAGAAGAACCTCACCAGAGTTAGGAACCTAGTAGTTCAAGGGGCCTCAACGAAACAAGAAGAATAAACTGGTGGTGTACACTTCAACGCTCGTTATTGCAACAATAGTGAACGGTTGGTAGGAGTGCTTAGGTGTGTTACACACACACACACACACACACACACACACACACACACACACACACACACACACACACACACACACACACACACACACACACACACACACAGACAGACAGTGATTTTTAAAATGATCTGCATATCGAAACTTGTTCCTGGATGAGTAGACCCTAAGATTTTAGACACACACACACACATACACTTTTATTTTCGCTTCTCTAACTGTTATCAGGATGAGTGAATAGGTGATTTACAGTGCGTGTTTTGGTGCAATGCAAAGTTACTCCATTTTTATGCAAATGTCAAACTTGCAAAATCTTGCGTACATTGCGTACACAGCTCGGTAACTAACGCATTTTCGAAGCCTGAAGTACTGTATACTGTGCAAGTGACACAAATTCTTTCGTGAGGGTTGAGCAGTAACTTTTAACTTCACTCATATCCTTCGTCCCAGAATCAGCACTAAATCAAAGAACATTTCAGAATTCAATACCTTCTTCACCACTGCACACGAAGAAGTGTTCGTGAAAACTGTGCAGCAAGTGTAAGTTACCGAAGCGTTTCAAAAGACACAAAAGTTCGATCCGAAACCTCCTCCTTCTCCAGGATAACGCTAGGCCCCACATTGTTGCTTTTACGAAAGCCAATTTGGAAGAAGCGCAATAGACAGCTTTCTATCAAACACCCTCTAATCCAAAATGTCACCACATAACTGCCATTTGTTAGAACCTCTGGTAAGTAATTGATGGAAATACATTTTTTAACGTCTAGACAGTTATTTTAAATCACAGTAAACCAAGCGAGTTGCCCTTGCAGTTAAGGCCGCACAGCTGTGGGCTAGCATTCGGGATATAGTGGGTTCGAACCCCACTGCCGACAGCCATGAATACGGCTTTTTGTGGTTTCCCATTTTCACACCAGAGAAATGCTGAGGCTCTACCTTAATTAAGGCAACGGCCGCATTCTTCCCACTCCTAGACCCATTTCCTATCCCACTGTCACCACGAGACCTATTTGTGACGGTGCGACGTAAAAAAATTGCAACAGAAATAACAACTATTAATTTTAATCATTTTAATGTATATTTCAATATCAATGAAATGTACCGCTCGTTGTCTGAATGGTCAGCGTACTGGCCTTCGGTTCAGAGGGTCCCGGGTTCGATTCCCGGCCGGGTCGGGGATTTTAACCTTCATTGGTTAATTCCAATGGCCCGGTAGCTGGGTGTTTGTGCTGTCCCTAACATCCCTGCAACTCACACACCACACATAATACTATCTTCCACCACAATAACACGCAGTTACCTACACATGGCAGATGCCGCCCACCCTCATCGGAGGGTCTGCCTTACAAGGGCTGCACTCGGCTAGAAATAGCCATACGAAATTATTATTATTACTGAAATGCAATGTGCTGCAGGAACTACTACTGCGTTTCCCGTTACAGGAGTTCATGAAGGTTCTGTTTCCAATCCGTTACTGTTTACTGTAAGGAAAGAGGCACAATGGTCGATAATGTTCGCTGATGACGTGGGGCTCTGTACAGAGACAAAGAAGAAAGCCGGGAAATGGTTGGAAGAATGGAGGAAAGGACTGGTTTCCGAATTTTCAGCCGATCACTTCTTGAATCGGGAAGTGAATATTCTGCAAATACACTATTTATCTTTAGGAGAAATGCTGTAGGTGAGACGTTAGGAGTAGTGATGGGCAGAAAAACGCCCAACTGTTTGGAGAAAACAGTTTTCGGGTGGAAAACGAACGAACTGTTTTTAAAAGTTCCACCAAACTGTTTTTCCTTCAATACAGTCCACAGTTTGTCTTTCACTGTTCGCTAGTGAGTAGACACTGATGTAACCTTGAACCTACCCGCGCGTTCGGAGCTATTCGGCCTGAAATCGGCATTGCTCGGTACTTAACGACTCCCATTCCCTCGCTGTCAAATCGACTGTTTGTCTCGTATTTAGTTGGCAGTGAGCCAAGAGCTGTTTGGAAAAGCAACTTTTAGCCGTTGAACAGTTCTTCAACGTTTTTGCTTATTGCTGGTTGCGGGCTGTTGGCGGGTGATGTACCGGTGTTCTCAAGCCCGTTTTAAAACGGAACGGTGTTAAGTTTGCCGAGTGCTGAGCGAGGCGAGTTGTTTTACAACATGTCAAAACGAAGCGAGGTGTGGAATTATTTCACGAAAAGTGACAATGATAAGGCGCTTTGCACTATCTGCAAGCAACTTATTTCTTACAAGTCAACTATTACAAATTTGAAAGGACATTTGCAAAGAAAACATATAGCAATATATACTGAGCTAACGTGTCATAGTGTTAAGGAAATACCTTCAGCGGAAAAACGACCAACTAGGCCTACAGAAGATAGAGAGGAACCTAGTATTAGCACTAGCAGGCCTGATAGCGAAGCCTCGACTGCTGATTCATGTGTTGCGCCTAAAAGACAAAGATTAATTAGGTCTTACGTCACTAATAATGTTTCATCTGCCCAAAAGAAATTAATTGATCGTGACTTACTTGATTTATTTATTTTAGATTATCAGCCCTTTAGTATTGTTGAGGATAGAGGGTTTTCTAAACTTATGAAGTGGATCCCTGGCTATGAATTACCTGGTAGAAAGACTATTTCAAATGTGATGGTTCCAGCACTCTATCATCAACAGTTTTCTTTAATAAGAGAGACAGTGAAGAATGAAGCAGTGAGTGTGTGCATAACAACTGATTTGTGGACATCGTTAGTTGCAGAGAGTTACATTGCCGTAACAGCGCATTACATTACGAAAGAGTTTTCCTTCAAGACGGTTTTACTGAAGTGTTCTAGTTTTTCTGGAAGCCATACGTCTGTTGCGTTGGCAAACGAAATTAAGTGCATACTATCCGATTGGAAGCTGCATGACAAAGTTAATTTTTCAATTTCTGATAACGCTAGTAATATAACAAACGCGTTTGAGGAAATTCTGAAGTGGGAACACTATGGCTGTTTTGCTCATAAATTAAATTTGATTGTCCAGGGTTCTCTTCAGGACATGCAAGTCACCATTGAGAAAATCAAAAAAGTTGTCAGCTACTTCAGGAGAAGTTCACTAGCAAGCGAAAAACTACTGAAGTACCAGATATCAAGTGGACATACAGTGCCTAAACGCCTTTCCCAAGACGTCACGACGCGCTGGAATTCAACTTTTTATATGTTGCGTCGATTTGTAGAACTCGAAGAAGCTATCAGGGCCACTATTGCTCTGCTAGATAAACATCTGCCCGTAATAACTGGCGAAGAGTGGCAAGCTTGTCGTCAACTTTGCAATGTGCTAGCTCCGTTTGAAGAAATGACTAATTCTCTGAGTGGAGAAGCATATATGACTGGAAGTTCTGTGATTGTGGTCGTCAGGTGCCTGAAAGGTATTTGCGAAAAACTCGGGCAATCAGCCGAGTTCACAGAAGGAGTGAGGGCCGTAATTGCTAGCCTTATTAAAGGGTTAGGAGAAAGGTTGTGGTTACTCCAACCACTACTCTTATACTTACATCTCCTTCACACAATATTAATAACATTTGTTTGAGCGCCAGTTGCTTTTTTAAGAAAAACAACAAAATTCGGTAGAGCATACCTCTTATATCAATTATCTCAAGGCGTGAGGTGATAAACTCACATATTTGGCAATATACAGGGATATGGATCAGGACAATATTAAATTACTGTTGCATTTCCACAATTGAGGATTGTACATGGAACTGGAATCACTTATTATAATTAAAATAAAACTGAGTTTATGACTATAATTTACGTCACAATGAACAATCATTGACGTCTTTTAATTTAACACAAGAAATATATCGTGAGATTTGCGGTATTAAGAAAAGGAAAATTTAATCTAAACAAAAAAAGCTATTGGCATGAACTTGAAGTGAGATGTGATATCGCCGCTGATTACACTCTTCTTCATGTTATGAATGCATAACATGGCTGATGCTTTAATTACCTGTAGTCTGCATACACCGCTGTTGAACTTGAAATTCTTGGGAAAACCTGTGAGCTGAAGTCGGGAGCCGTCTGCTGTAATCTTCTTATGTCACAAGGAGTTGGCCTACATACCATGTACGCGTGTAGGGAGCTCCAATGTAATTACGTCCACTCAATATATTATAAGAAATTGTAAAATATTCTTGAAGCACCTTGTGAAGTCCATCCTCACAAGAAGATGATGTTTCTTTATCAGCATAGTACCCGTCTCTGCTCGGATACAACCACCACTTGTAGACCTCCTCGATTATTACTTTTTCAAACACAACTCTTAGCTCTGACCATCACACTAAGACCACTTCTTCCATTTGATACATCTGACTGTTACATATGATCTGCACGATATCAACTGCTTATGAACTGAGTAAGAACAGAATACCTCTCCCCACCGTCGCCTTGACTTTATATCACCTCGCGATGACGACTCATCTCCCCACTCACTGTTCATCCCTTCCACTTCCACATACAGTAGCTGGCGAATACTGACACTTGGTCGCAATCACGTGTCCACGCACTGATGTCATCAGTCATGTGTCGTCTAAGCGTACCCAAGCGGTCCGAGAATGACTATACCGAATGCGTCACCGGGAAATCTCCTTGTACACAACATTCCCAGTTAAACATAGCCTCGATTGCAAAATACTATGCCAGCTCATCTAGCCAAAGTTACAAGCCACAGCATGACAATATGAAACCAACAAATCTCACTTACTACCATACAGAATAATTACAAACATATTCACTTAACCTATGATGAAATACAATAATATACGCGATACCTAATTATTACAGTCTAATTGATGAGAAACAGAATATATAAAATCTAATGAATCAGGTTAATAATAATAATAATAATAATAATAATAATAATAATAATAATAATGATAATAATAATAATAATAATAATAATAATAAATACTGAATGTAATCTGTAACCCTGTTGTACGGTTACAGAACGCCTCCCTCATGAAATAATCGATTAAATGAATCGATTGATTCATGAAATATCTACACAATCACCTGAAATCGAGTACACCATAGATACATGTATAAAAATGCCCTTTACAAATTTGGGTACATAGTATCATCCATCTGGATGTTCGTTGTTACACATATGAAACATTGATCAATTATCATTTTCACTTTGATTATACAGTATTATTTACATACATATTACATTTCTTTCTCACTTCTGTCGTTTCAAACGTTCATTGAGTGTTCAAAAGTAATTCTCGAAGACATTTCATTATATACACAGTCTCCAAGCACTGGAGTTTGTTGCACTGCCATGCTTCACTTAATATCACAACACACGCTAATTTCACTGAAGTCCTGTTCGCAATGCCAGCTTCATAAAACATGGTGAATTAACATAATGAAAATTAATCAACAAACTCACAAGATATATTTCTTAAGACTTCTTATATTGTATGTGCCTACGATATTTCCTTCCTTGTCTTCTAATGAATAAGCACATTTCCCAATCCGTTTCACTACGGTGAAGTATCCCTGATATAACAAGAAAAACTTAGAAAATTGACCAGCTTCTGCTGATGACGGGAGTGACACTCTGAGTAAAACCTTGTCACCAAGTTCAAATTCATCCAGTATAGTCTTACAAAAATTACCATGCACAATCTTACCGTGTTATCCTTTTTAGGTATAATAACAAGTGGATTTAAATTAGGACTACATGATGGTTCAATTATATTATAATCTAGCATAATGTCAATCTGCTCTTCAACAGCGCTAGCGTATTTTAACGGAATGGGATATTTCGGTCCTACAAAAGTTGAGTTATCAATAACATTAAATTTGTGTTCGTAAAGATGTGTTCTACCAGGCCGATCGCTAAAAACATCACTATGTGATATCAATAATTCACACAATTCGTCCTTCTGACTTTCCGCTAAATTACATTTCTCCACTGTCTCATACAATTCATCTCTAGAATCTCTCTGTATAGACACATGGCAGACATCAATATTTTTCTTCATATTAGGAATTTCACAAGATCCTTCCGTACTAGAACACACTTTATTCGCACTAATTTCTGACAAAACATCATATGGTAAACTGACTTCCCTGCTACTCTTTCCCCAAATAAGATTGACATTACACAGATCAAAATTTAATTTAGCCTTGTGACACGTTAACCAGTCGGTACCTAAAATAACGGCATAAACTAAATTAGGCACTACTAAGCATGGTTGGAAAATACATTCTCCACTTATGCTAATGGGGACAGCTATTTGTTTATTCACTCTTTGAGACTTGTTTCCAACAGCTGTTACGATGAACGTATTCCTCACTGGAATTTCCGCTACCTCATACTTCTCTCTCAAAACATCCTCATACAGCTTGGAATTTACACATGACTTCTCACTACCAGAGTCCAACAAAATCTTAACTTTTCTGCCCCATATCAGCAGTTCAGTCGTCGGTGTAACAGTAACACTACTTAAATTATCCTCATTACATAATATAAGATCACTTAACAAATCTTGCCTTATATCTAAATTTAAATTACACTTATAAAATTTATTGTCTACGATTAAGTCGTCACTTAAAATATTTGAATTATTGCTACTTAGGTCACAATCATGTTCACTTACAACTATAGGCTGGTCGACATTAACATACTTATCTACCTTATACGTGAACTCACCATTTACGGACTGTCTCAGTGACCTGTTTATACAGTCCGTTGCGCGTTTAAAGTACTTGGTTCGGTTACGACTTGTTGGTTACACACCTCAGTCGGCCTCCCCTGTTGCCTATTTCCTCTAGCGTCATTATTATTATTATTATGGCCTGTATTCTCTCGCCTCCCAGCTTCTGGTTGATTACCATAATCACGCCTCCCAGTCCTGAAATTTTCCGAACTATTCTGATAATTTCTCTCCCTGTGGAAATTATTATTATGTCTCTCCTGATATTCTCTTCTGTAGTTACGATTATTCATAGTCCTGTCCTGATTATTAGATTGGTTACCCCTTCCTTCTACAGTCCTATTTAATGTCCTACTATGATTCAAGCTACTACCTAAAGCATCAAAACTTTCCAACAAAATCTCCATTTCCTTAATAGTCTCCACTCTTTGCATACAAACAGCTTCTCTTATTCTATCGGGATAGTGCTTAGCCATAAGTCTAACTATATCAGCCTCAGGTCCAATACATTCTAAATTTCTCCACACCAAAACATGAGCCAAAAAGTATTCAGTCATTCTAACACCCTCGTTAGAATTATACCTGCCAAACATTACTCTCTCTCTCTCTCTACTCTGAACACCTTCACTCCAAAATTTAGCCATGAATTTCTCCTTAAATTCAGTTAGACTAGACATCGAGCTTTTATATACTTGAAACCAAGACTTAGTCTGTCCTACGAAAGCATTAGATAAGATCTCCAATACAGTTTCCCAGCTAATAATATTGTCTCTTAATTGAACAGCAAATTTCTTCTCTACTACTCTCATAAATTCCATCGGGTTAAATTCTTTCCCAGAAAACTTAGGTAAGTCATGATCTCTAGTGATTAAACCATTATTTACAATTATTTCGCGTACATTTCTACTATCACGCACTTCTTTCTGGAGTACTCTCTGGCAACTCAGAAATTTTTCTTCCAATGTTTCCTCAGCCTTTTCTTCAATTTTTCTTAACTTCTCCTGTAATTTTTCTTCCGATTCTCTCACCTTCTGTGATAATGATTTTTGTTCACTCTCTAGATCACCTACTTCTCCAAGTTTTCTTTCCACCTGTTCTACCCTACTAATACATTTCCTAGTTTCTTGCCCCACTGTATTGGTTATCTTTTCAAACCTTTCTTCTACTAACTCATTGATTTCTCCTTTATTAGACTCGATCTTGGCGCCTAATTCATCAATCTGTTTGATGCATGTCTCACTAATTTGCTCGATTTCAGTATGGAGATTGCTCCGACCCAATTCCATCTCAGCTCTGATGTCACTACACTCCCTATTTACCTTACTTTCTAAATTATTAATTTGCTTACTTATTTCTAACACCTTATGATCTATCTTATTACTAACATCATCAATCTTCTTATTAATACTATTTATGACCTTACTCTGAGCTTCAATTTTCCCACTCATAATATTATTCTGAGATTCAATTTTCTCACTAATGACCGCTTCAATTTTCTCACTCATAATATTATTCTGAGATTCAATTTTTTCACTAATAACCGTTTCGATTTTCTCACTCATAATAATATTCTGAGATTCAATTTTCTCACTAATGATATTATTCTGCTCAGTTATTTTGGACATCAGCAAATTAAATAAACCCAGGTCAATCACCCCTTTACTTTGATCTTGCGTGACAGCGTTTTCCTCAGTTTCTACTATTTTCTGACTTTCAGTAGGTCCCACCTTAGTCACCAACTTCCTATTTATGTTACCACCTTGGATTTCCTTGGACACAATAACCTCAGCCTCATCACCTGACTGCATATTGCTATCCTTGTCCATCTTCGGTTTCCTACTAATTTTTCGCGATCTCAAAGCTATTTCCCCTTGCACTTCCTTTGACATTACCCCTTAAATACAAACTTCAACAAAATGACCTTCCTAACATTACTCGGTGAATTTAACATGTGCGTACTCATTAAAAGAACTGATCCATGTATATTGCCATTCAGAAACACTTTTTCTGAACCTTTCGAGTCCCACGTTGCTGGCGACACGTTGTGGTTACTCCAACCACTACTCTTATACTTACATCTCCTTCACACAATATTAATAACATTTGTTTGAGCGCCAGTTGCTTTTTTAAGAAAAACAACAAAATTCGGTAGAGCATACCTCTTATATCAATTATCTCAAGGCGTGAGGTGATAAACTCACATATTTGGCAATATACAGGGATATGGATCAGGACAATATTAAATTACTGTTGCATTTCCACAATTGAGGATTGTACATGGAACTGGAATCACTTATTATAATTAAAATAAAACTGAGTTTATGACTATAATTTACGTCACAATGAACAATCATTGACGTCTTTTAATTTAACACAAGAAATATATCGTGAGATTTGCGGTATTAAGAAAAGGAAAATTTAATCTAAACAAAAAAAGCTATTGGCATGAACTTGAAGTGAGATGTGATATCGCCGCTGATTACACTCTTCTTCATGTTATGAATGCATAACATGGCTGATGCTTTAATTACCTGTAGTCTGCATACACCGCTGTTGAACTTGAAATTCTTGGGAAAACCTGTGAGCTGAAGTCGGGAGCCGTCTGCTGTAATCTTCTTATGTCACAAGGAGTTGGCCTACATACCATGTACGCGTGTAGGGAGCTCCAATGTAATTACGTCCACTCAATATATTATAAGAAATTGTAAAATATTCTTGAAGCACCTTGTGAAGTCCATCCTCACAAGAAGATGATGTTTCTTTATCAGCATAGTACCCGTCTCTGCTCGGATACAACCACCACTTGTAGACCTCCTCGATTATTACTTTTTCAAACACAACTCTTAGCTCTGACCATCACACTAAGACCACTTCTTCCATTTGATACATCTGACTGTTACATATGATCTGCACGATATCAACTGCTTATGAACTGAGTAAGAACAGAATACCTCTCCCCACCGTCGCCTTGACTTTATATCACCTCGCGATGACGACTCATCTCCCCACTCACTGTTCATCCCTTCCACTTCCACATACAGTAGCTGGCGAATACTGACACTTGGTCGCAATCACGTGTCCACGCACTGATGTCATCAGTCATGTGTCGTCTAAGCGTACCCAAGCGGTCCGAGAATGACTATACCGAATGCGTCACCGGGAAATCTCCTTGTACACAACATTCCCAGTTAAACATAGCCTCGATTGCAAAATACTATGCCAGCTCATCTAGCCAAAGTTACAAGCCACAGCATGACAATATGAAACCAACAAATCTCACTTACTACCATACAGAATAATTACAAACATATTCACTTAACCTATGATGAAATACAATAATATACGCGATACCTAATTATTACAGTCTAATTGATGAGAAACAGAATATATAAAATCTAATGAATCAGGTTAATAATAATAATAATAATAATAATAATAATAATAATAATAATGATAATAATAATAATAATAATAATAAATACTGAATGTAATCTGTAACCCTGTTGTACGGTTACAAGGTTCAAGAACGTTGAACACAACAGCACCTTTGCCTTATGCACTTTATTAGATCCACGCTATAAAGACCACGTTTTTCAGGACCCTGCGGCACTAGATAACTTCAAAAAGAGGGTGCGTAATTTGGTAGTAGACTTAATAGAGAGAAACGCCCAGACCAGCGAGAAGCAGAATATTGACATTCCGTCCTCCTCACTTCCATCTACAACTGGTGCATTTCAGCCCTCTTGTCCAATAAGCGCTTGGAGCATTTTCAACGACATTATTGGAGATAAACGTCCTCAAACCAGCCCTCTGTCACGAGCCAACAAGGAACTGGATTTGTATTTGAAAGATGACATTTTACCTCGTGTAAACGAAGCAGGGGAATCTAATTGCCCCTTAGATTGGTGGAAAAATCACCAACATGTGTATCCCAATTTAGCACAAATATTCGTAACAAAGTGTAACATAGTGGCCACTTCAGTGCCCTGTGAAAGACTTTTTTCCCGAACTGGACTGATTATTAATGAAAGGAGAACAAGGCTGTCATCAAGAAAGGTAGAAATGTTGATGTTCCTCAATGTAAATACGAAGAGTTAGTGCTTGAGTATTTTTCATAACGGGTACCATGTGAACAGAATAATAAAGTGTAGCATAGTGATCACATCAGTGCCATATTGAAGACCTACTTTCCCAAACTGGATTGGTAATTAATGCAAAGCTCTCACAAAAAGAGGTTGAAATATTAATGTTCCTTAATGTAAATATGAATAATTAATTTTTAAGTGTTTTCCTAATATTGTGCATCTTATGAATACTCTCGTTTTTTTGTGTGTATTTATCACTGTTATCTATAACATTCTGTAACTTCTATTTTTTAAAGTAGTTCTCGTTGAACAATAATCTTATAATGGTATATGATGAACATAGACACTGTATAATAATACTGCTATAGATACTTCACTAATAACAGACTGGTTAACAAAAACTCCGGGTGTGTGGAACCGTATCGATGAGCAGACCGCCGCGATCACAAAACGCTAATGTCAGTTGATAGCCTAATGATAAGTGAATGTCTTTACCAGGGGCGTAGCCAGGGGGGGGGGTTACTGGGGGTTAGAAACCCCCCATTGAACTTTCACAAAAAGAAAATAAATAGAAACTGACAGTAAACAATAAACTTCTTTTATGTGATCAAGATAAACTCCCTGCAATCTACTGCTTGTTGAGAGTGTTTGCCACCCTACCTGTCACCACTGCAGCCAGTGAGAGATCATTTTCAACATTAAGACGCCTTAAAACCTACCTCAGAAATACCACAAGTGAAAGTCGACTCAACGGGTTGGCTCCCTTGAACATTCACAGAGACATAGTTGTAAAACCAACAGATGTGTTAAATTTATTTTCTAGGAAGCCTCGAAAATTAGATTTTAGATTGTAAACTGAACATACCGTTTGAGATAAAACTGCTGACCTCGATCATATTGTTCTTGTTCTGTATTTTAAAGTAAGAATTTTGTAGTGTATTGCAATCTGAATATCACATACAGTAATTCACTCTTGTATCAGTATCCTTATGACAGTCATGCATGCGCGTACCAGACACGCACAAGTACAAGCACTTTCATTATGTTATATCTTAATTTTGTAACTGTAACCCCCCCATTGGCCGATCCTGGCTACGCTACTGGTCTTTACAGACTATATCCTTTGCTTAACAATGGAGTCTTCACTCGTCTTATCGTTCTTCCCTATATCCTTCATACAGGTATTTCGTCAGCCTTCAGCTTGTGCTGTCTGCTTAGACATTACGAAACAAGTTAGATTGAAAGGTGGTGAAATATCTCATTTCCTATCCCGCAGCCCCCTTGTGCATGTGACTCACTCGTCCTTCACTTTCTCGTTATGAACGAATGACCTGTTGTATTCAAACTGTTTGCGAAAACAGTTGTTTTTAACAAACAAACAGTTCGTTGGCGTTTTCCTAAAACAGCAGAAATGACCACCACTAGCTTTAGGAGTCGAAGAAATGGCGATTTGTTTGAACGGGTGGGTATCCTTAGCTCAGTATGAAATTAGTTCCGATGTTTCAATGGTGGGAACGTCCGGCTCCACGGCTAAATGGTTAGCGTGCTGGCCTTTGGTCACAGGGGTCCCGGGTTCGATTTGCGGTAGGGTCGGGAATTTTAACAATAATAGGTTAATTTCGCTAGCACGGGGCTGGGTGCATGTGTCGTCTTAATCATTTCATCACCGATCTCGATAGCTGCAGTCGCTTAAGTGCGGCCTGTATCCAGTATTCGGGAGATAGTGTGTTCGAACCCCACTGTCGGCAGCCCTGAAGATGGTTTTCCGTCGTTTCCCATTTTCACGCCAGGCAAATGCTGGGGCCACGGTCGCTTCCTTCCCATTCCCAGCCCTTCTGTCCCATCGTCGCCGTAAGACCTATCTGTGTCGGTGCGACGTAAAGCACTTTGCAAAAAAAAAAAAAAAAAAATCTTCATCACGACGCGCAGGTTGCCTAGGGGTATCAGATCAAAAGACCTGCAGTTATAAGAAATCTTATAAATAAAGCGTAGGGGGTTCGCTCTCTGTAATGCCATTTATTTCGCCATATTTTGATATATTTATCCGATTTAGGTCAACTCAAGGTCGCATCAGTAGCTTTTAGCTTTCGTGTCTGTTTGTTCCACCATCACGGGTAAACGGCTGAATAGATGTCGACTGAACTTCATATTAAAGTCTACTCATCCAGGAGCAGGTTTCGATATTCATATCATTTTAAAATCACTGAATAGACTGGGGGTTTATACAAAGAACAGAAGAGTTTTTTCAGTGCTCTCTTACACTATTGATTATATCTCGACCAAATGTCATATTTAGTCTACTCATCCATGAGCAGGTTTCGATATGCATATCATTTAAACTCAATGAACAGACTGGAGGGCTTTTTAGGAAGATCAGAAGAGGTTCTTTTTTCAATTTTCTCTTACACTATTGATTATATCTCGAACAAACTTCATATTTTACTCATCCAGGAGAAGGCTCCGATGTGCATATCACTTAAAATCACTGAGTTATGAGCTTGCGTTCGGGAGATAAGTGGTTCAAACCCCATTGTCGGCAGCCCTTAAGATGCATATACGTGGTTTCTCA
This sequence comes from Anabrus simplex, assembly GCF_040414725.1. Lineage (NCBI taxonomy): Eukaryota > Metazoa > Arthropoda > Insecta > Orthoptera > Tettigoniidae > Anabrus > Anabrus simplex. The sequence continues at coordinate 1,359,573,745 of NC_090265.1, forward strand.
TTTTCAAACCAGGTAAATGCTGGTGCTGTACCTTTATTAAGGCCACGGTCGCTGATTACCATTCCTGGCCATTTCCTATACCATCGTCACCAAAAGATCTGTCTGTGTCGATGTGACGTAAAGCCAATTGTAAAAAATAAATCACTGAGTAGACTGGGGATTGATAGGAATACCAGAGGAGTTTTTCAATTTTATCTGACACTATTGATTATATCTCAATCAAACTTCATATTTAGAGTGTACTCGTCCAAGAACAGGTTTCGATATGCATACCATTTAAAAATTAGGAAGACCAGGCGAGTTGTTTATCAATTTTCTCTTACACTATTGATTATATGTAAGATCTGTAGACTATATGTGAAACACTCCTTCATTTAAAAAAATGTTATGTACATGTACATTGTAACGTTCCGGTGTATACCAAGTGTATGCGTAAGTCTTTTCGGGTTTCACTAAGAGATGGCGCCAGCGAACAGTACGCAGCGTATGAATTTGACACTGAGCCCTTATTGAAGTGCTCATTTAATTGCTTAATCATTTATTGAGAGTACAGTGAATATTTTATTTAGACTTGGTAACTTGCAGTGACCAAGGCATATGTTTCACAATTTCGACGGGAAGTCTGGTGCTGAGGGTCTGCTGTCCGCAAGCTAAATTAAGAAAGAGGGGTTGGTAGATGACGCGCATATGACCTACATGTGCATGCTTGAGAACAAGGAAATGACAGGAGACAATGGGAGAGACCAATGGACCACATTTCGAAAGCCCGACACGAGGCTAGAATGTCTTACGACATGAGTTTAAAGTAAGCGTAAGTGACGCGATGATTTGAACAAAGCTAGCATAATTCCTATATTGGCAATGTGTTAGTTAAAACGAGAGATGTGCCCTGAACGAGCGCGTTCCTCGAGCATAGGACAACAACTGTGGAGGTAAATTAATAAAAGTGACTAGCGCATGTGTTAGCTATTCAGTTTGGCAGGAGTATTCGAAGTAGTCGAGTTGACGAGAAGAAGTGTCTACTTACCACGTGTGCGACGTTAGAGAAGTCAGGTATTATAAGTCTCGTTCTTGTATTGGGACATTAAGCTAGTGTTATCATGCCCCATTTATATTTGTATAAGATTTGGCAACTTTAGGCCATGTGATATGTTATGTGTTGATGGCGGATTACTGTACTGCTGAGCGCTACGAATTTACACAATCCTGTTGGTTTAATGTTAACACCATACATAATTTACTCGTGGATATGCACTAATTCACACTCAGAATTATTATAATACGTATTCCTCATAACTTGTGCGGCGCCCTCAAAACTGTTAATTCCACATGTCACGGCAATAGCATCGGCCATTGTTGCTAGGTATGCACGATACAGTCCAGACCGGACGAGACTTCACATCAGAGCAGAGCAGGATCGACTCTTCTTCTTCTTCTTCTTCTTCCTCATCATCATCATCTTCTTCCTCTTGTTTACTTTTTGGACATCGTAGTAAAATGCTACGTTCAGTCACTGGTTTTCGGGTTAGATATGTTCTACTGGAGGTGCCAACTTAAAAAATTTAGATGCACAGCATAGGGCAAGGGATGCCTTCTTACTGGACTATTTCACAGTGGGAAGAGACTAAATTAATTAATTACTATTTTATTACGGTTATGTTATCTGGACGTTGCACAGAACACTCAGACACAAGGTTCTAAGACTTCACGTCTGTGTGATCCGTCACGACGGCTTACTACAAACGAATTAGACCGGATCACAAAAAAGGGAATAGGATTTTACTGTACATACCTTGTGTGAAAGGAAGACTTTACAATTGGATATTTCTTGCACTTAAAACATAGGTTATTAATTCTGCAATGTGAACCGTCGGATGGTACACTAAACATGAAACATTTAAAGGAAGTTGGTATCCTGATTTGAGTAGGTTGTTTATGAAAGAGTAAAGAAAGCAGTCTGTCTGTGTGTGAAGATGAAACAACTACTCCGGTCGTTGAATGATTCAACAACTGCAGATTCTTCGAAGAATGACATTATGTCCTGTCTAGTATGCCATAAATACTGAAATGTATAGGACATAATAATTCCAGATTTATATACTGTTGAAGTTCTTAAAATAAACTTCAGTCATGATAATAAGTCGTGACTTGACTCTCAGAAGATTCATGGAATGTACATCTTGTCTTTTAAATTCTTCTTAAATTACCTCTGAGTAAATATAAGGGATATGTCCGTGACTCGATCTCCTTTATGAAAATCAGTTCGCTTACTTTTCAAATGACGGAGAAAATTACTGTTTTCTGCGGGCTTTATGCTCTGCAGCCAGTGACGGACACCTTCGCACACCTACAGTTATTTGAAAGATCCACAACGGAAGAAAATCGGAGGATGCATATTATTTCGCTCGGCTTGAAAAATAAACCCACACAATGTAATTGACACCGAGGAAACATGGGGTAGAACTTTTCCCTTTGGTGTCAGTCTGTCTGTCTGGTTATCTATCTGTTTGTATATTCTTAAAAGTGGAAAACTGCTGGACTTATTTCAACCAAACTGCGTACCCATTTGGAATCTACTCACTCAGGATTGTGTTATCAGGTGCAAATGATGTCATGGTAATCACATGGAGATATTCTCAGATATTTTTGTTAATATTAGGTCTGTCAAAAGACCGGATATAACCAACGTTTAAGAATATGCTATTTCCGTTCCTTTATTCCATGTACCTATTTATCGTACGACGGATAATAACGCAGATAATTACGAAAAATTGGATTTTTAGTCCAAATCCCGCGGGGCATGTCGTGCATGTCACTTCAAGGTGGGTAACGGGAAAAACTAAAGAACCATTTTACTCTTTTCGATAGGGCGGATATTAAGGGAAGTATAATCAACATCAGAGCGTCACGACGGTGGTCAGAAATACAATGTGCAACACGAGAACCACGAAGAATTTCGCACAACTTCCGACTAAGAGCTGTACCGTACAAGAAATTTGGAAATCGTCCTCATTCTGTTTCGACCTTGTTTAGCTTCATCATATTTCACGTTAGTACCACGCGCTTTCGTACGAAAATATCACTTTAACATGTTGCATTAAACGTGTTAATAGAACCATGTTACTTCGCATAAATTACCGTGCGAAGGACGGGTACACATGATAGTTTGGAAACATGTGCACTGTGATCGAAGAACAGCCCCTTGCCAGCAACTGTGAGATGCTGACGAATCTGGGTATTTTGGAAGCCACACTTGCTACGAATCGTCCTCAGTTTGATGTAGCGCACAACATTCGAGGATATGCGTAAGATATAACCACAGCTCAAGCCCATCGAGTTGTTGATATCTGAGAACAACTTTTCAAAACTCTCTTTGTGAATTGGTTCTGGTAACGCATAGCGACTTGCTATGAAATACTGTTTCTGTTGCATTATCATCGGAAGCACTAGAAGTAGGCAATTCGTGAAGGTTGTTTTGGGCATACGGTGTTTATCTGCGTTTCATGGAATTTCGAACGTTTTACTTACTTTGAATGGGTCGCGAATTGCTGAGAAGCTGTGCTCTGTTGTAAGCTATTGGATCAGATTTAGGAAATTTTAATCCATAAAAGGCGCTCTATAAAGCAGCAAAATAATGCTCTAGTAAGTCGAGTACCGTAAATAAATTGCAGGAAGTAGCTGGAATGTGATTTAGTACTGTATACAGTGTAGAAGTTCCGCCTTCTAATTTTGGTTTTTTCCCGCGAAGGACCAAACCCTCAGAAAGACTTTAATCAAATTCGAGAGTGATTATTGACAACGAGTTCGAATGCCTCCAGGGAGATCACTGAATATCACGATAACAAACAACAGAAACTCGTGGCGCAACATCCCATTCATTTCGAAAATGATTATCATATTTAAAACAACAATAATAATAATAATAATAATAATAATAATAATAATAATAATAATAATGCCGGGCTGAGTGGCTCAGACGGTTAAGGCGCTGGCCTTCTGACCCCAACTTGGCAGGTTCGATCCTGGCTCAGTCCGGTGGTATTTGAAGGTGCTCAAATGCGACAGCCTCGTGTCGGTAGATTTACTGGCAAGTAAAAGAACTCCTGCGGGACTAAATTCCGGCACCTCGGCGTCTCCGAAGACCGTAAAAGTAGTTAGTGGGACGTAAAGCAAATAACATTGTTATTATTATTATTATTATTATTATTATTAATAAAAATAATTTTTGTAAGTGCTACTCTCGTATTAGACTCCTTAGAGAAAGGACTCCTCATCTACCCTAAAAGAAGCATTCCTAGTGAGTTTGAAATGCTTTTAGGTTCTTCTGTCTCAATAACTTACTTAAATAGGAGCAAAGTAAATGCAAGCAGGAACGACACGAAAAAGAGGATGGGATCTTGAAAATATTACTTCGAAGTAATAACATCGTTTCTGTAGATAATGTAAGGAAATGTCTCCCTTTAGTCTCCAGCGGGTGTTTCTTGCTTATCAAGAATACGATCGTCTACAGGTATCACACCTGAATCCGCATGGTGCACTATACACAAGGAATGAAAGATACAGTGTGCACATAAGCACCTAATCAACGTGAAAATGTAAAAGATAAAGAGTGTCACAGGAGGAGACAGTCTCTTCTTGCAATAGTAAAATTACAATATTACAGCGAGAAACAAGACAAAATCACTATGATCATGCAAACAAACATCAAATTGGCAGGGCAATTACTCTACTCGAAATGAAGGATGATTAGTTAATGAACCTTTTGCATGACAAGTGCGCAAAGCTAGTCCATTATCATGATTAAAGGAAATGCTTGCAGGCAGCCGTAATGCGGAACGAAGTATCTATCTTCATATGATGTGGACCATTCAGCATGGGAAATGACTGTACTATGCAAAAATGTGAGTTATCGTTATTGTTCTTTACACACATAAAATACAGGGGCCGATCAAATATGTGCTAGACATTTTTAGAAAAGTATTAATTAGATTAACGTATGCCTACCTCAAAACACACAGAGCTATTTTTCTACACGATCTCCACCATTGTCTGTAGATTATTTCATCGCACATGCGATTTCTCGATTCCTTATTCATAAACTCATGTATGTAGCTAATTGCACACGGTCTTGTACAACTTTTGGGGGAGATGGTACACGGCAAACCCTTATGGAAGAAGAAAATTCGGATCAATGATCCCACCTAGTGGGACTATTTATAATACAGCTCACTTTAATTAAATTGAATTTACATTTAATTTTAAATTGTTATGGCACACAGTGTACTCAATTTATGAATTGGTATGATTACATGGTTGGGTACAATAGCGGACTTCATAGCCCGGATCCTGCCATGTACGGAAAGATATGAATTATTACTTACCTTTACCACGTTTTCGACCCTGCACTTTGGATAACCCCTACAATACATGATACTGCTATTTGTGTATGCCCGCCCCGAATCAGTGGTACACTTCTGGCTCGGTCAACATAGGAAATACACATGAAACGTAAAGATCAACTGCACAGTATACTGTACACTACATTTTTTTTTACAATCTGCTTACGTCGCACCGACACAGATAGGTCTTAAGGTGACGATGGGACAGAAAAGGGCTAGAGTGGGAAGGAAGTGACCATGGCCTTAATTATGGTACATATCCAGCCTGGTGTGAATGGGAAACCACGGAAAACCATATTCAGGGCTGCCGACAGTGGGGTTTGAACCCACTATCTCCTAGCTGTGCGCCACTAACCGCATGACCAACTTGCTCGGTAGTATACACAAGTGCCAGTCTTCACCTGAAATGGCATATTTCACCGCAGGCTCAACACAGACCATAGGTAGTGACATCCGCTTTATTGTAAACAAGTAATTGAATTACCTTTATGTATACAGTGCTTTTTTACCACTTACAACATGATTACACAGGCCTTACCACATAACGTACTTAGTCCCACAATATTTCACACTTTTTTGATGTATACAGGGTGTATCCGTGATGATGTACAAACTTTCAAGGATAATGGAGGACGGTATATGGAACAATTTGAGATAAGCAACCATATTCCGGACTCGATCGTGTCAAAAGTTAAGCAACATTCTACTCATTTAAGTTCGTTTACCTGCACAAGTTTGACAAGCTGCTCCATTTACAACAAATGTTCGAAATGGCGTCTCCCTGCGTCACTGCAAGCATGGCATCGTTGCACAAGGTTCTGTCGTGCGCGTTCAACTATCCCTGGTGTCGTGTGAACAGCGTCGCAGGCAGCGAGAATTCTTGTCAAGGGATGCTCTTCGGTCTCGACAGGTGTCTCATACACACGGCTTCTCACATGGCCCCTCAAGAAGAAATTAAGTGGGGTGAGATCAGGTGAACGAGCGGGCCACGAAACGAGATCTCTTCTTCCCATCCACTTTGCAGGGAATGTCTGATCCAGGTGTTCACGAACCCTCAGTCCAAAGTGAGGTGAGGCTCCATCATGCTGGAACCATATCCGTTGATGAAGGGCAAGTGGCATGTGTTCCAGGAACGTGGGTAGTACATCTCTGGGCACCACTGTGGACACTGCTGCATTTAGGCGGGGAGGAAGAAGAAACCGGCCTACTACGTAATCATTGACTATGCCTGCCCACACGTTGACTGAAAGTTTGTGGTGATGACTCTTCACAACTGTAGCGTGGGAATTCTCATCGGCCCAAACATGACTACTGTGGCAATTTGGCATTCCGTCTCTGGTTAAACAAGCTTCATCTGTGAACAGCACATACGTAGGAAAGTGAGGATCCACTGCAAGGCGCTGAAAGACCCATTGGCTGGACACGACTCAGCACTTTCTGTGGATGGTAGGGGTTTAGCTGCATTTCACATAATGTTCGCCACACAGTCATATGCGAAATATTCTTTTCACGTGCACTGCTCGAGTGCTGATTACACACGTCTCCATACACGAGAGCAAGCACTGCATCTTCTAAGTCGGGAGTCCGTATAATTCGTCATCCTCCTCTGTCATTGTACTGTGGTACCTATTGCCCTGTTTCACATCATCGTTAGAACAGTCGTGGAAACATGGCTTGAGCTGGATGTATCCTACGTGAATATTTGGTCTTGTACAGCCTCGGCTCTCTGCTGCTTCCATTTGCTTGCTCATACACGTACACCATATCTGCTAGTTCCGTAACCGGGTACAACTCCGTTTAGATAGGGCTGATCAACGTACCAGTTCAACCCGTAAACACAGACTGAAGCCTACAGTACAGACATCACATACCGATCACGTCAGTACACAGTACGCCATCTTCATTGCAGTCGTTGAGTTATTACCCTGGCCTCATCTGCTCGTCGGGATTGTCTCCCTTATTGCACCCTTAGCACATGTAGTGTATGGTACAGTCGGAGGTATCAGACCGATTTTTGCTTTAACTCTTGACTGTCGGCCACAGTGGTGTAGTGGATACGGCGTTTGTCTACTAATCCCAAGTTAATAGGTAAAAAACCCGACTGAGGTCGGTGGCTTTTAAGGATGTTTAAAGGTGGCAACCCCATATCCTTGGCTACGGGCACGTTAAAGAACTACTGCGGGACGAAATTCCGACAACCCGGCGTCTGTTAAGAACGGGCGGACGTTAAACAACTCGTATTATTAATAACGTTTGTCTCGAACGTTTCCGGACTACGGCTCCTTATCTCAAACTGATCTATTTGCCGTCCTCAATCATCCTTGAAAGTTTGTAACATCATCACGGATACACTCTGCATATTAGAACAAGATGCCTTTGCTGGCAGGACCTAGTGTTTCCACTGCACTTTGTCTTCTGGTATGGGTTAGAACAATTTTGTTACTTTGATTGAACTGCCTCCGTCTTATCCTTGGCTTCGACAATATGAAAGTGACCGAGGTATGAGCGATGCTAGTAATACCATCCCTTGCGCGGCCAGTTCCTGCTATGGATGGGGTGAAAATGTTGCTGATTCAGGTGTTGCATTTCAGTAGGCTTGGCAAACTGATATGTAATAGCAACTTCTAGCTTAGTGAGGAAAGCAAAGGGGAACTATCTCATTCCTTATTTCCCTAGCACGCCTCTTCAGTGATGCCTAGGCCATCTATGATGGCTAATGGTGGAGTTGCTGAGGATTCAACTAGCCTTTGGGCTGAGGATTCGACATTAGAACATGCTGTCGCCAGATATCCTGACACGTAAGATATATGCAAAATCGCATATGACAATTGGGACAGTCTGAATCGACTTTCATTTGATGGACTTGTTTACAAACAAGAGGATGAATTGCCCATTGTCTGTGATGCTGAGGTTGGCGTGCATAATGCAAATTGAGAAATCAGCGTTCTTTTCTTAAGACATTCGTTCATTTCTTTATTGGAGAATGGCAGATTGTAGGAATACCTTCTTCTTCTTCGTCTTCCGCTTTTCCCGCACCTGCGAGGTTGCGGGTGCAAATAGCATTGCATATGTGTGTGTGTGTGTGTGTGTGTGGGTGGATTTGGTACTGTTTTACGGCCGGATGCCCTCCCTGACACCAACCCTATATGGAGGGATGTAATCACTATTGCGTGTTTCTCTGGTAGTTGGTAGTGTGGTTTATTGTCTGAATATGAGGAGGAGAATGTTGGGACAGACACAAGCACCACATCCCCATGCCAGAAGAATTAATGGGAAGAGGTTAAAATTCCCTACCCAGCCGGGAATAGAACCCGGAACTTTCTGAATCGAAGGACAGTAAACTGATCATTCAATCAAAGAGTCGGACGGTAGATAGCAGTAATTTGCTAGAAGCAAATGTCTGACCTACAAAAGTACAGCGTCAGACTGAACTCGAAAGTGGAGGAAAGCGCATTACTTGAAATCAGAGTTAAATCATGATTGGGACAGTGGGAGACATACGAGGTAACTCGGGCAAGAGATGTGAAAGGTTAATCCAGGACCGGAGGACCGTGTCTAAGACTCTGGTAGCTTAATGAACATTTCGCAGCTTCGAATTACATTAATTTTGATGTATAATTACCACATAACTCCATGTGCACACCTCTCACATCTTTCATTGCAACGCAAACACACACACAAAAAAAAACGTCACTATATTCCCTGACACGTAAGCCTGTACACTAAGGGTACAACCTCACTCTTTCTCAAGTTTAGAATATAACAGGTTGCCCAAAACAGGGGTTTCTGCGTTCGGAAGGCTTCGACTACGCTCGGTTATGACGTCAGCCAGTTACCCATCGCCAAGGTTAGTAACCTTGACCGCCAGTCTCGCTAAAAGTCTGTGTAGTGTGGGAGTTTCTTTAATATGTGCAAGTGAGTTGCAGTTTTGATTTTATAGTTTCACTAGCTGATGTACCCGTGCTTCGCTACGGGATTCTCAGAAAGACTGACTTGGTGGTTTTCCTAACTGAATTCAACATAGGTCATTACAAAAACGTCAGTAGGAATGTAGCGATTGAAAGGAATGTTATCATATAAAATACTCGTTCAAATGAAAAAAAAAAAAAAAACCCGCACACTTTCTCACCTTCAACGAACAGTACTACGGTGCCGATCTAAGAGTCCAAAGTTCCAGAGCTGGAATAACCACCAGGTCGCAGACTGCCGTGAACACTCCTTTGTCATTATTCCGTTAAATATGCACACTACTCATTCCAATCAGTGGCTCAGAGTAGGGATTGTATAGCTCGAATACTATGATGAACCAGTGTGTTACGTACCAGATATATCAGAAAATGTATGAACCAGAGGAATGGCATGCTAAAGAAGAAAGTTATCTTACACCCCAGCTACTTCCCACCAATATACAGGCAGGCTGTTACAGCCGGTACGACAAGGCGATTTGGCCGTGTGGTTAGGGGCGCGCAGCTGTGAGCTTGCATCCGGGAGATAGTGGATTCGAACCCACTGCCGGCAACCCTGAAGACGGTATTCGGGAGATAGTGCTTCGAGCCCCACTGTCGGCAGCCCTGACGATGGTTTTCCGTGGTTTCCAATTTTCACACCGGGCAAATGGCGGGACTGTACTTTAATTAAAGCCACGGCCGCTTCCTTCCGCTTCCTAGACCTATCCTATCCTATCCCATCGTCGCCATCAGACCTACCTGTGTCGGTGCGATGTCAAGCAAATTAAAAAAAAAAAAAACCCTCGGTACGCTGCAGTAATCCTATCTATCGGAGATGAGAGGAAACAGAACACAAAACACACATCACAACAAACAATGGTCAATGTAATGTTATTGTTGATAAAGTCTATGAGCTTTCTATATTGCAGGCCTTCACATTAGTTTTCTTTCGACTCTGTGATATTAGGGTGTCTTACAAAATTATTTATATCGTAGACTGTAGTTCTTTATTCTCAGACTTTACATACTGTGCCCTGACAGCAGTCCCTGTCACCATTTTGTAAATTTTAATTCAGTATCTCAAGGTTGGGTTAAGCCGCGGCGAAGCAATGCAGTCGGAGATCCATGAAGGCTCCACTCAAGGGACGTGCAAGTCCGACGAGTTGGGACACAGGTTAAATAAGTGGACTGTTATCATCGTGGCTTTTAACGTAGAATGTAATCATCATTTCTGCCTAAAATTATGTGAATATTCCGCAATAGAGTATTAAGAGATCGAAGATATTGGCATATTCGACGAGACACATTGACCAACATTTTATCTTATCCTAAATTAAATAACTAACCTAGTGTTCCTACGCTACTTTAAATGATAACTCCGTGAAATGTTTTAATTATGGAAGGATCTCCCGTTTAATGACTTTAAAATAACTTTAAATGCATCAACTACATTAAAAACAAATTATTGGCAACACAAACGGATATAAAGGGAAAATATTATGTTAAATTGAAAATAAATACCTAACTTCAAGCTCTTGTTACAAATAAATACAACATCATCAATCGAAACAAAAGAGACAAAGTGTCCCTCTGCTGAAGGCTTACATGGAAAGATCAGTTATCAATCTCGCATTTTTCAAAAATAAATCACTGGGAATTATAGAATCATCCATTTCAGAATGTTATTTCCTACCCGAATATCTCATAATATTCCGTCGTTTCTCCTTTAAAAATCATCGCACTATATGTCAGTATCTGTCTATCTAGCAACTTGAAAATTACCGTTATTCTAACCATATAAAATCACCGTAAATGCAATAGAAATGTTTGAAAACACAGGATCGTAACATAATATGACATCCATCAAAATCATGCTTTACAAGACAGACTCGATCCTCCTGTACATTCATCGGTGACTGCACCTAGATAAAAAAAAACATCAAGAGACATTGCAACGTCTACGATAACCTTGTCTAACTACGTTGATTCTGCGCCTCCGGATACCACTCCGACGTTTGACCTGGAATACTACATTAGCACTAGGCGTCAACTCAAATGATCTACAAAATCCAACTAGCAAAGAAATGGTTTACTTACCATAGAAGATCATATTTCTTTTACGACATAGCCTTAATATCTTTACGTTACCGATTATCTTGCGAAGATCCTAAACATCCCTTTAAAATCGTGCGCTCTGGTCAATCTTGTATTTAAATAGGATAAATGTGACGACCAACTACTAGTGTTCGTGAGTGCAACATCCTATAATATTATTCTAAAATACGGCCTCGTACCTAAATAAATTATTCATCACGACAACAACAAAATTCACGCATGACCAACATAGTTCCTACCGTCAATACCATCATCAGGACCTTCACATAACGTCATCGTAAAATTCGCAATCCCAATGACACGTCTATAATCATCACATCTCTCTATCCACGTAAATATTTTCAAAGATCCTACCGTAACTAACACCTTATTACATCGCACAACTCGTCATGCACAGCGAATTCACAATACTAAAGAACAATCTATTCAGGCAATTACGTAAAATTACTAAATACGTTGCCGCATTAATTCCATATCACCACAATAGTATCACACTTCTATTATCAAACACTGTATTTCCACACAAGCACATAACATTTTGAAGACCACAGAATCGCACGTCGCAAAATACCGAGCTCCTCCGAGGTATTCTGAGCTACATGTTAAAATTAACGTTCATTACCATAACACCATTACGGTACCAATAACATCCCTGTCGAAGAAACTTTCGTAAAATCTTGCTAGCAAACATTAAAGAAATCTTACACAGCTATCGCATATTATCACAACGTAGTCTGGCTCACCACACTAGACGTAACGATCATAAATATTACAACGCAATGTTCAACAAATAACGGTCGCTTTCAAGTTAAAATTGTTCATGTCAAAATTGACAACAAAATAAATACTACTCTACAACTACAATAAGCAATTACGTGGCGGAATATGTATAAGATATTCAAGTACTCATCCCGGGTTGTTGCTCCACGATGGTGTCACCTTCCGAGTTCAGCTCTCACTCAATAACATTATCAAGTATTGTCCATCACATTTCAGATCAGATCCTTGAGGTCCCTCTATTTTAGTTGTTCATGTTGATACGTGCACACATTGTATCTGAATAAATAACTGCTGACGGTTCCATGTTACCTGAAACTCAGAGATATCAATTAGAACAAGGTCATACACCTTAATACAATTTTAACAGTTCAAGCGATACACTTGCCTTTTCATTCAATAACAAGATATCTTGTTTTACAATATTGTATGTTTTTAATATGCCAATATCTCTTTAGTAACTCCTTTCAATACAATCTTTTCCCTAAGAATTCTTGCTTCCGATCTTTCTGATGTGCAGATTGAGAGTATATCAACTTCTTCAGAGACAAAACAGATTCTACTACACCATAATAATTGCAGACGGTTTGCTTTTCAGAATTCTTCTCAGCTTCTAGCTCCCATATGTTTCTGACAATTGGAAACATTTGACACATAATGTAAGACGATCTCGTACAAATCAGCTGTACTAGTAAAGGAACTTATTTAATAATTGCCGCTTCGTATTTAGGTTAGTAATCGACAGTTTCCTTTCTTCATCTCGATCGCCGGATCGTGCGAGACTAGATGTACAAGGTATGGCCCTCTCATATGAATTTATTGTTTACATATTTCATGGCCCTCAGTAACCTTCTGTCATAGATATTCTGCCGTTCATGCATTCCGGAAACTTTACTTGAAGAATACGTATTATTCATATAATCCTGCCCTATGTTTCACGATGTTTAACTTTCTGCTAATATTTCCGAGATACCACGGGGTTTAGAGCTGGTTATCAATCTGCTGATATCTTCAATTCGGCGATGCCGTTCACGTAATTAGACAAATCAACTGCCTTCTAATTCATCTGGAGGTGTGATAACCGGACATAAGATTTCATTGACATTATTTCTCGACATAAACTTCCAATGTGTCCACCAATCTCATCCTGACATACATTGGAAGGTTGTATTCCTCCTCTACTCAAAAATGAAATTTCGTATGTAAGGAGAAATTTCATGTTCATGCCAGATCTTATCATAATTCTCTTCTTCAATGAAATCTTCTTTTATCATGTCTAAAATGAACGAAACTAACTCTGGTCTTGAGATACTGTTATTCCATATCCTGTCTTCGAATCCTGTCTGGACTTCATCATTCGTCATCTGATCCGTCGGTCAGCGAATAAACATCCCAAGCATCTCCGTTTCTTTCGTCTTCCACGATGATATTAACTTCCTCCTCTTCAACGATCGGGAAATTGTACTGTTTAAGACTTGAAGCATTGAAAATAGCAATGTTGTTGGACTCCAAACTCTGTATTTTATATGCGTTATTGCCCAGTGCTTCAATAACTTTGAACGGCCCAATGTACAAATGTGCAAACTTGGAATAGAATTTTTCCGTGGGACAAGATACGGCTGGTTTTCTTACGAGAACATATGTCCCAACCTCCAAAGGTTCTCGAAATTTTTTATGCCTTAACTTCTTTAGACGTTTTTTCGGCCTGCCTTTTCATACACGCCTGAGCTTGCTTTATGATCTCTTCGATGCTAGGACTTTCTTCGACTGGTCTAGCAATGATCTCGTTCCAGGGACGTCTTGGCTGCTCGTTCATGTGAAGAACGCTTGGAATATTGCCGATAGACTCGTGCCATGTAAAATTTATACAATCGGCTATTGTCGGTAAACAAGAAGTCCATGTCCAATGACGTTCATGGCAGAAAATCCTACAATATTTCGCAATTTCCTTCATGACCCTTTCAGCTGCATTGGATTCAGGGTGCCTTATGGAACTGAACCGATGTTGAATGTTCATTTTCCTTAAAGCTTCCGCAAATTCGTTTGACGTAAACTGTGTTCCATGGTCTGTTATTATGCATTTTGGTTTACCCATCTTTGGTATCGTTACTCTTTCTAAACTCCTAATTATGGACTTAGAGTTGGCCTTCCTAATGGGCTGAAGTGATACAAATTTTGACATCACATCGAGGACTACCAATACAAAACGGTTTCCACGTTTACCTATGGGTAAACTCCCATACAAATCCATGGCATATACTTCCCTAGGTCGGTCTGGTATTACGGCTATCGGTGGTTGATACAATAATACGGAGTTATATTTCACCCTCTGGCATATATCGCAGGTTTTTACTATTCTCCCGATGGTTCTCCGGAATCCAGTCCATGTGAAAGTCTCTCCTATTGTAGCCGCTAATTTATCTAGACCACCATGACCAATCATTCTATGGATGTACCATATGAGTTTACATCTTAATTTGCGTGGCACCACCACTCTTAATTTCTTCCGATCTTTGTCTATGTACTTATACAAGATGTTATTCGTCAGCACATAATCATCTATTTGATCTTCGGGTCCATCATTAGCTGACCTTCTTAGACAATATTCAATAATTTCTTTCAGAGATGAATCCTCAAGTTGCAGCTCCGGCAATCGTTTTAGGCTTTCCAAACATTCTTCATCCTCTTGAGTTATTTCGATAACATTGGCCTCCAGAGGCTCTTCTGTTGGATTTCGGCTTAGACTGTCTGCCAACACATTACTTTTACCTGGGCAGAACTCAATTCTTAAATTAAATTGCTGCGCATAAAGTGCCCATCGTGATACTCTCTCGCTGGATAATGTGGTTTTTAACACAAACGTTAGTGCTTTATGGTCCGTCCTAATAACTACCGGATACCCATACACTATTTTCCTCCACTGTTGTAATGCGTAAACAATGGCCAACATCTCAAGCTCAGTGGTCGTATACTTAAGTTCATGGTTTCTTAATTTTCTACTAACGAAGGCCAAATAGTTTATATTATTCTTCCCATTACTCTCCTGATACAATACAGCTCCAACTCCAACTGCTGAGGCATTAGATTGAATGATAAACTCACGATCGAAGTCCGGATATCCAAGTTTTATACTGTTAGCTAGTAATTCCTTCGCGTTAACAAAAGCTCGATCATGACTCTCATTCCACCGCCAACGATTATTGGTCTTCAATAAATCTTGCAGGGGAGCTAATATCTCTGTATACCTTGGACAGTGGCTAGCGAAAAAATCTCGTCATTCCCAAGAATTGTCGGATATGCTTAATCCTTCTGGGCTTCGGAAAGTTACATATGGCCTGTATCTTAACTGGGTTTGGTCTTATTCCAGTTCCATCAATTACATGTCCAACAAACAAGATTTCAGATTGGCAGAACTTTGACTTGGATCGATTGATTTTGAATCCAGCCTCATCTAAATTTCTTAACAGCTGTTCCAACTTGACTACATGCTCCTCGAAAGTTGCTGTCGCCAGTACGATGTCATCGACATAAATGGTTATAAATTCTTTTACTTCCGGTTTCAAGTTCCTGTCTAAAGCTCGTACCAATGCAGCCGCAGAGTTAGAAATGCCGAATGGTAGTCTTTCAAAGATATACGTTTGATTATCAAACATGAAACCGGTAAATAGCTTGGATTTACTCTCCAAAACTATGTGGAAGTATGAGGAAGTCAAATCTAAGATCGTGAAAAATCTCTTATTCCGAAATCCTCTTATTATCTCCTTTATTACTGGGGCTTTATCATACTCAGGAATTAATTTGGAGTTGACCTGTCTCGCATCAATGCACACGCGAATTGATCCGTTGCTTTTTCTTACCACTACCAGAGGGCTAACGAATGGTGTATGTGCTTTAGATATTATACCATTATCCATCATCTCCTGTATTACCTTCCTAGTCTCGGGCATGAATTTATCTGGTATAGGGTACAGTTTAATCTTAAACGGCCTCCAATCTTTCACTAATAACTTGTACTCAAAGTTCTTTATTGCTCCAGGCTGGCTCTTAAAAGCATTGCTATACCTTTTCAGCAGATTCTCAATTATCCCTTGCTGTTCAGAATTTCCTCCTATTCCACTGTCGATTATCTGTCCACATACAACATCTTCTGTGTCGTATCTTTCCATTATCTTCTCGGCAACATGGGCAGCTTCATTTATTGAAATGTTCATGGTTTTCTGTAGCTCGCTCGTTTCCTTGTTTTCTATTCTAGCTGTAATGTCCTGTCCTCTTTCACCGTCACATCTGATCCTTATTTCTTCTTTCTTTAAATCAATTACTATGTTGTTTTCTCTGATAAAATCGGATCCAATAATTAAGTTATATTGGATTTTATCCATGACTACAAATGGATGTTCCATTAAATTTCCTCCGATTTCTATTGGCAAATAAGTTTGTATCTTACATCTCGTGACCTTGTCTGGAATTATGCCCTTGATTTTCATGTTAGCAATCGGAATTACAGGCAAGTGTGCTTTGTCTTGTAGCTCTGAGAATAGTAGTTTGGAGATGATACTTATACTTGCTCCAGTATCCAATAATGACAATACTCGAATACCCAATATTGTGACGTAAATAACGGGTAGTCCTCTCTTTAATTTCACTCCTTTAGGTAGACCATCTTCGTGCAACAATTCCTCGGGTTCAAATTCCCACGATTCGATTCCTGCTATGACCCATTCGTGCTGCCCATAATTTGGATTTAACTTACTAATTCTATTATTTGTTATTGATTCCAAAACGAAGTTTTTTTTTTCACCCCGTCATTGCCTTGATTATTCTTGTCAAATGGTGTGGCTGCGGGATTTAACGTTTTATCAGTACCTTCTTTTCTTTGTTCTTGCTGATACAACAGACTAGTCGCGCCCACGCAATCAGCGTTCATATCTTGATTCAATATCGCTCGTTCCCATTGTTTGCACTCCTGCTGCTTTCTTAATTCGCCAAGGTACCTTTCTCTTTCCTTGTTTATCTCCTCGTCCTGTCGAATATCTGATTGTCTTGAATTTTCTCGATACCTATCTCTGCGGTACGGCCATTTATCTCTATTTCGACTCCACCTTGTATTTCTGTAATACCTAGGATATCTCCGCTCTTCGTTCCGAGACGGTGCCCACTTCTGGCGTGTCTTGTCACTCCTCTCATCCCTATGTTCCACTCTTCTGTAGCCTTCATTCGTCCTAGGTCTATCTCCTTGACCGTGACTATTGTATCCCTGGTTTCTTTCTACACCTTCATCTCCTGCTGGTGTCACCACATTTACCGTCGGATCGACGTGTCTTACTATGCGGCTACTAGTATGTGTTGACGTGCTGTCAATTTGCCGAAGTATCGACTCCGCTTGCACGGCTGATTGAATGTTTGCCGCCGTCAATAATCTCTGTATATCCGCAGGGAACTGTTTGATTATTGCTCGTACCATTTCTGTTTCTGTAGGTGGAGAATCAAGCTCCTTCAGTCGATGAAATTGCATCGTGAAGTATTCGGCAAACCTACTCGGTCCCGTTAAAGAATATTTCTTTGAGTATAGATCGAGTCTGATTCCTTGCTGAACGTCGATCCCCCAGAATTTATCCAAGAAAGCTTGTTTAAAGCCTGCATAATCCTCAAAAACGTAGCGAAAAGCTTTAAACCAAATGAGTGGTGCACCTTCTAAGTGTTTCTCCACTGTCTTTAACTGGCGCTCTGTAGATACCTTTGTTTCCCTAAAATATTCCTCAATCTCTCTTAGAAAACCACGAGGAGTCATACTGGATCCTATATTTCCGTTAAATTTCTTAGGCCTATCTTCATAAGTGCGTATAATGTTAACAATCTGGGTTCCACTTCCTGTATGAACTGTCCCGTTGTCATTAATATCAACGCAAAACTGAGGTATCTCAAATTGACTGTTTATTTCAGTCTTCCTTCCATCCTCAATTATCGTCTGTCGGTCGTTCAACGATGATACCAAATTCCTATTTGTTTCGTTTTCAATCCTCAGGTTCTGTACGTCCTTTTGAATAGCATTTAAGTCGTCTTTTAATCCTTTTATTTGCTGATTCATCAAAGCTTTATTCTCTTCAGATTCTTCCGTTATCAAATTGAATCTGTCATTGATCTGTTCTCTTGCTTGGGTTATCTCTTTCCGTATATTCTCATTGGTGATAATGACTTCATCCGATACCTTCTTGAGTTTTCCATCCCAATTATTATCAGACTCTTTTATCTTCTCCTGCATCCCGTCTACTTCTTCTTTGAGCTCTTTAAGGTCATAGTCGACTTGAACTCGCAACTCTTGGATGCTTGACTTAAAATCATCCTTCAATTCTTCGAATTTTTCTTGAAAATTCCTCTTATTCTCATTCATCGCTGCATTCACTTCTTCTTTTAAATTTAATACTTCTCCTTGTACTTCGGCGACTTTCGATCCTAGTGATACAATCTCTTCTTGCATCACCTTCATATTTTCTTGCACCATATCGGTGATTCTGTCGAAAGTTCCTTGCATTTTTTCGTGTGATTCGTGAATTTCTGTTCTAGTAGTCCTCTGTGATTCCTGTATTTTCTTCTCGGTATTTTCTTGCGACTCTCGTACTTCCTGAATCCTTTTCTCAGTACTTTCTTGTGACTCACGTACTTCTTGAATCCTTTTCTCAGTACTTTCTTGTGATTCTCGTACCTCTTGAATCCTTTTCTCAGTACTTTCTTGTGATTCTCGTACCTCTTGAATTCTCTTTTCTGTACTCTCTTGCGATTCCTGCATTTTATTCATTTTTCCAGCGAGCTCCTCCAATAATAGTTTTACTTGAGCAAGAGACGCCATCGTAATTTCCTATATCGTTTCTTATCAAGGATATATCACTCTCAATATCTCACTCTACAGTCTTTATCTAGTGTTTCCACAACACCTATACCTGCCTAGCACCTCACGAATTAGATTCAATAAATGAACGTATGGGTCTCTCCGGATCTGACCCGAAATATGACGGACATCCAATAATAAGTGACACGGAACAACCTATCGCTCTATCCGAGTTAAATGACTCATTATCCCGATTAACAAGAGTTGAAACTTTACGGAAAATCCTTCCATAATGTCATAAAATGAAACTAAGTAAAATCGTAGTACTGATTAACGGTCAAATCCTTCCAATATTACTCATAACATATATGATTAAATAAATATTTCAAACATTCTTCACCAACAATGTTGTAGATTCAATGTTCTCTGATTACCAATGTCTTTTCGAGTTTTCCTTTCTTTAAGTCCACTGCCACGCGATAAATAATTCGACTCTAGTCGTTCGGTAATAAAATAACTCAACTCTGGCCCCACAGTTGGGTGTCAAGTAAAATTATTAAACCTATATGTGCCCTGACAGCAGTCCCTGTCACCATTTTGTAAATTTTAATTCAGTATCTCAAGGTTGGGTTAAGCCGCGGCGAAGCAATGCAGTCGGAGATCCATGAAGGCTCCACTCAAGGGACGTGCAAGTCCGACGAGTTGGGACACAGGTTAAATAAGTGGACTGTTATCATCGTGGCTTTTAACGTAGAATGTAATCATCATTTCTGCCTAAAATTATGTGAATATTCCGCAATAGAGTATTAAGAGATCGAAGATATTGGCATATTCGACGAGACACATTGACCAACATTTTATCTTATCCTAAATTAAATAACTAACCTAGTGTTCCTACGCTACTTTAAATGATAACTCCGTGAAATGTTTTAATTATGGAAGGATCTCCCGTTTAATGACTTTAAAATAACTTTAAATGCATCAACTACATTAAAAACAAATTATTGGCAACACAAACGGATATAAAGGGAAAATATTATGTTAAATTGAAAATAAATACCTAACTTCAAGCTCTTGTTACAAATAAATACAACATCATCAATCGAAACAAAAGAGACAAAGTGTCCCTCTGCTGAAGGCTTACATGGAAAGATCAGTTATCAATCTCGCATTTTTCAAAAATAAATCACTGGGAATTATAGAATCATCCATTTCAGAATGTTATTTCCTACCCGAATATCTCATAATATTCCGTCGTTTCTCCTTTAAAAATCATCGCACTATATGTCAGTATCTGTCTATCTAGCAACTTGAAAATTACCGTTATTCTAACCATATAAAATCACCGTAAATGCAATAGAAATGTTTGAAAACACAGGATCGTAACATAATATGACATCCATCAAAATCATGCTTTACAAGACAGACTCGATCCTCCTGTACATTCATCGGTGACTGCACCTAGATAAAAAAAAACATCAAGAGACATTGCAACGTCTACGATAACCTTGTCTAACTACGTTGATTCTGCGCCTCCGGATACCACTCCGACGTTTGACCTGGAATACTACATTAGCACTAGGCGTCAACTCAAATGATCTACAAAATCCAACTAGCAAAGAAATGGTTTACTTACCATAGAAGATCATATTTCTTTTACGACATAGCCTTAATATCTTTACGTTACCGATTATCTTGCGAAGATCCTAAACATCCCTTTAAAATCGTGCGCTCTGGTCAATCTTGTATTTAAATAGGATAAATGTGACGACCAACTACTAGTGTTCGTGAGTGCAACATCCTATAATATTATTCTAAAATACGGCCTCGTACCTAAATAAATTATTCATCACGACAACAACAAAATTCACGCATGACCAACATAGTTCCTACCGTCAATACCATCATCAGGACCTTCACATAACGTCATCGTAAAATTCGCAATCCCAATGACACGTCTATAATCATCACATCTCTCTATCCACGTAAATATTTTCAAAGATCCTACCGTAACTAACACCTTATTACATCGCACAACTCGTCATGCACAGCGAATTCACAATACTAAAGAACAATCTATTCAGGCAATTACGTAAAATTACTAAATACGTTGCCGCATTAATTCCATATCACCACAATAGTATCACACTTCTATTATCAAACACTGTATTTCCACACAAGCACATAACATTTTGAAGACCACAGAATCGCACGTCGCAAAATACCGAGCTCCTCCGAGGTATTCTGAGCTACATGTTAAAATTAACGTTCATTACCATAACACCATTACGGTACCAATAACATCCCTGTCGAAGAAACTTTCGTAAAATCTTGCTAGCAAACATTAAAGAAATCTTACACAGCTATCGCATATTATCACAACGTAGTCTGGCTCACCACACTAGACGTAACGATCATAAATATTACAACGCAATGTTCAACAAATAACGGTCGCTTTCAAGTTAAAATTGTTCATGTCAAAATTGACAACAAAATAAATACTACTCTACAACTACAATAAGCAATTACGTGGCGGAATATGTATAAGATATTCAAGTACTCATCCCGGGTTGTTGCTCCACGATGGTGTCACCTTCCGAGTTCAGCTCTCACTCAATAACATTATCAAGTATTGTCCATCACATTTCAGATCAGATCCTTGAGGTCCCTCTATTTTAGTTGTTCATGTTGATACGTGCACACATTGTATCTGAATAAATAACTGCTGACGGTTCCATGTTACCTGAAACTCAGAGATATCAATTAGAACAAGGTCATACACCTTAATACAATTTTAACAGTTCAAGCGATACACTTGCCTTTTCATTCAATAACAAGATATCTTGTTTTACAATATTGTATGTTTTTAATATGCCAATATCTCTTTAGTAACTCCTTTCAATACAATCTTTTCCCTAAGAATTCTTGCTTCCGATCTTTCTGATGTGCAGATTGAGAGTATATCAACTTCTTCAGAGACAAAACAGATTCTACTACACCATAATAATTGCAGACGGTTTGCTTTTCAGAATTCTTCTCAGCTTCTAGCTCCCATATGTTTCTGACAATTGGAAACATTTGACACATAATGTAAGACGATCTCGTACAAATCAGCTGTACTAGTAAAGGAACTTATTTAATAATTGCCGCTTCGTATTTAGGTTAGTAATCGACAGTTTCCTTTCTTCATCTCGATCGCCGGATCGTGCGAGACTAGATGTACAAGGTATGGCCCTCTCATATGAATTTATTGTTTACATATTTCATGGCCCTCAGTAACCTTCTGTCATAGATATTCTGCCGTTCATGCATTCCGGAAACTTTACTTGAAGAATACGTATTATTCATATAATCCTGCCCTATGTTTCACGATGTTTAACTTTCTGCTAATATTTCCGAGATACCACGGGGTTTAGAGCTGGTTATCAATCTGCTGATATCTTCAATTCGGCGATGCCGTTCACGTAATTAGACAAATCAACTGCCTTCTAATTCATCTGGAGGTGTGATAACCGGACATAAGATTTCATTGACATTATTTCTCGACATAAACTTCCAATGTGTCCACCAATCTCATCCTGACATACATTGGAAGGTTGTAATACCGATTTTCACTAAATTCTGTTTACCCATTTTCTCGTGACTCGGCGCTGATTTAGACTTAGTAACAAAAACCCAAATTCATGAATATCTCCGATTATATGCGGTACGTAACAATGTATAAGACATAAGTGATCGGAAATTTAATAACTCCTTACATAACTACTACTAACTTACGACATAACTAAAGTTATGTTAGTTATGTAGTATTTATCGATACGGCCACTAATAACATAAATAACTTATTTGAGAATTACATTTCAGACCTTCCTCTAAACTACCATTTCACTTAGCGGGAATAAAATAATTTGTAGCCTAGATTGCAGTGGTTCATCACCCGACATTACATACCGATTTTCATTAAATTCTCTTCAGCCGTTTTCTATTGATGCGTGTACAATCATACATACATACATACATACATACATACATACATACATACATACATACATACATACATACATACATACATACATACATACATACATACATACATACAGAAATGACGGAAAAGTAAAAAACGCATTTCCTTGTTACTGTGGACATGACCGATACAGAAATACCATTCATTTCAAATTCTGAGCAATGCACAGGCAAAACACTTATTTTATATATAGATTACATTTCAGTCCTTCCCCTAAACTACCATTTCGTTCAGTATGAATATCATTATTGATAGCCTATATTATAGCGACCTATTCTCCGACTTTGGATACCAATTTTCGTGAAAATACGACCACTAATGAAATAAATATTTGACAATTAAATTTTAGGCCTTCCCCTAAACTACCATTTTTCTCAGCCTGTATAGCCTATATTGTAGCGACTTATTTCCCATCTTTGTCTAGCGATTTTCATTAAGACACGACCACTAATAACATAAATATTTGAGAATTAAATTTCAGGCCTTCCCCTAAACTACCATTTCACTCAGCGTGATTAAAATAATTTATAGCTTAGATTGTAGCGGTTCATCTCCCGACTTTACATTCCGATTTTCATTAAATTCTCTTAAGCCGTTTTCTCGTGATGCGTGTACAGACAGACAGACAGACAGACAGACAGACAGACAGACAGACAGACAGACAGACAGACAGACAGACAGACAGACAGACAGACAGACAGACAGACAGACAGACAGACAGACAGACAAACAGACAGACAGGCAGACAGACAGACAGACAGACAGACAGACAGACAGACAGACAGACAGACAGACAGACAGACAGACAGACAGACAGACAGACAGACAGACAGACAGACAGACAGACAGAAATTACGGAAAAGTAAAAAATGCATTTTCTT
Organism: Anabrus simplex; assembly: GCF_040414725.1. Lineage (NCBI taxonomy): Eukaryota > Metazoa > Arthropoda > Insecta > Orthoptera > Tettigoniidae > Anabrus > Anabrus simplex. The sequence goes on from NC_090265.1 coordinate 1,359,597,711, forward strand.
GTTACTGTGGACATGACCGATACAGAAATACCATTCTTTTCAAATTCTGAGCAATGTACAGACAAAACTCTTATTTTATATATATAGATGATGCGTTTTATGACATCTCCTCTTTGAAATATCTGATCTCAGAAGTTCAGCATCTAGGAATGAAGCACATTTTAACCCATCGAATGAACCAAGATTCACTGGAGAATTTGTTTTCCCAGATCCGGTCTCGAGGAGAATTATACGACCATCCTACACCACTGAGCGTTCTTTATCGTCTTCGGGTGATTATTCTCGGAAATAATGCCGGTAAAAAAAGAAACACAAGAACACGCGAACAGAAACCTCTCCTGAATATCTCTCTTCACAAATGCTGAGGAAGTGCCGAATAAGATGTTGTGAGTTAAAATATTCTCCTGATGAAAGCTATTTTGAAGAAGACAAATATGACACTGTTCCAACATTCGCCGGTGAAACTGACACTGAAATGGAGGTCGAAGGTTTGAATTACATTACAGGTTGGATGGCTAAAAATCACGAAAGCACTCATCCACACTTAGCTTCCCAAACAGACATAGGAGGAGCATACGACCGTACGTATTGTTCGGGGTCCTGGATTCGAATTCTGTCGTACAGTGGGCTTACAGAACCGACAGGTGAGTGGTCACAAACTGTACAAGATATGGAGAAACATTTCGGTTCTTATCACGGACTTACAGTCCGAAGAGAGTTGGGAGTAATACAGAACCTAGTTTCTTTAATGTGTGCTAGTGATCCTAATTTAAGTAGTGATCTGGTAGCCACATTTGTGAAAATGAGGACATATGCTCGTATCACTTTTTAAACAAACGTGAGGAAAAAGGACAAAGTGGAAGCAAACGTGACAGCGTTATGGAGGTGAAAGTCAAAAATATAAATAAAATGAAGAAACTTATCAGTTACGGTAAGATTCACTTTACCACGATAGAACTGTTTGTTCGTTCTTTTGTTCGCTTGGTTGTTCATTGGTCATATTTAATGCTCAGTTTTGTTTAAGTCAGAATACTTTATTGGAATTCAGTAGCGTAGTTAGGCCACTAAAATCCTATTAGCAATAACCACGGTCTTGTGATACGATTAGCTCTTGTATTGTGCATTATTGCGTTCGTTATCTTCTATTTACAAAGTCAGTTTGAGCAGGTATAGGGGACACACGAGCTAATAACTGTATGGTTAAAACATGTCGCAATCACTAAATTCCTTCGGAATACGCTCCCGCGATCAGAGGGCAGGTATTTGTGTGACGTTACGCTCGAATAGCCAATGACCGCAAGCCAGCCGTTGTGACTAACCTTGACTCTTTCTCCCCTGTTATTACTGAAGGTAGAGATTTATAGTTATTTTCCAAATGTTGGGTTCGATTCAGTGTCGCTAACAATACAGTTTAGGGACCCTACTTGCCGATACGACGTCTTACAGTTACAGTTAATCTGTCACGTATCGGGAGATAGAGGGTTCGAGCCCCATTGTCGGCAGCCCTGAAGAAGGTTTTCCGTGGTTTCCCATTTTAACGCCAGGCAAATGCCGGGGTTTACCTTAATTAAGGCCACGGCTGTTTCCTTCCACTTCATAGGACTTTCCTATCCCATCGTCGGCATAAGACATATCTGTGTCGGTGCGAAGTAAAGCAAATAGAAAAAATCTGTCACGTTGGCACTATACAGTCACGGTTTATTTCGTGATTTGCGAGAATTATGTATTGCCACTTCCTCTAGTTAAAATCACTAGTGTTACTTTTGTGGGTAAAATTAAAGCATATTTTCTTTTTCTGTGGGATTGTAAATCTGTTGGGGTAATACCAGGTAAGTAGAATTGTGGCAGGTTCGAATAATGCATTTAATAACGTAGTTGGTGTGAAATGACGAACACAGCATTTTATTAATTACAGTCTATTTCGCCAATACTTTCTTTCTTAATCTGCTTACCTTCCAGGTTTGGTTTCTCCCTCGGACTCAGCAAGGGATCCCACCTCTACCGCCTCAAGGGCAGTAAATGACATGGCGTATGGCTTTTGGTACCGGGAGTGTCCGAGGACAAGTTCGGCCCGGCAGATGCAGGTTTCTCGATTTGACTCCCGTAGGCGACCTGCGCGTCGTGATGAGGATGAAATGATGATGAAGACGACACATACATCCAGCCCCCGCGCCAGCGAAATTAACCAATTAAAGTTAAAATTCTCGACCCTGCCGGGAATCGAACCCGGGACCCCTGTGACGAAAGGCAAGAACGCTAACCATTTATCCATGGATCAAGGGCACTGTCCTGGATTTTCAGACTTTTGGGTCGGGGGATACAACGGGGGAGGAGGACTATTACCTCGCCCAGGCTGCCAAACCTGCTATGCTGAACAGGGGCCTTGTGAGGGGATGGGAAGACTGGAAGGGATAGACAAGGAAGAGGGAATGAAACGGCCGTGGCCTTAAGTTAGGTACCATCCCGGCATTTGTCTGGAGGAAAAGTAGGAAACCACGGAAACCACTTCGAGGATGGCTGAGGAGGGAATCGAACCCCCTCTACTCAGTTGACCTCCAGAGGCTGAGTGGACCCGGTTCCAGCCCTCGTACCATTTTTAAAATTTCGTGGCAGAGCCGGGAGTCGAACCCGGGCCTCCGGGGGTGGCAGCTAATCACACTAAACACTACACCACAGAGGGAGACCCAATATTTACGCACATAATTTGATTACGATGTCTAAGTAGCAAGGAAAAGCTGCAAGGAGTCCGCGGGAAAGGAAAGCAACAGTACCTCCTCTATAAAGATCAGTTCAGTACAAATGGAAACCTAAACTCGTCTTGTCACGACTTTAGTACGGTGTGCAGGCTTAGCCTTTGTGTATTCATACTGACTTACGGCGTACGTACCTGTAATGTATTTGCCTCTGTGTGGTTTCTCTTTAGTCCGACAAATGATAACAAATTTCAAGAAGGGAGCTGAATTATTAGCACCAGGCAAATACCAAAGAATATGGCTATAGCAATGCGTATATCAAAATAAATGTAGAAGTATACACATTAAATTGAGTGAGGGTGAGAGAGTGTGTGCATTTCCTTAATTCCTCATTAAGCCTGAAAACCGACTTAATTACGAATATATTGATCGATCATTTATTATAATTTACTTGGGTAAGGGACACTCCATTATTGATAGTTAATTTGAGGTTACCGGGCGAGTTGGTCGTGCTGTTAGGGGCGCGGAGCTGTGAGCTTGCATCCGGGAGATAGTGAGCTCGAGCCCCACTCTCGGCAGCCCTAAAAATGTTTTTTTCCCATTTTCACACCAGGCGAATGTTGGGGCTGTTGTACCTTACTAAAAGCCACGGCCGCTTCCCTTCCACTCCTAGGCCTTTCCGATCCAATCGTCGCCATAAGATCAAACTGAGCCGGTGCGACGTAAAACAAACTGTAACTACATTAAAGTTAGTTGGTTGATGGTTATGTCTCGTGATTTCAGTACGTAACTAGTCAAATTGGAAGCAGCGATGAGAATAGGGCGGCGATATTTGCCTTTTAGTATATAAGCTTACGTGACGAGTACTATACATAAGAAATACTGATGAGTTGTCCGGCTCCATGGCTATCTGGTAGTGTGAGGTTAGTAACATAACTTGTAGTAAGCTGAGACGATGTTGTATCGTTTGGATCATGCTTTTTTAATATTGCGTTTACGACATTTAGTCAAAGTTTCTTAGCATGCTGGCCGTTAGTCACAGGGGTCCCGGCTTTGATTCCCGGCAGGGTCGGGAGTTTTAACCATCATTGGTTAATTCCGCTGGCACAAGGGCAGGGTGTATGTGCCGTCTTCATCATCATCATCATCATCTCATCCTCATCACGACGCGCAGGTCGCCTACGGGGTCAAATTAAAATACCTGCACCAGGCGAGCCGAACGTGTCCTCGGGCACTCCCGGCACTAAAAGGCATACGCCATTTCATTTCATTTCATTTCATTTCATTTCACTGATGAGATGCATGCCAACGTGCGGCTCGGACGTAAATGTCTCATTCGAAAAAGATCACTTACTGTGGTTGTTGTGTAAATAGCTGATCATTACGTAACTTCTTTCAACCTCCGTGGCTCAGGCAGCACCGCACCGCTGGGTTCCGTGGTTCAATTTCCGGTCATTCCATGTGAGATTTGTGCTGGACAAAGCAGAGGCGAGACATGTTTTCCCTGTCATCTTTCAGCAACACTCTGCAATATCATTTCATTTCATCTGCCAGTCACTAATCACTGCCCCAGAGGCGTGCGACAGGCTTCGGCAGCTGGCACAATTATTCTCATCCTCGCCGCTAGATTAATTTCATTCCTGACCCGGTCAAATGACTGGAAAAAGGGTGTGGATATTTATTTAGGTAAGTTCTTTCTGGTGATCTCTCTGTGAATCGGGGTAAACTAACTCTACGTTTAGCCACTTAAAACAATAGCCGTCATTATCATATTTGTGAATCAGGTGGTTGAGTGTTCGGCCCCGGATTCAAATCCGGTAGAGGTGATCGAATTTTGTAAGGACGCAAAGGAATCCATTCCGTACTCCATATCACTCGATGTTGACATGTAAAATTTCTTTGGTGATATATTCAGTGTTTACTCGACAAAATTAATTAAAACTCGACCACAGTCGTCCAACAGAGCTCTGGTTTCACCATCATGTCTTACAGTAAAACGGGACGTCGAAATTAACACTCAGGCAGAGCCGATAAATTGAAATAGAAATGTTTCCAACAAGGTAGCTGAGACACTTTTATTATTATTATTATTATTATTATTATTATTATTATTATTATTATTATTATTATTATTATTGCCTTTGATGGCTTGATCTAAATTTACAGCGCAATGTGTCTTCTGGTAAGGGCTATATCAAGTTTGTTACGTTCATTGGCCTATCTCAGTCCCAGTCTCAGCCCCAACCTTGGCTTTGACTGACCGAGTGAGTTGATGGTGCGGTTAGGGATGTTGCTATGTCATAAGGAGCATTGACTGAAGGGCGAGGACGGTAGAATATTATTTAAAAAATATTGGACATTTGTTTCGAGATAAATGAGGATAAATTTTATAAATCCGGGTATCATAGAGAACCGTTTATAAATAAACTAGCCAATGTACTCGTGCTTCGCTACGGTATTCTACATTGTATACGAATTTCTTGGTAAATTGCTCTAAAGGCAGTGAGTAAGGTTACATTAAATAGCATGCCTTTTAGCGCTACCCAAGAAACAAAGCAGGCAGGACACATTTCCTACTGCCAATCACTATCGAGTTCGGGAGTATCTACTATACCGGCAGGCTCCCTTGGCAACAGCCATTCACAGTAGAGATGGAGAGTTTTCATCATAAAGACAGGCCCCTTTTCCTAATGCCAGTCAAAAAAGAGTTGGAGAGATTTCATTGTAATCGACAAATGCAGCGCTATCTAACGTATCAAGAATCGAGACACGACAATAAGTCGTAGGACCAAAGTTATAGATCTCTCCAAATTTAACGGCGATTGTGCTATCTGTCTTGTAATTAGACTGACCGTTTAGCCACCAACTACCCCGAAACGAAGGTCTGCATCATTATTAAAATTGCATCCATATTTCGATATGTCCTGGGCTAAAATTTATACTTTTGAACAGCTTGGAATTTTTCCTCAAAGAGTGTCTAGGTTTCGAGATTAGCACTCGCATACATACGGAGTAATTAAGGACGAAAGTAATACAGCTAAGGAAGTTGAAATTAATACAAAATAGGAGAATAACGGGAGAAAGCCGTATAGGACAGATACGTAAATACCGAGTGGACATATTTAAAAATACAATGTCCCTCAATAAATTGTTACGGTATGAGTTACGGATATAAGAAGGTGGTAACAGAGGAGAAATTTAGGTGCAGGGATTCTTAGGTAAACAGATAAGGAGATGACATATGGTGTTATTAATTAAGTCTAAAGAGGCAAGACAGAGGCAAGAAAGTAAAGCGGAAAACAGAAGTAAAATAGAAATACAGCAAAAGTTACAGCAAATGCCAGAGAAACCTTACGGTGTGAAATAATGGGCTGCACTCCGCGGTACTGTTCAAATATGAACAACGCCCGTTAGTGCTATTCGAGGACAAATGTAACCTCCAACGGTATTCCACCAATATCCCGCAGAATGGCCGATTGACGTCTCTCTTGCTTTCTACCTAAGGAACAACCACGATTTTACAGGAATGATGACGAAAATGGCAATACGTTACTTTCCTGCTGGCAAGCAGTCAGAGACGTTGCCATGGTAGCATGTAGGTTCGTTGTCGATCTGTCGGTCACTCACTGCAGAGGATGAGACCCGCAGAAAACAGTGATTTTATCCACCATTTGAAGAGTAAGCGAAATTATGTTCATAACAAAACCTTTTTATAACGAAGGGACGTTTTACATACAGTCCACAAATTTGACATAAAATCAATAGTATAAGGGAAAATGGAAGAAAATTGTTCTGGTTTTCCTATAACTACCAACCCCCCCTTACCCGGAGGCCCCGTGTTCGATTCCCGGCCAGGTCAGGGATTTTTACCTGGACCTGGGGGCTGGTTAGAGGTCCACACAGCTTACGTGATTAGAATTGAGGAGCTATCTGACGGTGAGATAGCGACCCCGGTCTAGAAAGCCAAAAATGACGGCCGAGAGAATTCGTCATGCTGACCACACGACACCTCGTAATATGCAGGCCTCCGGGCTGAGCAGCGGTCGCTTAGTAGGCCAAGGCCCTTGAAGGGCTGTAGTGCCGTGTGGTTTGGAGGGTTTCCTATAACTCCCCCGTCTATTCAGATATTTTTAAATGACGTGCATGTCAAAACATTTCCTAGGATAAATATGCTCTAAATGTGATGTTTGGTTGAGATCTATCCAGCCGTTTCGCCGTGATGGTGGGACAAATAGACACGAAAAAAAAACCTGATACGGTCTTTAGTAGACCTAAAACGGATAAATACCTGAAAAATTGTCAAAATAAACAAAATTACAGGCAATACCAATAAATTTATTTAGCCATGGGCACGTTTACATGTGCAGACATTTGTTTCCAAACTGTTCGACATATCGACAGACGGATTTCACCATCAGATGCCTCTCTTAGCGTTCTACATGGCTGGTCCTATGACATTTTCTTGTATCTCCTATATGTGTGGGTTAGATTGAGTAAAACTCATTGAAGAGGGTGAAATTTGTTACAGTTTCCACATATTACTTTATTTTTCTGATACTCAAGTGACAGCTGGAATCATAAAATTTGGCTAACATATGGCCACGTATCGTATAGATATGCGTATCGAAAGTGATGATTATATCTTTCCTATAAGTGTGTCAAACCATAACATATGCATGTAGAAAGTACAAAATTAACTTGAAATCGAGAAATACAGCTCTATTTAACGTATAAGGGATACAGATACGACAAAAAGTCATAGGACCAAAGTTGTAGATCTCTCCAAAATTAACGGCGATTGCGCTATTTTTTTCGATCCGACGTACCGTTTAGTCACCAACGAAGGTCTGCACCGTCATTAAAATTACATGCATATTTTGAAACTTTTCTGGACCAAAAGTTATACATTTGAACAGCTTGGAATTTTTTCTCAAAGAAAAGATTGTCCAAGTTTCGAGATTAGCACTCGCATACATACGTAGTAAAAAAAAAAAAAGATTCAGTTAAGGATGTTGAAACCAATATAAAATAGGATTATAACTGAGAACAGCCGTATAGGACGAATATGTGCATACCAAGTGGGTGTATTTGAAAATAAAATGCTCCGCAATAAATTGTGATGGTATGAGTTACAGATATAAGAAGGTTGTAACAGAGGAGAAATTTAGGAGCAGGGATTCTTAGGTAAACAGATACGGAGATGACATATGATGTTATTTATTAAGCCTAAAGAGGCAAGGCAAAGGCAAGGAATTAAGGCGGAAAACAGAACTAGAATAGAAATACAGTAAAAGTTATAGCAAATGTCAGAAAACACCTTACGGTGTGAAATAATGGGGCTGTTCAAATATTTACAACGCCCCTTAGTGCTATTCGAGGACGATTGTAACTTCCAACGGTATTCCACTAATATCCCGTAGAATGGCCGATTGTCGTCTCTCTTGCTTTCTACCCAAGGAACAACCACGAATTTACAGGAATTATGTAAAATAATGGAAGTAGGTTACTTCTCTGCTTACAAGCAGTCAGAGACGTTCCCATGGTAACCTGTAGGTTCGTTGTCGGTCTGTCGGTCACCCAATGCAGAGCGTGAGACCCGCAGAAAATAATAATTTTCTCCATCATTTGAAGAGTAAGTAAATGATGAACATGACGTAAGTTGTTTATAATGAAGAGACGTTTCACATATAGTCCACGGATTTTACAGAACATCAATAGTATAAGCAGAAATGGAGGAAACCTGTTCTGGTTTTCATATCAAACCCAGTCTATTCAGGGATTTAAAAATCATACGCATATTACAACCTTCCCCGGGATGAGTAAACTCTAAATATGATATTTTGTTGAGATCCATCCAGCCGTTTTACCGCGACGGTGGAACAAACACACATGAAAAATAAAAACCACTGATACGGTCGTGAGTTGACCTGACACTAATCTGAAAATTGACAATACAAACGAAATTATGGACAGCGGACACTCTGCAAATTGATTTATATAGATAAGTATGGACACGTTGATAAGTGCAGACCTTTATTCCGACAGTTGTTGCTTTGCAACTGTACGACATGTCGACAAACGGATTTCACCATCAGACGCCTCTTGTAGTTTTCCGACATTTTCTCGTATCTCCTATATTTAATGGTTAGTGTGAGTTAGAATCATTGAATAGGGTATAATTTGGTACAGTTTTCACATATTATTTCACTTTTTCTAGTGTTGTGACAGCTGGTATAATAACATTTGGCTACTGGTCATATAAATGTGCGTGCATGTATGTGATGATTCTGTCTTTCCTATAACTGTATCAAACCATAACATATACGTGTAAAAAGTACAAAATAAATTGAAATCGAGAAATACAGCTCTATTTAACGTATAAGGGATAAATATACGACAGAGATCATAGGACCAAATTTGCAGACTTGTCCAAATTGAACAGCAATTGTGATATCTGTTTTGTGATACGACTTTCCGTAGACACCAATTATCCCGAAACGAAGGTCTGCGCCGTTTTTAAAATTGCATGCATATTTCGATATTTTCCGGGACCAAAATTTATACTTTTGAACAGCTTGGAATTTTTTTCAACGAAAGGATTGTCCAGTGTTCGGGGTTAGCACTAGCATAAATACGGAGTAATTAAGGACGAAGGTAATACAGTTAATGAATTTGAAATTAATAGAAAATAGGATAGTAACGGGAGACAGCCAAATAGGACAAATATGTACATAAATACTGAGTAGACGTATTTGGAAATAAAATGTCCCTCAGTAAATTGTGATGGTATGAGTTACGGATATAAGAAGGCGGTAACAGAGGAAAAATTTAAGTGCAGGGATTCTTAGGTAAACAGATAGGAAGATGACATATTATGGTGTTATTACTTAAGCCTGAAGAGACAAGGCAGAAGCAAGAAATTAAAGCGGAAAACAGAAGTACTATAGAAATACAGTAAAAGTTATAGCAAATGCCAGAAGACATCTTACGGTGTGAAATTATGGGTTACACTCCACGGTACTGTTCAAATATTTATAACGCCCCTTAGTGCTATTTGAGGACGATTGTAACTTCCAACGGTATTGCGCTATGTCCCACAAAGTGGCCGATTAATGTCTCTCTTGCTTTCTTTCCAAGGAACAACCACGAGTTTACAGGAATGATGACGAAAATGACAATACGTTACTTCCCTGCTGGCAAGCAGTCAGAGACGTTGCCATGGTGACCTGTAGGTTCGTTGACGGTCTGTCGGTCTCTCAATGCAGAGCATGAGACCCGCAGAGAACAGTAATTTTTTCCGCCATTTGAAGATTAAGCGAAATTATGTACATACTAGCAAATGTACCCGTGCTTCGCTACGGTATTCTACATTGTATACGGATATCGAAGTAAATTACTGTGCATGCAGTGAATAATATTTTTTAAATTTCAGGTCTCTTAGTATTATCCCAGAAAGAGCATTGGCCGGTCTCCATACGTTATTTCAATGTAAAGTGTGAGTTGCGAAGATGTGATGGTAACAACGGCAGGCTCATTTGCCTACTCCCATTCTTAATCGAGTTGGAAGTTAACATTATAATGACAGGTCCCATTGCCTACTGCGTGGTCACAATCGATTTGAGGAGTTTTCGTTACAATTGCAGGCCTCCTTTTGTACTTCCAAACAAATTTACAGTTGAGGAGCTTTTATTATAATGACGAGCAACTTCCCTACTGCCAGTCAAAATTGAGTTGCGCTGTTATCACAATGAGAGGCCCCTTTTCCTGCTCCCAGCCAGCTTACTGCCAGTCACACCGAGTTAGTGAGATTCCATTAAAATATTAGGCCACTCTGCCTATTGCCAGTCACATTTTAGATGGGTACATTTGTTTATAATGGCGGGCACCCTTGCCTATAACCAAACACAGTCGGGTAGGGGAGTTTTGAACAAAATTGCATGTCCTCTTGCCCTCTGCAAGTCAAATCGAGAAGGGAATTATTGATAAGAATGGTAGGCCCTCCTTACTAATGCCAGTTACGCAGGAGTTGCAGAAGGACCCCCATTTCTACTGTCACTCAAAGTCGATGTGGGAAGTACTGATTACAATAGCAGACATACTCTTTTCTCGAACGCTACATATCGACATACGAAAATATATGCTTATTTACAATATTGCAGAACATTTACAGATAAACTGCTGCTGAACGGTATGTCTTATCGACAAACGGATAGTACCATAAGACGCCGTATTTAACGGTCTAGATGGCTTGTCCTATGATATTTTCCTGTATCTCATTTATTCTTGGCTCATTTTGAGTTAGAAACGTTGAATAGGTTGAAATTTGGGTAAGAGAGTCTCACAGTGCATTACTTTTCAGATAATTATGTGACAGCTACAAAGATAGCATTTGGCTCACATATGGCTACTGGGTGGGCCAATGCCGTGTAGAATTTGATGATTTGATGATTCAAAGTATGAATGATGTGTGTAAAATTTACAAACCTTGCCTACAATCGAGAAATAGAGACAATTCTAACGTATTAGGGATAGAAATACGACATAAAGTCATAGGACCAAAGTTGTAGATCACTCCAAATTGAACAGAGGTTGTGCCATCCGTTTAATGATAGCACTTACCGTTTAGCCACAAAACGAAGGTCTGCACCGTCATTAAAATTGCCTCCATATTTCGATATTCTTCCGGGATAAAATGTGAAATATTTAAAGATCTTGGAAGTTTTCCGTCGGTTACAGGGTAAAACGTATACATTTTAAGAAATTCAATTTTCTAGCTCGTTTGCCAGATTGTACCGCAATCTTGATTTTGGGGACGGGGGTGAAAATTAGGACCTTAAGGAAACTAAACTAAAGAATATGCAGATGGTCATTATTACCCCTTAAACGGAGAGCTGTACGAAAATTTCGCAAAAATAGTTCATGTACAGACACACGGGCATTACGATTTTATTTATATAGATAGATAAGGAATCTCCTCCACGTACAACACGTTTTGGGCTATGTTTGCTGGACTTAGCCTGCAAAACCGACCGTTCACGATATCTCTCTTATTAATCCTCCTGACGAAAAAAAAAAAACACATGAGAAAGAAGTTTTAGAAATCGATTTCCATTTAGGATAGTAGATAACCATTAATTTTGGATGTGCATATTGTGAGAGTGCAAATTCATGGTTTCGGCTTAGGATAAACTCCCAGTAAATTTAGGTATTCAGAAATAATATTGGCCCTAAAAGCTGCCCAAGGACAGGTGGATTCTAAATGTCAAGTTTGGTAGAAATATATCCAGTAGTTTTCAGGTTATAAGAACCAAGACAAACAAACCGTCAAACAAACAGATAAACAGACACCACAGATAAAAAATATGCAGATGGTCATTATTATACCTGAAACTTATAACTGTACGGGAATTTTGCCAAAATAGTCAATGTACAGACACACGATCGTTACTTTTTATTTATATAGAAGACAAGTTGTGTATAAGGAAGGGACGTTTAACATACAGACCACGCATTTTGCATGGAATTAATAGGATAAGAGAAAATGGAAGAAAACTGTTGTGGTTTTCCTATAAACCCCCGTCTATTCAGAGATTTTAAAATCAAATGGATATCAAACCCTTCCCCGGGATGAGTACACTCTAAATATGAAGTTTTGTATAGATCTATCCAGCCGTTTCGCCGTGATGTGGGAACAAACAGACGCGATGAGTAAAATCCACTGATACGGTCTTGAGTTGACCTAAAATGGATAAGTATGTCAAAAATTGGGGTATCAAACGAAATTACAGACAGCGAAACCCTTACAACTTTATTTATATAGAAGTTAAAAAAAGAAAAAATCTTGATCTGTATACTGTAGACAATAAATTAGACGAGGAGAAATTCTCTTTGTTCACATTTATTTTAGGAAAGCATTATAGTCTTCAGAAATGTAATAATAATAATAATAATAATAATAATAATAATAATAATAATAATAATAATAATAATAATAATAATAATAATAATAATAATGCCATTCGCTTTGCGTCCCTCTAGCTAATTCTACAGTTTTTGAAGACGCCGATGTGCCGTATTTAGTCCGCAGGAGTTTTTTTACGTGCCAGTAAACCTACCGACACGAGGCTGACGTATTTTAGCACCTTAAAATACCACCGGACTGAGCCAGGATCGAACCTGCCAAGTTGGGGTCAGAAGGCCAGCGCCAGCGTGGTTAGTGTGATTAGCTGCTATCCCTAGAGGCCCTGGTTCAATTCCCGGCTCTGCCACGAATGTTGAAAAGTGGTACGGGGGCTAGAACGGGCTCCAGTCAGCCTCAGGAGGTCAACTGAGTAGTGGTTTTCCGTGGTTTCCCCCTTTCAGGCAAATGCCAGGATGGTATCTAACTCAAGGCCACGGCCGATTCCTTCCCTCTTCCTTGTCTATCCCCTCCGATCTTCCCATTCCCCCACAAGGCCCCTGTTCAGCATAACAGATGAGGCTGCCTGGGCGAGGTACTGGTCATCCTTCCCAGTTGTATTCCACGACATAAAGTCCCACGCTTCAGGACACTGCTCTTGAGGCGGTAGAGGTTGGATCACTCGCTGAGTCAAAGGGACATCCAACCCTGGAGGGTAAACGGATTAAGAAGGAAAGGCTAGTTGCTTTACGTCGCATCGACACAGATAGGTCTTATGGCGACGATGGGACAGGGAAGGGCTGGGAGTGGGAAGGAAGCGGCCGTGACCTTAATTAAGGTACAGTCTCAGCATTTGTCCGATGTGAAAATGGGAAACCACGGGAAACCATCTTCAGGGCTGCCGACAGTGGGGTTCGAACCTACTATCTCCCGAATACTGGATACTGGCCGCACTTAAGGGACTGCAGCTATCGAGCTCGGTGGTAAACGGATTAAGAAAGAAAGAAAGAAAGAAAGAAAGAAAGAAAGAAAGAAAGATAAAAGAGTAAAATAAAATGGAGAACTCCTGAGGACACTTCTCTTTTAGATACCTCGTGCAACAGAAAAGTGATGGATTCTGCTGTCCATTCACATGGGATAGTGAAAAGAAAGAAAGAAAGAAAGAAAGAAAGAAAGAAAGAAAGTCAGATGTTCAGTCGAGCAAGCTTTTCACTAAATAGAAGAAATGAAATAAGTTTCAAGAACGATGAACCTATTTGGGACATTCGAAAGTATTTTCTATTTATTGAACATAGTTCTTTATCACCAGTCAGAAATTATCATATTTTTTCCCCACAATTTCAACTTGTTGAAAGTTCAATTATTTGCTGCCTTAATAGTATTTCTAACATTTCGTTATATCTATAGTGACGGCTTCATCTTTTGAATTTGAACTCTATCTTTGAGTAAAGCGAGAAAGTAAATGAAATTTTACCTGAGAGTGCTGGACTAGGCAGGAAGTCAAATGAAGCAAATGAAGTTACACGGGACTGGGCCTGCCAAGCTCCTCGGAACGAGGGAGCAAGGAAGTCGACAACCTAAGTCAATATGTTGCTCTGTATGCGGTCAAAGTGGAGTACAGGAAACTGTCGGAACGGTTGGATAATATTTACGACTATAGAGTGAACGATTTATAAAGAAAATATTGTGAAAAATAAGGGCTTAACATAACCTTCTTCTTCTTTTCCTGGTCTTTTTCCCGAGTTTTACCAATCAAGTGGCTGCGCTGTTTGGGTCACGTAGCAATCAGCTTACATTCGGGAGATAGTGTGTTCGAACCCCATTGTTGGCAGCCCTGTAATGGTTTTCCGCGCTTTCATATTTTTACAGTAGGCAAATGCCGGGGCTGTACCGTAGTCGAGGCCACGCTCATTTTCTTCCCACTCCTAGCCCTTTCCTATTATATCGTCGCCATCTGTGTCGGTGCGACTTAAAATAAAGTCCTAGTTTATTGGGCTCGGCACTTGTTGGTTTGGTCCAGTTTTGTGGCTCCTTCGACACGTCAATCCTATGGCGATGGATGTATTCACTATTGCGTATTTGTCGTGTGATGTGTTGTGTGTATTTGAAGTTGTGTGTTAAGAAGAACACAAACACCCAATCCTCCAGCTGGAGGAATTAGCTTTATGCAGTTAAAGTCATCGGTTCGGCTGGAAATCGAACCCGGGGTCGTCTGAACCGGATACCAGTACACATACCATTCTGCCAAGGAGACGAACTACGGTTAGACAAGAATATAATTTAGAAACGGACCTTGCTGAGGTACTGCATGTAATATTATTGGGGATTGTGACAAGATTTTTTATTTATTATTTGCTTTGCGTCGTACCGACACAGATAGGTCTTATGGTGACGATCGGGTAGGAAAGGGCTAGGAGGGAGAAGAAAACGACTGTGGCCTTGATTAATATAGAACCACAGCATTCGCCTGGGTAACAGGATTTTTTATTTTTTCTACTTCTTAACGTCGAACTAACACATCGAAGATTTTCGGCCAACTTGATCGGTAGCGACAGGAATTGGGGGCGTAATAGCTGCCTAGCAGCTTCTAAACAAGGCCGCCGCAGTTCGAATCCAAACCAATGCATATGAGGTTTTTTTACATAAAAATTTACGTCCCTTTGATTCGGTTTCACGGGAAACGGGAGGTTGCTTGGGTATGATCACGAAATCATCAGTCACGTAAAATAGTAATTGAAGAGCTAGGTTTATAATGAGATTTTACCATCAATGTATAGCGTATTTGGACCTCTACAAACTCCGAAAGTGTTACAACACAAAATCTAATGTAATCAATGCCAGGAAGCACTTCTAACGGCTTTCAATGTTCTGACATTAGTCGCTTTATTAATTCGAAAGGGTCATATTGAGTTGTGACTCTCTTTCATATTATAAGAAATGATATAAGAACTATGTACACACAAATTTTCAAAAATATTGTGTAACAAGTGTATTTTTGAGGGACAATGAGATAAACTGCCAAATCTTTAAACTCTTCACTTGACGAATCATGGATTTTGAATTGTGACTCTTTCGTTCTCGGCCATTTATTTCAATCAAACTTCATATTTTAAATCCACCTATTTAGGTAGGTTTTAAAGTTTCATACGATTTCGAAATACCTAAATGGATTGGGGTTTTATAGGAAGACCGAAACAGGAATTTACTCCTGGGACTAACCTTACCGGAATTCTACCAACCTTAATGGGAATCGAATTTTTTCTCGTGCACACTTCGATAGGAGGGTTAATAAGAGAGATATTATTAGCGGAATGTTTTACAGACTTGAGTCCTAGAGAATATATCCCAGCAGTGATTGCATGTAGTCTTATATTTTTAAATAGTGGTTTAACATCGCAGTAACACAATGCAGGCCGGGCTGAGTGGCTCAGACGGTTGAGGCACTGGCCTTCTGACCCCAGCTTGGCAGGTTCGATCCTGGCTTAGTCCGGTGGTATTTGAAGGTGCTCAAATACGTCAGTCTCGTGTCAGTAGATTTACTGGCACGTAAAAGAACTCCTGCGGGACTACATTCCGGTACTTCCGCGTCTCCGAAAACCGTAAAAGTAGTTAGTGGGACGTAAAGCAAATAACATTGTTATTGACACAATGAAGGTTTTCGCCAACACAAGAATGGGAAAGAGCTAGAATTGGGAAGGAAGTGGCATTACCCTCAATTTAGGTACAGACCCAGCATTTGCTTGTTGTGAAAATGGGAAACGACGAAAAACTATTTCATGGCTGCCGACGGTGGGATTCGAACCCACCATCTCCCAAATGTAAGCTCACAGCTACGCGACCCTAACCGAACGGCCAACTTGCTCGGTCGTCTGCGTAGTGCTGATTTATTGAAACTGAAACTGAAAATCGCTGAGGATTTCTCTTTACTTCTTTGGTAAGGGCGTCTTTCACCGCACTGTTCGGAAGCCTGGATTTCGAACCTGGATGTTGTCAGCATGGTAATTCTAGGTGGGTCCTCCGATATTCCAGGGAAATGCTTAGGTAGTACCTCACTTTGAATACCAAAACACCCATACTATTCCTACACTCAAGATAGGCTATAACAGCAGCACACACTTTCGCACAAAAGACAATTAACACATCTACCAGTTTCCTTTTGTAGTTCTCCGCCATTCCGTGCTTCACGATGATTGTAAGACGCAGGGTCAGACAGATCTTTGAGTTGCAGGACATGACCTCAGGTCGAGCTGCTAACTGTACGTCGCATACTCCCGTGTTTACCTGTATCATTTTCTCTTTACAAGTTCTTTTACGTCGCACCGACACAGATAGGTTTTATGGCGACGATGGGATAGGAAAGGGCTAGGAGTGGGAAGGAAGCGACCGTGACCTTAACCCTAGACCTGCTGCAGGTTAATCTTTCAAAGCTGCAGTTATATTCCTCAATACAGACAATGAAAAGGAAGTCATGCCTGCAATCCATATTACACACCATTAGAAAGCTGAAAGAGTCTGATCTATATGAATATGAAAGAAATAATAACAAGTATTGTCACAATTTCTAACTATCGTAAAATACAATTATAATTTTTTTCAACAAAGGGAATTGTTGAAATATTTTGCTCTAACGAAACAATTTCTGATATATAATTTATTCTTGAAACCTGATATTTTGAAATACACACATATGTTCTTATGCAACCGTTTTCTCGAATTGGATTTTGAGTTCTTTTTACGAATTTTGAACCTACAGCTTATCTTCGTTTTTACGTCATTTTCTTTTCTTCCTGAGTTGTGATGAAAATGAAAATCCACACCCTGTTTCCAGTCATTTCCAGTCCCATCTAGCGGCGAGGATAGGGACTATGCCGGCTGCCGAAACCTGTCGCACTCCTCTGGGGCAATGATAAATGAATGTCAGATGAAATGAAATGAAACGGAAAGTGTTGCTGGAATGAAAAATGACAGGGAAAACTGGAGTACCCAGAGAAAATTCTGTCCTGCCTCTGCTTTGTCCACCAGAAATCTCACATTGAGCGACCGGGATTTGAACCACGGTATCCAGCGTTGAGAGGCCGGTGCGCTGCCGTCTGAGCCACGGAGGCTTTTCCTGAGTTGTGATCAAAGCCCTTAAAACAATCTACACAAATATCAACAGTTCACACTTCAATAGTCTCTTCAAATACTGACGTACTGCCAATAATAACCTAACCTGCACCGACTTGAACATCATTCCTGTTATCGGAATTTCCCGTTACTTCCGAGGCACCTTGTACTTCGCTGTCAATTTTGCTATTTTCAGGAATAATTTCCTGGTCGAAATTAACACAATTATCACTATCGCCATCAGTACTGTCACTAAGATCTTTAAAAATCAAGCGCTTGATTTCAGAATCGTCAACAAAGCGCGCTTCCATCTTGATTCTAAGAACATGTGAAAGTACTTTCACTTCTACACCTGAATAAACTTCTCCAGACCGTTGATTGTTTATCAAAGTCTTTCAGAAATGAAGATGAAAGTATCAGTATTTAAATTAGTGCCATATGGTGTCCAGTTAAAAGCCTACGGAGGAAGAACGACACCTCTCCCAGAGAGACGATCGCACTTGACGAAATGATATAGTTCCAGAAAGACGGTCCGTAGTTCTAAGGTTAATTACGGTACAGCCCCAGCGTTTGACTGGTGTCAAAATGGGAAACCACTGAAACCCATATTCAGGGCTGCCGACAGTGGGGTTCGAACCCACCATCTCCCGAATGCGAATTCACAGCTGTGCGCCCCTAACCGCACGGCCAACTCGCTCGGTACTTATCTGTAATCACACTACGTCTGTGCTCACGGTAAAAGAACGACGAATGTGGTGTACAAACAAGCATTAGATTAAATGACGGCTTCAAGTATCTCTAATATAAAATAGGTCTCATTTATGTAAGCACCTAAAAAAAAACCAACTAAAAAACAACAAAAAAACCCCTCAATATGTCAGCAACGAAGCAGTTACGTATCATTTATGTGTAGCAATATTATATGTTGTCCGCCTCTGTGGTGTAGTGGTTAGCGTGATTAGCTGCCACCCCCGGAGGCCCGGGTTCGATTCCCGGCTCTGCCACGAAATTTGAAAAGTGGTATGAGGGCTGGAACGGGGTCCACTCAGCCTCGGGAGGTCAACTGAGTAGAGGTGGGTTCGATTCCCACCTCAGCCATCCTGGAAGTGGTTTTCCTTGGTTTTCCGTGGTTTCCCACTTCTCCTCCAGGCGAATGCCGGGATGGTACCTAACTTAAGGCCACGGCTGCTTCCTTCCCTCTTCCTTGCCTATCCCTTCTAGTCATCCCATCCCTCCACAAGGCCCCTGTTCAGCATAGCAGGTGAGGCCACCTGGGCGAGGTACTGGTCATTCTCCCCAGTTGTATCCCCGACCAAGTGTCTGAAGCTCCAGGACACTGCCCTTGAGGCGGTAGAGGTGGGATCCCTCGCTGAGTCCTAGGGAGAAACCGAACCTGGAGGGTAAACAGATGCTGCTGCTGCTGCTGCTGCTGCTGATGATGATGATGAATATTATATGTTACATTGATTCGTACAGTTAAGTGCAAATACTGTGATCACTTGTGGAGACCATATTGCCTTTAGCCTCTACAGTAGGCAACACAAAACTAACATTTTTTTGGAATATTCCGCTTAGCATAATATTGTATCTTCATTTTGACTACTCCGTCAATAGAGGTGGGCACAACTTGTTTAATTAGAACTATTTTTCTTATTTTATTCATGTCAACAGTTACCTATTCTTTTTTTGCTATTTGCTTCACGTCGCACCGACCCAGATAGGTTTCATGGCGACAATGGGACAGGAAAGGCCTAGGAATGGGAAAGAAGCCGCCGTGGCCTTAATTAAGGTACAGCCTCAGCATTTGCCTGGTGTTAAAATGGGAAACCATGAAAAATCATCTTCAGGGCTACTGACAGTGGGGTTCGAACCCATTATCTCCCGGATGCAAGCTCACAACTCAACAGTTACCAACATTAATGCAAGATAAGGAATAAATAATCAAATAGCACATCTTTATGTTAAAATGAAAGATATGTTAGTTAGTTTAATATTGCCCCCATTTTTCCCGAGCTAAGCCCAGCCAGCGAGCGAGAGATCCCGAGGTGGACCGTTCGATCGTTGGCTATCACTTTCTAGAGGCATTTAAGGGAAGTTAAGGATTGATGACCAAGCAGGATAAAAAGAAATGTTAAAACAACACTTTGACATTTATTCACATAAGCAAACAATAAATGAAAATATTCTTACTGATATTTTTTTGTTTTACATAGAACTTCCATAATATTGAATTTCTTCCTCCTTATTTAGAGTGACACGTGTTCTTAATCTCCAGCCTTACTGTGCTGTAATGAAAACCAAAGAAAAATTAGGCCCCTTGCCTTTCCAAATCAAGACATTTGATTGAAAGAATTTAAATAAATTAACATAGAAGTTCATAAAATAATTAACAACTGTCTTGCTAACGAGGGTTTTACAATAAATGTGTTCAAAGCTTTACCAATTCAAAGTAGTCTCAACACGTGGTTTTAAGATGTACTCAACAAAATTTATCATTTACAGTATTTAATATTAGTCAATGACACCAACGTGAACTTCAGTAGAAAATGAAAATTGATTCCAAAAATTCTCAAAATTAATTAATTATTATTCTGATTATTATTATTATTATTATTATTAATTTCTCATCATTTAATTAACCTATGTTTCACTGTCACACGATCGTGTTCTCATTAATTTTCCACCGCATTATTTACCTAATGATCGTCATTAGTATTCCAGAATAATTATTTTCCAATTAATTATTAATGATTTGGTTTCACCATAACTCAAAGTAATCATGCGGCTAACGAACTTCTACTTCTGATCTTTGTATTGCATTTCCATTCAAATTAATCTTAAAATATTTCAAAGTTCAACTATAAATGTGTCAGAAATTTATGTCACCCACGTGTGAGCTAGTTAAATAAATTTTATTTACAAATCGAGTGCCTTCGTAAAATAACGAGATGGTCTTTCCTTTTAAATCTCGATAATGAAGAAAATAAATCCCTTTCTAGTCTTCCTCGACTTAAGTTGACCAAACTTTCCCTTAAGGGCATGAAAATTACTTCTTAAGGCAAAACACAACGATGAGTGTAATCTGCGTCGCAGCAAGTGCACGACCAGATCAAATTAAATGGGACCAACATGATACAAGAGAAATATACATATTCACATACACACACACATTCACACTAGGAAACACGTCTTTTATGTACATTATTTGCATCGAATCCTGTTTTGGCAAGTTTATTCATGATTTTTACGAGTGGACAAGTCGCGTAATATCTAGCAGAAATAATCTGTGTACTGAAATTATCCTTCATTAATGGTGACTAGTGATCGAAGTCATGGGTATCACTTGGTAGAAACACATTTCACATATCAATGTAAGTTCACCTAACTCTTGGAATTACAATGGAAGATTCTAGTAAAATTCATAAGCACTACCATCGTTTGGGCTACAGGTTGAAACTATCGCGAGCGTGAGCCGTAATCGTATTATTTTTATTCCCTACCTGTGAAATACACTCGCAACACGTGCTCCAATAATTATAATCTATCTTGCGCTCCCAATACACAAGAATAAGTCACATATCATCATTAAATCATCAATTGCTCAATTATACAACAAATATCCCTCAGGATTGGTCATATTCCAGACCCTTCATGAACAGAGCACATTCAATCTCACATATAAGGACTCTACTGTAAATTTATGGCTCACGAGCGTTTAATTCTGTTTTACCCGATCTTTAGTCAATATTATTATTATTATTTAAGTGATTATTACATCTACTGATCCTCGTGGAATATCGTAAAATTAGATGACTTCATCATAAATACAACAAGTGATCTTGAAAGACACTAGGTTCGACCCTATTCACTCAAAATGTACACGTAAATTTCAGTCCAATAACTATCAACATTACAAGGAAAGTAGATTTATCGTGTGGTCAGTGATTATTAAATATAAAGCTCCTAAGCATGGGAAATCATTCAAAGACAACCTACATGTCTACTCTAATAGATTCCAAAATTTCATTCACACGTACCTAGTCTACCACGACACCTTAAGAAGTGGAAAAAAAATGAAATATTTCTAACTACAACAAACTAATAGATCTACGACTTAAAGAAGAAAGACCTCTAGTTGTACAAAAGGTAAGACAGATAAATTAAATTAAAAGGTACTCAAGTTTTAGATGGAGTTCGATTCCCGTCGACAGTCAATTATTCCAGCATTTTCCTCCGGTCAGTCTCCTTCCAATTACCAGATACGCCTCACATTTTACAGCTCCATGGAGGCTCTGTAGCAGGTGTCCCTCGATGAAGTTGTGTTGTCGGTGGTTGTGGAATTGTCCATCTTGAGGTGTTCAACTTCTAAGACGACTTCCGCAGAATTCCGGTCACAAGCTGTAACTGAGATGACAAGATTAAGTATTTTGCACAAGCACACGTCGAATATTAATAGCTCGTCTACACAGTCACACTTAACTTGGTTCTTAAGGCGTGTTTTATTCCATAAGAATTCACTAATTATCTCGCTAAATTCTGGCAGAACAGGCGTCGACTTGAGCTGGAAATTATTTCTCCACGTGGTCCGATAACGTAGTGTCCCACACAGCAGCACAGCGAAGAATATTCAGAGAGAAGGATATTCAGAGAGAGCGATTTACTCGTAACAAGGCCTTTTTATCTGATCGGCCTGGGAGGTGTGATCTTCAACGAGAACGATAATTGGCTGATGGTCTCATTTAATTGGCTCAGACTATTCCAGATCCAGAATGTGAGTTGCGCGCGTGCGGCGGTAGTCACGTGGTTTGCTCTGACCTTGGCACAGTCCTGGCCCTGTATCACCCCTCTGAACGACGAAAAAAACTCGTTCTTAGCTCGCCACTACTCCCCAAATGACACGCTGCAGTTCCAAGCAGACAATAAAACTTTTACTTTCCACTTGTTGAAAACATTCACAATATCGCCAATTTTAACGGGGACAATATAGTGGCGGCTTTCAGGTAGACAGTCGATCTTCCTGCAACTTATAGTATAGAAATTTATCTAAGTGTGGTATGAAGGAGCAGCACGGTTAAGGATCAAGGACAATCATGAAAAACCAAAAGGACGAGGATATACTCCTAATTTCATACACATTAAAGGAAACTCTCCTAATCAAACTCAGTGACAAGGACTGTGAAGACGGCCTCTTTATTTTGTCGATGTCTGCCTTTCTGATGAAGTTAGGAAACAGAAACGATCTTGTTGGTGTCTGAGAAAGGCCAAGTGGTGTGGGTGATTACTGATTTATGTGGGCGTAAAACTGGGCAACAATCCCCTACCAACACTAATTGGAAGGTCCAACACTTCGAATAATGAGGATATCGGCCAAAGAAGAAGCATGAAAATGAAAGACTCCCTACGGAGAACAGTATCTAAAGTTCTGGAGTTTGTCGCTGGTTCTTCTTCATGTGGCTTCCTTTTCCTACACTGGCATGGCGTGTGTTATCTTTGTTTCAATCTTTCTGTTCGGCTCCATGGCTAAATGGTTAGCGTGCTGGCCTTTGGTCACAGGGGTCCCGGGTTCGATTCCCGGCAGGGTCGGGAATTTCATCCGTAATTAGTTAATTCCCCTGGCACGGGGACTGGGTGTATGTGTCGTCTTCATCATCATTTCATCCTCATCACGACGCGCAGGTCACCTACGGGAGTCAAATCAAAAGACCTGCATCTGGCGAGCCGAAGTCCTCGGACACATCCCGGCACTAAAACCCATACGCCATTTCATTTCTATCTTTCTATGTTTGGCGTTATTCGTCACTTATTTCCTTTCATTTAGTTGCACAGCACTGAGATGTTTAACCCAAACTGTCTGAGCGGGTATAGCACATAGTAAGAAAGCCTTTGAAGTCCCATGAATATTTCACAAACCACCTCCTTGCTACTTGCATTGTGAATACCTCTTTTCAGTATGGTGTTGATTTTTGTGGAAGAATAGCAATGTATCTAGGAAAAGGCAAATTTCACTCATCCAAATCCAAACTCAATGAGAACCTACATTTTTTACAGAATACAACCCGACTTTGCTGACAAAAAGAGAGAGAGAGCAAAAGCTGACATTGAAAGTATAATGTGTATTCAAACAATACGGTGGCATATGGCTCAGCCAAACACATACGCCTGTCAAAAATGCTCGGGTCTTCACGGTCAATCGAATATATTTAATTGAAATTTAAAACCGATTTTTACACTATAATATACAATAACTAGTACGGGTGTTCGTTCATGCATTTCATCCGGAATTATACATCGATACTGGCATGAATACTAAAACAAATACGAATGAACTAATACAACACATTCAGAGCAACGACCTTCGTAATAAAATAACACTTTCTGAACGTTACTGGATAAAATCTGAGTAGCCTCGGTAAGAGTACTTTGGAACGGGTTTGTGTGATCCATACTGAATCTATTTATTATCCTTACTCCAACCATCGTACATTCACCTCAGGTTCCTTTCCAACTGACATCATTGTAGCCTTGGAAATCTGTATATCAGATTGCAAGTTTTTGACACTTAGTGTAATTTTTACCAAGTCATCTTCGTAAGCCTAAATGCATATGTAATTTTTAGACGACCACTTGATAGATGATGTCCGGCGCCATGGCTGAGTCGCCACCGTTTTGGCCTTCGGTCATGGTGGTTTCAAGTTCGATCTCCGGCCAGGTCGAGGAATTTTTATCTTAAAACGGTTAATTCGCTAGGTTAGAGAAGTTGGTGTTATTGTTGCCTCCCAAACATTCCTCATTACCACACAAACACGCAGTTTCCTATACACGGCAGACGCTTACCCTGACTGCGATATCACTTGCCAACATCATCCTCATCTACACCCTTACATGGCGAATACAGGGCGAATACACTGAGACAACTATCGTCGTAATTCCTCAAAGACTCGGATCTATGCCTGAGCATATCATTCGATCATTTACCAGAAACTATGTTGCGTGCAATAGTATTTTTGATGAACGGTCTTATCCCACACTCTGCCCTTCCCTTTTTAACATGTTAACGTTAAGTGCACTTTACAATCTCCTATATTTTTCCCGTTATCTTCTCTTACCGGAATATCATTAACGCCTATCACATCCAGGCCTATCATTTTGCTGACTCACCAGTTCTACTTTCTTTCATAAATCCCATTAATATTGATAGTTCTCCATCAAATTCTATTTCGTTCGCCAAGTTGTTTCTGAGGAGTCCCTCGCCTGTCAATTGGAAGTGGAACTCAGGCATAGATCCGAGTCTTGCTTAAAATGTTCTGAGCTCGGTAAATTATGTGAAACAGGACGCTACCCTACTAACACATAGCCTCAGTGAGGATATCTTCTCTAACGGGTTAGGGACCATCGGTTGATCGACTGGTCCTGAAAAAAAGATGGGCATGACTCAGAATATACCCGTGACGTCCAATCCTATTCCATGGCAGCTGGTATCCCAACTCTCAGAACCACTTAGTAGGCCACTCAGCCGTTGCCTATTATTCAAGAACCAGGACCTGACTACCGTAGACTACACCACGAACCATGCATTTCTTGAAAGGTTAACTAAATCATTTGCAATCTGCAATTTGCATTTGCAATTTTTGTTACCAGATCTAGTGTTATTCCGAATATTGCTTGATTTCTACAGATAATTTATTACAATAATTAATTTTGTGATTGTCGATTTGACCACGCGCCACGAGTCGTGTATTTGGGAGGTAGTGGGTTCTATATATATCGCCGGCAGCCCTGAAGATGGTTTTACATGATTTGTCATTTCCACACCACGCAAATGCCGAGAATACCTCGAATGCCGGACTGAGTTGCTCAGATGGTAGAGCGTCCTTCTGACTCCAAGTTGGCGCGTTTACTGACACGTAAAAGAAGTCCTGCGGAACAAACTTCAGGCGTCTGTGTGTTTCCAAAAACAGAACAATACAGTTAGAAAGACTTAAAAGCATTAACATTGTAAATATACCTTTATTGAGGCCACGGCCACTTTCTCCCCAGTCCTAGCCCTTTCTACTTCCATCATCGCTGATAACTTATACGAATCAGTACGATGTTCAACCGGTTGTAAAAGTAGTGCCATTGTCATAGTAAAGGGGTGAACTTACGAGCATGTCACTTAGTAGATCCTCAATGATTAACTTAATGGTAGTAGTCGTTCTGCCGTAAAATACTTAAAGAACAGTTTTTTGTGCAGTTTTAAATGGAACGTGGTGTCTTAAAGACGTTGTCTTTAACTAACAAATTTGTGCCAATCTTGAACAGGCCCCACTTATAGTTAAGAGAATAAGAAGTTCATTAGCATTCCATTCGCTGCCATCGTAGATATGGCACTCTTTGGTTTCCAATTCCTGCTTATCTCTGTCGAATATACTTGCAGGGGGCAGTCTGGGTTGGACTGGACCGATTACAATGAAACTTCGTAGGATAATCAAATAGGACATGATTAACTTAATGGAGTAGTCGTTCTGCCATAAAATACTTACCGGACGAGTTGGCCGTGCGGTTAGAGGCGCGTGGCTGTGAGCTTGCATCCGGGAGATAGTGGGTTCGAATCCCACTGTCGACAGCCCTGAAGATGGTTTTCCGTGGTTTCCCATTTTCACACCAGGCAAATGCTGGGGCTGTACCTTAATTAAGGCCACGGCCGCTTCCTTCCAACTCCCAGACATTTCCCATCCCATCGTCGTCGTAAGACCTATCTGTGTCGGTGCGACGTAAAGCCATTAGCAAAAATAAAAAACTTAAAGCACAGTTTTTGTTGCAGTTTTAAATGGAACGTGGTGTTTTAAAAACGTTGATTTTAATGAAACGTAGTAGGATGATCAATTAAGACATTTGAATATCGCTCCACGGCTGTTGTTGTTACATATGGCTATCCACAGCATGACAAAGGTAATGATTCTGAATTTAAAAAATCGGGCAGGTTAGCGTTTTTACTAATATGATTATATTATTAGCATGCATATTTATGGGTGATAAAGAGTTCATACTGTATAATATTTTAGCTACAGTACTATTGTAAGCGATACAGAAGCATTAAGCCCTAATATTTAGATATACCTTAAATACTATACATGTTAATACACTGGCGGAAAAAATCCTAATACCAAAAAGGGGTTGTGCTAGATTAACGAACGTAGGTAGGCGTGTTTGTACATCTGAAGGATGACGTTGATTCAAATTTCCCGCAAATCGCATTAGCGTGGCGCTAGTAGCGGCCCCTTGACGTTGCACATCACTTTTGCTTTAAATACGGGTTGTACTGTGCGAGATTAAACTGAGTGACTGAGAGTGGGTCAAGAATGCCTTTACGACGACGAAGAAGTGAATATCAACAGCTCACTGCGGTTGAACGAGGCCGTATAATAGGGCTACGTGAAGGTGGATTTTCCTTCCGCGCTATTGCAGTACGACTTGGTAGGAATGTCTCCACTGTGCTTGCGTGCTGGCAGCAGTGCTCACGAGAAGGTACGCTCGCAGGAAGACCGGGCTCCGGACGTCCCAATGGCACCACCGAGAGGGAGGAGCGCTGTATTCGGCGTATGGCTGTGGCGCAGCGGACTGCGTTTGTAGCAGCGATTCCAGTGGCACTTGGCATCATAGTGACGCAACGAACTGTTCGAAATCGGTTACTTGAAGGACAGCTTCGAGCCAGACGCCATGTGGCGTGCATTCCACTTATCCAAAAACCACGGCCGTCTACGACTTCAGGGGTGTCACGCGAGAGCTCATTGGAGGATGGAGTGGAGGTCCATTGTGTATGCCGATGAAAGCTAGTTCTGCCTTGGTGCCAGTGATGGCCGTGTGTTGGTGAGAAGGAGGCCAGGTGAGCACCTGCATTCTACAAGTCTGTGACGTCGACACACTGGACCTACACCGGGAATTCTGATCTGGGGAACAATTTCATATGACAGCAGCACTCTCGTGGTTATCCCACGCACCCTGACTGCAGATTAGTACGTTCGTCTGGTGATTCGACCTGTTGTGCTGCCTTTCGTCAACAGTATTGCCGGGGGGTGTTTTCCAACAGGATAATGCACGCCCCCATGCCGCTGTTGTAACCCAACGTGCTCTACAGAGTGTCGTCATGTTGCCTTGGCTTGCTCGATCCCCCGATCTGTCCCCAATCGAGCACGTATGGGACGTCAATGGACGACAACTCCAGCGTCCTCCACAATTGGCATTAACCGTCCCTATATTGACCGACCAAGCGCAACAGGCATGGAACTCCATGCCACAAGCTGACATCCGGCACCTGTACGACATACATTTTCCCTTAAAGTAATTGGCAGTGTTATAATTAATTGTTGAAAAATAGCTGGCTGCCTCGAAGCAGTTAGTCAATGACCTTATGCAGGCACTACGGAAACATACAATTAGTTCTACTTTAAATGTACTTAAAACACTAGCATCGCAAAGGAGATTTTGACAAAACGATCAGAATTCACGTTCTATAAAGCTATTATATACTGGCGGAAAAAATCCAAACACCATAAAATAAGGAATGTAAAATACGGAAATTTTGGCAATATATTTGCGGAGGTAACATATTTCATTGATTAAAGATACAAGTCTTAAAATACACTGGGATACTTTCAAAATATTTTCAGCAATGCACGGAAACTATAATGGTGAGATAGAAACTATTGGCGTTTTAGAAAGATGCTGGAATTTTGTCCCGCAGGATTTCTTGTGAGTACTAGTAAATATAACGCCACGAAGCTGCGATTATGAGTTCTTTGGTTGGCCTATGACTGGAATTCATTTCTTTTTTTTTTCACAGTTAGTTTTATTTACATCGCACTGACACATATAGGTCTTATGGCGACGATGGGAAAGGAAAGGGCTAGGAGTGGGAAGGAGGCGGCGTGGCCTTAATTAAGGTACTGCTTGATCTTGATGGAAACCACGGAAAACCATCTTCAGGGCTGCCAATATTGGTGTTCGAACCCACTGTCTCCGGAGTGCATGCTAACCGCACGGCGAATTCATTCCTTACGGGAAAAAGTAAGCAATGAGCTGTATCTAGATGCATTATGACACTTCTAGGAGTCCATCTGTCGTAAGCAGCATAAGATGAGGAAAATAGCCTACAGTACTTTCTAGGTGACGACGTGCCTGCACATCGAACCCAACCAGCTTCAAAGTTCCTCTCAAAACATGGTATTTCTGTGTTTTACATCTCCACTAAGCTCTCTGTAACTTTTACCTCTTCTCAAAAGTGATAATAAACGTATGAAGGGAAGTCCGTGTTCATCGGATAATGAAGAACAAGAAGCAAATCAGGACGCAGTATGAGAGGTTGCAAAATAGTATTTGCAGGAATTTTACCAACGATGACAAACGTCGTCTAAGAGAATAACTATAAAGATGGTTATATTTTGGTACTATACGCCAACTCTTCGAAACGTTGGATTCTATTTCGTAGACACACACACACACACACACACGCGCGCGCGCACTCTCTCTCTCTCCCCTTTCATTAATTGTCAATCACTACAGATTTATGATGGATTACTCCATGAAATAATTATTTGACTGAATTTGCGTTTCTAATACAAAAATTTCCCCTCACTCTTTCCGTCTATCAAAGGATGTGTTTGATCTGTCGCTTATAGTTTGCAAAAAGAGAGGATCGTGAATATGTTAGTTAGCTCTTCTTGTTTATCTTCGTCGTTATCGGACGAGGAGAGAATCAACAATGAACTGTTATCTGTGATCGTCTGAGCAACACAATTCGATCAAGGACGAATTAACTGATTTGTTCATCAACTCCTTTTTATCTTACTTGGTTCAGTGAACAGAGCTGATGCAGGACGTAATTTTATTCAGGTGGAGCGAGGCGCTTTACAATATCAACTACTCTAGCAGAACAACGAGATCCTGTTCGCTTCCTTAATCTGTCAAGCGGAGCAGGGAACCATTGTTGTATCTATATAAATAAAGTTGTAGTGGGTCCGCTGTCTGTAATTTCCTTTGCTTTGCCAGTATTTCAGATATTTATCCGTTTTAGGTCAACTCAAGGCCGTGCCTGTAGATTTTATTTTTCGTGTCTGTTTGTCGGTTTGTTCCACCATCACGGCGAAACAGCTGGACAGATCTCGACCAAACTTCATATTTAGAGAATATTCATCCCGGCGAAGGTTTTGATATGTATAAGATTTAAAATTCTCTGAACGAACGGGGGTTTATAGGAAAGTAAGATAAGTTTTCTTCCATTTTCTATTTTTCTATTCATTTTCATAAAATCCGTGGACTATAAGTGAAACGTCCCTCCATTATAAGAACTTTTGTTATGTACATAATTTCGCTTACTCTTCTGAATGACGGAGAAAATGACTATTTTCTCTGCATAGAGTGACCGACTGACCGACAACAAACCTACAGGTTACCATGGCACATATCTGACTGCTTACCAGCAGGTAAGTAACGTACTGCCATTTTCGTCATCATTCCTGTAAACTCGTGGTTACCGAGCTCGATAGCTGCAGTCGCTGAAGTGCGGCTAGTATCCAGTATTGGGGAAGTATTCGGGCGATAGTGGGTTCGAACCCCTCTGTCAGCAGCTCTGAAGATGGTTTTCTGTGGTTTCACATTTTCCCACAAGGCAAATGCTGGGGGTCTAACTAAATAGAGACCACGGCCATTTCCTTCCCGGTCCTAGTCCTTTCCTGTCCCATCGTCGTCATAAGACCTATCTGTGTCGGTGTGACGTCAAACAGCTTTTAAAAAATATCGTTGTTGCTCCTTGGGTAGAAATCAAGAGAGACGTCAATCGGCCATTCTGCGGGATATTGGCATAATACCGCTGGAGGTTACAATCGTCCTCGAATAGCACTAACGGGCGTTGTTAATATTTGAATTAATATTTGAACAGTAGGGCCCGCGGAGTGTAACCCATTATTTCACACCGTAAGGTGTTTTCTGGCATTTGCTATAATTTTTACTGTATTTCTATTGCACTTCTGTTTTCCGCTTTAATTTATTGCCTCTGCCTTGCATCTTAAGCTTAAGTAATAACAACATAATTTATCTTCTTATTTGTTTACCTAAGAATCCCTGCGCCTAAATTTTTCCTCTGTTATAGCCTTCTTATATCCGTAACTCATACCAACACTATTTATTGAGGGACATTTTATTTTCCAATACATTCACTTGATATTTTTCATATTTGTCCTATTTGGCTGCCCCAGTTATAATCCTATTTTCAATTGATTTCAACTCCCTTAACTGTATTACTTTCTTCCTTAATTACTCCGTATGTATGCGAGTGCTAATCCCGAAACTTGGACACTCTTTTCTTTGAGGAAAAATTCCAAGCTGTTCAATTTCAATTGATTAATTTTAATGGCGGTGCAGACCTTCGTTTCGGAGTAGTTGGTTGCTAAACGGTAAGTCGTATTGCAAAACAGACAGCACAATCGCCGTTCAAGTAGGAGAGATTTCAAATTTGGTCCTATGACTTCTTGTCGTGCCTTGATTGTTGATACGTTAGATAACGCTGCATTTCTCGATTAGGATATAATCAAATATCTCGAACTCGATTGTGACTGGCATTATTATTTTTTTTTTTTTGCTAGGGGCTTTACGTCGCACCGACACAGATAGGTCTTATGGCGACGATGGGATGGGAAAGGCCTAGGAGTTGGAAGGAAGCGGCCGTGGCCTTAATTAAGGTACAGCCCCAGCATTTGCCTGGTGTGAAAATGGGAAACCACGGAAAACCATCTTCAGGGCTGCCGATAGTGGGATTCGAACCTACTATCTCCCGGATGCAAGCTCACAGCCGCACGCCTCTACGCGCACGGCCAACTCGCCCGGTACTGGCATTATTAAAAGGGTACTGCCTTTATAATGAAAACTCTCCATCTCTACTGTGAATGACGGTTGCCAAGAGAGCCTGCCGTTATAGTAGAAACTCCCGAACTCGATTGTGATTGGCAGTAGGAAATGTGGCCTGCCATTATCAACAGAACTTCCCCGATGCCTTCCTTACATCGGGAAAAACGTATGACGTATTCCCTGTTTTGTTTATCGGATAGCGCTAAGAGACATGCAATTTAATATAATCTTACTCACTGCCTTTACAGTAATTTACGTAGAAATCCGTATACAGTGCACAATACCGTAGCAAAGTACGGGTACATTTGCTAGTTTATAATATTAGACAAGTTATTAATAATTTCACTACGTACTATTCACTAGATTAAACTACTACATGCTAATCACTGTTAAACAAAACTATCCAGAACTTACGATCTCCACTCCGCAACTTCCAAAAGAGAATTGTAAACTAAAATTCGAAACGTGTCGAAAGATTTACTCTGTGAAAGGTCACAAGAACACGTTACATGAGTTTACTAGAATACAAGTGAGTTTGCAATAACATCGCTATAACACCCGCTGCTACAGCTTAGTCTATATTGTTCTTTTTTTATTGCGGGCATGTCAAAGCTTGCCCATAGGTTGACATTTTAAAGTGCATCAAAACTTTCACTCCGTCAAAGGGTCACCCACCTTCAAAACAGTCACCAATATTAGCCCCTGTGTCAGGATCAGCGTATAATACAATCATACTTTCGTTTTGTCATATCGTTAATTACTTCAGAACATACATACATACATACATACATTATCATTATAGACTGTTATGCCTTTCAGCGTTCAGTCTGCAAGCCTCTGAGAATTTACTAAACGTCGCCACAATCCTCGATTTGCAACTAGTGTTGTGGCTTCATTTAGTTCTATACCTCTTATCTTTAAATCGTTAGAAACAGAGTCTAACCATCGTCGTCTTGGTCTCACTCTACTTCTCTTACCCTCCATAACAGAGTCCATTATTCTCCTAGGTAACCTATCCTCCTCCATTCGCCTCACATGACCCCACCACCGAAGCCGGTTTATGCGTACAGCTTCATCCATCGAGTTCATTCCTAAATTAGCCTTTATCTCCTCATTCCGAGTTCCCTCCTGCCACTGTTCCCACCTGTTTGTACCAGCAATCATTCTTGCTACTTTCATGTCTGTTACTTCTAACTTATGAATAAGATATCCTGAGTCCACCCAGCTTTCGCTCCCATAAAGCAAAGTTGGTCTGAAAACAGACCGATGTAAAGATAGTTTCGTCTGGGAGCTGACTTCCTTCTTACAGAATACTGCTGATCGCAACTGCGAGCCCACTGCATTAGCTTTACTACACCTTGATTCAATCTCACTTACTATATTACCATCCTGGGAAAACACACAACCTAAATACTTGAAATTATCGACCTGTTCTAGCTTTGTATCACCAATCTGACATTCAATTCTGTTGGATTTCTTACCTACCGACATCAATTTAGTCTTCGAGAGGCTAATTTTCATACCATACTCATTGCACCTATTTTCAAGTTCCAAGATGTTAGACTGCAGGCTTTCGGCACAGTCTGCCATTAAGACCAAGTCGTCAGCATAGGCCAGGCTGCTTACTACATTTCCACCTAACTGAATCCCTCCCTGCCATTTTATACCTTTCAGGATATGATCCATGTAAACTACAAACAGCAAAGGTGAAAAATTACAGCCTTGTCTAACTCCTGTAAGTACCCTGAACCAAGAACTCATTCTACCATCAATTCTCACTGAAGCCCAATTGTCAACATAAATGCCTTTGATTGATTTTAATAATCTACCTTTAATTCCATAGTCCCCCAGTATAGCGAACATCTTTTCCCTCGGTACCCTGTCATATGCTTTCTCTAGATCTACGAAACATAAACACAACTGCCTATTCCTCTCGTAGCATTTTTCAATTACCTGGCGCATACTGAAAATCTGATCCTGACAGCCTCTCTGTGGTCTGAAACCACACTGGTTTTCATCCAACTTCCTCTCAACGACTGATCGCACGCTCCCTTCCAAGATGCCTGTGAATACTTTGCCTGGTATACTAATCAATGAGATACCTCGATAGTTGTTGCAATCCTTCCTGTTCCCTTGCTTATAGATAGGTGCAATTACTGCTTTTGTCCAATCTGAAGGTACCTTACCAACACTCCACGCTAATTTTACTACTCTATGAAGCCATTTCATCCCTGCCTTCCCACTATACTTCACCATTTCAGGTCTAATTTCATCTATTCCTGCTGCCTTATGACAATGGAGTTTATTTACTATCCTTTCCACTTCCTCAAGCATAATTTCACCAACATCATTTTCCTCCTCCCCATGAGCTTGACTGTTCGCAACACCACCATGATGATTTCCTTTTACATTGAGAAGATGTTCAAAATATTCCCTCCACCTCTCCAGTGATTCCCTGGGATCTGTTATGAGTTCACCTGAATTACTCAAAACACTGTTCATTTCCTTTTTCTCTCCCTTCCTAAGATTCTTTATTACTGTCCAGAAAGGTTTCCCTGCTGCTTGACCTAGCCTTTCCAGGTTATTACCGAAATCTTCCCATGACTTCTTTTTGGATTCAACAACTATTTGTTTCGCTCTGTTTCTTTCATCTACGTACAAATCGCTGTCTGCCTCGGCCCTTGTTTGGAGCCATTTCTGATAAGCCTTCTTTTTACGTTTACACGCTGCTCTCACTTCATCATTCCACCAAGATGTTCGCCTTTTCCC
Source organism: Anabrus simplex (assembly GCF_040414725.1). NCBI lineage: Eukaryota > Metazoa > Arthropoda > Insecta > Orthoptera > Tettigoniidae > Anabrus > Anabrus simplex. Next base: position 1,359,632,058 of record NC_090265.1, read on the forward strand.
ATCTTTACACACAGTTGTTCCTAGGCATTCCCTTGCTGTTTCTACTACAGCATCCCTGTATGCCACCCATTCACTTTCTATATCCTGAACCTGCTTACTGTCTACTGTTCGAAACTTCTCACTAATCATATCCATGTACTTCTGTCTAATTTCCTCGTCCTGGAGATTTTCTACCCTTATTCGTTCGCAGACAGATTTAACTTTCTCTACCCTAGGCCTAGAGATACTTAGTTCACTACAGATCAGATAATGGTCTGTATCATCGAAAAATCCCCGAAAAACTCGTACATTCCTAAAAGATTTCCTGAATTCAAAGTCTGTTAAGATATAGTCTATTATGGATCTGGTACCCCTAGCCTCCCATGTGTAGCGGTGAATAGCCTTATGCTTGAAGAATGTATTCGTAACAGCTAAACCCATACTAGCACAGAAGTCCAGCAAACGCTTCCCATTCCCATTAGCTTCCATATCTTCCCCACATTTACCAATCACCCTTTCGTATCCTTCAGTTCTATTCCCAACTCTCGCATTGAAATCGCCCATTAGCACTATTCTATCCTTGCTGTTGACCCTGACCACGATGTCACTCAATGCTTCATAAAACTTGTCAACTTCATCCTCATCTGCACCCTCACATGGTGAATACACGGACACAATTCTTGTCCTAATTCCTCCCACTGACAAATCTACCCACATCATTCGCTCACTTACGTGCCTAACAGAAACTATGTTGCGTGCAATGGTATTCCTGATAAAGAGCCCTACCCCAGACTCTGCCCTTCCCTTTCTAACACCCGTCAAGTACACTTTATAATCTCCTATCTCTTCCTCGTTATCTCCCCTTACCCGAATATCACTTACTCCTAGCACATCCAGATGCATCCTCTTTGCTGACTCAGCAAGTTCTACCTTCTTTCTTCCATAAGCCCCATTAATATTGATAGCTCCCCATCGAATTCCATTTCGTTCGCCAAGTTGTTTCCAAGGAGTCCCTCGCCTGTCAAATGGGAGTGGGACTCCATTACTCCCATAGGTCCGAGGCTTGCTTAAAGTGTTCTGAGCTCGGTAAATTCATGAAGCAGGATGCTGCCCTACTTGCACATAGTCCAAGTGAGGATCTCTCCTCTAACGGGTTATGGACCACCGGTGAATTGTATAGTCCTAGCCGCCTGAGCACAAGGAGGGCCACGACTCAGAATATGTCCGAGATGCCCACTCCCATTCCATAGCAACTTGTATCCCGACTCTCAGGACCACTTACTAGGCCACTCAGCCGTTGCCCATGGTTCACGAACTAGGACGTGACTACAGTAACCCACAAACATGAACCATTACTTCAGAACAGTGGCACTCAAATATAAATTTGGTCTCATTAAATTAATTATGTAAAATATAGGTAATATTACATTTCTAAACTTTTATGTCGAAACATCTTGTGGGGCTAAGCCCCTTTAGCTCTTAATGACGCACCTCCCCTGCCCTGAAGTGGCAAGGAATTTTTATGGGTTTTCCTTGCGTAATGATTTGGATAACTTATCTTCAGTAGCATTTGCTGATGATTTAGCCTTATTTGCCAGAGATGAAATTAGCATCAGGGCTCTTATTGATCTAGCAGAAAATCAATTAGCCTTCATTTGTATTATAGTAAATCCATCAAAGAGCAAATTCATTTTTGTGAAAAAAGTTGTCTCATTTTCCCAGATATAAGATACGCAATCAATTCCGTTTATCACTCTCTCATGGATCGATGAAATATCTTGGTGTAAGCTTCTGTGATGAAATCATTCTTGATCAAAAAATCAATAACATCAAATGCCCAGAGAGTTTTTCGAATATAGTAGTTTCAGCCCTGTTAAAACCTCAGATATGGTTAAATATTTCTGAATACATAGGGCCTGGTACAATAATATAGTTATTCATTTTATGTAGACTATTAATAACTAGTTTCAAGTTTTTTGTGACGTGGAGATGCTGGAATTTTGCACCACAGGAGTTCTTTTACGTGCTAGTAAATACAATGGCTCGAAGCTGATGTATTTGAGCACCTAAATACACTAGTGTCCAAAAGTTAAGCATAATCACTAAACGAGGCCATACCGCCTGATAGGATTGTCAGATGGATTGCTGAACAAACTGAAGCTAACTCACACACCATATGTCACACAACTTGCCAACAAAAAAGAAAAAAAACAGTGTCAGGAAGGTTCTGATAGCTGAAGTGCACCTTTGACAACAACTAACAAAACTTGGCAATGTCTTCCACAACAAAATATGCTGTTAATATGATGTATGGTTACCCCTAACGGCCACACATGCTTCGCAGCGACGTGGCATGCTCTCTATCAGATGGTCCAAGAGCTCTTGTGGCAGTCGATCCCATTCTTCCGAAAGGGCAATGCGAATGTCTTGGAGGGTACTTGGTGGAGGCTGACGGGATGCAATTCGCCTCCCCAATGCATCTCAGGCATGTTCTATAGGATTCAGATCCGAAGACCTTGCTGGCCAGTCCATGCGATGAATGTCTTCCCCAGCCAGAAATTCAGCCACCAGAGCAGAGCGGTGTGGTCAGGCATTATCGTCCATTAAGAGGAAGGCTTGACCAACCGCACCTATGGAGAGTCGAACATGTGGTCTCAGTACCTCATCCCTGTATCTTCGAGCTTTAACAGTGTTCCTCGGACCACGCATGAAGATGTGCGGGTCCGTTCGGTCATTCAACATGATGCCGCTCCACACCATGACGCCACCACCACGATACTGGTCCCGTTCCACGATGTTCCTGTGGTTGTATCGGCTACCCGGTTCTCTCTAGATTAATGAGCGACGGGATACTGAAGCGGGATTCATCTGTGAATAGCACATACCTCCATTCATTCATGGTCCAGTTTCGATGTTGACGGCTTCGCAGTAAACGGGCCCGTCTCTGTGCTGGAGTGAGCGGGACGCACACCGCTGGACGTCGGGCAAACAGCCCTGCTGTTCTGAGCCTCCGGTACACAGTTTTCCGGGAAACGGCAACCCCTGAGACGGCTCCAATCTCCACCGACAATATTCTAGCAGGTGCACTCCGATTTCGTCGGGTGGTTAAGGCCACATATCGGTACTGCTGTGGGGTGGTTACCCTTGGTCGACCTGGTACTGGCCTCCTGTGTCTCGAAATCGTCTCCAAAGCCTGGAAATGACACTTTGTGGCACATTCAAGGATACGGCGACTTCGGTCTGTGTCTGGCCTGCTTCCAAGCGGCCGAGTATTCTACCCTTGAAAATGGGGTCCAAATGGCGTCGTTGTGCCATTATGTTGCCACGTTCACCAGGAGGGTACACTCCGCACACTATAACAGGGCAAGCACGACTGATGGAATATGGGGTGTAGGCACTGGCTGTGTTTACTCCGCTAGTCAAAGCAGGGAACACTCCTTTCCTATACAGAGCGAGCACGTAAGGTTGGTAGGAGCATATGTCGTGCGATTTCCGGTCTATTTCCTGTTTCCCTGCTTACTCGTAACTTATGCTTAACTTTTGGACACTAGTGTATACCAACGGAGTGAGTCGGGAGAAGGCGTGCACTCTACTGTCTGAGCCACTGAACCTGGCGGTTGTTATGTACAGGACACGTAAAATGCAAGACGAAAATACTGTAGAATACTCTTTTGTAGAATACTGATAGGCTAGATACCAAGAAGAACAAGCAAGTAAATGAAAAGGGTGGCAAGAAAAGTAAACTAGGCCTGTTACGTTTTATGTCAAGCCCGCAGTCCGAAGGATGGTTAGATCCCCAACAGCTTCACCACCAGCTGTCATAGAAAACCTATTGTATGTATCACTGAATTCGTGCTAGGGAAATGGGGTGTGAGGCAGTTTCCCGTTGCGTTCGGCACTAAACTAGAAAATACTATTATACATCAGTCTGCCAAGCTCACTGTTATGTACACACAAACCGAAACCATGAGCGCTGTACCTCACAACTTTTTTATTTTTGGAATTGGTTTAACGTCGCACTGACACAGACAGGCCTCGGCCTTAACTAAGGTACATCCCCAGCATTTGCCTGGTGTGAAAATGGGAAACGACGGAAAACCAACTACAGGGGTTACGACAGTGGGGCTCGAGCCCACCATCTCCCGCATGCATGCTCACGGTTGCGTGCCCCTAACCGCACGGCCAACTCGCCCAGTACACTATTTATTACGGGGATGTCTGTGTTTAACTAACGTTCCTTATACCTCGGTCACAATGGCGTATGGATGTAAAATTTAATTTCAATAATCTGTACATTAAAAGTTTACTAAAACGGCTTTGGCAAATCCCTCCGTCCGTTCTACTCGACCAATTTGCGTAAGTTTTGTTTTATTCTCTCCAGAATTACCTGTTTATGATCATGAGACTTTGATAGATCTCTAAGTTCAGCTACCTGTAAGTAACCATAAAATTAGATCGTTAAATGTTCACTCCAATAATTGCAGGCGAAGGCTTACCCTAACCCGCAATACATTCTGTACTTAGCAGGTTGCTAAGCGACTAACATTGTGCCGCACCTCTTTACCTTCATATTCCTACTTTACTGATATCTTCACGATGTCAGATCAGTCAGTTGTGACTTATTAGTATTCTCTATGCCTAACCTGACTTGTAGTTCATCCCGATTAGACAGATGGCACCTCATGTAACGGAAGATTGCCAAAGCATTTTTTTTCTAGCTTATCTTTGATTCGTGTGATCTCTAATCTGGGGCCAATTATAGCTTGGATATAAAAGATGGAGACGTTAGTCTACACTAGAGAAACAAAGTGTAAACGGCATGTCCCCAAAGCAGAGAGAGAGAGAGAGAGAGAGAGAGAGAGAGAGAGAGAGAGTAACGTAGAGCAGAAGTCAATTAAAACGAATAAGGTTTATTAACATAAGCTTAGCAAGAAAAACCCCCTGTGGGTGGGGGCGGTAGAATAACACCCACGGTATCCCCTGCCTATCGTAAGAGGCGACTGAAAGGGGCCCCAGAGGCTCTGAACTTTGGAGCGTGGGTTGGCGACCACGGGACCCTTAGCTGAGACCCGACATTGCTTCCACTTACTTGTGCCTGGCTCCTCACTTTCATCTATCCTATCCGACCTCTCTTGGTCAACTCTTGTTCTTTTCCGACCCCGACGCTATTAGGTTTGCGAGGGCTAGGGAGTCTTTCATTTTCACGCCCTTCGTGGCCCTTGTCTTTCTTTGGCCGATATCTTCATTTTTCGAAGTGTCGGATCCCTTCCAATTTTCCGTCTGATTAGTGTTATATAGAGGATGGTTGCCAAGTTGTACTTCCTCTTAAAACAATAATCACCACCACTTAGCAAGAAAATAATAAGATATGGCCACAGAACAAGCAAAATGGGGAAACACGGGGAGTCGAATACTCACATAAATACTTTGTGAAGATATATCAATCCCAATTGAGTTGTTTGACTCATCAAACTAGATCTGATGAAATTTTACACTGTCACAACAGAGGTATCATGAAAAGTGATACAATTATATTTAGTCATTACCAGACAGTGGTAATTAAAACGTGAACCAAAGTATTTCCTTCTTAGGGACCAGATGTCATAAAGAGGTGAAAGTAGCATCTTTCACACAAGAAAATATTATCACGGCTTCCCAGAAAAAGTCAAGGCTTTATAAAAAGAAACATGGCTCTCAATAATCTCCAAAGAGACTGTACCCCCAAAAATCAGAAACTTCAATGAAAGAATGCTGGCAGAAAGGAAAACAAATATGGGACACAAGGAGGTTAAAAAGGAGTTGCCATAGTTACGGAAACAAATAAACATGAGTCTAATGAAACAAGTAAAATGAGAGTAAAATCCCGGAATAAGCGTGTAAATTGGCTGAACAGTCGGAAACAAAGGCGAGATAAAGTAAGAATAATGATAAAAGCAGATATCCATAAGAAACTGAAAAATAACACAGATACGATAACCATACTACACACACTCAGAGACTAAATATGCGAAGCGGAATGAATGAATAATATATCAAGACACGTTACGATAAGAATCGTAACAGCATGACAAGAATCAACCGATGGCTCATGAGCTTGACCTGAGAGCACAGATCAGATATCTGGGCCGCCGCAAATAGGCCTGTCTCATCCAGGTGACACCATAACCAAAATAATTTACACGCTGCATGCCACGCATTAATATCGCACATCAAGGCGAGCAAGAATCGTACAGCATCAGCGTTAAACTATATGACAGAACATAAGCTCAATCCAGACGTCGAAGCCGAAGAGAAATAAAAGGTCTCCAATCAAAGACCACAAACAAACTCATCACACACACGAAATAATTGGATCAGTGCTTCCTTTCGCTCAACGTAGGAACGATAACATAATAAGCAGACATGAAGAAAAAAAGGACACTGAAATAAGTCTGCGGTAAATAAATAAAATAATAATACACAGAACAGGAATCTCTCAGTAAACAAAACCAGCATAACTATGGCAAGCCAAGGAGGGATAAATGGGATAAATACCTGGAGACTGAAGACTGACTTTGAACTAAGAGAGCCATCCAAGGTAAAGTATGAATCATTCTGAAATACCATTTATATGAGATGAAAATCATCTCGTAGACCAGGGCCTCTCAGGGTGCATGCGCCAGTGCACTGCACGGTATAAGGTGCAGGAGACGACTTCACTAGGTTGACCAGAGTGCAAACCCCGACTCCTCTTTCCCTACATCTGTCTCACCCGTTCAGCCTTTCATGGCCTTCTTCACCTTCCCCGCTGATTCTCCCCTCACTGCGAAATGTTTATGTGCTGTGAGAGGAGACACTCTGTTGTATAGGACAATGCTACTGGTGTTAAAAATCTCTTCTTTAAATTTGGTTTGAGCAGGAAATTTATCTTATCTAGCTCTTCTTTCCTTTTTTCTTTGCAATTATACCAGTATGTCTGGAACAAGGGAGCTGACAGCAATTCTTAGAGCGTTCTTTAAATTACAATCAGAAATATTTGCGCGCAATCTAGTTTTCGTACAAGTCAAAACAGAAGAAAAGCTTTCACATGTGTGAAACCACACATACAAATAATCTTAGCAGCTTCTCGATGCAGCTTAGGAAAATCTTCGTTCGACAAATTCTAGTAGAATTCAAGCAAAGCCTTTGAAATAAAAAAAATCTCTTTGATGATCACGTCATTACTGTTCCACAGTTTAAGCATTTAGCTGAGCAAGAACGCGAATATTGCCAGTTCGATTGAAATTTTCGCAGGTCTTTGCTTTCTTCGAAAGAGGTTGCTCCCTTATTATGTTGTTGTCTTGCGCTTATCTATTTCACTGATAAACACGCCATCTATCACCGAACGCTTTGTCGCTCTCAGTACACTACACCATCCGAGTATAGCCGAGCTGAGCCGAGTCGGAGCGATGCACAGTGCACGGTGCCTCTGCACCTCGGTTTGCACGCTTGAGATTCTGTGAGTTGAGAGGCCCTGCTCTAGTCTATGAGCCCCGGGTTCAGATCCTGGCAGTTTCTAGCCAGTTTCGACCGATCCAGAGTAAATAGGTGGGTAGGTAGGTGGTGTTAGCACTTTCATTAATATTCTGATGTGTGATATTTTCATCCATAGTAATGTCATTCATGCAGCCATGTTTGATTATTACTTGTCAAGCCAGAGAGTATACACTTCCTCTGATCACGGAAGAATACTATTCCCTGCTAGATACTCTTTTGATTCTCTAACGTTTACCAGCTTCCAAAATGTATTCAACAGATGGCAGAGCATCCCTAATAACTTACATGCTGCTGAGAGGAAAATGTCTACGTACAAACAGACTCCATCATAAAATACGCTTCAGGCATTATCTGGGAACGCCTATCGAAGGATAATCTAGCTACACTAGAAAGAGTGAAGCCCATGTATATTTAAAAAAGGTTCTCTGCCTGGCAAGAAACGCTCTTTCGAGACTTTTGGTATGGCTAGAAGTTAAAAAAATAACGTTAATTGAATCGTCTTATTCTCAACTTTGGCCTTGATAATACGAAAGTGACTGAGGCATGAGCGATGCAAGAAACACCATTTCTAATGCAAACAGTCCTTATGATGGGTCGTAATGATATCACTTATACGGTCGGTTGGTATATATGTTTTAGTACGCTTGGCAGACATTCAGGTCCCGTGAGGAGAGCAACATTCATCTTGTACACCTCATGAGTGACGTCTGGACTTCAAACTGGAATCTAGATCAAATGTTCTTATGAGATTCCAGGTTTAACACTCGAGTGTTTTCAGTACTGCTCTGCTGTAGTCCCTGTAGTACTTCTCTCTTCTGGTATATTAAGAACTCGCAGCGTTTGGGGTAATCACACAAATGGGATTGTAAATAAAGGATACAGATCTCTGCATGTGGTTATGAGGGTATTTAGGGGTTGTAGTAAGGAGGTGAAGGAGAGGGCACATAAGACTCTGGTAAGACCCCAACTAGAGTATAGTTCCAGTGTACGGGACCCTCACCAGCATTACTTGATTCAAGAACTGGGAAAAAAAAAAAAAATTAAGAAAGCAGCTCGATTTGTTCTGGGTGATTTCCGACAAGAGTAGCGTTACAAAAATGTTGCAAAGTTAGGGCTGGGATGACTTGGGAGAAAGGAGCCGAGCTGCTCGACTTATCGGTATGTTCCGAGCTGTCAGTGGAGCGATGGCGTGGAATGATATCAGTAGACAAATACATTTGCGTGGTGTCATTAAAAGTAGGAAAGATCACAATATGAAGATAAAGTTGGAATTTAAGAGGACAAACTGGGGCAAATATTCGTTTATAGGAAGGGGAGTTAGGGATTGGAATAACTTACCAAGGGAGATGTTCAATAAAATTCCAATTTCTTTGCAATCTTTTAAAAAAGGCTAGGAAAACAACAGGTAGGGAATTTGCCACATGGGCGACTGTGCTAAATGCAGATCAGTAGTGATTGATTGATTGATTGATTGATTGATTGATTGATTGATTGATTGAACGTACTGACAATATTCCACAGTTCTGCGTTGAGTTCTTCACAGTCTTTCGAGCCTTCAGGTATATTCTCTTTCCGAAAAGCACGTTCAATGAATAATAATAATAATAATAATAATAATAATAATAATAATAATAATAATAATAATAATAATAATAATAATTAGTCCATCTCTTTTGGTCAGCGTAGTGCCTTCGAATCTGAGGGTTCTGGGTTCGAGTCCCAGTCAAGCCGGGATTTTAACCACGTCTAGCTAATTCGTCTGGATCGCGTGTTGGGTCTTTGTGTTCGTCTTAATACACATCTTCATTTAAATACAACGCATCTCATTACCAACCACCACAGAAACACACAATAGTGAACATAAACCTCCACATAGGTTTGGAGTAAGGAAGGACTTCCGGCCGTAAAACAACACCAAAACCACATGCACAACACAGTTCACGCAAGTAACCCCGCCCGAGGGGGGGAGGAAGTGATAGTAGAGGAGAAGAAGAACACGGTGGCATGGTATAACATCTAGGGAGAAAACGGGGAATATCAAATTTCTCCGTTACTATTACTGTATCTGTGTCGAAAATTGTACATAATAAAAGTCGTCTTAAAAACACCAATCATTTAATTTTCATGTGGGTGGTTATAAGGAGGGCAAGCTGGCACAGGCACTAGTGGTGATACATTGCCTCTGATGGGACTAACGTGGAAGATCTGCGCTGGGGCTCCTGAGGTAGGATGGCCGCTATACATTGGTTTCATGAGACTAACTCTAAGGAACTGGGACAGGGGATAATTGTGTATTCTAATGGGCCTAACTTTGGAGAGCTAGCTAAATGGCTCACAACTTGTAACCTATGACCTGTTAGTCTTATCGGGCTAACTTTCGGGAAATAATGCAAGGGCTACTAGGCAAGATGGCTGCTATACACTATTCTTATGGACCTCTTGTAACTTTGGACCTATTATTCTTATCGGCCTAAATTTTGGTAAATGACGCATGGGTTACTACGTAAGATAGCTGCTATACACTATTCTTATGGGCTTAACTATAGGGAATTACCTGACGGGCTCACATCTTGTAATTTAGGACCTATTACTTTTATCAGCTTAACTTTCTGGAACTGGTGCAAGGACTACTGGGTAAGATAGCTGCTGTACACTATGGTTATTTGGCTAATTCTAGAGAGCTACCTCAGGGGCTTACAACTTGTACCCTAGGATCTATCTGTCTTATCAGACTAACTTTTGGGAATATTTGCAAGGGCTGCTACACGAGATGGCAGCTATACACCGTTCTTAAGAGGCTAAATTTGGAGGGCTACCATAGGGGTTCATGAATTGTAGCTTCGAGTTCGATTCCTTGACTAAACTCGCAGACTAGAGTTCGACTTCTTGGTTAACTTTTACATAACATGCTCGAGTAGCACAGCTGGTAAACTTAGTAGCATGTCACTTCCTCCTCATCCTTAAAAGAGGTCTATCCTCCTCCTCTGCCTCCTCTACTACCTCACGAGCTAACAGGGAAATGGCAAATCGTTTGTGCTGCAGATTTGAACTCTTCTGACTCGGAGACTTGGTTCTTTGTACTATCTTACTGGCTTCTACTGCCACGCTGAGTAGGCATTGTGAACTCAAGTTAAAAGGTTCGATCTCGGCTTAATCTGGTGAAGTCAATATCAGAATATGTCAAGATTGCATACATTGCGCACTTGCTATGCTACACGCCAGCCGCCAGCTTTAATTGCTGACTACACTCTCGCAGATGTGTCCTTGTATTCGATTTATGATGTCCCTACTTCTTTATCTGCGAGTGAGACGGGCTCTACATCTAGAGGCGGAGTTAACACCTGAGAGGGGAAAGAAGTTATCAAGGTGTCCGCACATTATGTTCTAAATATGCTACTATGTGTGCATAAAAACAGAACGTATAGCAAGCCTAGACAATGAGATAGAGTTTAAAAGCTCTCGTAGAGCAAAAATTGCAAAAAAGGCCAAGAATATGTTGCAGTATGAGTTACATTGGGATGTCATAGAGGACATCTAGTTTAGTATATATATATATATTGCTAGTTGCTTTACGTCGCACCGACACAGATAGGTCTTATGGCGACGATGGGATAGGAAATGGCTAGGAGTGGGAAGGAAGCGGCCGTGGCCTTAACTAAGGTACAGCCCCAGCATTTGCCTGGCATGAAAATGGTAAACCACGGAAAACCATTTTCAGGGCTACCGACAGTGGGGTTCGAACCTACTATCTCACGAATACTGGATACTGGCCGCACCTAAGCGACTGCAGCTATCGAGCTCGGTAGTTTAGTATATTATTATTTAATATAATAGTATTCAAATGTTACACATATTTACGACTTAGGACTTTTTTCCATAACATTCTTATAGACCAAGAGCGTTACTTTACTTGGCGCTGTTGAAAAACGTACCACCTGTTTTCCAGTCAGTGACCGGGTCGGGGATGGGATGAGTGAAACCCCCAACTTGGGGCGAGGATAGGAATTGTGCCGGCTGTCGAAGCCTGTCGCACTCCTCTGGGGCAATGATAAATGACTGACAGATGAAATGAAGTGATAGTGGAGTGTGTTCCTGGAATGAAAAATGTCAGGAAAAACCGGAGTACCCGGAGAAAAACCTGTACCGCCTCCGCTTTGTCCAGCACACATCTTAGATTGAGTGACCGGGATTTGAACCACGGAAGCCAGCGGTGAGTGGCCGACGCGCTGCCGCCTGAACCACGGAGACTACACTTGACGCCATTCTTATGTTTTATTTAACACCATGATCCATGAAGAGAACAATTTACTGTTATCCTTCGATATTTTTCTCGTCTTTTTATATTTGCTCTGTAGTAACTCATGTGTTTTCTTCCTTTTAGAACGCTCCCATCTCTCAGCGGCTGATGCAAGCCATAGGACGTGCCGCGCTTGCCAAACCTGTTTATTGTCATTAGCAGCGCTAACGACACCGCAATACACTTCTCAACTTCTCCATTCATCGTAATCCGTGCTTATAAAGTAACACGTGACTAGTCAAAGACGCCTCTCATCTAGTGAAGTAGTGTTTAACACAAAAGTATGCTCAAAAACAGATAGATTTTTGAGAAATTGTTTTTATTAAACTCGTTCTTTTTATTACGGCATTCACTCTGACAGACCTTCCTTAAGGGAAGGAAATCGTTTCCGAAAATTGTGAAAATGGATAGTAATATGCATAACCGACTCCGTTCATTGCTTCTAAAGGTAGTTCGAGCAACTTTTCCAATTACCGTATTCTCCTGTGATTGTAGGGTGGGTGGTGGTAGTGGTTATTGTTCAACAAGAAGTACAACTGGGCAACCTCCTCTCATAACACTAACCGGAGGGAGAAAGAAAGAGGGTCCGATCCTTCGAAGAATGAAGATATCGGTAAAACAAAGGAAAGGGCCAGGGACGGCGTGAAAATGACTCCCTATGCCTCATAAACCTAATACAGCCGGTGGAGTCTGGGAGATTATCTTATCGCCAAGGATCCTGTCATGACATGCTTTCTACTGGTTGGTAGAACTCGGCAGTGAATAAGAGGACGACGCAACGGGTATTGAAATTGATGAGGAGAGCGGATATGTTTGTATTGTTATACTGGCTGCAGATAGAAAATAAATTATGCCTAGACATATTCGGTTAGTACGGTACGTTAATACTGTTCTTATACTGGTTGGTAGAGGGGTGTTTAGATTGACGGGGTGTTTCATACATTGACGCTGGATGCGCTATCTACGGATTAAGTAGTAGGTGATTTAAATCTGCTGCTTCACTGGAGTCAAGCCGTGAAGTTAGGTGATACTGTGCAAGTAACTTCGGTACGACCATGCCCAGTTTCTTTAAGGTTATACATGTTACATGCCATCTGGCGAGAGGCATATTGGTACACCACGGTTTGTTATGCAATGATTTCCTTTCAAGAGTTGCGTTGTTCTCGATTGGTTTAACCATTATAAATGGAAGTGATCCTTGAGGGTACGGATGAACTCTGTGAGTAGATGTTGAGGTACTTGAAACTGTCCCCGTGTTGCACTTTGTTTAGCTAACTGATCTCCCCTATCGTTGTGCAACTGTGACTTTTGATGCTCAAAATCTCCATTTTATCACCATTCATGGTATTAAAATACTGTTCACCGTATCTAATGTGTACCTTATCGTTCCAAATGCGGCCGGCTTAGTATTATTTAAAGAGCACTTCTGAAGTCTGTAAGAAACTACATTCTTCCAAAATACTGAACACCGCATTTTATGGTTGATGTGATGGCTGAATTTTAATAGTTTAAATAGAGGTTTCTTGAGGCAAGAATTGTTTCCAAAAGTTGTGAAAACGGGTAGTAATATTCATATCCGCTTGTGTGGTGTAGTGGTTAGCGTGATTAACTGCCTCCCCTCCCCTTGGCCCTCTCACGAAATTCGAAAAGTGGTACGCGGGCTGGAACGAGGTCCACTCAGCCCCGGGAGGTCAACTGAGTAGAGGAGGGTTCGGTTCTCACCGCAGCCATGCCTGGGCGAGGTACTGATCCTCCTACCCAGTTGTATCCCTTGACCGAAAGTCCCTCGCTCAAGGACACTGCCCATGAGGGGGTAGAGGTGGTCTCCCTCTCTGAGTCCAAGGGAAAAACCAACGCTGGAGGGTAAACAGATAAAGAAAGAAAGAAAGAAAGAAAGAAAGAAAGAAAGAAAGAAAGAAAGAAATTGTATTCATAACCGAATCCGTTCGTTGCTTCTGTAGGTAGTCTGAGCAACTTCTTCAATTAATCCTAATCCATGTTTACATACATAACACGCGATTAGTCGAAGATTAAATCGATTTCCTTCATATTAAGTGCTATTATAATGCAGAGCCATATTAATTTTCTTACAATAAAATTTGTTACGTGTTAGCCTACATTCCTCAGGTCCGGTAGGTACGACACTGTAATCATATAAGTGCAGGTTGTTATTGGCAAGGTGAAGGTAAATCTCTGCGTATTAAGCAGGTAAGACTATTTAGCTGATGGTTCCGATGAACAAACCGTTATAAGAATATCAGGAACTTCAACCAATCAACAGCTATCACTACTATGTTAGCGTTTTCGTGTTTTCACTTCAATTTTATCGCACATACGTGTTGTTATATAAATTCATCAGAATAGCGCACTGCAACGTCTTCAATTATACATTTGACCATAGACCGACCGCACAATCAACAGGACGTAACTGTGATGACGTAATTCTGATGAAGCCGGCAGCCCAGTTGTTGGGAGACTGCGGACCAAAACCTTTGAATGCAAACATAACACAGTACATTTTCCGTGCTGAAAGGTTTGTTCTCTGTATAGGTTATGAATACCTAGGAATTTGAATTGTTTTATATTTATGCATTCCCACTATCATTTAATTTTGTTGTTATTCACTTTCTTTCTTTCTTTCTTTCTTTCTTTCTTTCTGTCTTTCTTTCTTTCTTAATATGTTTACCTTCCAGGATCGGTTCTTCCCTCGGACTCAGCGAGGGATCCCACCTCAACCGATTCAAGGGTAGTGTCCTGGAGCGTCAGACATTAGGTCGGGGGATACAATTGGGGAGGGTGACCAGTACCTCGCGCAGGCTGCCTCACTTGCTATGTTGAACAGGGGCCTTGCGGGGGGATGGGAAGTTTGGAAGGGATAGACAAGGAAGAGGGAAGGAAGCGGCCGTGGCCTTAAGTTGGGTATCATTTGCCTGGAGAAGAAGTGGGAAACCACGGAAAACCACTTCCAGGATGGCTGAGGTGGGAATAGAACCCACCTCTACTCAGTTGACCTCCCGAGGCTGAGTGGACCCCGTTCCAGCCTTCGTACCACCTTTCAAATTTCGTGGCACAGCCGGGAATCGAACTCGGGCCTCCGGGGGTGGCAGCTAATCACACTAACCCCTACACCACAGAGGTCGACAGTTATTCATTAAATGGGAAAAAGTATGCAGTTCGAGTTTCATATTATCTCTTAGATAAATTGTGGAGCTATCGTTAAATTACTACAGATAAAAAGTTCCTTCATTTCTGTCGTACTTGTACTGTATCAAGACGTGTCATCATCTCTCTTCGCCTGCAAGTATAACAATTTTCTTCTGAGTGCATCAATGTTGCTAATTATCAACTGTTAAAAAAGCTGAAGAGACCAACGATGATACCTGATATTTAACAAAGTTTCTGGTTGTAAAACCTGGCGCTTGTCACTGCTCTAATTTTCACATGAAATGTACATGGTTCGTAGAAATTAGAACAGGCAGCGAGAACATAAATTGCGCAAAATGTTTTGTTCATAAGAATCGCCCATAGGCCTAATGAGACGTTGGTCTTGCGAAGCCTTAATTATATTGGATAGCCTACAAACATTATTTATGGATGGCTGACAAGTGTTGAAGAGAACCTAGACGTTTTAACAATTGAATGAACGAATGATTATGAATAACACTTATAATACACAATATAATTTCAGAATTAATATAGCGCTTTAAATGTTGCATAGGTGGAATTCCACCATTTCGGCTTGGTAAAATTTTCTTATTTCTTTTGTTGTGATTTACATACCGCACTGACACACGTTTTCAGCGATAGTGGAATGGTAATGGACTAGCGCTAGAAAGGTAGACGAAAAGAGGACGGGTGGCCACGGCTCTACCGTGGCTCTGCGCCTCTGCATTCGGTAGACGGGATGGGGTTGGACCTTACGGCTGGCCCCAACCGTCGACTGTCCTGAGAATGGTTTTCCGTGGTTTTACATTCTCCTGCACTAAGGCGAATGCCGAGACAGTTCCTACAGTATAGGCCACGGCCGCCAACCCCCTC
Source organism: Anabrus simplex (assembly GCF_040414725.1). Taxonomy (NCBI): domain Eukaryota; kingdom Metazoa; phylum Arthropoda; class Insecta; order Orthoptera; family Tettigoniidae; genus Anabrus; species Anabrus simplex. The sequence continues at coordinate 1,359,647,887 of NC_090265.1, forward strand.
ACTTTCTCCCAACATCTCCTTCACTACAACAAATCTCCCGGCCTGAGAGACGGCGTCACCGTCTAAGAGGCCCGCCTCCCCCTTCAGGGGAGGAATGAAAACGTTTCAGATGTAGTAGTAGTAGAAAGGTAGATGCCGAGGTTTTATGTAAGGCACAGCCTCTATATTTGCGTCGAGTATTAACGAGAAAAGGGAGAAAACCATCTGGGTTGCCGGCGGTGGCATTTGACTCTCTATGTCCGAAATATAAACTACAGTACACGACCCGTATTGCATGGCCAACTGGTACAGTACCTGACAAACTTCATACAACTGTAAGTTAAAAATCAATATCCTGAAGTGTACCGATACCGTATCAACTTAAACAATTTAGTGTTTATTAATCATTGTCACTTATTTATGGGCGATGATAATAAGGTACGGCCACACTTAAAGACACATTCTTCATAAGTAGGGGCCGATGACCTACATGTTAGGCCCCGTTAAACAACAGGCATCATCATACGTAGAAGAAAGTATGTTATATGGACGTGGGTTTGGTAGCGCTTTATTTTCATGTTAGAACAGCTCTACATAGAACGCTAATCATGAGAAACACAGAGGTAAAGAGCGTACCAGCATATCACATGAAACTCTACCGTGCGTGAATCCCACAGTACTGCAGGGACATATCGGCGCATCCTCGATTGAACGCGATTGCATGTATGGATGCTAACGCAGGGCAATTTCAACAGTTCATATTTTATTGTGAGGAATGCTTCCTCAAAGTTTGGTCGCATCTTATTGTTATGTCCTGTAGTTATCATCGCCCATAAATAAAATTGTACTGAATAGACTTTCTAACGCGTCGTCCACATCACCCAGCCAGACTTGCGTCGGGCAAAATACTGCGAGACGGTCGTTCTCCGTCTCCGCTCGTTTTGTTTCTTTGTCAGTAGTCAGCCTCTGTGGTGTAGTGGTTAATGTGATTAGGTGCCACCTCTGGAGGCCCGGGTTCGATTCCCAGCTCTGCCACGAAATTTGAAAAGTGGCATGAGGGCTGGAACGGGGTCCACACAACCTCGGGAGGTCAACTGAGTGGAAGTGGGTTCGATTCCCACCTCAGCTACCCTCGAAGTGGTTTTCTGTGGTTTCCCACTACTCCTACAGGCAAATACCGAGATCGTACCTAACTTAAGGCCACGGCCGCTTCCTTCCCTCTTCCTTGTCTATCCCTTCCAAACTTCCCATTCCGCCGCAAGGCCCTTGTTCAGTATAACAGGTGAGGCCGCCTGAGCGAGGTACTGGTCATCCACCCCAGAGGTATCCCCCGACCCAGAGTCTGAAGCTCCAGGACACTGCCCTTGAATCGGTAGAGGTGGGATCCCTCTCTGATTCCGAGGGAAAAAACCGACCCTGGAGGATAAACAGATAAAGAAGGAGGATTCCAATACTCCAGTCATTTTTACGAAATGTTACTGTACTGTAAAAACCATAGCTACCCCTTTAGCTTTCGGTAGAGAATTGCGCATCTGATTGGTTCAAGAGGCCATTTTATTTTGACAGAAAAGGGTGGACATGGTATCATAGAAAACGTGATTTGTTAGGACCAATTAGAGACATGCCAATTCACCGCCATTTTGTATAGTCTCATCACATCGAAATTGATAGAAACGCGTTTTTCACAGTATTTCATAATCTATGGCACGCAAATGCTGTACAGCAGATGTGATAGCTTATGCCATGTAATTACTACCATTTCAGAGTTCAATAAAGTCATAAAACTGGACCATAAGGCCGTAATACATCAGTAACTTTATGAAGCGAGAACTTTCGCTCTTGTCGTGAATACAGAGTTGTAAGAGCGGGATGTTCCGGTAAGAAATATCTGCGTGGAATTAGGCGTGTTAGCTCTAGCCTACGTGGATAAGTTACAGGTAACAGTCAGGGTTCGAAACCTTATTGAGTCATCCCCTTTTTAAATTTTCATTTCGTTCTCTTCTACGCATCCTTTACGAAGACTTGACTGAAGTCTCAGATATTCTTCTTCTTCTTTCTTTCTTAATCTCCTTACTCTCCAGGGTTGGCTTTTCCCTCGGACTAAGCCACGGATCCCACCTCTACCACCTCAAGGGCAGTGTCTTGGAGTTTCAGACTCTGGGTCGGGGGATACAACTGGGGAGGATGACCAGTACCTCGCCCAGATGGCTTCACCTCTGAACAGGGGCTTTGCGGGATGATAGGATGATTGGAAGGGATAGACAAGGAAGAGGGAAGGAAGCGGCCGTGGCCTTAAGTTAGGTACGATCTCGGTATTTGCCTGGAGGAGAAGTGGGAAACCACGGAAAACCACTTCGAGGATGGCTGAGGTGGGAATCGAACCAACCGATACTCAGTTGACCTCCCGAGGCTGAGTGGACCCCGTTCCAGCCCGCGTACCACTTTTCAAATTTCGTGGCAGAGCCGGGAATCGAACACGGACCTTCGGGGGTGGCAGCTAATCACACTAACCACTACACCACAGAGGCTGACTACTGACAAAGAAACAAAACGAGCGGAGACGGAGAACGAACGTCTCGCAGTATTTTGCCCGACGCAAGTCTTGCTGGGTGATGTGGACGACACGTTAGACAAGTAATAGTAATAGGCACATACTCTACTAGTCGGGAATGGTTGCAAGTATTGGGGCTTAAGAGAGACATGATTCTGTAGCACACTGTGGTAAACCTGTCTGCACATTCGAGCTAAAATCTCGCAACATACAAGATCAGCTTCGAAGTGATAGCATACATTATTCCATAAGAACAGAGATACGAGACCTACTCCTTGTCACCTGGATGGCTACAGGGTACTAATCACAGCCAGCATGGGATTTTTCCGACGGATTCAGAATTCTACGAGGTTTTAATTTTTATTCTTATATATACTCTTAAGGCATTCATAGTTAAGGTTTAACATATTAAGGTTTAAATTCCTTTTTCTTCTTCTTAATCTGTTTAACCTCCAGGGTTGGTTTTTCCCTCCGACTCAGCGAGGGATTCCACCTCTACTGCTTCAAGGGCAGTGTCCTGGAGCGTACAACTTTGGGTCGGGGATACATCTAGGGAGGATGACCAGTAACTCGCCCAGGCGGCTTTACCTTCTATGCTGAACAGGAGACTTGTAGGGGGATGGGTAGATTGGAAGGGGTAGACAAGGAAGAGGGAAAGAAGCGGCCGCTTCCTTCCCTCTTCCTTATCTATCCTTTCGTGTGTTAGTGTTTGATGCTCATTTCTCGGCATGGTTCTCAATTCCGACCAAGCCACGTACAGATTTATCACCACCACCTCGTCAAGCCCATTTGAATTCACCCGCGAAGCGATCTGATTGGCTAACTTCAGCAGCTGTCAAAATGACAACAGCACGAGATATTGATGTATTTTTTCAAATTACTTATGAAATTAAATGGCGTATGGCTTTTAGTGCCGGGAGTGTCCGAGGACAAGTTAGGCTCGCCAGGTGCAGGTCTTTAGATTTGACTTCCGTAGGCGACCTGCGCGTCGTGATGAGAATGAAATGATGATGAAGACGACACACACACCCAGCCTCCGTGCCAGCGAAATTAACCAAGTATGGTTAAAATTCCCGACCCTGCCGGGAATCGAACCCGGGACCCTTGTGACCAAAGGCCAGCACGCTAACCATTTATCCATGGAGCAAATTACTTATAAATCTGACCAACGCTCTAATGCTCATTTACTCGGTATACGTTGTTTTCGACCAGCCTGTACACGCAAGAGTATCGTAACAGTTTGTTCTCATATAAAGAGACAGAGTGTGGGAACGTGGTTGGTTATGGTAGAAATGAAGGCGATCCTGGTGTATTATTGCAGAGTACGCTACTTCACAGAATGTAACACACAAAGCTATAGCGATAGGACATCAGTTAGTTCACAAACAAATAGAACGTGTTGGCGTAGCACCGCTGGAGGTGGTATCATGCACAAGAAATTTACTGGTGAGCATTTCGAGGACGTGGTAGCTGAGTGATATAGTTGCTGAAATCTCACTAAGACGGCCGTGGTTTGAATCCCAGCGGTAGCTTGCAGGATGTTTGACATAAAAGTCACCTCCCTGTGCTTTGGATCCCACGTTCAACTGAATGGCTATGGCAACGACGTCAATAGTCACGTAACATTGTTACAAACTTTGTTTTGTTTGCTAAACGTTCTAGAGAAGTTCTGGTCACGAGAGCCAACCTAGTCCAAGCACTAGCCATCAAGCCGGGTAGCAATCATCTTGCCAGATTAAGGCTATCAATGTCACTGTTTTTATTCTAGGGATGCTATGCTTTTAGTTTAAGCTGGTTACTAACTGCTTCCACGTTTTAACTTGTTTTAGGTTGGCCTAAAATTGATGTAATGTGAGTAATTCGTTTGCTGGGGCAAGCGTGCTGATATCTACAAACATTCTTTCCACTCGGGGGAAAATGCTTATAGTAATCTATTACTACATTCAGATGAAATGTCGTATGGCTTTTAGTGCCGGGATATCCCAGGACGGGTTCGGCTCGCCAGGTGCAGGTCTTTCCATTTGACACCCGTAGGTGACCTGCGCGTCGTGATGAGGATGAAATGATGATGAAGACAACACATACACCCAGCCCCCGTGCCATTGGAATTAACCAATTAAGGTTAAAATCCCCGACCCGGCCGGGAATCGAACCCGGGACCCTCTGAACCGAAGGCCAGTACGCTGACCGTTCAGCCAACGAGTCGGACACTACATTCAGATGACTCTTGATGACGATCTTAAACGAATATTAAAGAGCTAGTCCTACGAGTTTCGCAACAATTTATATTCTGGACTCTTACGGTGTTAAGCTAGAAATAACAAGCTATGCAGAGAAATATGGTTATAAATAAAATACCTGGAGATAATCTGCTTAGCAGGCTACAAAATGTGGTGCAAGAATAACTTGCCATTAATCCTAATAATAGAACACTCAACGCTTTAATGAACAGGGAGATGGCCTTTTGTAAGCAAGGTTTTAGCATCCGCTCACCTCGCAACGCATTATCACTGCACCTTTTTCTCTTGTGGCATTACACATACTATTTACCCAGGATATATGGTCGTATTCATTGGCACAAAGTTGTATACTTCATTAAAGGCTCATGCCAGTTTCTGGAAATAATTACTATGGGTGATATAGGGGCTCCCATGCTGATATGCGGTTACTTCTATTGAGCCTATTCATAATATTGCTGGTTCCCTCGGTGGTAGAATGTTGACCTCCGAATCCCTAGGTAGCGCATTCAAATCCGGTTGAGGCAGTCGGATTTTTGAAGGACGGAAAAAAGTTAATTAGGCACTCCATGTCTTACGAATTTAGCATGTAAGAGATCTGTGACGCCACATAGCTTACTTAGCCTATGGAATGAATTAAAACTCTGCCGTAGATTGTCCAACAAGGATCAATTCCGCTCCCATCTGATAGAGCGAAATGGATCGTCAACATTGATAGACTATGCCGGTAGTCTAAAATGGCTTCAGATCAAAACGGCAGATGAGACCGTAGGATTATTATTATTATTATTATTATTATTATTATTATTATTATTATTATTATTATTATTATTATCTTCATGTTTACTCCACTTGTCACTCTAACCTACCTCTGTAGCAGAATTTTGAGATGACAAGGGAGATCATAAATTTTATTTTATTCTGAGCAACGAGTAATTTCGTACGTATAGAGGGGTCCACAAACTCCAAGAAACTGTCCACATATTAAATGTTCTACTACTATAACAAATATATACATCAATGCAGTCACCACAATAACTAGATTATTCTCACACTGAACAGATGTTACGTTTTAACTTCCCTAAAGTGCCTCACTAACGTCTTACTAATTTGTTGTCGTTTAATGATGGCAATCAGCTGAGCAGCCCATCTTTCAATGTCCTTAAGGGACAGAAGTTGAATCCAGGGGCATTTGTTTGAAATTCAAAAGAGATTAAAGGAAAAATATCTGCGTATATAGTTTATTTCTTCGATCCTACCAGACCATACAGCCATCTGCAATTTACATATTTCACTCACGCTTATGTATATGTAATACAATATATACAATATTTGTAATGCGATGGGGAAATGAACATTTACGTAAAAATATCGTAAACGCTGACATTCATAGCGAGATTCGAATCAGTGGCGGACTTATCTCGCATAATTCCACATTCGGTTAATAGACTTAATTGCCACATTGCAAATCCGGTGCAGCGAAAAATTTCGACACACTGGCGTCTTCTAAGACCGATAGGAAGAGTCGGTCAAAATATAGAATTTCTGAGTAAGGTACGATATATACTTCTAAACAGGAGGTCTGTTTGGTTGAAACCGAGTGAAGTCGACTGTACGTACGTCGATGTTTCGATATCAATTCTAAAACGGTCAAATCATGTTCCAGTACGGTGCACACACAAGTACGCGAAATTAACTGTACAAGTTTTGATGTTTGCTAGTCTACGGAATGTAAGCGCTTTGTACAAAATGTACATTTCAACTTTTATTCAGGGTAAGCAATTTTATATTCTCCAAGGTAACTCACAATGCTGTCTGTACCTCATATCCAGGTAAAACATGCAGTATGTGACAGCTGGTTTCAATTGATTCTTCATCACAATTCTTTAAGCTTCTGAGCGGTGATTATACCGAAATCAATTTTATCATACAGTTGTTCAGTTTATGGGCAGCATTTGTACGCTATCATAATCAACATTCCAATCTTGTCTTCTCCTACTTCTAGAAGACGTTTTGAAAAATCTCTGTCAGATTTCAAACCGAGAATTTTCGGGTGAGTTTCAGCACATGGAATTCGTTCCAAAGTTATGCCGCTTTAAACAGCCGGCAACAGCGGGCGAGGACCTCTCAATATTACAGGCAGGATTTGACGGAAATCCCCATCTGGTAGGATTGATTTATCAGTGAATATTTCAGCACATTTGAACAGAATTTTTCAAAGCCTGTATACTGCTAAAAATTCATTTAAATACATCATTACAGGCCTCCGTGGCTCAGACGGCAGCGCGTCGGCCTCTCACCGCTGGATACCGTGGTTCAAATCCTGGTCACTACACGTGAGATTTGTGCTGGACAAAGCGGAGACGGGACAGGTTTTTCTCCGGGTACTCCGGTTTTACCTGTCATCTTTCATTCCAGCAACACTCTCCATTCTCATTTCATTGCATCTATCATTCATTAATAAATCACTTTGGGAGTGGCGACCCCATCGTACTAACAGCCTGTATCTGCTTCATTCATTACATCCCTGACCCGGTCAATGACTAGAAAACAGGTTGTAGGTTTTCATTTTTTCACATCATTACAGCTTTATTTTACGCCATTAATTTTGTATTTAATATAACTTCTACTTCAAATGTGTTTGGATTTACGTTGCAGGAAGAATTATAGTCAGAATTAATAGTATTTTGAAAACAGAATGAGCAGATCTTATCGAGGTAAGTGTAACTGCTGTATCTGTAGACGATATTGGAGTAGCTTGATTCCCTTTTCCTGTTATTATATATTATAGCATCTAGCAAGCAAATGTACCTGTACTTTTTAACCAATCTAAAGTGAACCCTTCTGTTTTAATGTACGAGTTTGGTTCTTATGCATTACATCAAAAACTCTATCAACATGTACTACCTAATCTTCATTTATCAACTTTCTATCTATTGCTGGTGACCATAGGAGTGATTTCTAGATTGTGTGTTTGCATATTTAAATCCGGTATATGAAGTTTCTAGGGGCTGCCTGGCCGAGGCGGTAAAGGCGTACTCGGTTCGCCTGGAAGGACGTGGGTTCGAATCCCCGTCAGGAAGTCGTAAAATTTAAGAAACGAGCTTTCCACTTCCGGAGGTGCATATGGCCCTGAGGTTCACTCAGCCTACACCAAAAATGAGTACCAGGTTAATTCCTGGGGGCAAAGGCGGCCGGGCGTAAAGCTAACCACTCTACCCCACCAAGTGCCGAGGTTACGGATAGTGGAAGCCTTTACCTTCCACCCCTCCAAGGGCCTTCATGGCCTGTACGGAGATGACTTTGCTTTGCTTTGCTTTATATGAAGTTTCTTCAGATCTAACCAGTAAGCCCAGTGAACACTGTAAAGGAAGAATATAATCCCAATTTTAAACAACGCTAAAGACGAGGTGTTAACCCCTATGGTAATTTAACATACTTTTAATTAACTATATTTTATGATTATTAACGATTTAGTTGATAATCATGTTCAATTATAAAAATAATTTATTCTAAAAGCGAACTGTTGAGAAACTCTCGCATGAGCTCTTCAATTGCTACGTCACTATTTAAACTGCACTGGGCAGTTTATGAGAAGGTGCATTGTGCCTCAGAGTATGGCAGTGATCGCCGAGAAGATATTATCTGTACTGGCAGGAAAGAAAAACGAGGACTGATTTTTAGACCCAACTGTGCGAATAGAGCAGGACAACCAGCAAGCAGTTCGCGTTGATGAGGAGGAGAAGGCTATCTACAGCCGTGCATACCTAACTTTAGTGAGATATATAACCTGAACGCAAAGGCATGACTGGGGAACAGCTTTCAAGCATGTGGTAGCCATCTCTGAAAATGAGATAGATGACATATATACCAATATTTTGAAAGATTCATTCAATATTTTGCATTGTCATTTGCATGGCATATTTCAAATTATTTTGTCATTAGATTATAAACGGCGAATATAATTTTAGTTATTTACATGTATTTGTGTCAGTTTCTTCTGGATTCTTCCGGTTATCCGCAATGCTGGACAGGATACCTTAGACCGGGGCCTCTCAAACGCCCAAAATCTCACGCGTGCAAACAGCGGCGCAGAGTTCCTGTGCACAGTGCATCGGTCCCGCTCGGCTCGGCTCGAACCAATGCTTCGTCTCTGGGCTACTCGGCTAAGTTCGGCTCTTCTCGAGTCAACTCTGCTCGGATTTGGAGCGCTACGGAGCAAGTGAGGAAGAGGGAGACAGGGGGAGCGAGCGAGACAGACGTGGGGAAAGAGAGAGACAGCACTATTGCTCCAATTCGAGCAGTGGGGTCTGCACTCTGGTCAACCAAGCGAAGTCGTCTTTTGCACGGTGCACCAGGCTCATGCACCCTGAGAGGCCCTGCCTTAAACCATAGGTAGGCAATGAGAGAGAGCCCCTCCCCCGCTTCTTGAACTGACGGTATGAGTTTTATAAGAAAAGAGAGCAGCTGACAGTTTGCGCTGTAAACGTTAGATGGCGATATGCGAAGTCAAGGCACAAGCATAGCTACAACATTAAACCTGGCTGAGTATATTATGTTTAAGCAATAAAGTCGTACTGTTCGTTGTCAGGATCAGCACTGACGAATGTTGGAGTGGGGGCTAAAAGCTCTCAGGATGGTCTATCATCACTTTGTGACATACTCTATACTCATCGGAATAAGGTCTACTGGCCTCAAGTCCGAATCATACTTATATTTTAAGTTTTGTACAGATTATTTCTCAAGTTGTCCTTATAACTTTCAAATGTTTTTGTAGCCTTTAACTTCACCAATTGATTTTCGTACTGTTTAAGGCTGTAATGAGACGAAATGAAATGGCGTCTGGCTTTTAGTGTCGGGAGTGTCCGAGGACAAGTTTTGTTCACCAGATGCAGGTGTTTTTGATTTAACGCCTGTAGGCGACCTGCGCGTCGTGGCGAGGATGAAATGATGAAGACGATACATGCACCTAGTTCCCGTGCCAGCGAAATTAACAATTATGGTTAAAATTCCTGACTCTGACGGGGCCCCTGTGACCCAAAGCCAGCACGCTAACCATTTAGTCATTTAGATCTAATTACAAATCCTTTTTAATTTTTCGAGTTCTTTACAATCTATTTCTCTTTTAATTAATATTCATTGTACTGTATATTCTTCTTCAGGCAGTCTCTAGGCCGAGGAATTATATATAGCTGTATTCCTAAGCAAGCTTTTATGTTGGCGTACAGTATTTCCATGACTGAAGGTAGTTATAAAAGGAGTATATACATAGTAATTACCACATGTCAAAATAATAAATTCGGTTTCCTACGCATAACCTAGTGAAATGAATGTAATTAAACATTTACTTAGCACATGGCCTTTGTATACACAAAATGCCCTATTTTGTTTTCTCACCATAAACTGAATAGAATGAGACAACAGGCACAATAGAACTGTTAAAAGTTTAGATCAGTTTAAATACGCGCCCCTTCACTATGGTTGTAATACTGAAAGAAAGCGTTCTGACATTTCTTCGAGGGAGTCCGTTTACTGCCTGCCTGAGTGCGAAGAAGGGAGTAGGGGTTACGGTTGCTATGGAAACGTGGGCGGGTGCACTGCGGTTGCCATGGAGATAAGCCTGGTGGCCGAGTCGAGTTGCTTGGAATTGCCAAACCTCTCCGTTCTGAGCGGTCTGAACGAAAGAACTAGTGAGCGGGAAGCGAGGGGAAGGAGAAAGGAATTCAGGAATGTAGCAACACCGTGCAATGACACGTGCAATGCACTTCGCTCTAGCTCGATCTGTCAGAATGCTTCTTTTAATATTACATAAGACATAAGGTATGGAATAGTTGTTGCTGTGAGCTGTGCAGTGCGCATACTGTGCTCCTTTACCTGCTAGAGCTGGAGCGCTGCTCATTGCGCCGAATTGTGCCCATTGCCTATTGAATATACCTACTTTTTATTTACTGAGTATATCTTTGCTTATACAGTACGTACATTGCACTGATGTCACTGTCTACAGTAAAGGTATTTCCTCTTCGTATCACCCACTCTTTACATATTAAGACTTGTTAAATTATGCACTCATTTGTCATCTATCGGAAAGCTGTTACATAATCAGTGTTTGGGCAGCCGTGTGTAATTAGTTATGGTTACGAGTGAAAATGCTGTATTGTAGTTGAATCTCAATTGATGCTTGTTTACACCGCCCGCAATACAGGTTCCATTTCATTTTCAAAATTAATAATCTGTATGAACACTTTTATTCTGTTAGCGACGCGGCTGGTTCACGGATGAACTCGGTATTTCACATTTGTGAGCTCTTGTACTTACTGAGTGTATAAGTTACCTAATAACCTCTCTGCGGGTATTTGCATCAAATGAATACCCACTCTCCCTTCGTCGGAGGAAGGGTATAAGGCTCAAAAGTAAGTTTGTGAGGAAAGGGGACAACTTCTGATTCACATTACCATCAGTGTACTGTTTAATAACATGTGTTGACACACTTTACACTGAATATAATACAAAAAATGGTCCGTTATTCGCATTATGATGGAATAAGGCATCAAATATAAGATCCTGACATATTTTAAATTTCAAATTATGGAAAACGTGTCTATGACGCTTTCAACAAAACCTGTAGCTTTACATTTTAAGTAGGCACCTATCATAAAAGTCTCTATATTCAGCAGGCAAATATTTGGACATTTTCAAAAGATCAGACTTTTCCTCAGCTTTTATAATAGTTGAAGCATGATGCAGCTGTGGTCAATGGCACATCTGGCAGATCTTGGCCTGTTGTTTTCTTCATGAGATTATATCTCACCGATAGAGCAAGGAAGTTATGACATCTTTCTGACATTAACACAACTTGGGTCATCAATAAAGAACTTCAACCATATGGGTCCCGTAACTTTAAAAACAGGACATTTTTCTTCGAACGTCCCTGCAGTGCCGTTATGTAGTTGAGAATTTCTTGGTCTTTCCTCACTAGTCACATATTTCCATTGACTTGGAACATAAGCCCGTAGAAATTATTCTCCTTTACGGTATCAATGCAATCAAAGGGTAAAAAAGAAGCAACTGCGCTCTGAGCACAAAATATTTCTGTTCAATTTGAGTGTAGAATTTCGATCTAATAAGAAGGCATAGGGTAACTGTTCAGCAGTTGTTTTAGAAATGTATTGACTTTTGTCTACATTACCATTTGGTCATCACAGACATATATATAAAACAATATACACAGAGCAATACAGAAAACTTTACAACACATGTTACCATACAGTCAAGGTTTTACTTACATTTTACCGGGCGAGTTGGCCGTGCGCGTAGAGGCGCGAGGCTGTGAGCTTGCATCCGGGAGATAGTAGGTTCGAATCCCACTATCGGCAGCCCTGAAAATGGTTTTCCGTGGTTTCCCATTTTCACACCAGGCAAATGCTGGGGCTGTACCTTAATTAAGGCCACGGCCGCTTCCTTCCAACTCCTAGGCCTTTCCTATCCCATCGTCGCCATAAGACCTATCTGTGTCGGTGCGACGTAAAGCCCATAGCATCATCTTACTTACATTTTACTCCAACTTTGAATAGTTCGTGTTCATATTCAGTCCAAGTAGCATACATCACATCTTAATTACACGTGTATATTCTAATACCACATGATTTCAAAAATTTCACCAGTGTTGCTAGAACTTCTAAGTTTTTTTACATCCAGAAGCAAGGAAAATTTCGTTGTAAAGGGAACTCCCAAGTATTCATGAATTGAATCCTTGGTCCAGAATAATGTGCATATTAGAAGAGAATGTGATTCAAGGCACCAGTTCCTGGGGATTGATAGTGGCACTGTGAAGAATTGATCATTCCTATGAGGAAGAGGGGTCAGGAAATGTTCCATGGTTAAAATGCATACGAATTATAAACAAGTTTGACTCACTTTGAAGTAGTTAGTTTGGATTTCACATCTGTCAGACCGTATGATAAGTTTCTCTCATGAGCAGATGTTAGTGTCTGGAAATATTCTATAACAATATTCAATAAAGAAGCTGCAGTTTCGGATGATCTTCGTTTCGCAAATAGATTCATGCCAAGTGCTCACTGTCCTCATATCATCTCCTACATTATTAGTAGCAACATTGTAACTGACATACTGCCTCTGATAAAAGACCCGAGAATGTGTGAATGTGGATGACCTACGCACGAAACTTTCAGAATTGGGTTGACCTTGCAAGCTTCTATGTCACTTTTCAGAGCATTCTCTTTGAAATGTCAATACCTGCTTCAGTTGTGAGGAGGAGATGTGTAATGCAGGATGAACGTCAGCTACCTGCTCGTGTCAGGGCGATATACACTGACTGACAGTGACAATGCAACACCAAGGAGGAGTGGTTCGAAAGGGATGAAAGTTGGGGAAAAAACAGAGACGGCACGGACGAATAATTGATGTTTATTTCAAACCGATATGCAGGTTACACAATGCGCACGGCATCGACTCAGTAGGATGTAGGACCACCGCGAGCGGCGATGCACGCAGAAACACGTCGAGGTACAGAGTCAATAAGAGTGCGAATGGATGGTGTCCTGAGGGATGGTTCTCCATTCTCTGTCAACCATTTGCCACAGTTGGTCGTCCGTACGAGGCTGGGGCAGAGTTTGCAAACGGCGTCCAATGAGATCCCACACGTGTTCGATTGGTGAGAGATCCGGAGAGTACGCTGGCCACGGAAGCATCTGTACACCTCGTAGAGCCTGTTGGGAGATGCGAGCAGTGTGTGGGCGGGCATTATCCTGCTGAAACAGAGCATTGGGCAGCCCCTGAAGGTACGGGAGTGCCACCGGCCGCAGCACATGCTGCACGTAGCGGTGGGCATTTAACGTGCCTTGAATACGCACTAGAGGTGACGTGGAATCATACGCAATAGCGCCCCAAACCATGATGCCGCGTTGTCTAGCGGTAGGGCGCTCCACAGTTACTGCCGGATTTGACCTTTCTCCACGCCGACGCCACACTCGTCTGCGGTGACTATCACTGACAGAACAGAAGCGTGACTCATCGGAGAACACGACGTTCCGCCATTCCCTCATCCAAGTCGCTCTAGCCCGGCACCATGCCAGGCGTGCACGTCTATGCTGTGGAGTCAATGGTAGTCTTCTGAGCGGACGCCGGGAGTGCAGGCCTCCTTCAACCAATCGACGGGACGGGAAATTGTTCTGGTCGATGTTGGAACAGCCAGGGTGTCTTGCACATGCTGAAGAATGGCGGTTGACGTGGCGTGCGGGGCTGCCACCGCTTGGCGGCGGATGCGCCGATCCTCGCGTGCTGACGTCACTCGGGCTGCGCCTGGACCCCTCGCACGTGCCACATGTCCCTGCGCCAACCATCTTCGTCACAGGCGCTGCACCGTGGACACATCCCTATGGGTATCGGCTGCGATTTGACGAAGCGACCAACCTGCCCTTCTCAGCCCGATCACCATACCCCTCGTAAAGTCGTCTGTCAGCTGGAAATGCCTCCGTTGACGGCGGCCTGGCATTCTTAGCTATGCACGTGTCCTGTGGCACACGACAACACGTTCTACAATGACTGTCGGCTGAGAAATCACGGTACGAAGTGGGCCATTCGCCAACGCCGTGTCCCATTTATCGTTCGCTACGTGCGCAGCACAGCGGCGCATTTCACATCATGAGCATACCTCAGTGACGTCAGTCTACCCTGCAATTGGCATAAAGTTCTGACCACTCCTTCTTGGTGTTGCATTTGCTCTGTCAGTCAGTGTATTTGAGTTCCAATGGGATATGTTACTGGATACCAAATGGGAATCTCAATACGGTATCTGAAGTTGTGGAGATACTCAAATTTTACTCGCTTCATTGTATAATATATTTACTGTGAGTAACTCATCGAAGGCATTACAGTCAGCACAGTGGCTAATCACGATCACTTACTAATTGTGACCAGCATCATCTGGCTAGAATTATCGTGGTAACAAGTATCACCTACATTCAGTACACGAGTTCTGTCAAATCCTGTTAAGTTATTAGCCCAGAAGCTTTTTGGATACACAGATAGCGTCACTAAGGGTTATGTGGTTATAGGGAAACAGCAAAAACCGAAGGTGACACCAGAATGAGGCGTACTAGGCAAGATGACGAGTAAGGTAATTTGCCACTGGAGTAGAAAGTGCTATTGCAGCATGACTCACGCTATGAGTAGCGCCGTCGATAGCATCAAAAGACACTAGTCGTTGTCCGAATGTTATTTCTTAGCTCCACCCATATACTTGCAGCCTCGATATTATAACAGCGATGGATGAGAGTGGGACCTTGCTCTGGCCTGTGATAAGAGATAGATGCAAAATACTACATCCATTAATAAATGGAAACAGATGGAAGTACAAGACTTACAAGATGCATATCCAGTAGATCATTTAAGTACCGGGCAAGTTGGCCGTGCGGTTAGGAGCGTGCGGCTGTGAGCTCGCATCCGGGAGATAGTGGGTTCGAACCCCACTGTCGGCAGCCCTGAATAAGGTTTTCCGTGGTTCTCAGGCAAATGCTGGGGCTGTACCTTAATTAAGGCCACGGCCGCTTCATTCCCATTCCTAGGCCTTTCCTATCCCATCGTCGCCATACGACTTATCTGTGTCGGTGGGACGTAAAGCAACTAGCAAAAAAGAAAAAACATCATTTAAGTTACCAAAGGACCCCTGTACTCCGGACACAGCGCCTCACATTGGTCAATAATTCGACTCCAGAAAACTGGATGCATGCGACATAGGGGCGTTATAGCCGAGAGGCGTAGTCACTAGCTTCTCATCAAAGCTGCCGTGGTTCGAATCCTTGCCCATGCATGTGGGAATTTCGAAATGACAAGTCAGATCCACGTAAAGCTGGAGGCCTGGCGGTTATGATGGTGATAACTACAGTCACATGGCATGATGATGATGATGATGATGATGATATCATGTGGCATCTGGAGAGGCCTGGTGAGGGCCTGAAATATTATTTCGCTCTGACGGTAGGTTTTGCGTTTTGCACAAAATCAATGAGACCATGGATTCAAGTTGTTAATGAGGTCCGTGGTTCTGTACTAGTGTTGAGGGAGTGTTCATATAATATCCATTGGGTCCAATAGTTTCTCAAGCCACGACATTGAAACGTGACCATAACAAAATCTTCATTTATTAACATTTTCTGCTCCTTGCAGACGTAATGCTTCCTGACAACGATGGGATTATAACACGATAATTCACCATCCGGTTGAGGAGCCCACAAACGGTTCAAAGATCATTCTAAATCGTGTTGCCACCATTTTCACCCGGCACAAACACAATAAATGTGATGGTATGGGCAAGTCTCTAAAAAACACAAAGGAAGGTGTTCAAAGAGCCTGGCTTCACATTTTATTTCACCAAGCAGTCCTACGTCTACTTTTGAAATTGATACCGCCAGGTCTGCCCTACATTTTATTAGACAGGAATCGCATGGCTTTTGGTATGTGATTATGGTACTCAGTCAACATACCAGTCTGTCGTTACGTCATCAGCCCAAAGGTTGGTTGGATTAGGTAGTACCACCTGAGGTTATGTGGTTATAAGAAACTGATGGCGGCGCCAAATTTAGGCATATTGGACACGATGAGGAGTGAGGTAATTTGACTGACACTTCGGAGGAAGCTACAGTTTTCTCTGGCCTGTACCAAGATGCAGAAGCAAAAATACTTTATCCATCAAGAAACGGCGACAGGTGGTATATATACCACTAAATTAAACATGTGAGTATTCTGCGTCAATTGAATATCGTCGTTCCCGGGACAAAACCTCCTATGTGAAATATTTTAGCTTAGAACTTTGGCCGGTAAGGTTCTGTCATCTAAGGTGCAATATTGTGTGACAGTTGTCAAGGCATTCTCGCTCTTCATAATATATGTGCTGCGGGTCAGTATATCTCCAAAAATATTAACACATAGGAGGTTTCGTCCCGGCAACGACGATATGTTACACTGCTGCAGCGCTGCCTGCATAGTCTCTGTGGTTTTAAGGAGGAAATGCGGTCTAGAAGGAATACATCATGGTTTAGATGAAGGAGAGACACAAGAGTACTGTGCGACAGGCGAGTGTCGATCCACCTCAATAACTCAAAAGATGCCATAAAACGACTTGTTGTGATGTATTGATGCAGTTTGGTTAGAATTCTCGGCCATGCATGTTGACGAGTCATGTGTGCTACTGCCTCGTAGCAGCAACAAGTATTTGACACAGCTATTGATTGGTGGAGCCGTGAAATGGTCCAGCGAACACATGGGAAGTTATTGATTAATGAGAGAAAAATACGTGACGAGTCGACTGTTAATATCGTTGTAGGTTTCTGCGACCAATTGTCGATTAGATAATTACAGGTAATATAATCGCAACATTTACAGATTACGATTACATGCCTAGTAACGGATAATCTCCTAACAGTTATTGCTATAGAAGTACTGTACCACCGAGCTCGATAGCTGCAGTCGCTTAAGTGCGGCCAGTATCCAGTATTCGGGAGATATTGGGTTCGAACCGCACTGTCGGCAGCCCTGAAGATGGTTTTCCGTGGTTTCCCATTTTCACACCAGGTAAATGCTGGTGCTGTACCTTAATTAAGGCCACGGCTGTTTCCTACCCAGTCCTAGCCCTTTCCTCTTCCATCGTCGCCGTAAGACATATGTGTGTCGGTGCGACGTAAAGCCAATAGCAAAAACAATATAAATTTACTAGGGATGAGCTGTGTGTTTAATAGAAAAAATTGTTAGCGTAAATTGTATAATATTGTATTATAGGAAAATTTTGTTCTCTTGTTATTTTAATATTTAGTGCTTGACAATAATGTATTTTAGTGTACCATTTGCTTTAGTTACTGGCGCCCGGCATCACGGTCAAGGAAAACATATTGTCCCCATTTTAAAGAATGATTAAGGCAAGGTGTAAACTCCCACGGTAATTTTAAAGAGGTGAAATTTGCTCTGTTTTATGGTCATTAATGGTTTAGTCGATATTCGTTTTTAATTATGAAAATAATCTTGTTATGGAAACAAAATAGGCTGTTGTTTTCTCTGTGTATGAGATGTATGTCAAGAATGAGTGCCAGAGCATAACTCGATTATCTGGCGTTAAGAAGATGTGAATAGTTAATTAATAAACCTCGAATAAACGACAATACAGCGATAATTGTTCGAAGTAGGATCGAATTACGAATTCTCCAGTGATAGTCTGTTACATCATTCAGTTCCAGTGTTGCCAACTTATATTTTGAAGATCTAAAAATCCGCTAAAATTCCGCCAAGAAATTTGATCTCAATAATAATAATAATAATAATAATAATAATAGTAATAATAATAATAATAATAATAATAATAATAATAATAATAATAATAATAATAATAATAATAATCTGAGGAAAATTGTCGGCCCCCGATAAACAGAAGGTGGATATAGACTGAGGTCATGCAAAGTGACAGAAGAGCTTTCCAACATTGCAGCAGACATCCGCAAAGGACTTCTGAAATTTTATGGGCACGTCCGCAGACTGCCGGCAAGTAGACTGACACACACGATTCTCACCTACATAGAACATCTAAAAAATATTCCATGGGTACTGGAAGTGAAGATCTGGAAAAAGCACATTTAAACTCAAATGACACCGCGGACAGAAACCTCGAAAGGAAAAAAAATTAATGGATGGAAAGTGCAACCAGAGAACGAAGTGAAAAAGAAGACTGGAGCAAAGTGGACAGAAGAACGAAAAAGGATCCACGGAGAAAGGATGAGAGCTGTTTGGCAACTCAGAAAACAGAATCGTTAGAGCTCTGCGTGATCCATTGGGTCCATACGCACATAATAGTAATAGCAGTAGTAGTAGTAATAGTAGTAGTAGTAGTAGTAGTAGTAGTAGTAGTAGTAGTAGTAAATGTCTGTACTCACCTGATCTGTGAGTTCCACTGGGATTAAGCCCCTGCCTGCGAGCCGGCGAGCTAAAACTAGTAGGCGTTTTAGTGCCGGGTGCAAACTAGTCGAATCCCCTACCTCAAGGGCCACACACAGAACAGGTCATTTTATTAAACGGACTTCCTTCATAGCATAAATATAAATGCTACTCTCTCACAGTTTCATTATCTGTCGTCATTCGTCAACTAAGAGATCAGTAACCTTTCCCCACGCATTACAAATTTATGATACCATGACCTCAAAACATCAAATCCAAATAACATGTTTTCGTCGTGTGACTGCTAGCTCCTGACAAGGATTACGGAATAGCTCGGAGACCGACTGGAGTACAATTATAAAAAAAGTAAAATGGATAAAACGCTAAATTCCGCTATAATCAATTTAGAATTCTGCCAAAAAATCCGCTGTCCGCTAAATGGTATATTTCTCCGCCGACAGTCCTCTAATTCCGCCAAATTTAGCGGAAAATCCGCTAAGTTGGCAACACTGTGAACTGTATATGCTTTTGTAAAACTCTTATACACAAAGGGTATATCTTATATCCAGAATAAAAGCAATTCCGATGACTTTTCAGTAACTTTAGTTCTTTAATATTCGGGCGATTCTCAAATTCTAGTGCAGTACTGCTAAGGCAGGCTGCCGTGCTGTCAGACAATATCTCTGACTGTGGAAGCTAGCTGGAGAAAATAGCCCTTATTTTACTGACGAAAACTTGATATTAGATTTGCAAGCATTCCATTTCTTGTGTTAGATGGACATTAATTCAGTAAGCTACAGTACATGGTATTCTTATACCATTAATGATTTAGTGACTGATACGCACCTTGAATGAATAGGTGCGTACAGCGATTTGTTTGGTAGTACGACGTCCATAACTGAATGATGAAGTCGTCTACACACATACAGGATATAAGTTCACCGGACAGAAAGTGAGTTACCCATGGATAACTTGTTGAAGTATATCGTTCTGAAAGAATGTCTTGCGTAGAACACGATTTTGGTTCCCTGATGGTGCATAAATATTTATTAGGGCAGTGTTTTAATGTGTCCAGATATGGTCCTTCCTGAATGATGACTCTGCCTATCTTCGATTTCCAGATCGTGTCGTGTCATGAATCCTGTTCCCCTACTGGCATCGCTGATGTTTGTATATTGGTTGTAGTATGAGGATATTGGTAAAAAAGCGATGCCAATATCATTAGCACGGAGAAATCGTTCCAGCAATTGAAATTTAAGGTGGCTTTGTATAACATTTATATTCACAATATCTACAGTCAGTATCTGCACCATCAGCAATAGAACCAAATCCCTTGTACACAATATTCTATCAACATTTCGTCCCATGATCCATCTAGACACGAACTCCGGAGATTTGCGGCGGTTTCGGGAATTACTGCTGGTTTGTGTGTGACATGGTTTAACGACCTCTCGTGCACTATTTTTACTAGCAGCTTTTGTTAGCAGAGTGTACGAATCTTTAGGAGCTACAGGCGTGGGTGTTTTGTTATCCAGGTTTCCAGTAGGTAATATCCATTTTTCTACGGTTACGAATTCCATCCTCAGTTTAGGTGTTAGTGTAGACTCAAATTGCTGTACCATTTCAATAGCAGTAGGTTCAAATTCAGTTCCCTTAATGACCGGGCGAGTTGGCCGTGCGCGTAGAGGCGCGCGGCTGTGAGCTTGCATCCGGGAGATAGTAGGTTCGAATCCCACTATCGGCAGCCCTGAAGATGGTTTTCAGTGGTTTCCCATTTTCACACCAGGCAAATGCTGGGGCTGTACCTTAATTAAGGCCACGGCCACTTCCTGCCAACTCCTAGACCTTTCCTATCCCATCGTCGCCATAAGACCTATCTGTGCCGGTGCGAGGTAAAGCTCCTAGCAAAAATTTCCCTTAATGACACCTACAGGCGCTAATTGGTATTGGTGTGACGGCATCATATTATGATTGTCAGGATCAGGATGAATGTCCACTGTAATGAGTTGATGTAACTGGGGACCATTTTCTTCTAGAGCGTCTATGTGTACCGCCCATGAGGTTTTTCTTGCTATGGTGGCGTCAGTAACATTAAGTTTGCTATCCTCTTGTCCCTGTTCAATATTCTGGCCTGTAATTGTGTTATGTTTGTGTTCCACAGAGTACGGTTCGAGTACTACTTCCTCCATATCTTGTGTATGTGATGGTAGTTTAGCTCTGTTAATGTGCTGTACAGCTGGTTCCATAGTGTTTTCTTTGTCTGTGAGATTTGCATTTGTTCTTCTAAGCTAGGAAGTGTTGGTGAAGTGACGTCTCTACCAGCCTCAGTAATGTTATTTATATTACCACATCCGTCAGAAACAGTCAACACAGTGCTGTATGTCTGCTGTCTGACTTTCAATGCCGGTCAGCTTCTACGATGCGGACTATCTACTTGTAAATGCCTTGTTTCTTTACAGTTAAAGCATGATTTCATTTGGCCCTCATAAGTTAGGAGAATGCTACAGTCAGTAACAGTTTGTTGAGTGGGTATAGCGTACTTTGTTTAAGTTCAATGTTGACAACACGAATGCCGTTACTCACGTTAGATAATTCATAAGGGTCATTCCACTTCTCGTCTCGAATGTCTCGAATGTCTTGACATCACGCGGGCAAGCCGCTTGTTGTTTACTTCAGGTGGTAAGTTGAAAGAAACCTACTGAAAAGCAGCTCGATTTGTTCTGGGTGATTTCCGACAAAAGAGTAGCGTTACAAAAATGTTGAAAAGTTTGGGCTGTGTAGAATTGAGAGAAAGAAGGAGAGCTGCTCGACTAAGTGGTATGTTCCGAGCTGTCAGCGGAGAGATGGCGTGGAATGACATTAGTAGACGAATAAGTTTGGGTGGCGTTTATAAAAGTAGGAAAGATCACTATATGAAGATAAAGTTGGAATTTAAGAGGACAAACTTGGGAAAGTATTCATTTATAGGAAAGGGATTTAGGGATTGGAATAACTTACCAAGGGAGATGTTCAATAAATTTCCAATTTCTTTGAAATCATTTAGGAAAAGGCTAGGAAAACAACATATAGGAAATCTGCCACCTGGGCGACTGCCCTAAATGCAGATCAGTATTGATTGATTGATTGATTGATTGATTGATTGATTGATTGATTGAATTCATGCACTCGCTTAGTCGAGGTGTCCGCAGCAGTAATTGTCACATTAGTTGAATCACCTCACACCTTCATGCTGGGTTAATTAGTTTTCATATAGTACAACAGAGACTAATTTTATATACACTGCATTTCCCCATTATGAAGTTGAATTGCTATAATTTGGTCCTTGTTAAGTTTGTGTTTTGTTCCTATTCATCGATGAATTTCCAGTGGAGTAGGCCTTTTGTTTCTATCCTCGAATACGCACTTCATGGTGTTTTTTCGTATACTTGCCATATTAGTACCGATACTAGTTCCTGGTATTTAACTATTAGACTTAACAAGTCGCACTGACTTTCTCACCAGCTCACTGTCACCGTTTGGCCGCTTGCTGTGTTACTTCGGCCGAGGTTGCGCACGAATTACTGCGCCATTGTGCCGGGCAATAACACTAGTAACAACAATTTACTACACGTCGAATTTTCAATCGGAGGTCACGGTTGGAAACGAGATATATTCATTCAAAGGCATTCTTCTTTATTCCAGTATGGATTTTGTTTATTTATTTGGCGTATGATGAATAATGACAACCTCTAAACTATTTACACATTCAGTGAAAGATAAGTACAAAGTAAATACAAGTTATCATATCTATACAGTCAAAGCAATTTACAAAGTTTGAAAGAAAAAAGAAAACGCAATATATTTACATCACGATCCACTTATCAACTCTGACAGTTCATATATACACACTGAGTGCGAGTGATGTACATCTCAATAAATGTGAATGTCCAAACACGCCACCCACTTTACTGCTTCGGTGTTGCTGAATTGAGGTCTTCCATGGTGCCAGTGAAAGCACGCAGTGGACATTCCTGCACTACATGTTTCATTGTTGGGTGAACTTCCCCACAGTCACAGCATGGAGAAACTGACCAGCCCCAGGTGTGTAAAGTAGATGCTGTTCTACCTACTCCACATCTCATGCGATTTAGTCTACTCCAGGTGCAGTGTGGCAGTTCGAAGTTTTGTGGATGGGTTATTAATATCCACTATTGCCCGAGGTGGGGATAAAGATCACTCTGTTGACCATTTAGAGGTGGAGTTGAAGCCGCTGGATGTTATCTTCACGGCAGTCTTCCAAGCAGGTTGGTGAGACTTAAGGCGTGTGCATTTGTCTTGTATGTTCATGAACAGCTAGATGTTCATTCTTCAGCATTCTGGTCCATAGCTGAAAAAGGGCCTTCTATCTCCTGATATGTGGAGGTACTATATTGCTATGTACCGTTAACCACTGGACCGGTGTAGCACGAAGTGTACCAGTTATGGTCCGCATGGTTTGGCGAAGTTGTAAGTCTACTAGCTGTGTGTGAGCACTGTTAAGCCAGACACCAGAGCAGTATTCTGCTGCAGAATAGACGAAGGCTAAATATGGTGTTCGTAACGTGTTTCCATCCGCTCCCCAAGAAGTTCCAGCCAGTCGTTGGAGAATGTTATTACGACTTTTTAGTTTGTTGGTGGTTTGCTGTGGATGATTTTTGTACGTAAGAGACCTATCCAATGTTACTCCTAAGTAAATGGGATTGGCACAATATTGTAGTTCATGACCCTTGAAAAATACCCTTGGATAGTAGTTCGCTTCTGTGTTGTTCAGATGGAATGTAGTTGTCACTGTTTTCTGTGGGTTGGGATGAAGTTACCATCTTTGAAAGTAGTCATCCAACAGTTCAAGTTCTCGATTAAGGACTATTTCAGCTTCTGCGAAGTTGGGTAGTTGAATTGTAAGGCAAATATCGTCTGCATATATGAACTTTCGGAACACTGTTTCAGGTAGGTCGTGGGTGTATAAGTTGAAGAGAGTAGGAGATAGAACCGACCCTTGAGGCAGACCTTTGTTGACTATGTGGAATTTGCTTCTGTTGTGTTCTGAGTGAACTTGAAATAGTCGGATGCTTAACATTCTGTCAATTAGTGTATTAATTTTTATGAAACGAACAGCATTAATCAGTTTAAGCATAAGAACTTCCCTCCAGACTGTGTCATATGCAGCTGTAAGATCTAAGAAGACAGAGACGCTTTTCAATTTCTTCTCAAAACCAATTTCCAGATATGTGGTCAAGGACAGTCCTTGGTCACTGCAGTCACGGCCGGGTCGAAATCCTGCTTGCTCAACTGGAAGGAATGCTCGATAGCCGGTGCTATTCGGTTCAGTATCAGCCTTTCTAATAACTTGTAGGTGACGCAGAGTAGAGCTATATGTCAATAGCTTTGTGGGAGAGTTGGATCCTTTCCTTGTTTCAGAAGGAAAATACTTTTTGACTTCTTGAAGATTGGGGGAAGTCTTCCTGACTGAAGTATGGAGCTGAAGAATTCAGGGAGCCATCTTCTTGTAGCGGGACCACAGCTTTTTAGTAGTTCTGGGTAGATTCCATCTAGTCCTGCAGCTTTGCCATTTCGGAGTGATTTTAATCCCTCATCGACCTCTTGTGATGTGAAAGGTTATGAATAGGTGGCGTGTGGTTGGGTTTCCCGTTTTGCCTGTTTAAACTCAGTTTTAGCCCCTTTCGTGGTCACTTTATTCCTTGTTATTTTAGACGTAGAAACAAGGTGATTTGCTATTGCTTCTACCTTGATTGGGGAATGCTGCTTTGGTGGTATGGTTGTGCAATCCAATTTTCGAATAAGTGACCATGCTTTTTTGATAGAATGGGTGAAATTCATGTATTTTACAGTGTAGTAGGCCTTTTGTTTCTATCCTCGTTTTTCGTGTGGGGAGGCATGTCTACATGTAGGTGTTATGAGTATTTTTTAAAACTGATACTAGTTCCTGGTATTCAACTATAACACTGAACAAAGATCCCAATCTTTGTTAGACTGCATGCTAGTTAGGCTACTTGAAATATGACACCATTTGAATGGTGTTTCCGTCCACGGTGACCACAGTGTTGGGATTTATGGAAATTATTCCCTTCTTCTTCTTCTCCTTCCTCCGAATGGACCTACTTAGGAATACTGTTTATTCAACCATTGGTCTTTGATATTCGCCCGTTAATGTCGCATCTTCTAGTGTAGATCCTTTCTTTCTCTGACTATCGGGTGCCTTCCTTCTTCACGGAGTTTTCCTAAAAACGACGAACTTTCTGCAGGATATGTCTTACAACATGTCTGGAGTCTTTTGTTATGGGGAGGCATGTCTACAAGTAGGTGTTATGAGTATTTATTCTCTAAGCTAAGGCTCAGAAATAACTCTCATTTCCTCCAACGATATATGTGAAAATAGCAGCTCCTTATTCATTGTACAATTTTATAGGACACTCACTTCTCCACTCTAATAGACATTGTATTGATATTAATCACTTCATGTAACAGTCACATTGTACTTGAGGCTTGAATTTCATTTGAAGATAATCTTGGTTGAAATATCTCTATCAAGGACATTTTCCTCCTCAGCCCCGGTTTGTTTTGTCGTTCTCAATTCCCGCCAGCCAGGTGGTACGGACTTTCTTGTTTCGCCAGAAGGTTTGTCAGTCTGCTGGGAGAAAATGACCATAGAAAGCTACCCCCCCCCCTTCTTCCTGGCACAGTCAGAAATAGTGATGAGCAATACCATGATTTGTGAATCCAGCGTGATTTGATACCGTGATTTTATGATATCAGTGATTTGTAAGCGTGATCTGATCACAATCACTGGATCACCCGTGCTGCTTTTCATTTGTAGCTTGTGATCTCGAGAGGGCCTTGTTATTGTGACTATCTCTGTGTGTAAATATTTATAAGAAAATCAGCCATCTAAGGTCTTATATACAAAGAGCCTGCATTTTGGTTGCAGTACAGAACAATTTACTTCTAGGCGCACAAACATAATTTTTGCATCTTTGTTTTTTGGAGATGCTAATATACAACTTTATGTCAAAGAGGGGCAACGTCGGCAGCGGTCGTGTTGTGTACCGTAACCGAATATTTGGTTGGCTAGAAAATTAAATTTAGCACATTAGTCTGGCGCAAGTGAAAACTATAATGTTAGATAACTATGTTTTCGGCCACCTAAAGATAAGATTAGGGTTACCATTGCAATTTTCTCAAGATACACAATTAGTAATCACTTCAACAAGTATCGAAGCATCATATAATCCAAAAGTAAAAAAAAAAAGTTACTTGTTAAAAGAAACTGAATTAATCCGAAACATATAAATTATTATTATTTACAAATGTTTAATAGTATTCTAGGCGAATCCCGTGAACCGCGATGCAATTTAAAACCGCACTTTAAATAATACCACGCTCCGAATCAACATGACAGTTTTCTAAAATAAATATTATTAGCGATGGCGAGTATTACAATGGTTTTAAATTGTTTTTATATTTGGAGGAAATATGCTTAATTTTTATAAATACTTTATACTTACAACATGTTGACTTTCTTAAAAAAATCTACAAATGTCCATACGCTTGGCAATCATGGTGGCCCTCCTTCCTTGATCACATCGTTTCGGGTGGATATGGTTACCGCAGCACATGTCGTGAGTGGTGGTGGTGATTACTGTTTTAAGAGGAATTACAACTAGGCAACCATCCTCTATATAACACTAATCAGAGGGAAAAAAGGAAGGGATCCGACACTTCGAAAAATGAAGGTATCGGCCAAAGGAAGACAAGGGCCACGAAGGGCGTGAAAATGAAAGACTCCCTAGGCCTCGCAACCTAATAGCGTCGGGGTCGGAAAAGAACAAGAGTTGACCAAGAGAGGTCGGTTAGGATAGATGAAATTGGGAGCCTGGCACAAGTAAGTGGAAGCAATGCCAGGACTCAGTTAAGAGCCCCGTGGTCGCCAACCCACGCTCCAAAGTTCAGAGCCCCTGGGGCCCCTTTTAGTCGCCTCTTACGACAGGCAGGGGATACTGTGGGTGTTATTCTACCGCCCCCACCCACAGGGGGACATATGTTGTGATATCATGGTGGATCACAGTCACACTTTATGTAGTAACATTCACTGAGTTAGTTCGGTATATGGTGTTATGAGGGCACGCAACAATCACATTGGAGTGAAACCTCGAAATCACGGCTGATTACAGTAACAGCGTAGGAAGTAACAGTCGTTACTCATGATTTTTAGGCATCAGTGAAAAATCTCACAGTTCGTGAAATATCGCCCATCACTAGTAAGCAAACCTGTCTATCTGGGACTAGAGCTCTAAATAGCGATCTCTGCTATTCCCTAATGATTTGAAGACTGAGAGGGGAACTTACTGCAGGACTACACGGAAACACCTTTTAGAAGTGAATACGGAAACAATATAACATGCGCAGGTCGTTGGATTTTATGATTAGCCTGTGCGCTCATTAAAGAGGCACTGACATTATGACTGAGCTAACGAGCACTCGGGGTGGAGTGTGTATAAGTGTGCTCTCCTCCAAGCTAGGCTTCATTCACTCCAACAATATAATGTGATACTAGTAGCTCCTTATTCAATAGAGCCTACAGTAGGTTTTATCGGGCGATGTCTCTATTCTATATTTATACTGTATAGAGACATACAGGTTCAAAAAACAAACTTAGATGCAAAAAGTATTATGCTTGTGTGCCTAGAAGTAAATTGTTCTGTACTGCAAACAAAATGCAGGCTGTTTATATATAAGACCTTAGATGGCCGATTTTTTAATAAATATTTACACACAGAGATAGTCACAACAACAACAAGGCCCTCTCGCGATCACAACATACAAATGAAAAGCAGCACGGGCTTACTTGTAACACTAATTCGAACCCATTTTAAAGATAATAATAATAATAATAATAATAATCGTATGGCCTCAGCTACCATGTGCAGACATTTCAATTTGACGCCATCTGGCTGTCTGCTCGTCAATTTCGACGTACCGTTTTACTCTAGGCCCCCACTAGATGGCAGATCGAGTAAACCGAAACTCTCTTGGGCGTCTATTGCTGAGATTTAATGAATTTTGTAAGGGTAAACACCAAATGTGTCACCAGAGATCTTTTACATGCCGACATCGCACGACATGGAGTGTCGAATGGACTTTTTTCCGCCCTTCAAAAATCCGACTACCTCTGCCGGGTTTGAACCAGCTATCTTGGGATCCAGAGGCCAACACTCTACCGCTGATCCACAGAGGCAGCTATTTTAAAGATAATCTTTAGTTATTCATTCATATAGATGAGACTGACTTTGCTGTTATATCATTTCTTTTGCAGTAGGTCAATACTGATATATCAATACGGGATTTACTTGTTAATCATGCAGAACTAGAAGTGAGATAGCTTGTAGGAGACTCTACACTCTTTATTACAAAAGGACACAATCACTGCAATAACATCGAAATCCATATTAATTAAAATAACCAATTTAACTTTTCCTAGGACACTCACTTCTCCAATCTAATACATGTCATAGTTCTATACTGTATCTTGATCAGAAGGTAAAAGCTTTACATCTGACCGCCTGATTGTTGTTGCTTCCTTAGCACCACCCAGGGATAACGTGTAGGGTTCCTTAGGTTAAGCCTACGGACGTGAGCAACATCGGACCCGTATTCGACTGCTGAAATATCGTAGATACTCAACTGAACACCACAATGCGTCTCATCACTGGCACACTCAAATCTACTTTCATACAGTGGTTACCAGTGTTAAGTCATATTCCTCTTCCAGATCTCAGAAGTAAAGATGTTCTCCTAAGAGAATTCAACAAAATAATGAACAATCCAGAACTGCTCATACATGATGATATCGGCGATGCAAATACTAACCGTCTGCGTTCAAGAAAACCACCAACAAGAGCTGCCATGAACTTGAGGAGCAGAAACTACCAAACTTCCGTTGAATGGCAGAAGAGACTCGACGTCAAATACTACCCAACAATGCCTTCTGTGAAGAAGACACCACCACCTGGTTTTAACCTCCCTCGAAGACTATGGTCCACACTGAACAGTATTCGAACCAACCATGGAAGCTGTGCAGCCTTCCACTACAAGTGGAACGGAATTTAAACCCCTGAGGGTGATTGCGGTGCCATACAACAGACCATCCAGCACATCATCACCGATTATAAGACAAGAAGGTATAATGGCAGTGCTAGAACTTTGCTCTTGCGACCCCAGAAATTATAGACTACATCGAAAGTTTAGATATACGTACATAGAAATATTGATCCTATCTAAAACAGCCACTGTATCACTAGTCACATGCTAAATAAATAATTTCATGTAACAATCACAGTTTATTTGGGTTTGAATTTCACTTGAAAAAAATCTTGGTTGAGACATCACCATTGGGGACATATTACCTGATAATGAACTTGTTTCTCTGTTCTACAACTATTGGGATCACTTTAGCAAGGTATTCCACCGAGTCTCTTAAATCTCTGAGAGCAACCACTGATTAGCTGCAATGTCAACACTCCAAACATGTGTCACTGTAAACACTCCAGTGAAGTAAACTCTCATCAACATACGCAGGATAAACTGTCAATCTGAAAAATTCATTCTCTCACCCGCAATGTTTCCAATTCGTGATGTTTTTTGCCTCGTAAAGATACAGAATAAAATTCAATCCCCAATAAGCAAAAATTTTCTCGACCGTGTGTGAGAATATATTCTGTTCGTGAGGTCGGCTATAACAAAATCCACTTCGCTGCTATCAAATAGAATCATCGACTTGACTGTCCGGCTCTATGCCTAAATGGTTAGCGTGCTGGTCTTTGGACACAGGGGTCCCGGGTTCGTTTCCCGGCAGGGTCGGGAATTTTAGCCTTAATTGGTTAATTTCGCTGGCACGGGAGCTGGGTGTATGTGTCGTCTTCCTCATCATTTCAACCCCATCATGACGCGCAGGTCGCCCACGCAAGTCAAATCAAAAGACCTGCATCTGGCGAGCCGAACTTGTCCTCGGACACTCCCGGCACTAAAAGCCATAGGCCATTCATTTCATTTCATTTCATCAAATTGACTTAACTGACGTAATCTACAGTCGTACGTAAAATAATAATCATGGGAGACTTCAGTTGTACTCAAAATATTTGTTACGACGCACTCACTTGGATAGGACAACCCTTACATTTTTCAATCGCTCTGGAGCGCTAAAGGATGTCGCTTCTCTTACACAGCCAGTCTCGGAAATGTCACACATCAGCATATACAACCTGTCACAAAAATTACTCTCCATTAAACTACAGGGCCTTTTCTTCCCACTCATAACATATAGGGCTTACTCTTCCTCAAACTTTCTTCCTAATGATTCTCATGAATGTTTCCTTTCTCATTACGATCAAGTTCTTTTGCTTGATCAAATTTTAAATACAAGCTATCTCACAACCAAACAACTTCACATACGTCAGCCGCGTGTCGGTAGATTTACTGGCACGTAACATAACTCCCACGGGACGAAATTCGGGCACCTTGGCGTCTCCAAAAACCGTAAAAGTAGTTAGTGGACGTAAAGCAAATAACATTATTATACAACTTCAAAAGTAGCTTCTCTAAATTTTCCAGATCGCAGATGCCAAATATCATGCCGTGGTTCTATCTCTCCAATTCACGGTGTCACAGAGTTAAATTTCCAAATGCCAATCTTATCTTACTTCACTGGATTTCGATATCAAACTCTGAACATCGCTACACAACTGATAAATGCATTATTATAATATCAATTTACTCCTAACCCGAATATTATTATTATTGTTATTATTGTTATTATTTGATTTTATTACACTTATAATTGTTATCTTTACTTCATAATTATTATAACTTTTACCGGCACGAACTGATTTTCATTGTAATATTTAACTTAATATTTTAAGAAATGTAATACAGTTTAACGCCTCGCGACAAAAATAACAGACAATCGCACCTACAGTGTTTTCTGGAATACTCACATGACACATAATCGTCATTGTTTCATGCTTAATTCTACACACGCCACATATATAACGCAGTGTTATGATTTACCAACTAATTTAAATGGACAAGCGTTTACATTTCTAACTATAAAGACATAATTATGGAATTGTGCTGAATGACGTGGCGACATTTTGGATGCATTTAGCAAGCCAGCAAACTCCGAATTATCCCCTCATAATGATAGGTGGCATTCTTCACTTAAATACTACCTTATCAGTTACACTGACTCAGCACTTGTCTTGACACAACACAAATTAATTTTCTTGAGCATGAACTAATAGAATAACAGATTTTATTGTGCACACAACACAAAATGGACCACACCACGCCCTTATCGGCCAGTCAACTGACAAAATCGTGGAACGTTCTTACCTCATTTTTGTCAGGTGTTCGCCAAACGTGAATGACCGTGGGGCGATGATGCTAACTCTCACAAGAAACCAACTGTTTTCCCTTACAGAATGTCAGAATAACCGTATTAACAATAATTCCAAAGAGCTAACTAGGACTACATTGTCTTCTTTGCGGAAGTTCATAAATCCTACATATAGCCACTATGATATTTCCACCTACTAGGATGAATTGTCGTAACTAAAATGTTTTAAAAACAGAGTCGTCTCTATTCCTCATTTCCTATCTATCAAGCCAACTGGCTTTTTGAGTTTTACAAGTCTATCTTCCAACACTTTAATTTCGGTAAGTCCTCTTCTTGATGTCGACAGTCGCAGGTTTATCCGCCCAGATCGACGGCAAGTGAGTGAGTCTCTCGTTTTAATAATGGGTATTTATACGCACTCTAGGGACGTGGTACAACGCGTTATCTATTATTGTGCAATGATTCCATCTGTTAACCTCTGGACCGATTTATCTGAGACTTACACCAGAGATTCCGCCTATTTTTCCGATCACAATGGTGTTATTGGGTGAATTCTCTTGCTTCTTTCACGGGCGTAATTAATTAAATCCGCGGATGATATTCCCGCGTATTTTGGTTGGATGGCCACGACACGTGTGAATTCCACTCTATCGATAGACAGGCGAACTTCTATATCGTCATAATTAAATATATTTCTCCCTGCAAAGTGAGCTTGATCAAATGATAGTAAAATTCTTAATTAATTACTTCCTCGCTAATGGCAGTGCCAACATCTCTCGCAATCGGAGTTATTAGCCAGAATTTGTATTATTAATTTTCCGAGGTCTTCCGAAATGTCCTGGTCTTGCTCGATGTTTTTTTATCATCTTCTCCTGTGATTAACAAGCAAAGGGACCTAAGGCTAGCTATATTACGAAGATGGATGCGCGTTTTCCCCTCTCGCAGCTGGCCCTACAGAGCTGTGCGGGTTCTTTCAGCAATGTAGATTTATGGGCTCAGTACAGTATTGGAAGAAATGAATACGGTTGTGAACTTGCTGGAAACTGATCTCAGAGAGAAACACGGAAAGGAGAAGGTTCTTGACCCCAGCATAAGAGAAGGAATCAAACTGCACATCGATTCCATCCCAAAGATAGAAAGCCACTATCTGCGTGCAAGTACATCAAGGATGTTCATTGTTGGAAGCAATCGATTGCCGGCATCCATAAGGACTATGTAGCCATGTGTAAAGGAAAGAATGCTACATTTGCTATCTATACCATGTGTATAGGGTGTTTACAGTGGAGTACAATATTTCGTTTTTCGTCCCTAAAAAGGACTTGTGTGATATCTGCGCAGCTTTCGATAACGCAGATGACAACGATAAAGAGAACCTGAGAGACAAATATGACCAGCATCTGAAGGAAATAGACTTTTCAAGAGAAGAGAAAAGTAAAGATAAGGAGAAGTCCGATGCAATAGTTCTCGTTCAAGATCTACAGGCTGTGGTGCAACTACCTAAAGGGGATGTGTCACTGTTTTATTACAGGTTTAAGCTAAATGTTTTCAATTTTTACAGTGTATTATTTGAAACTCCATACATGTGAATGTTTCGTATGGTATGAGGGAAAAGGTCATCGTGGTGTCAACGAGTTGGGTTCCTGTGTACTTCAGTTTTTAAAGATGATGTCGCCTTCAAAGAAGGATTCATACATCATAATTTATTCCGATAATTGTGCCAGCCAGCAAAAAAATGTATTTATGCTTGCTGTCTACTTTTATGCCGTACGCTACCTGGGACTAAGATCAATCACCCATAAGTTTCTTATTAAGGGGCATGCGCTGAATGAGGGTGATTCTGCTCATTTATTAATAAAGCGGAAGATGAAACGTATTCTGAAGAGTGGACCATTGTGTACCCCAGAAGCCTTTATGTCTGCCACTCGATCAGCGAGGAAGAAAGGAGAGCCCTTGCGCGTAAACGAACTCTGTTACGAAGATTTCTGGGACATTAAATCCATGGCCAATGACGTCGGTTCTCTGAACATGACTACTCTGAAACTGTCTGAAACCAAGGTTGTGAAACTTGTAATAGGTTCTCCGACATCGGTATTCTATAAATACTCATATGCTGATAATTTCAAGGAGGCAACAGTCAACAAGCAGGAGAGGAAACGTGAAGTAACCAACATCAGATTGAATCCACTCCACTACAGTATTCCCTGCCAGGGATGTCACTAAAGAAGATCTTCAACACTTAGTTCACAAGAAGCTTATACCAAACTACTACAAGCATTTCTATGAACATTTGTGATATTGGTAGGCGAATGAGACTGAACCGAAATAAACAAACTTTTATTTTTATACTAAGCAATAATTGTGATGTTTGTTTTCGTTTTCGTTACTTAATATGACACTTCAGTTTTAAATGCACTTATGTTTTGATACGTTTAATTATATTTCCAAAATCCACTTTTATTAAAGTTGATGAAAATTATGACACAATTCGGAAAAAATATAATTGAATGCTGAATTTTTTCTAACAAGATTGTCACTTTTATACATATGACGTACGCCGACAACAGATTAAAGGTTGTACTATCACGGAATTAAAAAGGCTACCACGGAATTAGGAGAAGTGTAGTTTATATAAGACGTACTGTGTTCAAAGCCGACATTTCCGTGGTTTATTGACGTGCAAGGCCTCAATGGACATATCCCTCATTCACATCACACATCTCAGAATCAGTCACTTTTCAGGAGCAACATTTTAATCTACCAATTTGTAATTTCCCGGTACCATCGCTTAAAAATTCCTTCAAATTACATTTATGGAAAAGAATATCTTGAGGTTCAAGTGAGGTTAAGCTTAGTGAAATTAACTGATGACGTGTAATTTAGTTAGATGTTCCATTCACACCACTCCTGCTTTATTTACTACTCAGAAAGCAACCTAATCTTTTTCTTGTAAAACACACACACACACACACACACACACACACACACACACACACACACACACACACACACACACACACACACACACACACACACACACACACACACACACACATGCGCGCAAGAGGCAGGCAGGCTCTTTCAAGAGGATACACGTTACCAATAGTAAGACAATATACAGTATATTGATTCACATTTTCACGGTATGAATGTACTCTCACTAATTTCAATCCATCCATCCATCCATCCATCCATCCATCCATCCATCCATCCATCCATCCATCCATCCATCCATCCATCCATCCATCCATCCGTCCGTCCGTCCGTCCGTCCATCCATCCATCCATCCATCCATCCATCCATCCATCCATCCATCCATCCATCCATCCATCCATCCATCCATCCATCCATCCATCCATCCATCCATCCATCCATCCATCCATCCATCCATCCATCCATCCATCCATCCATCCGTATTTAGGTCCGTCGCCCAGGTGGCAGATTTCCTGTTTGTTGTTTTCTGAGCCTTTTCTTAAATGATTTCAAATAAATTGGAAATTGATTTAACATCTCCCTTGGTAAGTTATTCCAATCCCTAACTCCCCTTCCATTAAACGAACTTGACGACATGTTTCAATATGGACTTGAAAAATTTCTCGTATTTAAAAATTCCTTACAAGAAATTAGAAGTCTAAATACTATAAATTGCAATCCATTAGAATCAGAAGGGCTTTGACTTGACTTGGTAAAATTGGTGAATTTCTACCTTTCATGTTACAATAGATATTGTGAGAAATATTATGGTAAGTTTCAGCATTATTTCAGTGGGCGGTCACGTACTTCTGCCCTTAAAGGAATATTTACCCCATTTTGTCCTTTTGAATTCCATCTTTATCTAAAACATATGAACAACTTTAGTAGCTTCTCTTCTGTCAGTTTGATCCCAATGTTCATATTTCAGGCGGTAAGGTGGTGGTGGTGATTATTGTTTTAAGAGGACTTCAGGTGGTAATAGCATGTGATGTTCCAGCAGAGCGCTATGCAGTGCCTGTCAATCAAACCAGAATGGTTTATATTTTGACCACCGAATAATTCAATACCGCAACACTGTATGTAGGGGAAAATTCACTGGTCACACGTGATAAAAGCATAATATCCTAACGCTAGAGCTGCTTTATGTTTACTGCCTGGAATTGTGTTCCACGAGTAATGGAAACTGTCCAGCCTACAAACTGCAGGATATAATACGCTCGACCGTTGTGCTGTATACTGCATTTGAATAATGGTATAGCAGTAACACACGAACAGTCCGTAAATATCTGTTGTAAATCGAACATGCATATTTTTCTCTTTTGTTATATTATTAATTAATTAATTTATTTATTTGTGGCAAAGTTAGGGCTCTAGGCACTCTCTTACACTTAATCACATTATGTGGCTTGATACATTATATATATATATAAATATATATATTTAAAATTAATATATTGGATATAATAATATAAACTAAAACTAAAAGATCTACCTCCTAAGTCTAAAATGAACAAAATACGTTCAATGTACTGTACGTGAAATTCTTATAACATAACAGTAATTTAGAAAGCTTTTGAGAAATATTTGCTCAAGTTTTTCACGTATACATTCACACATAACTACTACGTGTTCAAGAAGAAACCTTTAGACTGTCTTTTGGAGGTAATTCCAAACCAAACCCCATGGCAATACAGCCCTTGAAGGCCCTCGGCCTACCAAGCGACCGCTGCTCAGCCCGTAGGCCTGCAGATTACGAGGTGTCGTGTGGTCAGCACGACGAATCCTCTCGGCCGGTATTCTTGGCTTTCTAGACCGGGGCCGCCATCTCACCGTCAGATAGCTCCTCAATTCTAATCACGTAGGCTGAGTGGACTTCGAATCAGACCTCAGGTCCAGGTAAAAATCCCTGACCTGGCCGTGAATCGAACCCGGGGCCTCCGGGTAAGAGGCAGGCACGCTACCCCTACACCACGGGGCCGGCTTTGGAGGTAATTGATGAGGAATAATTTCTTATTTTAGAAAGTAAAGCATTTCATATTCTAGCGCCAGACACAAGGAAAGCATTACTGAAGGTAGGCGTATGATCATTGCATTATTGACCAAGATCACGTGTCACGGTCATGAAAAGAAGATAGAAAACGAAAATTACTGGAGAGATCTTCAGGTATATTTTCAGTCGAGAGTCGATAGATTAAGGTTGATACATGTTGATTACTTTGCTGCTCTACTTTTAACCAAGAAAATTGTGCATAAGAAATGAATAAAATGCAGGAGTTACTTTCATGTTTTATAAACGTACTCATATAATACCGAGTGTCAGCAACTCTATCGTTTAAGTGAAAAGGTCATTCGAGCGCTGACACTCTTTTACATTTCCTGAGAAGCTGGAATTTCACTGAATAACTGATTTCAACTCGAAATGAAAGGGAATCTGAAAGGTACCCAGAGTTTTACGGTATGCATATACTTTGTCGTCACTGGCTTCTGAAATGGAAAAATACACACTCAAAAACATAGCATCTTGGGTGCTCCTGAAGGATGCCCACTGAGATAGTGGGGTAATTAAAACAAAAGAGACGTACCGAGGGAGTTGGCTACGCAGTTCGAGGCATAGGCCTACAGTTGTTAGTTTGCACTCGGTAGATAGTGGGTTTGAACCCCACTGTCGGCAGCCCTGAAGATGGTTTTCCGTGGTTTCCCATTTTCACACCAGGCAAATGCTGGGGCTGTACCTTAATTAAGGCCACGGCCGCTTCCTTCCAACTCCTAGGCCTTTCCTATCCCATCGTCGCCATAAGACCTATCTGTGTCGGTGCGACGTAAAGCCCCTAGCAAAAAAAAACTTCCTTACCAGTCCTAGCCCTGTCCTACTCCATCAGGGCCGATGACCTTCGATGTTAGGCCCCTTTAAACAACAAGCATCATCATCATCACCTACTCCATCGTCACCACAAGGCTTCCGAGTCGGTTGGACGTAAAACAAATGCAATAAAAGAGAAACAATAAAAGGAGACATCGGAATGCAATGTAACGTCACCCGTTAGGTGTACTTAGATGTACGACATGAGAAGCTCCGAGAAAGTGTACTGTATCTACAACCCTTGGCACAGTAAGCACAGAACACAGTTTGAAGCCTCTTATCTGTGTAAACGTGCCATTATTAGCGTTTGATCATACACACATTGTTATAAACTGCGTCAGGAAAAATTGCCCACCTGGTTGGTTTACACCATAGTGACGTTATTAGAATGTAAAACCGCTTCTCACGTTCTGCCCTCTTGTGAGAATGATTAACTTTACGTTTGGCAGGCTTTGGTGCACGGATAAGACAGTCAGTTGTTACAGTATTAATGTTATGGATATGTTGTGATCTTAGACGTGTTGCAAATATAATCTTACCTTGACTGAAGTATTTGGTTGTTACTGTTTCCGTAAAATAAAAAACAAAAGTGCTTGCATTTTGATGAGCCAGTCTGCCAGGTAGGTTTTCTGGTTTGAATAGAACATTAGTGGCGACCTGGCAGGGCGGATTAGATTCGATGTGAGGAAAGCTGTAAGTAAGTCAAGATGGAGAGACACGTATAATATCGTCGCCATAAGACCTATCTGTGTCGGTGCGACGTAAAAAAAAACACGTACAATTGAGAAAATCTACACGTGCAGCATTTACGGAGACTTTTGACCTATTGATCACAACTCGACAAGGTAAGATTATATTTAACTAAGTTAGAAAGACTGGCTGTTGTACTGAAATAGCTCATGACAAAGTTTTAGACGTGCTTCTCAACAACAGCGGTGACCTGGATTAGGAAAATGCACACAATAAAGTGCAAGAATACCGCAATAAATTAGACGTAGCACGTCAGAGGGTCGAGAACTTTGGTGCAGTGAATGTAGCAAGTGTCACAAGTGGGGGTGTCGATGTGTTGAATGACAATTCCAATTCCGACAACAAAAAAACTACGTTGCTTAAGATCGAACTGAGGAAATTCAGTGCTGAAGATAAAAACTGGTTATGTTTCTAGAGCCAGTTCCTTAGGAACCATGATGTTCCGGATGTAGAAAGGGAAGATAAATTCCAGTATCTAATTAAGCTATTATAAAGAAAAGTAGGGCGAGAGACGTCGTAAATAGTTTTCCGTCTACCGCTGATAACTACGAGAAAGAAATTCATTGTTTACAGAGTAGGTTCGGAAGAGAATTATTGATGGAGTTTATGTTCGTGAACTGTTAGGATTAATTATTCACAATTTCACAGCGTCTCATAAATTCACTCCTTTGCAACTCTGTGATCGACTAGAGTCGCATCTTACGTGGCTGGAATCGTCGGGAATGACCAGTGGTAAATATGCAACCTTCTTATTCCCCCTAGTTGAACCATCACTTCCAGAAGACCTGATAAGTGTGTGATTAAGAACTGCCATTTCTTTGCTTATCAGTGAAACAGCAGAGAATTTTTATTCTGAGAAATTTTCGCAGCTATCACTTTTCCTGTAGAACAAAGTGGAGGGAGAACAGAGAATTTCTCTCGCCCAAGGGGGATTCCATATATTCTCACAGAAACCGCGAAAGCAGAAGGTCAAGTCACCTCAACTTGTACCTATACCTACTGATAGCAATCTGCTTGAGAAGCAAGAGGTACATCAAATGGAAGCAACTGTTTCTTCTATAAGAGAAACCATGGTACGAAATATTGTTTCATGGTACAGAATATGACTCTGTCTGAGAAGAAAAGTATTTTTATGAAAACGGGGTGCTGCTACCAATATCTGAAACAAGGTCAGATGGCTAAAGCTTGTAAAGCGACTGTGTGGTGTCAGGTATGTGGGAAGAGACACTGTGTTCTCATGTGTCCAAACTTGCCATTGAAGGAGTCGAACGAAGAGCAGAAGAAGGAAGAGCCAAGTATGTAAAGCACAGTGCAACGTTGAGCAGTCAAAGCTATGGTCAAGAGGTTTTCCTTCAAACCCTAATTGTGATGATCCTGTTCGGAAGACAAGAACGTATCGTCAGGGCTTTATTCGACAGTGGGTCTCAGCGATCTTATCATTTTATTGGAAAGAACTGCTGTGTCTGTTGTACTTCAATCCTCAGGTACGGAGACCTTAACACGTGCTTTTTTTGGAGGTGCTGAAACTGAAAGGCAGTTGCATTCGACCTACCATTTGAATATCTGAAGTATGGATGGAAAATATTGTTGTGAGATCCCTGTGCTCAGTCAGCCTGTGATTTGTGGGAAGGAAGGAAGGAAGGAAGGAAGGAAGGAAGGAAGGAAGGAAGGAAGGAAGGAAGAAATGTGTATATAGCAGCGGCTGATACAGTGAGTAGGAGGCCGCTGTTTCAGAGATTGGGGAGGGTGGGAATTTCAAAATAGATGAGACGTGCGATTGAGGCCATATATGAGGAAGTTGGTTGTAGCATTAGAATAGAGGAATGGTTTGTAAGTGGTTTAATTGAGTCAAATATAGGCTTGAAAAAAGGGTTGTTAATTATCTCCAATTCTATTTTTGATATTTATGAATGACATAGGCGGGCATAGGGCGGAGAAATGGGCTTGTCCTGTATTACGAGAAAAAGAAATCCCAGGCTTTATATTTGCAGATGATCTTATTGATGACGCTGAAATGAGGGTGTTTAGAGAAAGATTAAATGAGGTATCAGAGTAGGTTAGTAAATTATAGTAGAGGAAAAATGATAGTACGAAAAGAAGATAAAGAAGAAATGGGTGATAAAAGGAGAGGAAACAGAGGTGACTGATAAACTAGAGTATTTAGGTGTTTATATAATTAAGAATAGTAAATGGTCCGAACAAATTAAATAAACAAAGTGGAGGGGGTTAGCAGGCCTTTCAGGTATAAGGACATAGGAAAATAAATTTCCGGGTATTGACTATAATATTCGGAGAATGGTGTTTAAAACAGTGGTAATAAGTAGGGTGTTCTATAGAGCAGAAATATGGAGGGTTGAAACGGAACTTAATACACTCAATCAGATAGTTAGCAGATTTAGTAAAATTGTAATGGGCCTTCCCAATTACATGGCTAATGCATGTGCTAGAGTTATGTGTAATGAGTACATAGAGGTCGATATTATAAAAAGAGTGTTGAGTTATTGGAGGAGATTAAGAATAGGCGGGGGTAGCCTACACCTGCAGATGGCTTATCAGCACCAAAATAAGAGTAAGTATGGGGATTACTGGATAGACAAGGTTAAAAGTATTATTGATAGTTTGGGTTTAGGAAACTATTGGGAGAAGGAGTGGGGAAGGAGTGTGTTGGAGGAATACTATAAAAAGGATGAAATATATTAAAGTTCAGGAGTTCGTAATTGAAGACAGGAAGAGAGAGAGAGAGACCCTAACCATGTTTATTAGAATAAATCAAGTAGTTAATACAAGGGTAGGAAATGTGAATAGGATAGAGAGAAGAGGAATAATTTTATGGATGACGGGTATATATAAGAATAAGGGATGGACAACAATGAAAACACTATGATATCTATATTGTGCGGAGAAACAAGATAAGATTTTCGCTTATTAAAAGTATGCAAGGGAACTCGAATAATCTTCTGGTATTATTCCGTTCGAATAGATTTTGTTTGAAAGCTCTGTCAGAGTACTGATTCTATCGCCCAGGAGTGTGCGGAGCTCTGAATACAATTCATCAGATCCAGGAGCCTTGCCATTCTTCACTTGCCAGAGATATACCACACCTTGTCCTTCAAACTGGCAGCTTACGTTGAGAATATTTTCAAAATATTCCTTGCACCTGTCCAGCAATTCCTTGCGATCTACTATCTGATTTCATCTGATTTATCCAAAATGCTATTCATTTCCTTTTTAACTTCCTTTCTAAGATTCTTTATAGCTGTCCAGATAGGTTACCCCGCCACTTGACCTAGCATCTCAGGATATTATCGAAATCTCCCCATGACCTTGGATTCAAGAAATTTCTTTTGCGCTATTTCTTTCATATACGTAGAAGTCCCTGTTTGCACCAGTCCTTCTTTGGATCTATATCTGATAAGAC
Source organism: Anabrus simplex (assembly GCF_040414725.1). NCBI lineage: Eukaryota > Metazoa > Arthropoda > Insecta > Orthoptera > Tettigoniidae > Anabrus > Anabrus simplex. The sequence goes on from NC_090265.1 coordinate 1,359,689,014, forward strand.
TTCCCTTTACGTTTACAGATTACCCTCACTTCATCATTCCACCAAGATGTTAACTTTTTTCACATCTTTACACACAGTTTTTCCAAGGCATTCCCTTGCTGCTTCTACTACAGCATACCTGTGTGCCACTCATTCTCTTTCTATACTATGAACCTGCTTACTGTCTATTGTTTGTAACATTTCACTAATAATATCCATGTAGTTCTGTTTAATTTCCTCGATCCTGGAGATTCCTACCCTTATTCGAATGCAGACACATTTCACTTTCCCTACTCTAGACCTTTTTTTTGGTAGTTGCTTTACGTCGCACCGACACAGATAGGTCTTATGGCGACGATGGGACAGGGAAGGGCTAGGAGTGGGAAGGAAGCGGCCGTGGCCTTAATTAAGGTACAGCCCAAGAATTTGCCTGGTGTGAAAATGGGAAACCACGGAAAACCATTTTCAGAGCTGCCGACAGTGGGGTTCGAACCCACTATCTCCCGAATACTGGATACTGGCCGCACTTAAGCGACTGCAGCTATCGAGCTCAGTACTCTAGGCCTAGAGATACTTAATTCACTATAGATCAGATAGTGGTCTGTATCATTACATAAGTCCAGGGAATACGCGCACATTAGTAACTAATTTCCTGAATTTAAGGTCGGTTGTGATATAGTCTATTGTGAACCTGGCGGGAAAAGTGTCTGCTAATCAGAGATATCTCGTCGTTGTTAAAAGTTGTACGAGAACTGGAACAACTTTCCCACCAGCTGCATTGTGCCCTCCATTATACAAATGTTAAGTAGAACATCTGCACGGAACTACAGAAGATAGTGTTTTATGAAACCTACAGTATTGCGAGGAAAGTGATGAATAGTGATTAAAAGGGTCCATAACGGGAGAAAATCGAAGGTGCATAATATTTCACCATGCTGGTATATCCATCCCACCTAATGTAACTGAACACCGATGAACTACTACTACTACTACTACTACTACTACTACTACTCTAAATATATACAATAGTCAGGGTCACGTATTTGCATATTCATTATATTAGCAAAATTTTCTTATAATTATTTGTTTTCACACGTATTACGATCAGATGAAGGATTTTTCCTTTGGTCTCAGTCTATTTGTCTATTCATCTATCTGTTTGTGTTACTAGCTAAGGCCAAGGAACTTCAAATTTGTGTTTAATATTACGATTAGAGTGTGAGTTAGTAGTGCTGTGAATTGGTATCATATCAGAATCCTTCCGTGAAATTACTTTGGAAGTGTTGGCATGTGCCGTATTTAGATGTTTACGTAAACGTATAAAAGAGACGTCACATTTCTGGCGCCACTGATAGCGATCTTTTCGAATTGTCGACATTGACAGAATAGTGAATTTGTTACTAGAAAGGTTTAATCCTGTAGACTTCCTTTGTGATGAGCCGAGAAATATTATCCTGGTATATTGGTGTTTGGTGTGGTTATTGCTGGTGAAAATAAGAATGTGAACTATCAGACAACTGGAGGTCGGTTACCGAGTTGTACTTCCTCTTAAAACAATCACCACCACCACCACCATCACTATCAGACAACTGAATCAACAAATTGCGGTTTGAACAGTATGTCGTTATCCCTTGATAATATAGTGAAATTTTAGGTATTACCGTCTCTTGAATTTATAATTCATACAGATAAGTAACTAATAACTTGTCGATCAACGATATCTGGTTATGTAACTGCATCTATCTTGTTGCCTGAGTTGTTTTTAATATCTCAAGTGAGAAGGATACGTTAGAAACGGCGAACTCTGTATAATAGGAAGTGAAGGAAGTGGCCATCAACCCAACTACGATCACTGCCAGTTTGATCATTTGACTTTTCATAATTCCCGAAACATCGGTGCAAAACGACTCTCCGAAATTATGTCGATCTTGTAACAATGATTTAGATACCGATGGATCTCCGGTCGAATGCGAAGGATGTGGAATAGGAAATGCGCTGGCTTAACACAAGGCGAGTTTGACACTCTGCAAAGAACTAATTGCAAACTCTCGTAGCTTTGCAATGAATGTAAGCTAAGGATTAGGTGTATGGAGAAATAAGTCGCTTTCGAATAGATTTACTAAGTCAATGGAATCCACAATATATAGTACGAAGCAATGGATGGGAATTACTCTGATAGAAAAATGACAAGAAGCTGTCGTGGCGAATGAGGATATATATAAAAATAAGAGGCTGAGAGAGAAAACTAAAATCATTGTTTATTCCGTGGACAAATAATGGAATAGGCTCATCTATTAAGAGTATGTAACGGAACTGATGCACTTAAAATTAAATATTTGGGTGGTGAATACAAATCAAAAATAGAAAGAGAGAAATAATTCTATACAAATGCTAAATTGTTGAACAAAGAATGGATCACACCAGGGCGAATAGCAAAGTTTTTTTGTATTTTAGGAAGTATGTGGCAAAAGAATATGAAAAAATAATAGCACTATCTAAAAGTGTGAAAAGAAACCAAGAACAAAGTCAACGTTTAGAATGATGGTTGTATTGTTGTTGTCACTGTTCAGGTGAATCTGCTTAGCTTGCAATAGATGAAATGTCCATTCTTCATTCGCTAGAATTCCGTAGCTGTAGGTCGAGAATTCACAATGTCTATTGCAAGCTAAGGAGAAATCTATTCGAACTCATATGAAAACAAATACTCGTGCAAATTTATAATAAGGGTAAGATACGTGTTTTCCTAGAGAAAGAAACACTGTTAATGGTTTGGACAAAAATCAATCATTTTTTAAAACTACAATTTAGAGATTAGGTGGAAATAATAATTCAGTATAAGTGTAATTTTAGGGCAGTAGTAGATGAAATGTAAATGTAATAAGAAAAAGTATTACGTATCAAAATAATATGAATTGCAATACATGATTACTCTGTCTTCAGTTCCAGGTGGTCCGGTACTAGGGGATGGGTCTATTCTATTCTAAATTACAAGAAGCAGTAGCAAGGGAGATGGCGAAGATAACTGTAGCAGTAATTTAATTACCAAACGCACCAATGGCAATGAAGAATCTCTCACGGTGATTCAGAATTCTAAGAAATCAACTAAGGAAAAACCAGTGGTGTCCCCACTCAGGGTGGATACCACAAAACAAGTATTAATGACCCCGATTGCATGCAGCAGTACAAGCAACCAAGATGATAAACAGTTTGATTCGTGAACGTGAAGTCGGTCAAAAAAATAAAACGCGGATTTTAGCTGCGTGTGCTTAGTTCCTCTAGTTCGGGGGCTTGGTGGGGCTTGGTGTTAGTCGCCTCAACACAGTTCTTCATTTTATATACAACCATCTTAGAAATAAGCGATAGTGAATGCACGTCTTAAGACAGGGTTGCCATCAGGATGGTCTTACGGCCGTAAAACTGGTATCAATGCACATTAATAGATAAATGGGGAAAAGGCAAAGAAAGAAGAATATAGTTCCAATATCAAAGATCTGAAATGAATCAGTTACTTCATTGCCATCAGGCAGATCGGCTCTACTGTTTAGTGATATCAGTGAAACACCTCTGCACATATACCGTGATAAAGTACCAACTTCTTGTGTCCAGATCTTTTTAATACACGATCTTCTGTGAGAGCAGTGATATTCGAGAAACACTGCTCCTTCTTTGAGGAGCTGCCTCATCGTTTATCTCAGCCGACATAGATAAGAAATTCGTTAGTTCTTAACTTTCAAAGGGAAACGCTGAAATTAACTTGATTCTTTGTTTTATCGCTGCAGAATCCTTTATTTTGACATTGGAGCCGGAGGATCGTTAGGGGACTACCAGTAGTCTTATTTATTTGGTGACATCCAGTATTTCTATTACCAAACCTAAAATAAGGGAAAATATTACAGCCACAGCTTGTTCTGTGGTGTTCTACGGGGAGTATTATGGGAAAATGTTGCAGCTGCAGGAAACTTGTTTCATAGTGATTCACGCGGATTCACAATAGACGGTCGTGTTCAACTAGAAGCTTACTTTGAAATCCAATGAAGCTTATGAATGATGCAATTTATCTTGATTGAATTTGCCTTAAATTACCGAGTGCATTATACTCTTCTTTCGAAGACCTATTTTGTTGTAAACACAAATAATAATAATAATAATAATAATAATAATAATAATAATAATAATAATAATAATAATAATAATAATAATACTTAGCATTCCACGAACTACTTTTACAGCTTTTGGAGACGCTGAGGAGCCAGAATGTTGAGCATCAAGGAGTTATTTTACGTGCCAGTAAATCATCCACCGACACGAGGCTGTCATACTCGAGCAACTTCAAAACTCACCGGCCTGAGCCGCGATCGTACCTGCCAACTTGGGGTCAAAAGTCAGCCTGTTTATCGTCTGAGCTACTCAGACCAGCGACAACTATTACCGTATGTCTTTCTTACATGTGGAGATTCCGGAGTTCTGGTGCACAGTATGTAACCAGAGAGGGCAGTAAAATGTACATAAAGGGTAATATTCCTGATATAAATCTTGCATTTGTCATGATATGTGATGTAATGATAGCGTTTGGCAAATTGCCTGTGCCGTTGTGACTGTGTGGCGGGCCTGCGGCACTACACTGGCATTGTTATGGAAATGAAAACTGTTCTATTGTGAGCTCACATTTATCACTCGCTTTGTTCTCGGTAATTACTGCAGTAGTCTTGATGAAAACTCCATCACAAATGGAGACAGGTGGAGCATAGCGTAACTGAACCTTCCTCTGTTCCACTCTTGTCCGATTAAAGTGACTTGAGGAAACTGAATTAAATTGAAAAGTATATATTATAGGGGTTTATTTGGAACAAGGTAGTAATTGATGTGTACATTTCAAGGAGTCTTCGTCACTCGTTAATGACTGAGATATATAGGTGTCATTGAAGAGACTTAGATAAGAAAGAAAGAAAGAAAGAAAGAAAGAAAGAAAGAAAGAAAGAAAGAAAGGAAAGCTCTACAAATAAAATAAATCCGTAGCACAAAATTGAAAATAAAGAGAAAAGTCATAACGAAAAACGAATAAAAATGCAAACTGAAAAATATAAGGCCGTGCATTTACAGAATACAATACATAAAAAAAGGGCTGTAACGGAAAAACGAGTATGGCAATAAAAGTTGTCTAGGTACATGAGCCAAAAGCTAAATATTTACATTTACACTACGAGTATAACAATAAAAATAATAACAACCCAAGATTAGTTTTAAGAAACAACAGTGTTCTTCACCTGTACAGTAGGTATATGTAATGTGTATGTGGTTACACTTATTTATTTAGTATGCGATACATCAAATATTTACACAAATATTATCTTATAAATACAATTCTAGGGGGTCGGTTGTCTTTAATGTAATTTATTTTGCTAAATTTTGATATATTTGTCCGTTTCAGGTCAATTCAAGATCGTATCAGCAGTTTTAGCTTTCGTGTCTGTTTGTTTGTTTCACCATCACAGGTAAATGGCTGAATAGATCTCGACAAAACTTCATATTTAGAGTTTACTTATCTAGAGACAGGTTTGGATGTGCGTATCATTTAAAAATCACTGACTTGACTGGGTGTTTATAGGAAGATTTTAATATTTCCTTTTCAATTTTCTCTTACACTAGAATATAATTATCTAGATAAAACTTTATATTAAAAGTCTACTTATCCAAGCACAGGTTTTGATATGCATATAATTTAAAATCACTGAATAGACTGGGGTTTATTCGAAGACCAGAAGAGTTCCTTTCCATTTTCTCTTACACTATTGATCATATCTCCACCAAACTTCATATTTAGAGTCTACTCATCTAGGAACATGTTTGAATATGCATACCATTTAAAAATCATAGACTGGGGATTTACAGGAAGACCAGAAGAGTTTTTAAAATGTTCTCTTTCACTATTGCTTATATATCGGTCAAACTTCATATCTAGAGTCTACTCATCCAGGAGCAGTCTTCGATATGAATATAATTTAAAAATCACTGAATAGACTGGGGATTTACAGGAAGACCAGAAGCGTTTTCTCAATTTTCTCTTACGCTATTGATTATATGTAAAATCTGTAGACTATATGTGAAACGCCCCTTCACTTAAAATAATTGTTGTACATAATTTCGCTTCTTCTTCAAATGGCGGAGAGAATATTCCTACGGGATGAATGCTTTGCACCCAATGACATACATCCTCGCTGACGTACAGTCATTTGAAAGGTGCATAACAGGAGAAAATGAGATGAAGGAACATATTTTTCTCGGCTTTAAAATTACCCCCACCTAATGAATCCGAACACCGAAGTAACATGAGATAGAATTTTTGCCTTTGGTGTCTGTCTGTCTGTTTGTCTGGTTATCTATCTGTTTGTATATTTATAAAAGTGGAAAACAGCTGGACTCACTGAGGATTGTGTTATCAGTTGCATATGATGTCATGGCAATCACACGGAGATTATTTTCATATGTTTTCGTTGCCATTAGGTCTATCCGAAGAATGTATACAACAAACGATTATGAATATGTTTTAGGGATGGACAGCTGTGAGCCTGCATCCGGGAGATAGTGGGTTCGAGCCCCATTGTCGGCAGCCGTGAAGATGGTTTTCCGTGGTTTCCCATTTTAATACTAGGCAAATGTTGGGGCTTTACCTTAATTAAGGCCACGACCACTTATTTTTCATTCCTAAGCCTTTCGTATCCCACCGTCGCCATAAGACCTATCTGTGTCAGTGCGACGTAAAAAATTGTAAAAAAAAGACTACTGTATGTTATTTCCGTTCCTTTATGCCGCGTACATATTTATCGTACGACGGATAATAATGCAGATGATTACGGAAAATTGAGTTTTTAGTGCAAGTCTCGTGGGACATGTCGTGCATGTCACTTCAAGGTGGGCAATGGGAAAAACTAAAGGGCCACTTTAATATTTTCGATAGGATAGGTATTAAGGCAGGTATCGTCATTTTATAGCTCCATGACAGTGGTCAGGGGCACGATATGCAACCTGAGAACCATGGAGAATTTCGCACAACTTCGGACCAGGAACTATACCGTACAATCAATTCGGAAATCGTCATCACTCTCGACTTTGTTCAGCTTCATCATATTGAAAATATACAAATTAACCATTATTTCCTCCCGATCTGTACAGTTACTGAACCTAAAGATCTCTGCGGAGAAAATAGAAATACAAATAGAAAAACAAACTGAAACACAAAAACAAAAACAAAACAACGGCAACATGGCAAACAGTGCAATATAAGGTTAACGACATCACCAAGCTACTTCCTGGGTGATTGGTGGCACGCGTTACCCTATCTCTCCTGACCTAACATAATACTTCTCGTGTATGCTAGGACCTCCTCCTCGGGAACACAGGCGCTTACCAACTCCCTTCCACTCCGGCTGTTAGCCAGTATTGGGGAAGACCTCCAATCTCCTACACTGAGTCGACTGATATTCTTCACCTTTCATGTGTCAGAATTTCCCATTACCTAGTTCATTGTCTCTCTCCACTTGGCACATGAGGTTTAGCTTTTAATGCGGCTGTACATCTACTCCTAATTCTGCTTAAAACTTACATAAATTTCCAGCACACTGTCATTCTGTCACTAACCACTTTAAAAGCTTATCTCCATTACACGGTTGAGCAATCATCTTCAACTGCTGCTCAGTTATAAATATACGTCTCTCTTCAACCGTTTCTTTACACGTTGTAAGTCAATAAATGAACATTCTCTCTCTCATCACCACGTAATGTACACATCGTATTTACTTTTAACTTAGTCCATCCTCATTCCTCAAATCCACCATATTAAGATTTTTCTCATCGTCCTGTTCACATTTTCCACTTTCAATTGCTAGTTGCTTTACGTCGCACCGATACAGATAGGTCTTATGGCGACGATGGGACAGGGAAGGGCTAGGAGTGGGAAGGAAGCGGCCGTGGCCTTAATTAAGGTACAGCCCCAGCATTTGCCTGGTGTGAAAATGGGAAACCACGGAAAACCATTTTCAGGGCTGCCGACAGTGGGGTTCGAACCTACTATCTCCTGAATACTGGATACTTGCCACACTTAAGCGACTGCAGCTATCGAGCTCGGTGCCACTTTAAAATCCAATATCTGATTTATCCTCATAAACATCTTTAGGGTAGCCCTCTTCCTGCATTCGGCTACGAATCCTTGTTCTGCAATATCTCTTGCCCTCTTAATCACATGTTTCCAATAAACACCACCTCTCTTCTCACATTCAGTATCATAATACTCACCTAAATCCAGTCGATCTAAAGCATTCCTCACCTTATCAACCCAGTAATTACCATAATTGCTCTTATTTTTATACTGTCAATCCGACTGCAGAATTAGGCCCCTTTCACATTTTCTCAACCTGCACCAGTAACTAAGCACTCTTTTTAAAATGTCAATCTCGATATACTCTTTACACATAACACTTCGCTCCTGTGCTCGCGGCACACAATGGCAACCCCATAACAATCTTGCTGAACTTTCTCCCCATTTGCTCTAATATCCCACACTCTTTCTCCACTCCCCAAACCTCAGAAGCATACAGCAATTACTCTTAACTACTGCGTTAAATTATCATTCTTTGTATATCATAATCTACACCCCGAAATTTATTTTCCAATAACTTAATTACTGAGAGTGAAGCTTGGTCTATCCATTTGGCTTGCCATATTCAATTTTAGGTTTTTAAGCTCTACTTGCACCCTTATTAATTTTATTAATCCTCACCCACACCTTGGCTCCTTCCCTGTCTTTATACTCCCTGTTTATCGCTTCTGTTTGGGCCTTCTGCCATGCCTTTTCCCTCTCAACCCAACTACCATTTCTGCTTATCACCCCCAGATACTCAGTCTTATCCACCACCTCTATTTCTTCCCCATTTACTGTCCACTTCTTCCCCGGTTTCTTTTTGTTCCTTTTCCTACAGACCATCACCTTTCTCTTGCTACTGTTGATATTCAATCACCATTTCTTCGCAAAACTGCAAACATCGTTCAAGCTCTTTTGCAGGCCCCACGCTGTCACCGTCGACAATAATACATCATTAGCAAAAATCAACCCTGGAATTTCGTGTACGCCTACAACTGGACGGGCCCAATTCCCCTCCCCATGGCTACCTAATCAGTCGTTAATAAACAATAGAAAAAGAGTTGGCGACAATTTACACCCCAGTTTCAACCCAATTTTCGATTCAATCCATCCACTAACCACCCCTTCCTCTACCCTAATGCTACAATAATTTTTTTCAGATATGCCTTTAATCGCTTATCTAATCTTCTCTCCAACCCCTGTCCTACCCAGCCTTTCAAACAGGCCTCCCTGCTCACTGTATCGAACGCCTTCTGGAAGTCTACAGCTGCTATAAACACTTTGGATCTTCTTTTCTCACATATTTACCTATTATTCTTCCCACAATCATTAAATTATTCGACGTCCTCCTCCCTTTGCTAAATCCACTCTGGAATACCAATAAAATAGAATAGTCTTCCACCCACTTCCTCAACCTATTAGGGAAAATATCCGTGCATACCTTGCTCTGGGAGTCCAGCAGGTTTATGCCTCTATAGTTGTTGGGGTTGGCCCTTTCTCCTTTGTTTTTATAGATAGGACAGGATTTCCTTCTGCCATTCTTTCGGGAATTTTGCCCCTTCGAAAACCTTGTTTAGAAATTTAACTAAACACCCTCTCATCTCTCTATTTTTTGCTACTTCCTTCCAATAAACATTTGTTAAACCATTTTCTCCTCCCACAGACCTGTTCTTTAATTTACTTATCACTTCTACTGCCTCCTCACCTGCTATCCTCTTTTCCAACACTTGACTCTCTCTCTCTCTAACCCCCTTTCAACCTCATAACCTCCTTCTGACCCATCTTTCCTTATCTCCTAATAGTTCCTGGAAGTACTTCACCGATATTCCATACTCAATTTTAGGTTTTTAAACTCTACTTGCACCCTTATGAATTTTATTCTCTCTCACCCACACCTTGTCTTCTTCCCTGTCTTTACACTCCCTGTTTATCGCTTCTGTTTGGGCCTTCTACCATGTCTTTTTCCTCTCTACTAGCATTTTCTTGAATTCTTGAGCTCGCAAAACTGATTCCTTAAATCCCTCCCACCGTGATTCCTGTACTCACCTACAGCTCTCATCACTAACCTCTTCTTCTCCTTACACTCTTTATCGTACCTTCCCTCTCCCTCTTCTGTAATCGTCTTCCTGCATGCCTTTTCCACCGCCACCCTACTAATAGGACATTCCAGTAACTCTAAATCCCGATCAATATTATTGCCCTCTACTGCTACATCGATCCCTATCCTAATAATCTGAAATTCTGTACCTCCAAGGTAGTTGTTTAACATCAATTTGCCTTTTTCTGTCCAAATTTGCGACCATTTACCTTTCCCCTCTTTCTGATCCTCTCTCCTATTCACGAACACATATACCGTGAAATGATACGATTCCACCCAATCAACCACCTCAATCCTGCTTATTCTATCTAACATATCTTCGGAAATAATTACCAAATCAATAACACTTCCTCCCTCATTCGTAATATGTCATTTTTCCTTCCCTATTCACCCATTCAGAATGTGCAAGTTACTCACCCCACATAATTCTAGCAACTTCTGCCCGTAGCCTTTCCTCCCTGTATCTCCACGTCTCCTTTTTCCCATCTTTACTCCCGTTCTCTCTTTACCATACTCTGGGCTGTAGTTCCCTATTCTCGCGTTCCAATCGCCTAACGAAATTAATCCATCCTCTTCGTACTTCCCGCTAATAATATTTATTTCCTCCATCAATCCTTCAAAAAATAATCATTCGCATATATCGAGTCCCTTGGTGGATTGTATATAAAACCCAAGCACACCTTCTTCATCTGTCCTCCCGCGAACTTAAACCTAACCCACATTACTTCTTCCATCTCATTCTCTATTTCTACAATTCGATCACTTTTCTTTACCTAATAACGATATACTCCCGGGATTTCTTCCCCTCATTCCCCGTTTCCTCCTCATTGTATTCCTTACCACGAATCCCTCTCATGTTATTTTGTTCCCGTTTTCGAGCCATGTATCAAAGAGGGCTACTATATCGAAACTCTCCTCCATCTTACCTACTTTTACATTACCCAGCTTACTTACTACCCCTTCAATATTTCCAAAGCCTATCTTCCACCCTAGTTACCTGCTACTCTCTTTCGATCCCATTTTATCACCCTTATTTCTGCTTACATCCGCTTTATTAGTCGTTCTGCTTCTAGTTCTCCGCATTCCTTCTCTTTCATCACTGCTCTCTTCCTTTTTGGAGTCTTAGCAAATTCTCTGACCCCCTCCCCTCCTTCCCTTTGCTTTACTTCCCACACAGATCCTTTAGACTTAAACTTCTAGCCCTTCTACCTCTCTCCGGATTCTCTCCACCCCCATCACCACAAAACTCACCGTTGTGGCTCTGCTGCCCCCACCTCTCGCGGCACGTTGATCAGCCTCCTCCTCTCTCCTCTGGTCTTCCCTGATGACTCTCCTCACACTGGAATTTACTCCTCACTATCAGTCATTGTCCCGTCATCACCAGCCGGACCCTCCTAGTCTCTTCTTACGCCGCCCTCTACAGTTTGCATAACAGCCTGTAGATAGTTTCTGTCCGTTCCTGCAACTTATCAACCGACCATTCTATTGACCATCTTCCGTTCCCCTAATGAACGCCCCCGGCCCTTGTTGCCTCGCTCTCCACATATATCTTCTTATCACTTTTAAATCTCTGCTCGCTTCACTGCCTACAACCTGTTTCATCCATATCTTCTATTCCTTTACGTTCTCTGCGTTCCTTAGAACAATGTCTGCCATCAGAGTAGATATTAACGTAAGATGCATTGGCCTACCACGTTTCCCTTTCACTCTTCCCACTATCTGGACTTCATCAATATCTACCTCACTAAAGTTTATCTTCATTCTGTTGTATCATCTCAACCACCTTAGAAACTAGTGTCACCTTATCTTCTTTCGCATCTTCTTCGGCTGCATATATAAAAATATTCTTCTTCCTTCGTTCCTGGTTTCCATCCGCTACTTCTCTCTTTAGTTTCGCCACCTCCCCCTCCAGTAACAAAACTTTTTTCGCATTTTATCTATCTTCTCCTCGTTAGCCTTTACTTTTTCTTTTACCTCTTCCACCTCGTTCGTGACACACTTCCTTGGAATGATCTCTTATAATTTCCTGTAATTGGGTTATCTGGCGCGCCTTCATCACCACGTATTTTATCGCCTCAATCTCTTCCCACCCCAGGGCACCTATTGGACCAGGCCCTTGGTTTATCTCCACACCCCGTATTATAAGCAGTCCTACAATCGCCACCGCCACCAGCAACCCTGCCATCTTCCCTAATTTCTCTCCCTTCATCTTTATACACAATTCCGTTTTCTTCTTCCTCCTGCATTGCCAAATTCCCGTCCTCACTCGATAAAGCTCCAACGTAATCCTCATACTTCATCACTCACTCAGCACATCCGATCACACTGCTTACTCAGTCGAGACTGAGCTTCATCATATTTCACGTTACTGCCATGCGCTTTCGTAGGAGAATGTCTTTTTAACATGTCGCATTAAACGTGTGAATAGAGCCATGGTACTGCCCCCCTTTTACCGGGCATGCTCAACCGGAGAACGAGAGTCTCACGGGTGGACCGTCCGTTGTCTGGCTTCGCTTATTTTGAAGGCAGGGAAAGAGACAAGGACTAGCGACAATAATACAAAGATATCAAATCAACAGGTTTTTGACATTTATTATCAAATAGTAGTCAAACAATTAACAAATTAAATTAAACAAATCTTGATGGTAAATTATAATTTGGATTCTTCTCTGCCAGTTCCTTCAAACACAGCATTTAATTCCTCCAATAACTTTGACGTCAATAATTCTGCAAATATACAGATGGATATTAGCCTACTTCTGGCTCAACGAAACACACACAAAAAATTAAACTTTCCATGGGATGACCTCCTCTCAATAATGTCGTTATTAATTACAAGTTAAAATTAACTCAATCTCAAAAAGTTGTCTGTCTCATACTAGTTTTAAGCGTCTAAAAGATCAGATCCATTTATGTTAACATTCATTACCTCAAATGAAACTGTACTCCTTTAGAGCACTGAATTAAACGTGGTATCCATTAAATTGAAAAAAATAAATAAACAAAATTTTTATCGGAAACATTACTCAAGGAAGTCTCTATCTGACTTAATTTCATAAAACTGTGCTTGTACAATAATTATTACTATGAAACTTCCTTTAATATTCAATTGAACGAAACGTGACGTCAATCTTTAGCATCTGACGTCTTCAGAAAATTTAGCATCGTAAGCTTTACAATAATAATGAACCTCGTCCACTGAAACAATTCTTTCTTATTCATTACAGTCTGATACTTTGAACTTATCTTAACTTAATTTCAAAATAAAATTTACTATAGGTTCAACTCTCAAAAAGTTAGATCAACTCAAACAACGATGCTGATAACCAGGACCCAACGTGACGAACACGTGGCCGGGTCACAACCACAGTAAAAATATCACAATTCACTGAAATTACTACCACACACACAGCATTCACACTAAGGCACACGAGAATTATTTAAATTATTTACAACGAATTCTAGACTTTGAATATTATATTTTGACTTTTGTCCTAGGCGCATGAATTCTCACGATGATGGTATCGGGTAAAGAAAAATCCATTCACGTCTCTCAGAAATGTGATGAAGTCTAGATGATCACTTGGTCAAAGATGATAAAATTTACAACGTTGGTCATGAATATCGGCGGTCGACATCTGGAAAAATTGTCGTTTACAGAAACGCACATAGTACAGGTCAAATATTAGCATTCGCTTTCATGGTTCATGAGTCACGATATTATTACTCAACTCCACGTCTATCAATTAACACGTGCTCACACTTGATGAAATTACGTCTTACCCCACACGTATTCTTCAAATAAAATTCAATAAATGAATTCACAAGTCAATAAATACAGTAAATGATCCGTCAGGATTCTGCCATATTCCAGGCTCATATTCATCCGAATTGAGCACACATTAACATCTTACACACAAGATCAAGCAATATTTAAACTCATGACCCTTATCCATTCATTTAACCCGAAGTAAAAATTTTATTATTATTATTATTATTATTATTATTATTATTATTATTATTATTATTATTATTATTATTATTATTATTATTATTATTATTATTAGATGTGCTAGATATCAAATTCCCGTAAACTAGGGTTTGACAATAAGTCAGAAGACACTAACACGCCTTAAATCCCACAAGAAGAAATTTTATATGGAAATCCGGCGTAACAAACATGCCGTAAATCTCTCCAGCACGACTTCCGAAAACAAATTTTCAAATTAAATTATTAATTATCGATGAGGACATTGTTTTTAAAATCACACTAGACTATTAAATGGGACAGTTAGAGTAATCGTAGAAGACACACACACGTTCTAGCTATTCTACTCAATCAATCAATCAATCAATCAATCAATCAATCAATCAATCAATCAATCAATCAATCAATCAATCAATCAATCAATCAATCAATCAATCAATCAATCAATCAATCAATCAATCAATCAATCAATCAATCAATCAATCAATCAATCAATCAATCAATCAATCAATCAATCAATCAATCAATCAATCAATCAATCAATCAATCAATCAATCAATCAATCAATCAATCAATCAATCAATCAATCAATCAATCAATCAATCAATCAATCAATCAATCAATCAATCAATCAATCAATCAATCAATCAATCAATCAATCAATCAATCAATCAATCAATCAATCAATCAATCAATCAATCAATCAATCAATCAATCAATCAATCAATCAATCAATCAATCAATCAATCAATCAATCAATCAATCAATCAATCAATCAATCAATCAATCAATCAATCAATCAATCCCGATATGCACTTAGGGCAGCCACCCAGGTGGCGGATTCCTTATCTCTTGTGTTCCTAGCCTTTTCTTAAATGATTTAAAAGAAATTGGATACTTATCCCCTTTCATTAAACGAATATTTGCCCCAATTTGTCTTCTTGAATTCCAACTTATTATGTCGCTTTAGGAACCGTTTAGATGAATAATTAAAGTTAGCTCTATTGGCTTTACGTCCCACTAACTACTTTTATGGTTTTCGGAGACGCCGATGTGCCGGAATGTTGTCACCCAGGAGATTTTTAGTGAGCCAGTAAATCTTCCGACATAAGGCTGACGTATTTGATCACTTTCAAATATAAGCGGACTGAGCCGGGATCGAACCAGGCAACTTGGGCTCAGAAGGCTAGTGCTCTACCGACTGAGTTACCCAACCATGTTTCGGTTGAATAGAAAACGCTCACCATTCCGTTTTGAGATGGGTGTGGTGATTATTTTTTAAAGGGGACGTACAAGTAGGCAACCTTCTACTCTTAAAGCTAATCAGAAAGAGGAAAAGAAGTCCGACATGAGAAGAACGGGGCTACCGACATAAGAATGGGTCACAAAGGGCATTAAAGGGAAATACTCCTTAGGCCGCTCATCCTTACACCATAGTGGTCAGACTGAGTGAGATGGCTGTGCTGTTAGGGTCGCGTAGCTGTGAGCTTGCATTCGGTAGATGGTGGATTCGAATCCCACCACCGGCAGCCCTGAAAATGATTTTCCGTGGCTTCCAATTTTCATACAGGCTGGGGCTGTACCTTGATTAAGGGCACGGGCGTTACTTTCCCATTCTTGGATCGCCAAAAACGTTCGATCCGTTAGTGTGACACTAAACTACTACTAGCATAGTGCTCGGACGTGAACAAGAGTTACAAAGGTAGTTGATAGCGATGAGACTGGTACATGTACTTCTGCTTTGGTCCATTGATACAGGAATATTGTTCCACATAACACCTATGTGCTTTCTTCTTTTACTTAATATTTGGTTTTCGGTCTTGTTCGATCATACAGCCAGACTCAATTTGTATTTTTAATGTACCGTACTATAATGTACGCAATTTTATGGGATATTCGCTACTACATGTATTTTGATTGTTAATTGTGCATTGACATGATGAAATGAACTTATACATTTGAGACGAACAGAAACTCCAACCCATGAGCCAGAGAAATTAACCAGACAAAGTTAAATATCTCTATCCCACCGGCAATTGAATCCGCCACTCCGCGCCCTACCACACACACACAATCATCCGGCCGAACGAAAGCTATTACGCTGACTAATCAACCAAGCAGTAGGATTAACATGCGTGTTTCCGACGGCGTACTGTGACATGTCGGTGGTCTCTTAATGTGTAGTGTAAAACATATTCATACGATATCGTAAGTTACTTTTTACGCACACAATAGTTCATTTACCTCAGTTTTGGAATATCCTGTACAATAATAATAATAATAATAATCATAATAATAATAATAATAATAATAATAATAATAATAATAATAATAATAATAATAGTGATGTCTGGCGTGTATAGGAAAGTGCTGTTATTATGATGTAGGGAATTGTAGTGACTGGTATGTGAGTTGCAGGAATTAAAATCCCACAACTTGGCTGGAAAACGAAGTAGTAATCTCGCGGTTCGAAGACCAGAACGCCGGCCATACAGTAGTTTATTGAGGTAATTTCATATCCTCAATTTCCAGGGAGATGCACCTGTTTCCAGGCACACATACAAGGGAGGTGAGCTGCATGTACTGTTTCCATCCGTAACAACTCCCTGCTAATCTTAAATGTCTCATATCCCGGGCTAGTTGGCCGTGCGGTTAGGTGCGCGCGGCTGTGAGCTGGCATCAGGGAGATAGTGGGTTCGAACCCCACTGTTGGCAGCCCTGAAAATGGTTTTTCGTGGTTTCCCATTTTCTCACCAGGCAAATGCTGGCTGTACTTTAATTAAGGCCACGGCCGCTTTCTTCCCACTCCTAGGCCTTTCCTATCTCTTCGTCGCGATAAGAACTATCTGTGTTGGTGCGACGTAAAGCCACTAACAAAAATTGTCTTATAAGGCCAGAAATCAAGCCCAGTACTCCGAAGTTAGCCGTAATATCACTAACTCTTACCAAGCAAGTGGACGCCTGAATTTAATTATAAAAGAAAACGTGAAAAGTTTTCGCGATGTCCATCTACATCTGCGTTTTAGCGAGCAGGTACTTTTCGTAACAGTCAGGAACAAATACACACTCACGTAGGTCTCACAGGTCGTTTTCAAATTCAAGAAGGAACGCTGAAATAAGAGGAACAGAAGTAGGTTTTACCGATTACTCAAGTTATTTCGTGGATGTGATTTGTACGTAACAGTATACTGCACTTTGTGGACAAATTCAATAGAAATTTATAAAATCAACAAATCAACAAATCATCTTCATCATCATCATCATCATCATCATCATCATCATCATCTTCTTCTTCTTCTTCTTCTTCTTCTTCTTTCAGCATGTACCCAGCCAGTCCTGAATGTAAGCCTATTCTAATTTTCTCCATGCAGTTCGATTGTTACTATTTTGAGCCAGTAGTTGGAATTGCCATTTCAACACCGTGCTGATCCATCGACTTCCATCCATTCTAGCGACATTTCCACTTGAGTGTGGCTATACGCCGTATCACGTCCGTCATCCTTCTTCGTATCTCCTTGTTAGGCATTCTGTTTCCTTTCCATGGCCCGCTGCATAACTAGTAGTCCATCGGCGTTACGTGGAGTCAGTGTGACTGTTTTCAGACCATAGGTAGTAACTGGGAGGATACGTGCGTTGAATATTTGTCTCTTGAGAATCATTGGGATGCCTCTGCCTTTGAGGAAGGAACCGAACTTTTCGAAAGCACCGTATGCCGGACACTATCCTGGTTGTTTATGCTTCTTTCTCCTTCTTCCTAGCAGCTGAAGGAATCTTTCCAGAAGGCTGACTTGAAAATTAGTCTTCGAAAGGCCAAAAAGCCCGAATGGCCTCAGTGCTGTCATAGAAGGCAACACCGTGGAGCAGATCGAAGAGTATGTTTACTTCGGACAAAGAGTCAAACTGTTAGACACAAATTACCTGTATTTAGGTCAGAACACGAATTTACAGAATAATAGCAAAAATCGCTCATCTGACCACCGCGCGAGAGATACGTTCCATTTGTTCTAAATATGTCCTCGGAACTCGCGAATGGAGATACAATATAAGACATGGTAGCCTCAACTCAAGGAAAAGTTGACGGAGGGCGAGATCGGCACATTCTGTGCTAGCGAGAGGAAATCGAGAGACAGTCTGTTGTTAGAATGTGGCAGCACCGACGTGTGTAACTAGAGCGCGACATCAGCTTGTGTACATTGCGATGGAATTCTAAATTATATTACTTTACTATGTTCAGTTTTCTTTTCCCTTTAATGTTAAGAACAAGAGGTACATGATCGCTAGTAATCGTAAAAATGCGAGTTGGGTAATTAAGGAGTTTAACAATGCAATTTTCAAGGGGGAATCTCAAATTTACTGCTGACTGAATTTTATGTACCACACCAAAATTGACATATATCCTTCAATAAGAGTCAAAACTTAAAAATAAAGACCATTAAACTTATTCAAGGTGGGAAGTTTACAAATTAAGGCACTGTGTATTAAATATCAACATTACTGTAAGGTTAATTCACTCAAGTATGAACAATTGTCACAAATGCAACGGGCTATCATTACTAGCGGCCATTCCAGAACATCGGGCGGCAGGGTACGATGTTATGCTGCCTGATATATGGCGAGGCACAATGACCACCTTCATAGTTGAGTTTAGATGTCTGGGAAGACTAATTAATGATTACGACTAATCGAGTAGGGCTACTTCAGTCACCTTGATAAAGAATACTGCTGTGTATTCGAAACGTTGGCAGTTAGTACATAAGGTTAATACAACAACAACAACAACAACAACACGATCCAATCTGAAAAATGACCTTATTAGTAGTTTAGTCCACCTCTGTGGTGTAGTGGTTAGTGTGATTAGCTGCTACCTCAGACGCCCGGGTTCGATTCCCGGTTCTCCCACGACATTTGGAAAGTGGTACGAGGGCTGGAACTGGCCCCACTCAGCCTCGAGGAGGTCAACTGTGTAGAGGGGGTTCGATTCCCACCTCAGCCATCCTCGAAGTGGTTTTCTGTCGTTTCCCACTTCTTCTCCAGACAAATGCCAATCTTCCCATCCTCCCACAAGGACCCTGGTCAGCATACCAAGCTAAGCCGCCTGGGCGAGATACTGGTCCTCCTTTACAGTTGTCTCCCCCTACCCAAAGTCTCACTCTCCAGGACACTTTCCTTGAGGCGGTAGAGGTGGGATCCCTCGCTGAATCTGAGGGAATAACCAACCCTGGTGAGTAAACGGATTTAGAAAGAAAGAAAGAAAGAAAGAAAGAAAGAAAGAATTAGTAATTTAACAGGCCGTGCCAACCTCATTTCTAAAACAGAAAACAAGTTATCGTTGAGACTTTTGCTACAGTATATGTACTTGCTGTGCATTTTCTAGTTTTCTTTCATATGTGAACATTCATAAGTTTAGCTCATTAGCGGAGAATTTGAAACTGTAGTTCTATAACTCGTCATGACAGGAGCCAATTGCACGATACAAGTTATCGCGGTCTGTCACATACAAGAGATGTACGCATGGATCAGTTACATTTACATTTGTCAGGATGATATATAACCATGTACAGAGTTACATGTTTGTTCCATGTCGTTTATGTCGCAAGCCCACTAGCTGCATTGACCCAATACTCTTTCCACGATGATATCCCCATTCTCTGGTTACTAGGACTTATCATAAGCATGAGGTCACTAGTTAGTTTTCATAGAAGCCCATTTTCAAGGTACTGAGTGAAATTGACGTCCAGGACCACGAAACATACGAGGGTAATATAGGAATTTGATTTATGTAACGTGTAATACTTTCAAAATTAATAGAGATAAAATCATTAGGTTTAATTGTAATACAATGTTAATTTGTTTTTACAATTTGCTTTGCGTCGCACCGATACAGATAGGTTTTATGGTGACGATGGGATAGGAAAGGGCTAGGAATGGGAAAAAACCAACCGTGGCCTTAATTAAGGAACAGCCGCTGCATTTTCCTGGTGTGAAAATGGGAAACCACGGAAAATCATATTCAGGGCTACCAACAGTAGAATTCGAACCAACTATCTCCCGGATTCAAGCTCACAGCTGCTCACCCCTAACCGCATTGCCAACTCACCCGCTGTGTTAAAATATTAAACAAAAATATTTGACTGACAAAACAATTCAATACAGAGCTACTGGTTTTAATACACTAATTTCACATAAATATCTATTTAAAAATGAAATGACGTCTGTCTCTCTACCTTCCAAAATGGCATCATCTCTAAACCAGAGTAGAATTTAATGAAGTTTTGTACAAACATTCTCAGAAGTATCTGTCATATTACTATTAGTCTTTTATTTCAAAAGTATACAGCTGGAAATATATTACTTATGAAACTTTTGAGAAAAATCCCATGATAGCTTACTCCCTGACTAGGTACCATGGTTACGGGATCATAACAATGGCATATGTTTATTGGTGTGAAGGTAACAGCCGACATACTGATAGTCTGTAACTTGCCGAGAGTGGCGAAAGTTCGTCGGTATGGCCAAAAGTATTCCTTAGTATCTTTCTTAATTGGCCTCATACAGCTTCAAGACCACTAAAAGCTCCAAAATTACTCAAAAGTCTGGGGTAAATGAAATTCAAAATTACGACTTCCCTTAAATTTTTATTTCACAATTTTAAAATTAAATTGGAATTTGAAATTCGAGCAGTAGTAACGTTAAACTTTGGGTAAATTTGGAATATAATGATACCGAAAGAGCCTCTATGGCTCAGGCGGCAGCGCGCCTCCCTCTCATCGCTGGGTCCCGTGGTTCAAATTCCGCTCACTCTATGTGAGATCTGTGCTGGACAAAACGGAGGTGGGAGAGGTTTTTCTCCAGGTACTCCGGTTTTCCATGCCATCTTTCATTCCAGCAATACTCTCCACTATCATTTCATCTGTCAGTCATTAATCAATGCCCCAGATGAGTGCGATAGGCTTCGGCAGCCGGCACAATTTCTATCCTCGCCGCTGGATAGGGGCTTCCTTCATTCCGTTCCTGACCCGTTCGAATGATTGGAAAACAGGTTGTAGGTTTTTCAATGATACCAAACACATACCTGTAGGATTTTAAATAACCCCGATTTAAAGCGTTACATATTTTTTCATATATTTTGATACTTCCATATAGCAAACTAACGGCAGTCGGGGTATTGGATGACACTTTTACATCGGTTTGATTTTAGCTCAGCTTTAATTTATGGGAGTGGATACTGGGTGGACTCAAGATATTTTGTAATAAGTTAGAAGCAACAGACATGAAAGTAGCAATAATTACTGCTGGTACAAAAGGTGGGAATAATGGCAGGAGGGTACTCCAAATTAGGAGATAACGGCTAAGTTAGGGATAAACTTGATGGTTGAAGCTGTATGTATCAAGCGTCTTCAGCAGTTGGGTCATGTGAGTTGAAGGGAGGGGATCCCGGAGAACGCCATTCTATGCTTTGCCGTTTCGTTTCAGGATCGTACCTGAGACACCAGGTTTCATCCTCATTGACAATACAGTTCAAGAAATTTGGTGTCGCATCCGCTACAAAATCCTGTGAAGCCTGTAAACGTGCCTGCTTCTGATCGTCAGCGAAGTGATGTGGCACAAGACGAGAACACGTTTTCCTCTTCCCTAACTTCTGGGTAACGATTTGTTGCACGAATTCACTGTTAATCTGCAGTTCATCCGCTATCATGCGCACAGTTAATCGCCGATCATTCGTGATTAATGTCCTCACCTTCTCAATGTTTTCGTCACTGACGATAGTCGCCGGTTTTCCACTACGGGAGGTTGTCAGAAAAACTTTCCCGGCTTCCTCGAAAACGGGCGAACCATTCGTACACACACACTTCAAGGAGCGTGCTTGATCTTCATAAACACATGCCAGAACCTCTTTAGGTGTCTTTCCCAGCTTAAAACAAAAGTGTACATTGTTCTTTTGGTCGTTCATGTTCCTTTTTGCAGTTTAGAACCAACGCACTGTACACGAACTGTGTCGAACAGGTCTTACACGGCACACACACGATGCTCAACTGAACAACGTTGGGAGCAGGTGGTCAAAACCTGCTGATACGCAGGTGCAGCGTTCTGTGTCACCAGTGTTTCCGAATCGACCGTTCTGACTTCATTCACCGAACTTTATTGCCACATGTTAAGTAAAATAGTGAATATAATCAAAATTTACAGCTATTGCATGTTTCCATACGTACCTCTCCAGCTATTGTCTAGGTCAAGACCGCAAAGTATTAGAACGAACTTTAAGAACACATACACTTCTCATTTCCGCCACAGACTGTTATATGTTTCAGCGTTCAGTCTGTAAGTCTCTATAAATTAACAAAGCGACTTAATCCTTTGCTTGGAACTGATTCTGCGGCCTCTTTTATTTCCACACCTCTGGAATTAAATTATTAAAAGCTGAATCTAACCATCGTTGTTTTGGTCTTCTTCTACTTCTATTACCCTCCTTGGCAGAGTCCATTCTCCTAAGTAAACTTTCTCGTCAATTCGCCTCATTACTTGATTCCACCACCGAAAACAGTTTATGTGAACAGCTCCTGCTGTCGAGTTTGTTCCTAACTTAGCCACTCTCTCCTGATTTTGAGTTGTATTGTTTCATTGTTCCTATTGCAGTTCCCGTACAGTAAATTCGTTCTGAAAACAGGTCAATACGACAGTGTTTAGTCTAAGTACTCACATCTTTCTTACGGAAAAGTTCGAACCCCACTGTCGGCAGCCCTGAAGATGGTTTTCCGTCGTTTCCTATTTTCACACCAGGCAAATGCTGGGTATGTACCTTAATTAAGGCCATTGTCACTTCCTTTTCACTGCTAGCCCTTTCCTATACCATCGTTGCCATAATACCTGTGTCGGTGAGACGTAGCCTAAAACAAATTGTATGGTCTTACGGAATACCGTTGATCACAACTGCGAGCTCACGGCTTTAGCTTTACTGACCTTAATTCAATTTCAGTTAATATAATATCATCCTAAATATTGTCCGGATCCATGGATAAATGGTTAGCGTGCTGGCCTTTGGTCACAGGGGTCCCGGGTTCGATTCCAGGCAGGGTCGGTAATTTTAACCATAATTGGTTAATTCGCCTGGCACGGGAACTGGGTGTATGTGTCGTCTTCATCATAATTTCATCCTCATCATGACACACAGGTCGCCTACGGGAGTCAAACCAAAAGACCTGCACCTGGCGAGCCGAAGTCCTCGGACACATACCGCCACTAAAAACCATACGCCATTTTATTTCATTTCATTTCATTCTCAATATTCGAAATGATCCATCTGTTCCGGTTTTGTATTCACGAACTGACATTCAGTTCTTTTAGGTTTCCTCTCCATTGTCAATTTCATCATTTTAGTCTTGGAAATGCAAATTTTAATATAATACTCGCTACATTAAACACGTAACATTATTGTTATTATTATTAACGACCCGTCTCTAGTTTACATAGGAGTACATGACATGCGTGTTACGTTGTACAGACGACGTCTTTCTGTTTGTGAAGTCATCCTTCTTCAGCCATGTGACACTCAATTATCTTTCATAATCAGTTTCATTATAACGGGGTAAACGAACCTTTCTTTTACGTCCGATCCTCTACGTCATTATTGAAGATATACTGTAAGAATCTCACTAAAAGAGACGTCGAAAGACCATGCAGTGTCAAGAACGTGAAAAGGGTACCATGTGAAATCAATGATGCGACTAATAGACCGAGGGAAGGGCCACCGAGAGTGACAACGCTACGTCAAGATCGGTAGGCTATATCCGCGTAGCAGCACCTAGGAATTAACCAGGCGCGGTTAAATCCCCAACCTCGCCGGGAATCGAACTCGGAGCCCTCCGAACTTAACGTCTTTACGCTGACCATTCATCCAACGAGCCAGGCGAAGACTATTAATGGAAAGGGCCTGATAAGAATAAGAATAAGAACCAGAATAATAATAATAATAATAATAATAATAATAATAATAATAATAATAATAATAATAATAATAATAATAATAATACCATCAGGCGACCAACTTCGACTGCACAACAATTACGGAATTACTTCTTCAGGGCAAATGGGGTCCGTGTATTTGCACAAACTGTGCACAATCGGCTGCATAGTGCCTATTTAAGTTTATTTTGACCGATTAAACGTGTTCCTCTAGGGAATCGTCATCGCGTTGAGAGGAGCTGGACCATTGGGAGTTAGATTAATGGCCTAATATCATGTTTACAGATGAAACACGGCTATAACTTACGCCAGATATGTGGCAACAGAGTGCGGAGACGTAGAGGACGCGGTGGAAACTACCAGCATGTTCAAAAGGTAAATGCATTTGAAGGTGGTGATTTCTCATGCCCACCGTACACATTTTGATACTAATTCGGGGGACGTTAACTGTCCAGTGGTTTACCGATGAAATTCTTGGACCATTTATGTAACTTTTTAAGGATAAATATGGTGTTGAATTCATTTTCGTCGACGACAGTGCCTGCCTTCATTGAGGTGCAACAGTTCATGCGAGAAGAAGATCTCATACATATGAATTGGCCAGCTTATTCATTGGAGATGAACTGCATTGAACGTGCATGGGTAAGGTTGAAGCCGGCTGCATACGATGGTCCACAGTCTCCACACACACTTCCAGACCTCATTAGAGTCGCACAGATAGATTTCAAGATGATGTACTGATCGCAAGCATGCCACAGCGTGTCAGCGTGTTAGGAGGCCACACACGGTACTAAGGCAGCGTGAAGAAGCGACAACCTCCACTTTAAAAATGTATATATATATACCGTAACGCCCAACTCTGGCTGAATTGTAGGCCTTGAGACCTGCGGTTCAGAGGGTCCCGGGTTCGATTGCTGGCCGGATCGAGGATTTTAATCGCTTTTAATTTTCCTGGCTCGGGACTGGCGCCTGCGTTTGGTCCAACGCTCTCCTCTTCATATTCAGAGAACAAACTAAATTACCAACCACCACAGAGACACGCAATACTGAATACATCCCATCGCACAGGGTTGCGTCGGAAATAGCATCCGGCCGTAAAACAGGGCCAAATTCACAGGTGCGACACAGTTCACACCCGCGACCTCACAGGAATTGGGAAAAGGAGTATATGAATAATATATATTATACAATTTTCTTTAGGTCGCACCGAGACAGATAGGTCTTATGATGACGATGGGATAGGAATGGGAAGGAAGCAGTCATGGCCTTATTTAAGATACAGACCCAACATTTGCCTGGTGTGAAAATTGGAAACCACAGAAAAGCATCTTCAGGGCTGCCGACAGAGGGTTGGAACCCACTCTCTCCGGAATGCAAGCTCACAGGTGCGCGAACCTAACCGCATGGCCAACTCGCTCGGTGTATATATACACTGATTGACCAAAAGTTATGAAAGGCACTGAATGCGGTGTTAATAACGAGTTGCTCCTCCGCGAGGCATCGACTCTGCAAAGTGTTGGAATCGTTCTGGAGGGATCTGGACCTACGCATCTTACACTGCTACCCACAATTGGTCTTGTATAGTTGGTGCGGGGTTCTCGGAGCGTACCCCAGCTTCGACAGAATCCCATAAAGGCTCGATTGGATTAATATAGTGGGATATGGAGGGAGAATCCGCGGTCGTAACTTCACTGGAGTGCTCCTCCAACCATCTGCATACCACCAGAGTGGTGACATGGCAGAATGTCCTGTTCAAGCATGGCATCTCCATAAGGGAACTCTAGGGCCATAAAGGGATGGGGATGGTCTGAAAGAATGTCCAAATGACCTGTCAGCGCTCCATGCAGCCGGACAATAGGGCCTAATTGCGACCGTGAGAACGCCGCCCAGACCAGAACAGAGCCACCTATCGCCTGGACACAACCTTGTTGACACGTAGGATCCATAGCTTCATGGGGCATACGCCACACTCTCACGCACCCATCAGCTCGATACAACTGGAACCGGGATTCATCGGACCCCATACCCCACTCCGCTATTTTTCATGGTCCATTGCCGATGTTCGCGGCCTTATGCACGTCGTTGAGCTCTGTGTAGAGGTGTCAGCAAAGAAACACGTGTTGATCGTCGGCTGGTGAAGCCTATGCAGTGCAGTTACCTCCGTACAGTGCTGGTAGAAATGGGTTCCTGATCACCCAAAATTCAACTGGGCGGTGATCTGACTCACAGTAGCGCGTCGAGCGCCCACTATGGTTCTGTGGAGGGGACATGATCTCTGTTCATTAAACACCTGTGGTCTTCCCATGCGGTGGTTTACGCGGGGAGGTAACATTCTCTCTGCGATACTGAAGATCCAGCCTCGACACCGTTGACCTCGAAAGTCCGGATTTGCGTGTGATTTCCTCAATGCTATGACCCATGCGCTGTGCATCGATGAGCATTTCACGTTCTAAGTTGGTTAACTCGCGACGTGTTGCCATCTTCATGACAGTGGTGTCTGTGACAGACTGCTCAGCTACACCGCAGCTAGCCACAACGCTCAGGGTTCATACACGGCACATTTTCTAATGCGTGACTTTTGGCCACTCACTGTATATATACTGTATATTTTAACCTTGCCATTATTAGTGTTTATTTGCCTTAGATATTGGAAGAAAGTAAAAGTTTACATCTCCTGGTTGTGAGTCTCTGTGATACAATAAACAACATTCAGTAACTTTATTATTGCATTGTATCCTTGATACTCCAAATTTTTGCTGTGTGTAATAATAACTTTAACTTTTTGTGGCTATTTCTAGCCGTGTGCAGCCCTTGTAAGGCACACCCTCCGATGAGAGTGGGCGGCATCTGCCATGTGTAGGGGACTGCGTGTTATTGTGGTGGAGGATAGTGTTATGTGTGGTGTGTGAGTTGCAGGGATGTTGGGGACAGTACAAACACCCAGCCACCGGGCCATTGGAATTAACTAATGAAGGTTATCGAAGGGAAGATACAGGGCAAGAGATCTGTTGGGAGAAGAAGAAATTCATGGCTGAAAGACCTTCGAAGATGGCACTGCTGTACTTCAGAAATGGCATTCCATTCTGCGCTGTCAAGATCAGAGCTAGTCACGTGGATCGCCAACCTCCGCTCGGAGACGGCGTCTTAAGAAGAATGAAGGTTAAATTCCCTGATCCGGCCGGGAATCGAACTCGGGACCTTCTGAACCGAAGGCCAGTACGCTGACCATTCAGCCAAAGAGTTGGACTGTGTATAATAATGATGCAATAAAAGTTTACTATTATCTCTGTTAACAAAGTTCTATTTACTATTTTCTCAACAAGTGGTCGGCTAGCCAAATGACGTATAGTACGTCACAGCCAAATGAAATAAACATACTTGTGATATTCTAGGATATTGATTGTCGTGGGCTAGTCGGGCTATATGTAACCAACAGATCCCAGCCTGGCGCGAGTGCCATAACTTCTAATATAGTTAATTTGCTGTGCACTTTATTTCATGGTGCTTGCACTGGTTGTCACTGTAGTATAGACAGGGGTATTGAACATCTCTCGTTACTCCAGGCAATTCATCATGCGGGATTGGTCGCCGTCCTGGGAGATAGGGTAGCTCCCGGCTGGTTGAGGCGCTCAGCCAATTACTCAGTGTTTCTATCCTTCAAATTATCTCCAGTTGTCTTCTCTTGAGAAAAGTCTCCAAATTAAGAGTATTCATCGTGCGTCCCCTACTCGTTCTTTGTGGTCTATTGTGTAAACTAGTCTAGTGCTATTCATTTCAAACAGAGGTAAATCCCCAGGAATGTAATAATTTTAAACCATGTTTCAGATGCATGAAGAGGAATGTAAAAACTTGTCATTTTGCCATTACACTGTCGTTATACTATCTACCTGAAAACATCAGTTAAACCAAGAAATAAAAATAAGCTTAGGGTTTAACGTGAAAGTAAATATCCTAATGGAGGCTCCCTTGCCGACGCAGTAAGGACTAAGTCGGATCACCTGGAACGACATAAGTTCGATTTCCCGTCAGAAAAACTGGAAATTCTCGAACAAAAGTGCCTATTATGGAGAAGTACAAGTTTTTAGGGTTCACTCTTTCTTTACCAGAAATAACCACCAGGTTAAAGCCTGGATCAGATACACAGCTGATCCTGCTTACTGCTGAGATTACAGGTGGTGGAGACCTGAGTGCTTACTGTGATTTAGCAAATTATATATTATATTATGCCCACACGAACTGCCCGTCGTCTGTTTTGCGTTGAGACTTTATCATTCATATGGGAGATAGCACGCGCTCGATTTGGTTAGCATGCTGCTTTAGTAGAACGTTTAATAACGTTCTTTGTTTTACGTCCCACTAACTACATATTTATGGTTTTTCAGACGCCGAGGTGCCAGAAGTTTGCCTTTTACGTACTTGTAAATCTGCCGCCACGAGCCTGACGTATTTGAGCACCTTAAAATACCACCAGACTTAACCAGGATCGAACCTGCCAAGTTAGTTTCAGAAGCCGTCCCAGCTACTCAGCCCGGCTAGAGACTAGATGCGTGCACCAACTTGATTGTGGAACGGATAGCTTTCTCCAAAATACCAAATGAAATTACGTAGTAATGGGTGACCGCTAACAAGAACGTGATGTGCGTAAAAAAATGCAAAGAAAACTGTTGTGCTATAAACTGTAGTACATCAACTGGTCCGAGGAAGGGAGCGTGATATCCAACTGTCATTGTCACTGGCTTCACCCCAAAGCGGTTGCAGTTCTAATTTCGTTCAATGAAAATAGGATTTTCAAATTAAAAGTCACGTCGCATTGATTTGGATTTCACGTAAAACTGAGGTCCCGTGGCTATGATTATTATATCAATAAGAATTTAAAACCGCAAGCTTGTTTTGTTTCTTCAGTGTAGCGTGACAAGACCTATTCGGACCTGGCGCAGCGTCGAATGTGTGATCTTGTTTTCCTTTTGTTCATGTGTACTATTCATCTTCTAAAGTTGCAGGGAATTTAATGGACGAAGCTGGAGGGACAATCAATTCTACAGTAGACCTTCCTCTATTGCTGTCTTTATGGAAATAATCTGCAATCAATACTCAGTTGGAGTCATATTTGAAGGCTCATAATTTGTATATTCTCTCAGAGTACGTAATGAAAAGGAGATACCATAATGTTGACATATTTTGGTATAAATTGTCTATCATCGAGTTCCTAATATTGATTTCAAACGGCTGCCGGAAGGTTGATCTCATACATCTGCAGGTTTCAGCTTAGTGGATGAGGCGGCAGAGATTTCTCGGGAAAATAATTTTTGCTTTGCCGAGCTGAGAATCTCAGACGGGAGAGCGCTGGTCTTCTTACCGTAAAAATAATTACTGGGTCGTAAAATAAAGATTATTATTATTATTATTATTATTATTATTATTATTATTATTATTATTATTATTATTATTATTATTATTCCGGTCAGCATTTCCAAAAACTGCAGCTGCGATGGCCTTGTTGTTTCCTCTAAAAACATCTTCTGATATGCCTGGGTTGTTCAGGAGGGGGGACACAAGTTGGTGGCTTGTGTCTTGTTCAGCACCACATTCACACGAGGTGTCTGCGTTTGATGGAAAGATCGCCCATTTCTTCAGGTTGGTCTTGCATCGAGGGACGCCCACTCTTAAGCGGTTGAGGGACCTCCATACAGGGTAAGGTAGATCGGCGCCTGGAACTAGTTCTTCCTTTGGTGACATGTCTGTGGGCAGTGAGCTCCACCATCTGTTAAGAAGAGTTGTCTCTGGTGTTCCCTCCAGCGCCAGACTCCTGGCAAAAAGCTCTTGCGGGATCTCGGGCGAGATCTTGCAGCTTGGTGACCATGTAGTGGATGTCCTGCTTTGTTCTCTGAGCGTCTGCAGCGGTGGAACTCCGGATGTTGGATGGGGCTATTCCAAAAATCGGGTACAGTTTCTGCACTGGCGTTGGTTTTAGGCATCCCGAGATTATCCTTGAAGTATCGTTAACTGCGGTATCAACCTTCGTAGCATGTGCTGGAGCATTCCACAAAGTAGCGGCATACTCAGCGGCTGACACTCACAGCGCAATCGCAGAAGTCCTCAGGATGTGCGGGCTGGCTGCCCAGGTGCTACCGATCAGCTTCTTTAGTATGCCACTGCGAACACTGACTTTCTGTTTCGTGTTCAGACATTGGTGCCTGGTCTGGTGTGACAGCTAGATAAATTGGTGTTGGGCAATGTTTCAGTCGTTCCCCCCGCCATGTGGTGTTCAGCTGTCGCCGCCCTTCCGAGTTTCGTAGATAAAACACACAAACTTATGTTTTACTGGGATTTGGCTTCAGATGGTTGACATCATAATACTTGGAGAGTTCATCCATTGCTGAAGTCAGCTTTCCTCCTACTTCTTCAAAGCATAATCTATGATCAGCTACCGCTGTGACGTCGCCATAGATGAAGAACCCGGTGCTTGCTGGAATTGGCCGATCATTTGTGTAGATATTGTACAGAGCTGGAACCAGCATGCTGCCTTGGGGGAAACCGTTCTTCTGTGCTCGCCATCTACTCCTCTCACCCTTAGCGAGACTTTGAATCTTCTGTTCTGAAGGAGGGTGCTGATAAGGGATGTTAGTTGGTGGTCCTTGGTAAGATCATACATTTTCTTCAACAGCTTCCTATGATTCACAGTGTCGTATGCAGCTGTTAAGTCAACGAAGGTTACTCAGGTTATCTCACCAAGCTCAAAACCATCCCAAATGTGTTGGATGAGATTCAAGATCTGGCCACAACATGATTTGCCAGCACGAAAGCATGCTTGTTCTGGGGTGAACTTCTCTTCGAGGATGATATTGATTCGGCTGAGCACCAGACTTTCCAGTATCTTGAAGGTATCTTGAATCCCAAAGAGGATTGTACAAAGATCGGTCTTTTTCAACATCGAGGGATTTTCTGGAGAGAAAGAAGTTCTATTATTATTATTATTATTATTATTATTATTATTATTATTATTATTATTATTATTAATCGCTTTTGGCTTTAATTATGCACACACTCAGATTTGTATAAATATTTTGAACCAGTTTAAAACTTATTTTAACTTACGTAATATTAGTATTGAGAGCATGTGTGTGTCCAACCTTGCTCCGTTTCTCTGCGAGTATGAAGTGAGATCAATCTTTGTAGCTAGTGTTTTCGATCGGATGTCGTTCCTGACGAAAACCTAATTAGAGGATTAATGAGATAAAATGAATGAAATGATATACGAAATCGCATGCCAGCACATAACCTACTCCTGTGGAATATTAACAAGGGGTCTGCTCAAGGTTTTACGTCTCCATCCGACGAGCGAATCACCATCAACAGCCTCATATGCACTCACTCTACATGATCACTGAGAAGAGGTTTGAAATTAAATCCAGGCTTTCGGCACGCAATCTAGTGATACTAAATTGTATAGGCCTCTCCTACCCTGCCGCCAACTTTCTGGCTGTGAACATTATTTCAACCAACGAGACCCTAACTGGCTAACCACGGCTAACTTACTCCACGCCTTAACGATCATAATCTCCAGGCGGGTTCCTGAGCTTATTCGAATTGTTATTTATGGGGTAGCTGGAGCCACCCACGGCTCAGTTTGGTTTTGGCCGGGCGTTTAAGACCGGATGCGTTTCTTGACGCTACGTAATCCTTGAGATGGAATTCTCTAACCAGAATTGACCGGGATTCGAAACTCAGCCTTCCGGGCGGGAAGTTACCAGCTAACGAACTAATCACAACCCCTGAATATTAATCTTGAGAGCATTAAATGCGGAATAATAATAATAATAATAATAATAATAATAATAATAATAATAATAATAATAATAATAATAATAATAATAATAATAATAATAATAATAATAATCTTATTAATAATAGTTGTTCCGGGGTTTCCGTGGCTCACAAAGGATTAGGAAGCGCCCGGGTTGAATGGCTGGACAAGGAATTACTTACAGCAACTCTTAAGATAACCAATTTGAGAATTTTACTTCTTTCATTTCTTTGTTTAAAATTGAGAGAAAGAAAATTTGAAAGAATAATAGACAAAACAACAAGTTATTAAAGAGCTCGTCAGCTCTGACAGTATCAGGGACTTAGAAGTCCGAAAATCAGGTAAAAAAGCGAGTGATAATCAACAGGGAGTTAATTTACAGGGGAAAGAGCTCTTTAGAGGTACACTATTTTATAAAAGCAGGAAATACTCCAGGAAGGTACATTTTGTAGGAGTCTGCGCTCCAACTACACCGTAGTCTAGCCTCGCAGAAGCAATCAGTTTCCTTGGCTATACATAAATTACACTTCGAAATCCATCGGGTGACCTCAATTCAGAGTGTTCATCAATTGCTCCACAATAAGCACCGTTTATAACTGGAACGAAGACGCAGAAAAGGTTACCGAATAAGCAGGGGCATAATTACCCATACTACGTGGCCTTAATGAAAAAAGAAAAATGGTTGCACATAACCCGCCATAAAAAAACGCAAGGAGATGAAACACTTGCTCTCCTTATAGAAATTGTTAAAACCCTAAGTGATATTGTGGACCAAGGTTACGGAGGCTAATCCTATATTACACCGGGGTGAGTAAAATGAGAAACATTAATGCCAAACCAGATTTACGAAATTTAGATATTTTGAAAACTTTAATCACTCCTTGCAAGATTGAATGGAAAACGACAGAGGATCATCACACTCTGTTCCGTTACATTACATATCTGACAATTTGGGATAAAACAGAGTCCACAGACTTGCCGAAAATTCTACATTTAAACCACCAGTTTTATAAAAAATACATGAAAGAAAATAGTTTGAAATATACCCCTCAAACTACTCGCAGTAGCTGTAATATGTCCAGGTTAATTCTCCCATTACCTTGTGCAGCTGGATCGTCCTCACGCCGGCCTAGCCCCTGCCTCCCCTCGGACATGTCGCACTCGCAATCACTGCATCAAATCAGAGAATACATCCCTAAAGTGCCCTGCTTTCGTAGTACCATAAGGGGAAGATTTCAGAACTCTTTACTGATATTTTGGATTAAAATACACATCTTCGTTTTTAATTAGCTAGAAAAGATTAATTCCAAGTTTTTGATAGGTAGATTACAATCGAGTTGGCACCAGCTGATGTGTTGACTTCGATACATTAAAGAAACAATCCTCAGAACCAGGTTTACAAACATCAAAAATAAATATTATTGTATGAAATAATTAGAGTTTAGGCCGCGAGAGGGAGCAAATAAATCGATGGTAGAGACAACTAACACTACAAGACCAAAGTTTCTGTTAGTTCACAAGTTTGCTTACATAGATAGCCTTAGAGAAGACTAGCCGGGGAAGTTGTACCCCTGGCACAGACCTCCACCCCCTACGATTTTACAATGGGATGAACAGCTTTGAAATCTTGAAGTAAATTCATTTCGAGGAATACATTGTTAGGCTGGGGTATATCTTGGCGAAGAGTCCATTCTTGTTTGTTTGTTTCGGATTAACTGAAGTGGAGTTGTCTTGATAGCAGCACCGAAGTAGTCCAAGTTCGAGCTGTAGTCTGCAGGGTTAACGCCATGAGCAGTTGCAACTACCGATGTCTGGTTGGGGACGCTCGGACCCCTTAGGTACTCTGAGATACCATCCTCCCGATATATTGAGGGGTGATGTAGCCAAGGTGATGACAGCTCGAAACCAAGTCATAAGGTCCCGTCCAAAGGGAGAGTTGGAGTTTGAGACCTGCCTCTCAGCATCTTCTAGAATTGACAGGTCCGAAGGGGGTATCTCTTGCATATTGATATCACATGGCCTCATATTTATTGTTGGACACTGTAACATGAAAATTTGTGGCGGAAGTAACTGTTGTACAAACGGTGCTACATGTGGTGTAGATAAGGTTGGCGACTTTGGAGGAGGAGCACATGGAGTTTCTGACTCAGGTTTGGATGCAGGGGTGGTTTATGGCACAATACGTAGAATTTATAGAAGCGAAGGTTAATAAAAAGTAATTTTAACAAACAAAAAAATTAACCTTTAGGATACAACTTAATCATATGCGCAAGTATCCGTTTACATACATAATCTTAGGTGAACAATAAGAGCAGAAGTCCTCTTTAACTTAACTTCTTATAATACTTAATGTTATAAATATCCAAGGAAAGAAATATAGTTAATTCATCAACTTAATCACTTCACGGCATATCATGAACAAAGCTAAAGGCCAGGCCTTACTAGAGACAGGTGAACACAAAAAGTTCTTTCAGTCTCCGGATTACTTACCAGAAGAGTGACAGGAGCGAGAAAATCCAAAATAACACAAGGTCCATGTAGTCTGGGGGGAAGTTTGCCAGCGGAAACAAAATGTTTAAACATGACCTGATCTCCAAGCTTTAAGTTGGTGGATTTTCGTCCACGGTAATATCTCACTTTTCCTCTCTTATGAGAGGCCTTAAGTTTATTTACAGCTTTCGTCCATACTGTAGATCCCGGATGTTCTCTGGATCTATTGTCTCTAGTAATAGCTCATTAATCGACCACAAATTTGACAAGGGAGTGTTTGAGACGAACTTAAACGTAAGAGAAATTGGAGAAAACTTGTGGGACTCATGAACGTCCGAGTTAAAAACTAGAGCTAGCCAATTCAAAGACGTGTCCCAACGAGAATGATTTTCGTGGTGGAAGGCAATAAGGGCTGATCGAAGATTTAGATTAACCCGCGCAGCGAGAGATGGCAGTGGATAATATGCTGACGTAGTGACATATGAAATAGAGTGATCGAAATGGAACTTAACGAAATAAATTGGAAGTGAAAGCCTTAGCATTATCAGAAACAATATAGTGACATGTTCCAAGAGATGAAAATATTGAAT
Organism: Anabrus simplex; assembly: GCF_040414725.1. Lineage (NCBI taxonomy): Eukaryota > Metazoa > Arthropoda > Insecta > Orthoptera > Tettigoniidae > Anabrus > Anabrus simplex. Next base: position 1,359,724,057 of record NC_090265.1, read on the forward strand.
TAAGACAAGAAATAGTAGTTTGTGCAGTCTAGTAAGAAACAGCCATGAAAATCGAGTAAAACCGTCCACACACACACACACACACACACACACACACACACACACACACACACACACACACACACACACACACACACACACACACACACACACACACACAAGAATGAATTTATTCCCGTTCCATTTAGATTGAGGGAAGTGTCCCATATAATCAATATACAATCGCTCCATTGCGCGAGGGGCTTGATGCGATGACAACAGCTCTACTTTGGTAGACAACGTGGGTTTGCTAATGAGATAAGTTTTACACGCTTTAATCAATTCTTTAATTTTGCCATCTATTTCCTTCCAGATTAACAGTTTTACCTGGTTTTCAAGATGTCCAGATGGCCCCCTAATGGGGTCTCATGGTAATATTTGAAGATCATAGGGACTAGAATTGATGCAACAACAATTTTCATATTTTGATCGTACCTTGATGGGCAATACAGAACCCCATTGCTCAATACATTCCCCAGAAGAATGAGTTTCAATAATTGGGGCCGGTACCGGATCTTCACCTTGGTATTTCGCTACGTCGTGGTCTAACTTAGGGACATCATTAAGAATGGCACTTATCCCGGAAGTTGTGGGGAGAGAAGGCGGAGGGCCTTCCTCCGAATCGGAATAACTTATATGATCGCTGGAGAACATTATGCTTAATCCATCTGCGACGACATTCTCAGATCCCCGAATTTGTTACACCTCAAACTGGAAAGCTGAAATTCTGATAGCCCAGCGGGTGATGCGCCCGGTACGACGGGGCCTAGCTAACACCCAACTTAGAGCCTGATTATCGGTCTCTAATTCAAACTTGACATGCTCTGTGTAAAGGCGGAATTTTCCAAAGGCAAAGAGTACAGCAAGTTCCTATAATTCCATTAGGAATATTTGACCTCTGGAGGTGACAAGGTACGAAGCGCGTAGGCGATGGGCCGCCTTCCGAGTTCAGGTTCCTGTAGAAAAACCGCAGCGACAGCAGATGAAGACGCGTCGGTCTGTACAATAAACTTCTCAGAAAAATTCGGCATAACCAAAACAGGGGCGTTGCAGAAGGCTAATTTGAGATCTTCGAAAGCGGTTTGTTGAAAAGGACCCCATTCGAATTTGACCCTTTTCTTACGAAGAAGATTCAGGGGTACCATCTGGTTAGCGAAGTTAGGGATGAATTTTCTGAAGAAATTTACCATACCGAGGAATCTAGGAACAACTTTAACATCCTTGGGAGGCCTGAAATTACGGATAGTTTGAGTTCTAGTATGAGATGCCGAAACTCCATCCGATGAAACAATATGCCCCAAAAGAGACAGAGATGGTTTAGAAAAATATTCTTTAGACAGCTTAACCGTCAAACCTGCAGTACGAAGGCGTTTTAATGCTTACTCTTGATGAGCTAGATGCTCGTCAGGAGTCTCGGGGAAAATAACATCATCATCTAAATAATAGTAGAGATATTCAAATTTAATATCAGAGAAGAGCCTATCTAGCAGTCTAGTAAGAACCGCCGCGCCCGTGGGGAGCCCGAAAAGGCACGCGGTTTTATTCGTAAAGGTTCCAGTCGGTAGCGAAAGCAGTCAGATGTTTCGATTATTCCGCCAGAGGTATCTGATTATAGGCTCTATTGAGATCTAAGATGGTAAAGAATTTAGCCTTCCGAAACCAAGAAACACAAGAATGCAAGTCGGGAAGAGGTAATAACTGGAGCACGATCTTACGGTTCAACGCCCTGTAATCAGCTACTGGCCTGAAGCCGCCTTGCGGTTTCGGCACAAGAAAATAGGTGAAGAATAAGCCGACTTAGAGGTTAGAAAAATACTATCGCTCAACATCTTGTCGATGATTTCCTTGAGGGCCTTCATCTTAGGCGGAGACAACCTATAAGGAGGAAGTATTACTGGGACCGAATCCGTAATCTCTATCTTGTATTCAGTTAAGTCAGTCACACCTAGATTTTACGAAAACACAGCGGAAAATTACTGAAATAATTTGAGTATGCTGTTAGCATGATCCTCGGGTAGATACATGAGGTCTATGGTCATCTCACTCTGAGGAGGTGAAATAAGCGAACATGAAGAAGAATTACACTTCAAAATGGGCATATAGACATTGCCATTGAACTTGAAGGCGAACGATTTATTTTGAGGGTCAACCACGAGACCGGAGTGAGACATGAAATCAGCCCATAATAACACAGGCCATGACACACTTTTAGCAACAAATAACTTAAACTTCCAGGTATACTTAGAGATACGAAATTTTGCGTGGATGAACCCTAAACTGTCTAAAGGGGAAGAGTTGTACAAAACCATTTTACGCTGGAAGAAACATATTCAGGAAATTTTCAACAGTACGTTCACTTAGAATACCATTCTTCTGAAATGATGGACAGAATACTTCCGGAATCTAAAGGGGCAGTGGCAGGTTCATAGTTTATTTCAATTTTGTTGAAAGGCACAAATCTTGGAGTAGCAGAAGCAGTTTCTAAGCATTCCCTTGGACCTTCAAAGGACGCCTTATCTGACCCTGAAAATGTGTGATTAGAATCAATCGGGGCTGAGCATGGAGGCACGGACTGGGAAGAGAACTCAGCCGGGCACTATAGTCAAATTCTATTCAGAGATAGAACAAGAAGATGTACTGTACTATTCGGTAAATTACAATTATTTGTTATGTGTGTAAATGAACCACATTTGAAACGGCCTGAAGGAGACGACGATCCATTTTTAGATCCTTTGGTATTTAATAGACGACACTTAATTCGTAAATGGTTCGCAGACCCACAAGCATAACATTCGAGGGGAGTGAAAGTTTTACGAGGGGTGGCCGAGAAATATTATAAGAAGGTGATGGATCGTGCGCAACTCTTAGCGAGTCGGCGTACTTCACTCCTTCTGAAAAGCCTGGCATGGCCCCAAGTTTCCTAAACGTTTGAGGATGGGAAGCAAAACACAAATATGATCGGTACGATGGCGAAGTTCCTTCAATAATGGTCTGTACTATTTGACCTTCAGAATGGTGCAATGAAAATACTCTACTATAGAACTTAATATCCTGAATGAAATAAGCTAGATTTTCATCTATCCTTTGCACTCTGAGCTAATATATCTCAATTAATGATGGCAGGCTCTCGCAGGGTTAAAGGTAGGCAACAAGTGAGCATGGAAGTTTGCGATGGAATTCGTTTAAAATACAGCCTTAACTATCTTGAAGACACCAACTGTATATGGACAGATATAGTTGAGAATGTGACAGAGCAAACAACAAAGCATGATCTTGGAATTACATAGGAAATCTTAAGAAAGAAATGACGTCGTTAGTGGAGTTGGCAGAAAATCTGGAAATCCCTTTAAGCCACATGGCTAAAGGATGGGGTAAGCTACTAAAGCCTGGGGATATTACCGGAGAGGCAGCCGGAGTGTGAGGTTGTTCCAAAGCGGCATTACTATCGAAAAATGGTGAAAGATGTTGTGAATTTCCGACAGTATTTGTTCAGATGGGGCAGAAGCTTGAGGTTGCTCAACCGATTCCCCAATATCTCAAGACTTATTAGGATCCTCTTCCGTAGTCGTACTTAATGGGGCGATATAATCAATATTCCCACTAACAAGAGATTCATTTTACTAGACAGCTCAGAAATATGTTGACACAAGGAGATAGCCATATTAGAATATTCTTCACTAAGCTTAAGAGACAACAGATCCACCTCTCTATTATAAAAATGAAACAACCTATCCTGAACCCGTTTAAGGTGGTTACTGGAGGGCTCACCTCTTTAAAAAAACTCACAACAGATGCAAGGTCAGCAATATTGGTGGTGATCGTGGTTAAAGCCTCACCAACTTCCCTCCCCATAAACAGGAATACAAATACAGGAGGTAAGTCTATGGAATCTTTTAGGGTGGTATGCACCAACCAAGAGTAAGTTCTACTTCCGTAGTAAAGTACTCTTGAAGTCAGCATTCAGCGACTACCATACGAGAGTAAATTACTTTGCGAAGTATTTCAGTCCTTTCAGATACTGCTGGACTAAATTACTACAAGAGTAAAATTTTGAAGAGCACCATCTTGTAGTATATTACTAAAGAAGTAAATAACGCACGAATATAGGTTAGAATTTACTCTCATGTCGTGCATGGAGTAAGCTAGGTTTAGACATGTTGACTAATGACAATATCGTGCCGTATACGAAAGGAAGACGTTTCAAACGTGTTTATGGATTACTTAGATTATATTGACGATGTCAACGCAGAAAACGACGGGAAATGTAATAGTGCGTACAGTGCGTGAAAGGCGACAGCCGTGTGACGTGCACACGGAAAGTTTCAGGAACGTTTTTGGTCTTAGGAAGGAATCCTTTACTTTCCTTCTAAATCTACTTGGAGGTCACTTACAGCTGAATTCCTGTCTTAATTGTGTTGTATCTCTCAAATTACAGTTGCACGAGTGTTTCGTACCGGAACATTTCAGTACGGTTGCCGGTGATCTAATTAACGTGTACCGCACAACTGCTGGCCGTATCTTTCATTGCGTGGTTAAAGCACTAGTGAGGTTAAGAGGGAGGTACGCCTGCAAATGATGATGATTGTTCGGAAAATAAAAGGATATTCTTCACGATGGCAGGTTTCCACATATCGTGGGTGCAATTGACTGTGACTGCACGCATATTTCCACGTTTTGCCCTCCCGGTGACAACGGTGAACTTTTTCAGAAATCGGAAGAGGTATTTATCTTTTTCTTTCAATTTTCTTAACGTCGCACCGCACCGTCTTATGGCGACGATAGGGTAGAAAAGGTCTAGGAGTGGGAAGCGACCGTGGCCTTAAGGTACAGACCCAACATTTGCCTGGTGAGAAAATGGAAAAATTTCGCTGTGGATGTAGGCGATCTGTATGAAGAAACCACCATCAGTTTTAATTTTTCCCGCGTGTCCATGACTTTCTGCTTTGCTTCAGCCTTCGCTTTAAAGTCCTTCCACAGAATCTTAACTTGCTCTTCAGTGAGCTTTAGATCACTCGCAGCATTGAATTCTTCTGTCACGGCTTTCCATGAATTTATTTTCTTATCCCCATCTTTATGTCGTGTTTTTTACACTGTATATATTTTGCATAGATCGTCATTATCTCTATTAACAAGAATTTATCTTTTCTCGCTTACGTTTCTCCCCTGTTTCCTATCGCACATAACCTTACCAATCTAGATTTATTTAAAGAAGACACACAAACACAACACTACTCCGCGAGTAACGAACGCTACTTCTAGAGTAGTAACTAAAAGAGTAAATTGTACTTCATCTCTCCGACGTTACTTGCGGAGTAAATAACTTCCGTAGTCATTTACTCCAATATGGTACACATCTGTCGCAACCGTACCTCCAGACTGAACCTTTGTAATGGTTCATTCATAAATGATCTCTTCCTTGAACAAATACCGAAGAGCAAGAACCTTTCCAGGGCCAGACATAATGAATAAATTATTTTCAAAATTTTGAAAAAATGGGGAAACCAAGAAATTTCTAGTGTCCAAATCTAGAATTTAGAGAAAGTAGTCAAGATGGACTTTGTCCAGGACCATTCAACTACGCTCTGCTACCACTTGTTTCGGAGTTTCCGTGGCTCGCAAAGGATTAGAAAGAGCCCAGACTGAATGGCTGGACAAGGAATTACTTATAGCAATTTTTAAGATAACCAATTTGAGAATTTTACTTCTTTCCTTTCTTTGTTTAAAATTGAGGGAAAGAACATTTGAAAGAATAATAGACAACATAAGAAGTTATTAATGAGCTCGTCAGCTCTGATAATATCAAGGACTTAGTAGTCCGAAAATCAGGTACAAAAACTAGTGATAATCAACAGGGAGTTAAATTACATGGAAAAGAGCACTATTGCTCTTTAGAGGTACAATATTTTAAAAAAGCAGGAAATACTCCATCAAGGTACATTTTGTAGGAGTCTGCGCTCCAACTACACCGTAGTCTAGCCTCGCAGAAGCAATCAGTTTCCTTGGCTATACATAAATTACACTTCGAAACCCATCGGGTGACCTCAATTCAGAGTGTTCATCAATTGCTCCACAATAAGCACCGTTTATAACTGGAGCGAAGACGCAGGAAAGGTTACCGAATAAGCAGGGGCATAATTACCCATACTACGTGGCCTTAATGAAAAAAGAAAAATGGTTGCACATAACCCGCCATAACCAAACGCAAGGAGGTGAAACACTTGCTCTCCTTATAGAAATTGTTAAAACCCTAAGTGATGTTGTGGACCAAGGTTACGGAGGCTAATCCTATATTACACCGGGGTGACTAAAATGAGAAACATTAATGCCAAATCAGATTTACGAAATTTAGAGATTTTGAAAACTTTAATCACCCCTTGCAAGGTTGAATGGGAAACGACAGAGGGTCATCACACTCTGTTCCGTTACATTACATATCTGACAACAGGGGATAAAACAGAGTCCACAGACGTGCCGAAAATTCTACTTTCAAACCACCAGTTTTATAAAAATACATAAAATAAAAGAGTTGGAAACCTTCCCCTTAAAGTACTCGCAAGAGCTATAATATGTCTAGGTAAATTCTCCCATTACCTTGTGCAGCTGGATCGTCCTCACGCCGGCCTAGCCCCTGCCTCCCTTCGGACATGTCGCACTCGCAATCACCGCATCAATTCACAGCCCTAAAGCGCCCTGCTTTTGTAGTACCATAAGGGGAAGATTTCAGAACTATTTACTGATATGTTGGATTCCAATACACACTCCCGGTTTTAATTGGCTGGAAAACATATTTCCACGTTTTTGATAGGTAGATTACAATCGAGTTGGCACCAGCTGAAGTGTTGACAACTTCGCTCCATTAAAAAACAATCCTCATTACCACGTTTACAAACATCAAAAATAAATATTACTCTATGAAATAATTAGAGTTTAGCCCGCGAGAGAGAGTAAATGAATCAAATCAAATCAAATCAAAATCAAATCAAAATCTCTACCTCTGTGGCAAATGGTACACTATTGTCAAGCACTAAATTTTAAATTAACAAGAGAGGAAGACAGAGTTCCTAGAATGCAATATTATTCAATTTACGCTAATAATTTTTTCTATTAAACACACACATCATCCTTAATAAATTTATATTGTTTACAAAAATCTACTTATAAATATCTCCTGTACTTAAACACATAGTCAACTCATATACAGTATGTGAAATTACTTCTAATAATAGTATACAACTGGTATAAGATTAAAATTAAATTTTTTTTGCTAGTTGATTTACGTCGCACCGACACAGATAGGTCTTACGGCGACAATGGGACAGGAAAGGGCTAGGAGTGGGAAGGAAACGGCCGTGGCCTTAATTAAGGTACAGCTCCAGCATTTGCCTGGTGTGAACATGGGAAACCACGGAAACCCATTTTCAGGGCTGCCGACAGTGGGGTTCGAACCTACTATCTCCCGAATACTGGATACTGGCCGCACTTAAGCGACTGCAGCTATCGAGCTCGGTAATTAACATTGTATTATTTTTAATTTTTTTTACATATTTATATTTTACCCATTTTAGAACTTAAGAAGCATAACGACCTGCTGCGTCTAAACCAGAGCTCCATTTGCCACCACTTTTCAGAGTTCCTGAAGGGCCTTCTCAGCTTCCGTAGCGGTCCTAGGGCCCTCGAAGTCCCTACTGAATGGTTGGGTGAGACATCTAACAGTTAAGACCAAAGTTTCTGGTAGTTTGCAAGTTCAAGTTTGTTTACATTGATAGTCTAAGAGAAGGCCCGCAGTTTCACTAGCCGGGGTAGTTGTACCGCTAGTATAACAATACTAATACTAATAATAATAATAAAAATAGAGCCATTAGTTATGCCTCTCCGGCTATTAATATCGTCCGTTGGCTCTACTGTAGTGTTCCCTACTTATAAATTCATGAACGAACTGATGGAAGAAGTTTCAACTTTAAGGAACAGATATTTGTACGGGTGGTTTACTAACTCTTTCTAGTATTTAAGGACTTCTAACTATCATGAAGAAATTTTGTTTTTATGAGTTTGATCATGTAGTATATCTGTATATGCTTTGTTTAAGTTTCCACCGCTGCTAGTAAAATAGTCTCCAATCACATTACTCCTCTCCTAAATACCAGTCGTATATTCATCGTATTTCTTTCTTTCCTTATATGTTCGGCTCTTAAACTATTTAAGAACTGGTTTTTGCTGAATTCTGGATTTTGTCTGGTGGCATTGTAACTTGTGTTGAGCTACAGAGAGGAGTGTCTGAAAGGGACATCGATGGAGGTAGTTGTTCGGCTAGCGTGATAATGATCTGAAAAAGTAGGCAGAATACCAGATATGTGATTTACCTGCATGTGTATTTAGGGAAGATCTCTACGAACCCCTGTTAAAATGTAATTTTCAGTTTCCGTTCACCCCTTTAAATTTTTATTTGTAGGATCTTTTTGGTAACTTATACGAAAGCTTCCATTCTCTGTCATCGGACTTCGAATTTTGCCCTGATGGGTCTTTGTGAAATATAAGGAAGCATGAGTGATGTACCCTCATTAAACTTCCTCTCAACGTAAAATTAAGTGATAAGTTTTCCGACCGTTAAAATTTAATTTCTTCCTTTCGGCTTTAACTTTCCCATAATTTAGTCACCTGGTAGTATGGAATAGCCTTTTCTTCTAGTGGCCTTTTGTCCAATTAGGTAATTGCGTACTTTGTCTGGTGTTTGGCCTCAATTCCTTTTGGTTTTCGGCCCTTCGTAAATTGAACCTTTATTGGTCTCCCTTCACTTTAGTAGCCGTGTAGTGTGGGGCTTCTACCCCTGTTTTCTACAGATCTGTATTCCCCTGTAGTGTGATAACGAGTGCACTATTGCTTTTCGAGCAACGTATGTTGCGTTTTCTGGTGGTAACGCAATCTCTTGATCCATTTGACGACATTGTGTATGTTGTGTTCCTGGGTTCACGCCCCCTACAACATTTTCTTGAATTGACTTTTGGGTTTGAGACCCTTGCCTTGTATATTTAGTGAATGAAACTACTCGGTCCGAGATACACCTGGTAAAGTGTATCAGAAGGGATGGCTACCGCGTATACGTATTTTGGTTTGACACCATCTAGGCTTGTTACTTTTGACATTTCATTTTATTCTACCAGCTGATAGAGAAACGGTTGGGTGATCTAGACCTGAGCCCTAATAACTTTTGTTGGTAACACTCCAAGTATGTCACAGGAGATCTTTTACATGCCGACAAAGTAAGGCATGGAGTGTCGAAAGGACTTGCTTCTACTGTACGGACTACCTCTGCTGGATCTGAATCCGTAAGCTGGATCTCTACCATTGATCCATAGAGGAATAGTGATGAAAGGATTTAATGCACACCACGAACACCCATATCCATGGTAGGATACACATCACATAGTTCACAGCCTGCTCGCTGGGTGAGAGGGATGTTGAAAGATAAGGCAGCTGTCAGTCACAAGTATAGAAATGGTGCTACATCACGCTGTACGAGCTGGTCGCTGTGTATAGGACGCTCAATAATGGGCTGCCCCAATAAAACCTATACTTTAGCGTGGCAGTAACCAAACACAAAGGAAATTTGTTTTTCATCAAGTTTTGCGCTGCTGTAAGGGAAGATTTAATTCCAAAATATAAATATAAATATAAAAAATATATATAAAAATATAAATATAAAATATAAAATATTTTAGATTTTAGCCGATAAATCTACCGATATGTGGCTGGCGTATATGAGCACGTTTACATATCACCGGACAGAGCCAGGATCGAACCTGCCTACCAGCGCTCAGAAGGCCAACACATCTACTGTCTGACCACTCAGCCTGGCTGAATCAGTTATCAAGAAACTCGTTCAAGAAACAAGTTTTTAAAAGGGCCTCCGCATTAGTCAACCAAACATGTTGGTTAAGCGCTCGTTTATTAGCTCTAATGGAGGGTGGATTAAAGTTTGCTGGTCTGTGCGTGTATAGTCAACATGCCAACGAATAGGCCATCTTCACCACCGCCGCTTACGAGGCTCCCACATATGCACTGAAGTAGTGTCAACATATCTGCTTTCAGTGTTTCCTTCTTTATTCCTTTGTACTGAGTTGCTTGAGACTGTGAAATTTGAAATGGCAAGCAACGTTGATGAGAAAACGAATGTCTTGGAATGCTATGGAGTATTTTTCTCCTTTTGGGACACTGCGCATTTAAAGCGTCCGAACAGGGATAGGAAGAATGAAGACTACAAAATTTCATCTACATAAATAAAATCACCTTTCTGTTTGTAATTATTGACTATTGACATGATACCTGGTTTTCACAGCAGACAGGACAAATTCTGGGTTCAGTACGATTTTCGTCACTTCTGTCTGTTACACATGGTTCGTGGTGTGGATTACTGTAGTTCTAGATCGTGGACCATGGGCAATGGCTGAGTAGCCTAGTAAGTGGATGTGATAGGCCGCATACAAATTGCTATAGAATTGGACATATTCCGAGCCATGGTCCTCCTTGTGTTCTGGCGGTCTGGACTATAGAATTCACCGGTGGACCGTAACCCGTTAGAGAAGAGATTCTCACTGGGAGTATGTGTAAGTAGGGTAGCATCCTGCTTCGCAGAATTTTCCGAGCTCACAACATTTTAAGCAAGCCGCGGACCAATAGGAGTAACGGAGTCCCACTTCAATTTGACAGGCGAGGGAGTCCTTGGAAACAACTCGACAAACAAAACGGAATTCTACGAGGAGCCATCAACATTAAAGAGACTTATGGAAGAAAGACAGTAGAAGTGGCTGAGTCAGCAAAGAGGATGCGTTTGGATGTATTAGGTGTGGATGATTTTCGGGTAAGAAGAGCTAACGAAGAAATACGAAAATATAGTCATATTTAAAGGGGTTAAAATGGTAGGACAGAGTGTGGGGTTGGGCTGTTCATCAGGAATAATATTGCACGCAACATACGAGAGATGTAAATAAAGTAGTGGCAACGTAGTCCAGACACTTGCAGGAGATTGGGCAAATAGGATATGGGAGTGGCCGGATGGCGCTGCTGTTGATGTGTTGTGTGCATTTGACGAGCATCCACTTTGGAACGTTCTTACTGCTGTGTGAAGCTGAAATGAAGAGTGTCGATTTCACCGTTCTAAAGCATGTTTCCAAAAGGTGATCAGCATTCCTAGATTAAAATCGAGGTTGCCTGCGGTGAAAATGCATCAGAATATTATCGAGGACTATATGAAACCTGTGGCGAGAATGCATTACCGCATAGGATGGTTGCACGATGGGTCGAGGCGTTTCGTCTGGGTCGGAATGAGACTGTGGATTTGCACCGTACATGTCGGCCGTCCACTCCTCAACATCAGATTGACATCGTGGGTGATCTCGTTTCCGTAGACCATCGATGGATTGTCCAGAAATTATGCGTAGAGGTTGGTCTCAGTCATCAAACGGTGTGCCACATACTGACGATATGTTTCAACGGGAGGAAAATTGTATCCCATAGGGTTCCACATCAGTTCACCGATGTGCGTAAATGGCACCGGTATGCACCGGTATTGAATCCTCGTCCTGGAGATTTTCCACGGTTATTCGCCTGCAGATAGGTTTCACAATTTCACTGTCTCTATCCTAGCTCACTCTATAACAGACATAAAAGCTCGAATTGCCTTAGCCAAGGAAAGCTTCAACAAGAAGAAAAAACTGTTTTGTGGCCCGCTAGAGAAAGATCTGAGGAAAAGAGTTGCAAGGTGTTACGTATGAAGTATAGCTCTATATGGCGCTAAAACATGGAAAGCAAGGAAATACAGAGAAGAATAGGGACATAGATCACATAGTTTTCTATACCAGCAGAAAATCCCCGGAATACTAGCACATTCCTAACAGATTTCCTTGAATTCTAAGTCACTTGTGATTTAGTCTATTATAGATTTGGTGCCCCCTACCCTGCCATGCTGACGGTGAATAGCCTTATGCTTGGAGAATGTATTCGTAACTGCTAATCCCATACTAGCACAGAAGTCCAGTAAACGTTTCGCATTCCTATTCTATTCCGTATCTCTCCCCGATCACTGTTTCATACCATTCAGTTCTATTTCCAACTATTGTATTGGAATCGCCCATTAGCACTAGCATGTTGAGCATGACTACGATTTTACTCTCTCTCCCTTTCCTAGCCTTTATCCCAAAGTTGGGGTCCGCTGTTTTGCTACATCTCCCCCATTTTTTCTATTGCTGACATCTTCATATTTTAAACCAACGTCGTGCATGCCGGCCTTGACATTGTCAGTCTACCACTTTAAAGGCCTTCCACATGGTCGTATTCCTCCCGGATCAACTTGGAGAGCTGTTTTAGCAACTGAGCCACCCTCCCTTCTCATTATGTGACCGTACCGGCGGACACGCGCTTCCCTCACTTTCTCCATAACTGGAGCGACGCCAAGCCTTTGTCGAACATATGCATTTCTTATGTGGCCACATCGATTCAGTCCAGGAGTCCATCGTAGCATCTTCATTTTCATTGAATGAAGAGTCTGCTCATGCTTTTTCTTTGTGATCGGACGACATTCAGCCCCGTAAATAGGTGCTGGGCGTACCACGGTCTTTTAATTAAGGCCACGGCCTCTTCCTTCCCACTCCCAGTCCTTTCCTATGCCATCGTTACCATAAGACCTATCTGTGTCGGTGCGACGTGAAGCAAATTGTAAATTGAGGATAACTGTGGAACTTAGTAGCAGAATTAGTCAATTTTTTCCAGTTAACAGCCTACTTTTTGTACTTGTACACATTTTTAACTTGACCAAAGATCTCCTAGTCATAAGGCCCTTCAGGGCTGTTAGGTTATGTTACGTTTTTAAATTACAAATTCACATGTTTCTGTTAAATACCCTGGAAAAAACTGGTCCCTTGCCAGGGTTACGGCGAAGACTGGTAAATGACCAGAAGCCAGAAAACATCTTGAGGCAACCTCTAGGGCTAACAACCCTAGTTGTAAAAGGATGGGTACCCGTCCAAAGCAAAGTCAAGTCAAAAAGCATGATAGCACAACATTTCAAGAAACATACCCCAGGGGGTAAATCTTCGGATAAATCCCTCGTCGTGAACACCACGGCGCACGAGTCTCGTTCGGATTCTGGGGGAGACTCGACATCATGCAAGAGACGAGTCGGAGAGTCTCGGTGTACCCCGAAGAGTCAAAAACTCAGGCCAAAATCTAAAACCTTTCTAGCAACTTTCAACATAAATTCACTTACACAAACTGGCAAGCTGAAAACCCTCACCAAAGCTCTTCACGAAAATCAGATATCCATAGTGGCCCTACAGGAAATTAGATACCCAGATGAAGAGATTTTTGAATCTGAAGGCTACCGATTTTTCAAGAGCAAAGCGCAAAGAGGAATCCTCAATGGAGCTGTGATGCTTGGAACCGCGTTTTCTGTTAGAACCAAGATCCTTAAATCGGTTGCAAATTTCGAACCTGTGAATGTCAGATTGTCTATACTCACAATTAAATGCGCGAACAAAACCTACGCCGTAGTTACCGCACATGCTCCTACGAATGATAAGAACAAGTCTGATCCAGACGAAGTTGATAATTTCTGGGACTTACTGGATGAAAAATTGAACAAAAACCCCAAACACCATGTCAAGCTTCTTTTGGGTGACTTCAATGCCCAACTAGGTCGTGAGCAGAAGTACAAGAAAGTTATAGGAAATTACCCTGCTCACAAAAGAACCAATCCCAACGGCAAAAGACTGGTGACCATTTGCGAAAATCACAACCTACAGGTCATGTCGACCCACTTTCGCCATCTACCCAGAAAGCAAATGACTTGGCGTTCTCCCGTACAAGCTCTCGGAGAGTTCCAAATTGATCATATTGCGATCTCCAGGAGAAACAGCCCTGAGATTATGAATGTGAAGGTAAAGAAAGGCATCAATGTGGCCTCAGATCATTATATGTCTCTTATCAAATTCAAACCAATTCCCGCAAACACAAGGAAGACAACCAAACAGATCACACGCTTCGACAATGATAAACTTCGGCAAAGGGTCAAGGAGTTCCAGGAGAAGGCTAGACCAAATGACTGTGAATTTAACAACGCCAAAAGTCTCCTTGTTGAGGCCGCCAAAGACGTTGCAGAAATCAAGAGAAGCAAAAAGCATGCCTGGTGGAATAGTACCTGCGAATCAGTCCTCCAAGAAAGACTCAATGCGTGGAAACAGTACAACTCTACGAAATCAGAAAATGATTGGGAAACCTACAAAACCCAATGTGCCCAAGCAGCTAGGGTGTTCAGAACTGAGAAACGTAAATACGAAAAATCTCTCATTGAAAAGATAGAACAAAACTTTAGGAAGAATGAAAGCAGAGTGTACTACAGTCTTCAAACGCAAACTCACTGACTATAAACCACCATCTCTGTGCTTTGAGCGAACGGACGGCACACTGGCGACGTCAAATGAAGAAAATTGCAGCATTCTGGCAGATTACTTCAAGAATTTACTTAATTGCTCTAAACCGCAAAGCGCCATTGAGATCAAGGAACCCTTACTCAGGTACCCAGATTCCAGACCACCCGACAGAGATGAAATCAAGCGCCACATTGCCCGTCTCAAAAATAACAAAGCGCCGGGGGGAAGACTCAGTAGTAGCAGAACTATGGAAATATGCCCCAGAAGAATCACTTGATATCTTGCAAAAGCAAATAGAAGAAATTTGGAACAAGGAGACCCTACCCGAAGATTGGAAAATAGCTTTGATCCATCCATTACACAAAAAAGGCAGCATGAAGAACATCAACAACTACAGAGGAATATCTTTGCTACCCGTGACTTACAAAATTCTATCACTTGTCATCCTGGAGCGTTTGGAAGCACAAGTCGAACATCAAATAGGTGAATACCAAGGAGGGTTCAGAAAAGGTCGCTCAACAGCTGAACAGATCCAAAATCTGAAAACGGTCATCAGATATTGTACACTAAGGTCCAAGCAGTATGTGTCTGTCTTTGTGGACTTTAAGAAAGCGTACGACTCCATTGACCGGGAAGTCCTGCTAAACATCTTAAATGAATTTGGAGTTGATTTGAAACTGCTGGCATTAATTAGAGCCACCGTGACCGATACAAAATCCAAGGTGAAGTTCCACGGATGTCTCTCGCATTCCTTTGACATCAAAACAGGATTGATGGTTATGAATTTCATGTTTTTGGTCCGTATTGAACAATATATAAGTAATAATAATAATAACTTAAATGTTTCCACCTTTTCAATACAATATATTCACAAGATTACAAAATTATACGGTACTAGTTTCGACCCATCTTTGCTCCAATACGGCTGATGATGACCCCTAGATGGGTCGAAACTAGTACCGTATAATTTTGTAATCTTGTGAATATATTGTATTGAAAAGGTGGAAACATTTAAGTTATTATTATTATTACTTATCAAAACAGGAGTCCGACAAGGTGATGGGCTATCCCCGATACTCTTCAACTGTGTTCTTGAAAAGATCATCAGAACCTGGCGGGTGAGATTACAGGAAACCAACTACAGTCCATTGAGAATAGGAACGAAATCCAAGGGGATCGCAAGAGACTGCTTAGCATTTGCCGATGATATTGCTGTTCTCTCAACCGACATAGAAACCGCTAGACTTAGGTTGAAATTTTAAAGGAAATTGCCGAACAAACTGGTTTACAGATATCGTTTGAGAAAACAGAAGTAATGACTAACATCAAAGAGGCTCCACCAAAACTCCATACAAAGTACGGGGACATCACCCGAGTAGACAAATTCAAATACCTGGGTGAGATCATCATGAAAAATGGACTGGACAAAGAAGCACTTCAGGAGCGAGTACGCAAACTGGAAATAGCCTACCAAACATCCCGCACAATCTACAACAAAAAATGCCTTTCCCAAAACACCAAGATACGTCACTATGAAACAGTTCTGAAGCCAGTAGTTCTATATGCAGCCGAAACCCTGTCTCTAAATGCCAACAAAGGACTCCTTGAAGAACTGGAGAAAAGAGAACCCAAAATTGTGAGAGGAATCTTGTGATCAAAGTACAGAAATGGAATCCATCAAAAGAGATCCAACAAGGAAGTCTACAGCAAAATAGAGAAAATTACCGACACAATCAGAAAAAGACGGGCACGGCTTTTACGGTCATCTGAAAAGAATGGACAGAAGAAAGTTAACTAAAGAAATCTTTCACTTTTTTGATTCAAACCCCAAAACCACAATTCCCTGGTTTAGAAATACCAAAGAAGACATGCAAATGCTACATATCTCAGCTGAAGACGCCTTTAACAGAGATCTCTTCCGCAAGAAAATATTGACGAACGGGCTAAACCGAGACGAGCAACCGAAGAGAAGACACGGTGCCCCTTGGACAGAGGGGCGTAAGCAGTTTCACTCACAAAGAATGAGGGAAATTTGGGCTCTAAAGAAGGCCAAGTTCAGTGTCAAATGCAACAAGACTTAACGTGGTCCTTGATGGCCCCAGCGAATTATATAATAATAATAATAATAATAATAATAATAATAATAATAATAATAATAATAATAATAATAATAATAATAGTAATAATAATAATAATAATAATAATAATAATAATAATAATAATAATAATAATAATAATAATAATAATAATAATAATAATAATAATAATATCATGTCCGACTACTTGGTTGAATGGTCATCATTGAGGCCTCCGGTTCAGAGGGTCCAGGGTTCAATTCCAGGCCGGCTCGGGGATTTTAATCGCGTCTGATTAATTCTTCTGGCTCGCTTGTGTTTGTCCCAACAATCTCCTTTTCAAATTAAGAAAATACAACACACTCCAACCACCACAGGAACATGCAACAGCAATACCATAGCTTCACATAGCGTTGGCGTCAGGAATGGCATACGATCGTATCACAGTGCTAAATCCACATGCCCGACACAGTTCGCACCCGCGACCCCACAGGTGTGGGATAAACGGTAGATTATTATTATTATTATTATTATTATTATTATTATTATTATTATTATTATTATTATTATTATTATTATTATTATTATTATTAATTATTAGCATTTTTACCCATTCTTCGAATGGCATTATACAGTGAGTTATATATATTATGTTTTCTCCTTGAATTTATGAGAGGTTACGTGGCTCAATTCACAGGTTAATTACAGCATGTTGAAATGCAATTTTTCTCCGGAAGCATGTAGCAGTAATAAGAAGTAAAATGCATCTCAGCGAAAATCAGACAGAATGAGGAAGATTTCCATAAGTATTGTGCGATTAAATTTTTCGATACTTTTTTGGCCATTTGCTATACATCGAATCGACACAAATAGGTCTTATGTCGACGATGGAATGGAAAAGGGCTAGGAGTGGGAAGGAAGCAGCCGTGGACTAAATTAAGGCACAGCCCCACCATTTGCCTTCTGTGAAATTGAGAAACCACGGAAACCCCAAAACAGTGGGGTTCGAATCCACTATCTTCCGAATGCAAGCTCACAGCTGTGGGATCCTAACCGCAAAGCCAACTCACTTAGTGGGGTAAATTGCACCTGTTTCCAAGTAACTATTCTTTCTATTTGTTTTATGTCGCACCGAAACAGATAGGTCTTCTGGCGACGTTGCGACAAGAAAAGACTAGGAATGGGAAGAAAGTGGTCGTGGGCTCAACTGAAGTAAAACCCCAGCATTTGCCTGGTGTGAAAATGGGAAACCACAGAAAACCATCTTCAGGGCTGCCGACAGTGGGGTTTGAACCCACTATCTCCCGGATGCAAGCTCACAGCTGCGCTCCTCTAACCGCACGGCCAACTCGCTCGGTTTTCCATGTAACGTACTGTAGTTCCCCAGTTGGTGGCTATCCGTGATTGAAATAAAGGAGTGTTCATCCACTTGTGCATGCATGAATCCAATCCAATCCAATCCAATCCAATCCAATCCAATCCAATCCAATCCAATCCAATCCAATCCAATCCAATCCAATCCAATCCAATCCAATCCAATCCAATCCAATCAGGCAAGTCATTCAGTCATTCAATCATTCATATCATTCAGTTAAATCTTAATATCTGTCGTAAGCTAAGGATAAGCCAGCCCCGTGGTGTAGGGGTAGCGTGCCTGCCTCTTACCCGGAGGCCACGGGTTCGATTCCCGGCCAGGTCAGGGATTTTTACCTGGACCTGAGGGCTGGTTCGAGGTCCACTCAGCCTACGTGATTAGAATTGAGGAGCTATCTGACGGTGAGATAGCGGCCCCGGTCTAGGAAGCCAAGAATAACGGCCGAGAGGATTCGTCGTGCTGACCACACGACACCTCGTAATCTGCAGGCCTTCGGGATGAGCAGCGGTCGCTTGGCAGGCCAACAACCTTCAAGGGCTGTAGTGCCATGGGGTTTGGTTTGGTTTGGTATAAGCTAAGGATAGCTCTGTTCAGACTCATTACATAAATAAACACGTGCAGTAACACACATTAATAAGAGTAAGATACTTGTTATCCTAGACTATATAACACTGTTAACAAGAAAATCATGCATGCATCAAAATAATTTGGATTCCTATAAATGATTACTCTTTCCTCAGATCACTGGCGTGGCATTTTGATTAAAGAATCACGAAATTTGTTGTTGATGTAATCTCCCTCATTGGCTGCTCTATAAGAAAGTAAAATGTCCCGTTCTTTCATCCTGTAAACCCGCCTTGAAATGACCCTAAAGGAAACTTCCACTAAGAATGATATTTTTGCAAATATCTCCGTTATAATCCGTCATATAAACATGTTCACCAAATACACGATGGGAAATTGCAATGTCGCAACCTGTATAGTGATAATTTTCCACAAATATAATATTAACGTAGATATTAAAAAATAATTGTTTTGTTCTTCCTAGAAAAACTATTCCTCCGACGACTATGAATTCACATGTACCCTATAACACAGCCCTGAATGAATAGATTCGAAACTCGGAGCTTGGTTGACGTATCCAGCCGTTTTCTAGTTTTAGAAACACATGAAGACACCTAAAGTAAAAAAAAAAAAAAAAAAAAAAAAGTCTTCGAATGAACAGTATTACGTACTAGGGAATAATTAACAATAAATGTTGCTGCAATAATAGATATACATACACCCGGCCCTTACGATTTTATTTATATAGATAACGTGGCTCCATTCACACGTTTAATACGGCGTGTTAAATTGATTTTTTCATAGAAAAGAAGGTATAGAAGTGTGGAGTAGGCCCACGGTAAAGATTAACCAAATTAAGACAGAATGAGAATGATTTCCGAACGGATAATAGGCCTACGGTACAGTTTCTTGTGCCAACTTGTGCGAGGTGGTACTCGCTTCTGCGTTGCAAAGGGTAATCCCACGGAACTTTATCTAAAAGTTCCTTTTTCGTAAATATATCCATTATTATCCGTCGTGTGATAAACATTTGTGTGATATAAACGATCGGAAAGTGCTATTTCTACGACTTTTGATGGATAAATAGGTTTTTTTTTGCTAGGGGCTTTACGTCGCACCGACACAGATAGGTCTTATGGCGACGATGGGATAGGAAAGGCCTAGGAGTTGGAAGGAAGCGGCCGTGGCCTTAATTAAGGTACAGCCCCAGCATTTGCCTGGTGTGAAAATGGGAAACCATGGAAAACCATTTTCAGGGCTGCCGATAGTGGGATTCGAACCTACTATCTCCCGGATGCAAGCTCACAGCCGCGCGCGATAAATAGTTTTAATAATAATAATACTAATGTTATTTGCTTTACATCGCACTAAATACTTTAACGGTTTTCGAAGACGCCGAGGTGCCGGAATTTAGTCACGCAGGAGTTCTTTTACGTGCCAGTAAATCTACCGAATCGAGGCTGACGTATTTGAGCACCTTCAAATACCACCGGACTAAGCCAGGATCGAACCTGCCAAGTTGGGTTCAGAAGGCCAGCGCATCAACCGTTTGAACCATTCAGCCCAGCGATAAAAAGTTACAATAGACGTAATGTTTATGGAGGTATTAAAGGATAACTGATTTGATCTCCATGTAACGACCTTGAGTTTACATGCACTCTATAACAACCCCTGAATAGGCAGGCTCCATGACGGCATTTGAGTGATTTATTGTTTAGGCCTTTTCCAGTTTTAGAAACACAAACAGAGAGACACCAACCGTGAACCAAGTGAACAGTATTACATATGAAACGAGTAACTATCGATAAGTTTCGCATAAATAATAAAAGTATAGATACGCAAACCTTTTATTGATATAGATTGTTTTCATTTCTGATGATATTTGTTACTTTTTAACTAATTATTTTATTAATTCCTTCATGCATCTCATTGCGCGTTCATCGTGATTTTTAAGTTTTATTATTTAGTGAATAACTAAGAAAATTACTATGTAGCGAGCGAGCTGGCTGCGCGGTGAGCTGTGAGCTTGTATTCGGGAGATAGTGGATTCGAATCCTACTGTCGGCATCCCTGAATATGGTTACCAGTGGTTTCCCATTTTCACACCTTAATTAATGTCACGGAGCTTCCTTCCCACTCTTAGACCTTTCCTGCTCCATCGTCCCCAAAGACCTATCTGTGTCGGTGAGACGTAAATCAAGTTGTAAAAAATTAAACAAGTAATGATAAAAGCGGATAAAGATAAAACAAATGAGATAAGTTACATCGATATTTATTACCTGTACTGAGAACAAAATTTTTAAGCACGGACATATTGGTCTACTATTTTATTTTTGCATTTAAACTCTTTGGTTCTCAGTCTCCCAGTATGTTGGCTGTCAGATTCATCAGAATAACACAGTTACACTCCATTCACTGTTCGCTCAGTGGTTAAGTGTATTATTGAAAATATTTCAGTACACTATTCTGCTTAATTTGTATACAAAAAATGCACGAAGTTCAAAACGAAAGAATGTGATAACATGAAAACAATAAAATTATGGCGATAGACAACTGTTGATTGATTGAAGTTCCTGATTTTCCTACACCGGATTGCTCATTTGAGCAATGAGATAAATAGTCGTACTTTGATTGCGCTCTATAGGTAAAGTTATTAACTTGACCTAAGTATGAATTACATAATGTAACGATAGAAACATATCCAATGCTCAGGATAAAAGTGTATAATTTAAAATACATCATTTTATAATAATAGATAGTAAATTATGACCCAGTATTATTATCGTATTTTTATTATTGATGATAATGATGATGATGTTTGTTGATTAAAGGGGTCTAACATCTATGATCATCGACCCCATTATTATTATTATTATTATTATTATTATTATTATTATTATTATGTTGCTTACCATTTCGCTTTACCATATTACACAGAACATAGAAAACCCCTTTTTTTCATTTGTTGTAAGGTAATAATTAGTTCCTTTCTTTTCGCAGGTATGTGGCAGTTTTAAACACCGTGATAATGGGAGGTATGCCATAAGCGCTCTTCATAGGTAAGCTTATTAAAGAAAATTTAATATTTATTAATTATTAGGTGTCAGAATTCTGAAAAAATCATTGATAAATTCCTTAATTAAAAAACGGCACATTTATAACCTGTTGAATAATCCCAAGATACTCAACATTTTATATACACTGACTGACAGAGCAAATGCAACACCAAGAAGGAGTGGTTCGAAAGGGATGAAAGTTGGGGAAAAAACAGAGACGGCACGGACGAATAACTGATGTTTATTTCAAACCGATATGCAGGTTACACAATGCGCACGGCATCGACTCAGTAGGATGTAGGACCACCGCGAGCGGCGATGCACGCAGAAACACGTCGAAGTACAGAGTCAATAAGAGTGCGGATGGTGTCCTGAGGGATGGTTCTCCATTCTCTGTCAACCATTTGCCACATTTGGTCGTCCGTACGAGGCTGGGGCAGAGTTTGCAAACGGCGTCCAATGAGATCCCACACGTGTTCGATTGGTGAGAGATCCGGAGAGTACGCTGGCCACGGAAGCATCTGTACACCTCGTAGAGCCTGTTGGGAGATGCGAGCAGTGTGTGGGCGGGCATTATCCTGCTGAAACAGAGCATTGGGCAGCCCCTGAAGGTACGGGAGTGCCACCGGCCGCAGCACATGCTGCACGTAGCGGTGGGCATTTAACGTGCCTTGAATACGCACTAGAGGTGACGTGGAATCATACGCAATAGCGCCCCAAACCATGATGCCGCGTTGTCTAGCGGTAGGGCGCTCCACAGTTACTGCCGGATTTGACCTTTCTCCACGCCGACGCCACACTCGTCTGCGGTGACTATCACTGACAGAACAGAAGCGTGACTCATCGGAGAACACGACGTTCCGCCATTCCCTCATCCAAGTCGCTGTAGCCCGGCACCATGCCAGGCGTGCACGTCTATGCTGTGGAGTCAATGGTAGTTCTTCTGAGCGGACGCCGGGAGTGCAGGCCTCCTTCAACCAATCGACGGGAAATTGTTCTGGTCGATATTGGAACAGCCAGGGTGTCTTGCACATGCTGAAGAATGGCGGTTGACGTGGCGTGCGGGGCTGCCACCGCTTGGCGGCGGATGCGCCGATCCTCGCGTGCTGACGTCACTCGGGCTGCGCCTGGACCCCTCGCACGTGCCACATGTCCCTGCGCCAACCATCTTCGCCACAGGCGCTGCACCGTGGACACATCCCTATGGGTATCGGCTGCGATTTGACGAAGCGACCAACCTGCCCTTCTCAGCCCGATCACCATACCCCTCGTAAAGTCGTCTGTCTGCTGGAAATGCCTCCGTTGACGGCGGCCTGGCATTCTTAGCTATACACGTGTCCTGTGGCACACGACAACACGTTCTACAATGACTGCCGGCTGAGAAATCACGGTACGAAGTGGGCCATTCGCCAACGCGGTGTCCCATTTATCGTTCGCTACGTGCGCAGCACAGCGGCGCATTTCACATCATGAGCATACCTCAGTGACGTCAGTCTACCCTGCAATTGGCATAAAGTTCTGACCACTCCTTCTTGGTGTTGCATTTGCTCTGTCAGTCAGTGTATATTAACTAGATATTTTAATACGTGTTGAATCATGGCTGAGAAGTGGTACTATGGATCCAAATTTTTTCTGACGGAACTGGAGTGATTATCGTAGAGACAGGAGGGGAACGGTACGAAGGGTTCTATATAAGGATCATATCTAAGTAGGCAACTTGATATTCTTGGGATGTAGAAACCTAGCAACGGTGGGAAACATGATGGTGATGCGGAATTATTGATAAGATAAACAGCTATGTGCGGAACAACTCAGAAAGGAACGTTACTGTTGCGAGTTATCTCAATTTACCAAATGTTAAGCGGGAAAGGAATAGGTGGTGAATACGTTAATCTGGGAAGGACAGCTCAATCAGAAAGTGCTGAAATGAACTGCAGGGGAGAATACTGTAGACGTGATGCTGCAGAACCGGATGAGCTCTATAGAGAAACTGAAGTGATAGATGGCGTAAGAGTTCACGAAGCTGTTTTTGTCGAACTTAAATATAAATGCGATGGAGAGGCAGGGAAATACCACATAGCTGATAAGAGAGACATGCGTGAGTTTAAAAAAAGTAATTGTAATCGATGGAAAATGGAAATACAAATAAACAGCCTACGGGATGGGTTTAAAGCAATTGTTGAGGAGTGTGAAAACAGGTATGTACTTTTAAAGGTCGTAAGGAATGTTAATAATAATAATCGTATGGCCTCAGCTACCGTGTGCAGACATTTCGATTTGACGCCATTTAGCAGTCTGCTCGTCAATTTCGACGTTCCGTTTTACTCTAGGCCCACTAGATGGCAGACCGAGTAAACCGGATCTCTCTTGGGCGTCTATGGCTGAGATTTAATGAATTTTGTCGGGTAAATACCAAATGTATCACCAGAGATCTTTTACAAGCCGACATCGTACGACATGGAGTATCGAATGGACTTTTTTCCGCCCTTCAAAAATCCGACTACCTCTGCCGGGTTTGAACCGGCTATCTTGGCATCCGGAGGCCGACACTCTACCACGGATCCACAGAGGCAGCGTAAGGAATGTTGAGGACCCATCATACACCAACAGAAAAATACAGAGATTAAGAAGGAGGATTAAGAAGACCAACTTTGCTTTACGGGAGAGAAAGCTGGGTGGACTCAGGATATCTTATTCATAAGTTAGAAGTAACAGACATGAAAGTAGCGAGAATGATTGCTGGTACAAACAGGTGGGAACAATGCCAGGAGGGTACTCGGAATGAGGTTATAAAGGCTAATTTAGGAATGAACTCGATGGATGAAGCTGTACGCATAAACCGGATTCGGTGGTGGGGTCATGTGAGGCGAATGGAGGAGGATAGGTTACCTAGGAGAATAATGGACTCTGCTATGGAGGGTAAGAGAAGTAGAGGGAGACCAAGACGACGATGGTTAGACTCGATTTCTAACGATTTAAAGATAAGAGGTATAGAACTAAATGAGGCCACAACACTAGTTGCGAATAGAGGATTGTGGCGACGTTTAGTAAATTCACAGAGACTTGCAGACTGAACGCTGAAAGGCATAACAGTCTATAATGATAATGTATGTATGTATGTATGTATGTATGTATGTATGTATGTATGTATGTATGTATGTATGTATGTAAGAAGGAGGTGCAGGCTGGGAAGAAATAGGGTTAGTGGTTGAGGAAGTAAAGAGAAATTAAAGGAACTTACTAGGATATTGAATTTAGCAAAAAAGTCAGGAAAGAGCAAGATGATGGCGAACATAATTGGCAGTCATATGACTTTTAGCAAAAATGGAATGATATGTATAGGTACTTTAGGCAGGGACAGGTTTTAAAAAGGACATTCCAGGGTTCATTAATTTTTTGTAAGTTGCTTTACGTCGCACCGACACAGACAGGTCTTATGGCGACGATGGGACAGGAAGGGGCTAGGAGTGGGAAGGAAGCGGCCGTGGCTTTAATTAGGTACAGCCCCAGCATTTGCCTAGTGTGAAAATGGGAAACCACGGAAAACCACCTTCAGGGCTGCCGACAGTGGGGTTCGAACCCACTATCTGCCGAATATTGGATGCTGGCCGCAATTAAGCGACTGCAGCTTTCGAGCTCATGGATCATTAATGGACAGTGCAAGTATATGTGAGGATTTACAGAAGACAGAATTATTCAGTCACCATATGTTAAGATAGCTGGGTATAAGGATGATGTCTAGGTTGAGGAGGTGATTAATAAAGGAGTACAGAAATTTACCAATGATAATAAAGATATTTACGAAAGGATACAACAGTTGAAAGCTAGATGAGCAGCTGGGATTGATAAGATTTATGGAGGTATACTAAAGGGAAAGGGTTGGAATATAGTGCTAAAGGTCTATTTGAAATATTTACTTGATAACTGTTTGCATGTAGGAGCTCTACCAAATGAATGGGGAGTTGCAATATTTTAGGTGCAGTGTTCAAAGAAAGAGTGCTAAACATAAAGCACATAATTATAGGCCAGTCGGCTTGAAATGTGTTGCTTGTAAGCTTTCGGAATGTATTATTTCTGATTACATCAGACATGATTGCGAAATAACTTACTGGTGTGATAGAAGGCAGTACGTGTTTAGAATAGGTCATTCCAGTGAGGCTCAAATTGTAGGAAAAGATGTAAAGGAATGCAGCACGATGTGTTCTGAATAATTTCTAACAAAATAATATCCGTACGAAAATTTTACAAACTTTGGGCTTGGAACACTTGGGAGTAAGGAGACGAGCTGTTAGACTAAAGGGGTAAAGCTGTCAGTGGAGAGATAGCATGGAATGATTAGTACGAATAAGTTTGAGTATAAAAGGTAGGAAAAATAATAATATGAAGATAAACGTGGAATTCAACAGGGTAAATTGGGGTAAATATTCATTTATAGGAAGAAGAATTAGTAATTGAATAATTTATCAAGGAAAAGATGAATGTTCAAGTTCTTTGAAATCATTTAAGGAAAGACTGGATATAAAATTGATAGGAAATCTGACACAGGAGCGACAGCCATAATTGCAAATCAATGATGATTGATTGGTTGTTTGGTTGCTTGCTCGCTTTCTTGTTTGTTTGTTTGTTTGTTTGCTTGCTTGCTTAATTGATTGATTGAACACACCACTAAATGGGAGACAATAGTTTAATATTTTTCGGCTCTTCGAACACTTACTATTTAGTGTTGTATTATACCCCTTCAATAACAAGTGTTTGGAAGATGTTTGTGTCATTGTCCTAATTAATTTTCTGGAGTAAACATGCCGTTAAATCCTATATATGTTGCTGAAGCTGTTGCTTTCGTGGAAAAGGGTTGCAGCATGCATTACGTTGCAAAAGTGTTGAGAACTACAGGTTCTACGATTCCCAAAACCGTAGGAAGGTACAGGGAAACTGAAGGCTCTTCATGTAGGCCAGGATCCCCCCCCGACAATAGCAAAATTGGCAAGAGCTGATCACTTCTTACGGCTTTAAGTACTCTGCAACCGTCACATCAACGTCACTGATGCAAAAAATCGACTCCACCAAGTTAATGAGGGAACTGTCCGAAGAGGACTAGAAGACGCGCTAATTGCCCAGAGCACATCAAACATCATCACGCAGCTCGAGTGCGTTTGGCAACGGAACGTCGCAGCTGGACAATAGAATAATGGAAGAAAACACGATAGTCACAATATTTTGATTTGGTTTTAAATCGAAACGTTGTTATTATTGGGAATACTTTGCACAATAAGTTCTCAAGTATAGTGCAATTGTGTCCTTAGTAAAAAAAAAAAATCCATGAGCCTCGTGCTTCAAAGGAGCACTGACCATTGTCCTCTCTCCCTATTTTCTAAACTACTTAATCCAAAGTTCGGAAGCTACGTCATTAGCGAGCGCGTGGCTGTGTGACGCAACAAGCAGCTTCTAGCCCTTTCCTATCCTATCGTCTCCATGAACCCTTTTTGTGTCGGTGCAACGTAAAGCAAATTGTAAACAAATTTAAAAATATAAAATAATGCAGTGCGTGGCAAAACTGTCTCCGCAGTGAGATAGGTACGCTAGTACACTCAGTTGAGTTGGAAATGGATTACACTAAACTACTGATGACACATTTCTTTTAATTCGTAGACAACTGTACATTTATGCGGATGCAATTTAAGCTCCTTGCGTATTGCTCTATGAGGCAAATGCCGGGCCACAACCAGTTCCTTCCACCTCCTTACACAATTTCATTCACCTTCATTCGTTTCATCTTCATTAGCTCCTTAACTCTTGTTGGCGTCCGGAATGGTATCCAGCCGTAAAAAGACGCGCCACAAAATTTCGTCTCACCTCATCCCCGAACCCGTATCTGGAAACGAGACTAAGAAGTCGACAATGCACAGGTGTAGACGTTTGTATCCTCTGCTAAATTTCGCGTTGAGTTAGTGGAGCTCCTCAACACTACGTCAGAAATTTCGTCCAGTTTTGCTTCAGTAAAAGTTTTAGGGTCCGCCTCTGTGGTGTAGTGGTTAGTGTGATTAGCTGCCACACCGATAAGCCCGGGTTCGATTCCCGGCTCTGCCACGAAATTTGAAAAGTGGTACGAGGGCTGGAACGGGGTCCACTCAGCCTCGTGAGGTCAACAGAGTAGAAGGGGGTTCGATTCCCTCCTCAGCCATCCTGGAAGTGGTTTTCCGTGGTTTCCCACTTCTCCTCCAGGAAAATGCCGGAATGGTACCTAACTTAAGGCCACGGCCGCTTCCTTCCCTCTTCCTTGTCTATCCCTCACAAACTTCCCATCCCCCACAAGGCCCCTGTTCAGCATAGCAGGTGAGGCCGCCTGGGCGAGGTACTGGTCATCCTCCCCAGTTGTATCCCCAGACGCAGAGTCTGAAGCTCCAGGACACTGCCCTTGAAGCGGTAGAGGTGAGATCCCTCACTGAGTCCGAGGAAAAAACCAACCCTGGACGGTAAACAGATTACGAACGAACGAAAAGTTTTAGGCCTGCTACTTCTTGGAGCGTCATGTACGGATTTTCCCAAAAGGTACTAAATAAATCTCACTCTGTCATGATTAGGAAATTAGGACGAAATTTGAATTTTTTATTTTCCGAAAACGTATCGTCTTCACGGAAGATTCTCCACTAAAATCACTCTCATTTCAACCCTTAAGATATTGACTCTAACCACTTGTTAACAGTGTAACTTTCACACTAAACTGAAATGCTGTTCAGTTCCTTAGTAATACCGGTACCTTTTCGAGATACAAGGTCAATACTCCATTGCTCGTTGTGCCAACTTACGCGCACATGCCCTTCCCCCCGCCCCCTCGAATTCACTCACGAAACAGTTTTGATACGAACTTTAATTAATTTGAAGATTTTTCAGAGAAAGTAACTGATGAAATTGAGACTGTAATAATAATAATAATAATAATAATAATAATAATAATAATAATAATAATAATAATTTCCAGTTTCTTCAGTTGCAATAGATTTAAGACACGCCGGAATGACAGAAGTTAGTCCGGCAGTAGTTCTTTAAGGTGCAGAGGCCAATACAATGGAACTATTGAACTTAAACTGTGTAATGCCACTCACTCAGCTGTAATGGAACTCGCTATCTCGGGAACATGAGGTCAACGACTAATTTACCAACCAGTGAGGTCAACAGTATTTGTTTCCTGATGATATTTTAGATGGTAGAAATGTAGTAGCTCAATTAGATGTAATCACGAATTAGAACGTCACGGATATCATCTATGCATACTGAAATTTTCGACAACTTGGTGTCTCCGAAAACCGTAAAAGAAATATCTTCTTCTTCTTCTTCTTCTTAAAAGCCTCTTCCTAGCTACTTGGGGTTGGCACCATATGTGGATAAAGCCCATTTTAACGGCCGGATAACTTTCCTGATGAACCCTATGTGGAGAGATGTATTCACTATTGCGTGTTTCTGTGGTGGCTGGTAGTGTGATATGTTCTACAGTGACTCACAAAATTATTCGGACACCTTAATTGTAACCTTTGCTACACACTATGGCTCTATGGTCCAGAGAAAATATTATACACGCAAACTAGTTTCTGACAGAACCCAATTTGACAGTTTCAACACGGCATTGAAATGTGTAGTTTTAGTTAACAGGAGAGGACCAGTGACCCTGGAACCTCAGAACTCAGTTAACGTGCTTCAACAAAATTATTCGGACACAAGTCAGTTGCCATGCAGAAGAAGAGCCACGGACAGTACGAACGAAAACATTCAGTGAGTTAGAGTACTGTGTACAACTTAAGAGAAAATCGCCCGCAGAGGAAGAGAGAGTACAATCGAACAGCGGCAGCTAGTAATTTTTCCACCATGCCAAAGGTAAAAGTTATCGTCAAATTGCTGAAATGTTACAAATGAAGAAAAGTGCAGTCTCTGATATTATCACAAGATTCCGGGAGGAAGATAGGATTGAACATCTGCCGCATACGGGACGTCCAAGAACTTTCTCTGTGAGAGAAGAGAGGTATATCACCAGAAAGACAAAAAAATGAACCCAACTTAAGTGCTCCAAAACTCGTTATGGCTACTGCCGCAGACACCAGAAAGAAAGTGCATCCCAAAACGATACGGAGAGTGCTCAGAAGAGGTAACTTTCATGGCCGTATTGCAAGAAGGAAGCCCTTCATGAATGAAATAAATCGAAGAAAGAGAATGCTGTTTGCCAAAGAGCATGTTAGAGAGGACAATGAGTGGTGGAATGATGTTATATTTGCTGATAAGAGTAAATTTAACATATTTCAGTCTGATGAGAGGATAACAGTTTGGCGACGTCCTGATACTGAGCTTCAAGAGAAAAATCTGAAAGCAACTGTGAAGGATGGCGGTGGACATGTAATAGTGTGGGGTGTGCATGTCGAGGAAGGGAGTTGGTGAATTGGTTTTTACTGAGGATAAAATTGACCACTTTCAATACCTTAGAATACTGAGGTACAATATGAAAAAGAGTGCCGAAATATGTGGATTGGTGAACATTTTAAGTTTTATCAAGATAACGACCCCAAGCGTATGGCCTGGAATGTAAGGATGTGGTTATTGTTTAATTGCCCAATGGTGCTTCATCCTCCCCTTTAATCACCAGAATTGAATGTGACTGAGAACCTTTGGGACAAACTTAAAAAAGAAATACGAAAAACAACAATCACATATAGAGAACTGCTGAAATACCCACTTCAAGAAGAGTGGCAGAAGATATTTCCCGATTACATCTGGAAAGTAGTGGAGAGCATGCCAAGTCGACTCAGCGAAGTAACTAAAATGAAAGGAAAGACAGCGAGACGCTGAACATTTAGGATCATAAGTAAAAAGGAAAGTGTCCGAATAATTTTGTGCAATATTGGTTTAGTTTTTATTTTGTTTTTTAATTATTATACTTTCATTGGCAGTGTTCATTAGAAGAATGATGGATGTTTGGTTTTATATTCTTTACAGAAACTTGTATTTAATTTATATCAGTGATTTATTATTACTGAAATCACTAATAGAAAGGAAAATGTAATAGATCATGTCTGTCCGAATAATTATGCGAGTCACTGTATGTAAATGCAGGTGTTAATACGATCACAAACACCGAGCCCACGGCGAATTAACCACACGAGGTTAAAATCCTCGGCCCTGCCGAGAATTGTTCCGGGGCTCTCTGAGCCTAAGTTCGGTCTCGGAGCCGAATTATTAAAAGGAAATAATAGTAAAAATTGCCATGTGATAAGACCACTACAAACCGGGCGAGTTGGCCGTGCGCGTAGAGGCGCGCGGCTGTGAGCTTGCATCCGGGAGATCGTGGGTTCGAGCCCCACTGTCGGCAGCCCTGAAAATGGTTTTCCGTAGTTTCCCATTTTCACACCAGGCAAATGCTGGGGCTGTACCTTAATTAAGGCCACGGCCGCTTCCTTCCAACTCCTAGGCCTTTCCCATCCCATCGTCGCCATAAGACCTATCTGTGTCGGTGCGACGTAAAGCAAGTAGCAAAAAAAAAAAAAAAAAAAAAAAAAAAGATCTCTACAACACAAATCACAAACACAATAGTGCAAAACAAGGAAGGTAACATGTCAGTTGACAGCGAGGAGATATGTGAACAATGGGAAGAGTACTATGAAGACCTTTTACATGAAAGAGATGTAAAAGAAGAGATCTTAGAAGAAAATATGTGCAATTTTGGCCCGCCAACCTCCAACAAAGAACTTAAATATGCACTGAAGGATCTAATGGATAGAAAAACTACAGGCACTGATGACATACCAGCTGAGTTAAAAAAATAATGGTAAAGGTGTGAAAAATCATTTGTTTCAGATTGTCACAGTGTTCTACGAACAGGGAAAATTCCCTGAGAATTTTATCAAAAGTAAAACAATTTAAAATGAACCATGAAAATAGGTTTCCCCATTTCACCATGACATGTGTATTGAGGTAGAGATCAATATTTAGAAAGACAAGACTAAAGGCAGAAAAGTAAACGGACAACCAGTAACTATAGAATAATTTCTCTTATATCTCACACTTCAAAGGTGTTTTGAGCATATAACAGAGAATCAGATTAGAAGCAGGGTAGGTCAGTAGGTATAAGAAGATCAGGTTGGTTTTAAATCAGGCAGAGAGAGTAAGAGAGGAAATCCTGACATTACAAAAGAACCTGAAAAGTGGGTTGGAAATGAACAAGGCCATACTGTGGCATTTATTGACTTAGAAAAGGCCTTTGGTACGGTCAACTGGAAATTGATGCTTGAATGTATGATATAAGTAGGAAATGACTGGAAGGACAGGCAACTGACCAGGAAGATTTATAAGAAACCAGATAACACTATGAATAGAAATGATTAAAATGAACAATGAAGATAGGTGTTAGACAGGGGTGCCCCATTTCACTATGACGTGTATATTGAGGAAGAGATCGATATTTAGAAAGATAAGACTAAAGGCATAAGAGTAAACGGAGAACCAATCCACTGCATCACATTTATTGATGGCATTAAACTAGTCGCAGACTAAGTAAAGGACATAAGTAGGATGTTGGAAGTTCTGACAGCTGCATTCGTACCGTACAAACTGAAGATCAATGCTCAGAAAACGAAGATTTTAATGTGAACAAAAATCTCCCAAGAAACATTGCAAACGAAAGGTTAGGAAACTCTAACATTGAACTAGTAAAAAAATTCTGCTACTGGAGAAGCATTATCACTGTTTGAAATAAATAAATAAAAGGATAGCATTGGCTGAACAAGTTTTACAAACCGAGAGGCACATGAGTCTTGAGACAAGGAAGTGCTTTCGCAAAGTACTTCATTTGAACTGTATTATTCTATGGGTGTTAAAACTGAACAGTAGGGGAAACAAGAGACAGCCCCTATAGTGGCAATAGATATCTGGATATGGAGGAGAATCACCAGAATGAGCTGGATAGATAAGAAATCAAATTCGTCACAAATACTGTTGAAGGAATGGTGTTGGGCAAAAGAGGCAGAGGAAGTCATTATTAAGGAAAACAGGAGAAGTTTTCTGCAGTTGCGTAGAAAAGCTACTAGTTAAAGGACTCGTATAAAATTGACAGTATAAAAGACAATTCAGCGGATTACAATTAGTATGAAATAAATAAATAAATAAATAAATAAATAAATAAATAAATACAATTTCGTGTCCTTCCAATAAAATAAAACGGCATAGCACTTTTCAGTTACGCCTCCAATGGAGATTCATATCGTCATTGCACCTGAAACAACCTCTATTTGATTATGCTTTTGGAGAAATGATGAACCACAGAACATATTTTATAAAAAACGAGAACTGTTTGATTTAAATCATACAATATTAAAGCTGATATTTTTCGCATAGAGGTTTTCCTAGGCGCAACGACAATTGATATTATTAATCACGGACCAGAACCCCCAGCCCATTTAAACAACAAGCATCATCAACTAACTGACCTACATATGAGATTACTCCCGTTCCAGTATTGATTCATTGAAGCGGACACTTAGACTTATATCATTTATAGGTAAAGGAGCTCACTTCAAAAAAGTACGAAAGGTACATCTCTGTTACCAACTAGGCATATACTGAGAAGAATGCACACATTTAAACTAGCAAAGTTTGAAGATTTCCCTCAAAATATTATTTACATAGAAATCTTTCAATGAAAATTCAAAACCTGTTTCGAGCAATTCGACCGGGTCAGGAATGGAATGAATGTAGCCCATCCACCGGCGAGGATAGGAATTGTGTTGACTGCCGAAGCCTGTCGTATTCCTCTGGGGCAATGATTAATGACTGACGTGTGAAATGAAATGATATTGGAGTGTGTTATTGGAATGAAAAATGACAGGGAAACCCGGAGTACCCAGAGATAAACCTGTCCCGTCCCCACTTAGTCCAGCACAAATCTCACATGGAGTAACCGGGATTTGAACCACAGAACCCAGCGGTGAGAGGCCAGCGCACTGCCGCCTGAACCACGGAGGCTCTACGTGATAATAAAAATCCAGTTCTTTGAATAACAGGCTTCATTGCTTTTGTTCATTTGATTAATGCATAACAGCCTAAGAACATAACGTAATCATTTCAATTTGAGTGATGCAGTACGTGTGATATATTGTAGTCTATCTTAGGAAAATTAAGGTTGTAAGAAATAGTCATCACGAAAGGCGTACACAATTTTAACATCAGTTTTCATATCTTTATCGGTTTTTTAGGAAAACTATATTATTGTGAAATGAAAATCAGCGTTAGTACGAATTTGTAAAGCAGCGAATTGGAAAAATTTTCATTCGAACTTAAGTTAGTGTCAACTTAAATGTCCGGCAAAGACTTAATCAAAACTAAACCTCGAAATACTGAAGATAATTGTTTTTTCAAGCAAGAGAGTTAGACATTTTCTTCCCCTATAATAGAAAAAGTAATCTAAGGTTCTTCATTACTTTAATGTCAAGGTAAGAGGTAGCGTTAGATTATTTAGGTTCTGAAATGTGTTTAAGGCGTATTTTGTGGTTGAACACCTGAATAAAGCATAGAAAACATTTCTACACACATGAAAATGCACTGGAGTGTAGTACTGACACAGCTCTTCAACTCTCTCAGTCCGCGTGCCAACGACAATGCGATACAAGAGTGACGCTTCGCTGAGCGTCTGAGATATTTGGCGCCACTTCACCGCTGTGCAAATGTTGCAGGAAGGAGTATACTCTTCCAGTCACTTACGTCTCAAAGGTACAGCACTAGAATAGAATGAGTTACATAAAACATGTATTTTCTACGTTCCTTCAAATCTAAGTGAATTTTCTTTAATATACGCAAGAATGAAAGATGAGTATGGAGTAATTAGAAATAGTAAATTGCCTAGTAAGAAAGACATCTCTCCACGAATATTAAGAGTTCTGTGGTATTATAGCTAGAACGTAAGCCCGTTTTGGACAGCCGAGATTACTGTGTGAAAAGTTAATGTATTTTATTAATAAAACAGCTTTCCATATTAGATATAAGGCATTTGAATAAAATGAGAACCGGTAGGCCTATTGCAGTAGTTCTTTATAAGCCATATTCAGTATAGTTGCAGATGGGAGTTATACTTGGTGTCTATAGATCTGTGAACTCTTGAGGAAGCTAAAAACTGATGCCCCTGGCTAAACACGGGAGTGGAGAGATTTATTACAATTTTGTATATGTTTTTCCCTGCGATTTATTGATTTTGTCGAGATGGCTAAATTAAGAGGAAATCTTCTCCGGTTAAAAATGAAAGATATGTTGTGATTAACATGCGCTAAATGTATTCTTGGAATAAAACACTTTCTTTCTGAAGCCGAGCGTATCAGAATTTCTGCCTGAATGATAATTTTGTTCAGTCAATCTCGTTCTGTTGCATTTGCATTCATTAACATCATCGCATCAGTGCTGATGTACGTTGTTTGGTCACATATCAAAATATTAAGAACCTGTTGCTTTATGAAGTAAAATTACTCGTTTGTAGAGAAAACAATTGCTACTTTTGAAAACTTTGAAATCTCACTTGGATGAAAAGAATACCAACAATTCTGCCGTAGATGACAGATATGGCGAAAGTAGTGGCGTGAACTTCTCAGTCGGTCATATTAGCCTGACGATTTACAAGGTGATAAGCAATTGGAGCAGGAGTCGTAAATAGTCTGGATATAAAATCGTGCTGTACTGGCAACACAGTTTTAGGGTTTAAACTACTATAAATGTTAATGCCGAATCCATCATTATACAGTTTATAAATTTCATTTTGGGTTCCGTACTGACGTATAACGTTGATGAGACTCAACTCTTTATTTAAAATACTTGATTAAACACTTTACATTTTATTTTTTTCATCTTAAATGAACTTTTAATATAATCATTACGATCAAGTACTGAATAGGTGATTATTGTGAGCCACTAATTTGAAGCCTGTGATCTAGCCTCTTGTTCTTAGTTGCATTTCATTGGCTGTATGAGTTTCTTGTAGCGCAATGACATCAATCTGTTGACCTTTCAGAAATTTAGCTAGACACTCGCATTTTGGTCTGCTGATGCCTTCGATGTTAAGATGGCATATTCGAATTGAAGGTCCGATTTTTCGGCTATAGGCTTCCGGGTCCTGATAAGGACCGATTTCTTCATTACTCTGTGCAGTATGACCGAGAGGTCTTTTCAGACAGTTCGATCGCATCTCTTCGCCGTTGCTTTCTTAGCACCACCCGGGGGACACGTGTAGGGTAATTTAAGGTTTCACCTACGGCCGTAAAGCAGCAGGTATAGACGGCATCTATCCTGAATTCCTGCAACATCTTGGACCTGCAACAATCACTTGGCTCACCAAATTCTTCTCCAATATTTTGGAGACAGGTAACCTTCCTTCAATATTCAAGAAGACCAAAGTAATATCGATCTTGAAACCCAACAAGGACCCTCTGAGAGTGGAAAGCTACAGACCCATTGCACTGCTAAGTGTTACTCTAAAGCTCCTGGAAAGACTAATATACAATAGGATCTCAGAAACCATCAATAATCTCCTTCCCACAGAACAAGCTGGCTTCAGACCTGGAAGAAATTGCGCTGACCAAATTTTTGCATTGACCTCTCATATTGAAAATGGATTTGAGAATCGGAAGATTAGTATCGCTGTCTTCTTAGACTTATCAGCAGCCTATGATACTGTTTGGCGAGAAGGGCTCCTGCTAAAACTTATCTCTGCCATCCCCTGTTTCAAACTTACAAATCTTATTGGCAATATGATTAGCAACAGAAACTTTCAGATCTTCTCGGATGATGCAGTAAGCAAAACCTACAAACTGAATGATGGACTTCCACAAGGATCTGTTCTGGCACCCTTACTTTTCAACCTCTATACTGCTGATTTACCAGCAACTAAGTCCAGGAAATTTATTTAAGCAGATGATATACTACTGGTTAGCCAAACACCAAGTTTTCCAGAAGCTGAACAAATTCTTACAGCAGATCTAAAAAAAAAAAACTAGATACATACTTCCAAAAGTGGTGCCTCCGTCCAAATCTCCAAAAGACTGTCGCATCTGTGTTTCATCTCAGAAATAAATTTGCCAACTACAAGCCTACAATAACATTCAGAAATCAATCCTTAAAACACTGTCCCTTCCCAAAATACTTAGGTGTCACATTAGACAGATCCCTAACATATAAACATCATATTAACAACACAGCCGCCAAGATCAAAAGTCGGAATAATATTCTTCAAAAATTAGCCGGCACATCCTGCGGTGCAAACAACCAAGTGTTGAGATCTACTGCTCTAGCTCTTTGCTATTCAGTTGCCGAATACTGCGCTTCAACTTGGCTGAACAGTGCTCATACTGCGAAGATCGATGCTCAACTAAATCAAGCAATGCGCATCATAACTGGTTGTATTCGCTCTACAAACGTGGCCTGGCTGCGTACACTCAGTAATATTCCACCGCCTTGCTTAAGAAGGTCTGAAGCTCTTCTAAAACTGTGGAAGAAGACCAGCCTGGACCCCAACCTCCCCGTTCACCAGGATATTACTCAACCTGCCCCTCCACGACTTAAGTCTAGATCTCCACCCTGGCGCACTGCACTTACACTGGAAGAATCTGGGTTCTCCATCACGAACGCCTGGTTACACCATTGACAGCAGTCTTCTGTTCCCAATCAACATCTTGTGACTCTACCTCATGTTCAACCTCCCGGATTCCATCTACCCAGACGTCAATGGAGGACTCTAAACAGGATAAGAGTCAATCAAGGAAGATGCGGCTATACTCTTTATAAATGGGGCTGGCAGAAGTCTTCTGGGTGTGACTGTGGAGCTGCCTCACAGACCATCCACCACGTAATTGCCGAGTGTCCACAGAGAGCATTTCAAGGTTCTTTGGAGGACATTCATAATGCAACTGAGGAGGCCTTAAAATGGATCAATGGACTTGATTTGGAACTATAGGCTTCTGCTTGTATATATCGTGTATATATTGTATACTTATTTATATAATCTATCTGTGCACATCATACGATAAATAAATAAATAAATAAATACATACTGAATAGGTGGAACTGTTTAATAATTAAATTAATTGAACCTCATCAATCCATCGTTATAGACATATATACAGTATCTGACAACATCACTGTTTTTGCGTCCGGCTCCATGGCTAAATGGTTAGCGTGCTGGCCTTCGTTCACAGGAGTCCCGGGTCCTCAATACGACGCGCAGGTCGCCTACGGGAGTCAAATCAAAAGATCTGCACCTGGCGAGCCGAACATGTCCTCGGACACTCCCGGCACTAAAAGCCATACGCCATTTCATTTTTATTACTGTTTTTGAGTTTTCCATTACTTATCTGTATGTGTGGAGGTATAGTTGATTGAACTAACTCCATGGCTGTAATGTAAAAAGAAACGTTTTGCGGCTTAAAATTTATAGCTCTGGACACAATATCGTGAAATAAATTAACATCCCTATAACCATTTAAACTTCAAGACTAGCCTCTGGGCTACACCGCTTTGTGGTTATTAACTACATTTATCTTAGGAAAGTAATAGGACTAGGGAATGTTCTACAGATGTCACAGAGTTAGAGAGTAAAGTGCAGCTCTCCATTCGGACAAAGGGAGGTTCTCTCGCCAGAGCTCGGCAGTTATCGGTGCTTAACAATTCATTCTTTTCCATCGCAGCCTTAATGATCGTCAAAGTCAATAAGCCAAGCGAACAATACCGCATCTCCTAACCGACTAGTATTGATCGCGCGTAGATGATGCTATTGTTAGAAAACTCGCTGATGGAGCTGAGATACCTGGGCTACTGACTTGTCGTTCAACACTACTTTTAAAATTGATTTATGTCACTGCTCTATTCATCTTTTCCACGATAAGAGAATGCGATTTTTTATATTGTTGGTTGGGTCATCAATTATTGGACTGTTTGCGACCATATCCCGTGTTAGCCATCCATCCTTATCTGCCTTTTCGTACTAATTTTTGGATACGTCATTATATTTTAGTCCCGCAACTACCCTCCCCCCAAAATAAATGCTACTTTTTTTGCTAGTGGTTTTACGTCGCACCGACAAAGATAGGTCTTATGGCGACGATGGGATAGGAAAGGTCTAGGAGTGGGAAGGAAGCGGTCGTGGCCTTAATTAAGGTACAGCCCCAGCATTTACCTGGTGTGAAAATGGGAAACCACGGAAAACAATATTCAGGGCTGCCGACAGTGGGATTCGAACCCACTATCTCCCGGATGCAAGCTCACAGCCGCGCACCCCTAACTGCACAGCCAACTCGCCCGGTAAAAAATGAGCCAGTGATTGTTATTTGAACCTATCTAGTGTAGAGATTTGGTCTCCAATCACATCCCCTTCAATGGGCTGTCTTTTAGTTTATGACCTGGTGCAGAATTGTCTGAAAGCAGGTAATCAACATTCGAGTTTGTGTGTGGGGAGTTCCATGTTATGCCGATTACGTCAAGCAATCAGTGTTGTTTTTTATTTGGAAGAACGTGTACTGAAATGTGTTGTTGAAGTGATCCTTCTTCTTATTCTTCTTCCACTTCTTCGACATAGCGTTTTCCTGCCGGCGTAGGTTTCACACTTCGCATCAACGAGCGCTATTTTACGTCAACATACGCAAACATCGCTTGAAGCTGGGCGATTTTCATGTCAGTGACTAGCATGTCTTACCACTATTGTTTTGTTCTCTCCGCGGAGGTGCTTGTCCTTGACGGTGAAGTTGTTCGAACAACAGCACTCAGCCACATTTAGCGCAGTCGGATAGCTATAGTGCGATTCTCCTTTGATAAGAAGTAGAACTGTACTCAGCATGCGTATCGCAACAGTAGTCGTGCAACTAGTTTCCACCTAAGCCATGATGCTCTCACATTCGGACGGAATACTTGAACAATATCATCGCCGCTCTGCAGGTGGAATTCTACTCTACGCACTGAAGGTATCTAGATTTCACTAAATGGTGAACGTACTTGGGTTAGTTTTTAGATATTCAGTTCTTGTAACATTGAGGTCACTCCATCAATGAAGGATACCGACGGTATGCAGTTATCTCCAGAGAATACTCTCACCCAAGTCATGCGAGATGGTATCTGTAACAATTATGAAGAGCAGGGGTGGAAATGCCAATATCTGATATACGCCGAATTTCACAGAAAAACACTCAGATAAATCAGCAGCACATCTCACTTTACTATTAGTGTTCTCATAAAGGATCCGTAAGTTGTCAATGAGCACCCTTTGCACGCCATGATCACAGAACGCATAGCAGATTAGTTGATGCCGAATACGGTAAAACGTTATTTTCAGGCTGAATAATGCCAGGCTTCTTCCTTTCTTGGCGTTTCTACAAAATCATATATGCTGCAAATATCGCATCAGAAGTAATTATTTCATTCATAATACCACTCTAGATGGTGCCTATTTTTATATTGTCTTGATGGCACTGGTGAAGAATCTGCTCAAATATTTCTACCTCATGATAAAGAAGTTTCAACGGTCCGCCTGGTCACCCTTGTTCTTAAAGAGGGACAACGTTAAAAGCTTGTAGTCAGTCAGTGAGAGTGTGACCATCATCTAATATAGCATTGATGAAGTTAAACATCCATTTAACCCTCTGGAATTGGTGGAATTGGAAATACCTCATTTTACGATTTTTTTCGAAGTACTGCTGCGAAATTTTCAGGATCGCCTTTCTGTCCTGCAGTCGGTGGCCTTTCTTTCGACTGATGCACATGAAGCGTTCGTTGTCCTATGTCACATTGTGATTGTGACATATGGTAGGTCGGTAGATGCAGAGTGGGTTTCGGCCCTTGGCTTTCGTCCCTTAAGAGGCCACGGCTGGTCCGTGGTCCAACAGCTCTGTACTCTGACCGGCCAACCGAGCTGAGGAAACGTGGCCACGGCTCTATCGTGGCTCTACGCCTCTGCATTCGGGAGACGGGACAGGGATGGACCTCACGGCTGGCCCCAACCGTCGGCTGTCCTGAGAATGGTTTTCCGTGGTTTTCCATTCTCCTGCACTAAGGCGAATGCCGGGACACTTCGTAGTATAGACCACGGCCGCCCCCCCCCCTCACCTTCGCCACACATCTCCTTCACCGTAACAAACCTCCCGGCCTGAGAGACGGCGTAACCGTTTAAGAGGCGCGCCTCCCCCTTCAGGGGAGGAATGAAAACGGTTAGTAGTAGTAGGAGTAGTAGTAGTAGTAGTACATATGATAGATACTTTTCTCACATCCCTTAGTGTCTATTTTTGCTTGTAGATACTCAAGGAAATTCACTGTACGTTTTTTCAGCGCATTTCTTTCCTGTTTTCTTTGGTTTTGTTATTGTATTGTCTCTGTAATTTGTCCTAATCTTGCACTGTCCATTGCTATTGCGGCTCGTTTATTCTGTGCCAGCGTACCTTCATGTTACCCAGGATTGCCTTGCCGGCATTGACGGAAGAATTCCGGAGGCCTGTCCTGTCCGTGGCATCATAGGAACCCAGATTTACTGAGAAAATCGTGGGAGAATGTGGGCTTCTTCAAAAGCCTACGTGCTGCAAAGAAAGCACCAGAAGTTCCTGTTTAATTCATAAGTTAGTGTCTATTTTGATGTTGCTAATGAGAACTAACATTTTGTCAGCTCGAGGTCAATCATAGGGTGATTTTCATTCTAGTATTGGAAATGTTTTCGTTCTGTAGCCTGAAGTGGCTCGCCCGCTCTGCTAGACGGTTATGTACTCTCTCAGGCCAAGGAGATTTGAAACGGCGATTTGACGTGCGGAGAAGGTGAGGAGTTGCAGGTTTGGCCAAATAAAGAATCTGGTCCGGCGTTTGTCTGAGTGCAGGAGAATGGAAATCCACGGAAAATCATCCTTAGGACAGACTGATGTGGGCACCAGCCCCTCCGCCTCCCGAATGAACAGCTGAAAATGAAATGGCGGATGGCTTTTAGTGCCGGGAGTGTCCGAGGATATGTTCGGCTCGCCAGGTGCAGGTCTTTTGATTTGACACCCGTAGGCGATCTGCGCGTCGTGATGAGGATGAAATGATGATAAAGACGACACATATACCCAGTCCCCGTGCCAGCGAAATTAACCAATGAGGGTTAAAATTCCCGACCCTGTCGGGAATCGAACCCGGGACCCCTGTGACCAAAGGCCAGCACGCCATTTAGCCATGAAGCCGGACACTGCGAGGCTAGTAAAACTAGTCGCTGTTGAGCCTAAGCCAGTTCTGTTCGGGGACTTTTATTCGATGCAATATATAATATCTATATTGATGAAGGGTGTAATAAGTTTGGTTGGTCAAGTGGATGACAGAGGCTCTCATTCTAAGGCGTTAATTTGAAGGGGACAATATGCACTGGCGGAAGATGAAATCCCAACACCATGAATTCATTAATTTAGAATAATGCAATTTAGGCTAAGCAATTCTCTAGGTAACATAATTATTTGATTAAAGTTTCCAGGTAATAGGTTCAAGTATGCGCGAGAAGACATGTGTCATGGTGGTACATTAATAACTGCTGTAGTCACTACAGTTTTGAATACAAGCGTGCAAACATGCATGAATTGTGTCGTATAGGTGCCGTATGTCATTTTGTGGGATAGAGTTCCACGCTGTTGTGCTTGGTCAATCATAGCAGCAACGATTAATGCTTGTATTGGATAATGCTTGGTTTGTCGTCCCATAATGTCCCATACTTGCTCAATAGGCGAATGTTGTGGTGATCTCGAATGTGAAGGCAAATGGTCGACATGTTGAGCGACAGCAGCGATATGAGGACGAGGCGTTGTCCTGTCAGAAAACACTCCCCTGAATATTTCGAATTAATGGCAGCACAACAGGTTCAATCGCCAGGCCGACGTACAACTGCATTGTCAAGACTATTCGGATAACAATGACAGTGCTCCCGCTGTCAATGGAAATCGCTCCCCAGACCATAACTCGTGGTGTAGATCCAGTGTGTCGACGCCACGGAAAACTCGATTCCAAGCGCTGACCTGCCCTCCTCCCTACCAACCTACAACCAACGCTTTTCATCTGAGAACACAACATATCTCCACTTCGCCCACCAATGAGCTCTATATTGACTCCACTGAAATCTCAGATGACAGTGATTCGGAGTTAATGGCATGATCGCTATACGACGTCTGGCTCGGAGCTGTCCCTCAAGTAATCGATTTGTTACAGTTCGCTGTGACAATGGTGTCAAATGAAGCTATAATGGCTGCTATAGATACAGTACTACAACCATACGGTGGCCGTCCCTCTCCTCAGTGGCCAGTGTGCAGCCGTAGCCCATCGCCTGACGATTGTTGCCAACGCCGACGCACTGTGGATACATCCACCTTCTCGTAGATCTATTACACCGTCTCGTTCGAACTTCTTCCTCTCTGTGAAGGCATGTTGATTCACACCTCTCTCACAACGTCAACACCTGACGATGGCTAACGCTCACGAATTGTACTGCGCGTATTTAAAGCAAACTTGCCTATAAGGTCATAGTGGCGCCATTAGAACAAATGTTCGTGGACTAGTGCGCAAATACGAATAGACGTTAACTTGCAGATGTGCAAAGACGCCTCTCGAATTTCGTTTATCTACCTCAACTTCCTTTTGGTGTTATTGACTAATGAACTGATGGCCAGTAAGATTATATTTCACTCTTGGAGCGGGGCCTTTACCATTTTGTTTGCAATCTTAAAATTATTTAAGTGTATGCAAAAGTTCAACACATAATTCTTAATTTTTAATGTTTCTAAACCCTAGAAGCTTCTTGTATGCTGATTATTTTGCACTGGATACATAGAGTAGAGATTTTGAATCAGCAGGATCAACTACTACTACTGCTCTCGTAATGCTGTCCATCTATAATGACAATACCGAACTAGGACCTCATCTTTCAGTCAAAAATATGTGCCCATTTTCTGAGGAACTGAGGAGTTCATTGAAGCTGCATATGATGTGTTGCATATGCTGGAGTAACTCTTTATACGTTAATATGTGCCTAAACCACTGCCTTAAGTGTAAATTGAAAGCCTCAGCCAGATATGATCTGGAGTTTCAACCAGATATAATCTGTTAAAAAACGGACATGATGACATCAGCGTACGCAATCACAAACTATCCGTGCTTCAACTGTGGAACCCTGCTACTCTACCAAATGTGACTTTTCGTTTGTTGTTAGATTTTTTTATGTTAACGCTAAGAAATAATAAGCATATTGTCTTCTAGGGATAGCACCACTCTGTATATGATAATAATAGGTTACGATCCAAGAAGGGTCTAAAATCGACATCAAAATGTTCACGCACTGCATGACTATAAGCCTCCTAATTCTAGGCTGAAGCCCAAGGTGAGAATCGTGCAAATATCTCAGGTACTTCAAGTATAGTCTGAAAATACGAAAATATAATTTTGGAAGACGAAAACTCGACCTTCCTTAAGTATGAATGACTTCTGCTTGCCATTTCGTGACAATGAAGAGCTAATGTTACTGTTAAAATTACCGAATAAGCTGAGTAGAGGACTGGGAAAATATAAGGTAATCTGACCACACAACGATATGAAATAATCATTGGCTGCCAAGAAAAAAATTAACGACAAGTTTAGAAATTACATTAAATATGCAGGACACCGAGCGATCTGGCTGTGCGGCAAGTGTCACGCAGCTGTAATCTTGCATTCGGGAGATGGTAAGTTCGAACACCACCATCTATAGCCCTGAAAATGGGTTTCCAGTGCTATCCCAATTTCAAACAA
The DNA here is from genome assembly GCF_040414725.1 of Anabrus simplex. NCBI lineage: Eukaryota > Metazoa > Arthropoda > Insecta > Orthoptera > Tettigoniidae > Anabrus > Anabrus simplex. The sequence continues at coordinate 1,359,768,365 of NC_090265.1, forward strand.
GGCAAATTCTTGGTCTGTACCTTCATTTCGACCGCGACCACATTTTTACCCTTTCTAGTAATTTCCTGTCCCCTCATCACCGAAAATCCGTGTAACTTAGTGCGACGTTAAAACAACAAGCAAAAATTAAATTTAAAAAATGATATGCACAAGTTACAATATAATTACATTACATCATTTTGGATTATCGAATTGGTATGTAGACTTCATTTCATTGATTATATTAAATGCGCTTTCGAGTGGAAAAGGAACTAATCCCTCATCTAATACATTTATGTAGTATTTACACAGAAAGCAGTCAACAATAAATGCATTGCTCAAACAGTTAAGCTCAATTAATATGCTAGCTTTATAATTATTTTACATTATCTACATGCCTAGCTATATTCGTGGATCGTGACAGAGCATCGGCCTTCAGATTCCACTATGGCGGTTTAAAACACGGTAGAAGTAGTCAGATTTTGAACAGTGGAGAAACGTCCATTCACCACTTCATATCATACAACGTCGGCATGTAAGAGATTTCTGGTGACATAGAGCGCCCAAAATTCTTCTGGTAGAATATATATGTCCTATAACCAAACTAAGCATGAATTGAATTATAAAGTTTAATGCTATCTGAGTTATACACGTAGAAGAAGAATCTTTAAGGTGTTATCAGAGACTGCCAAAAGTGCATTACCCTGATTTATAGTCTGATTGCCGTACTTCCTGCACTTTTGGTATAATTGGTATAATGAACACACTCACAGCATATCTATATAAATCATGAATTATTTTACAATTCTCTCCTCCTTGTTTAGAAGTGGCTAATGTCTGAAATAGTCCATGAAGGTTAGCTCTAGAATCCACACGCGGCTCCGTCGGTGAATAACCTTTTCAAAAGACAGGATGTTACTGCCCAGAACTATTTCCTTCGTTTCACGTTATGTATAGCACTACTTAAGTCTTACAAAGGGTCATTATGGGTTAATTACATCCTGTACTTTGAGATAAATCAGACTATACGATGTTGCCATCATAGGAACTGAATTATTTTACATGGTTATATACGGTTATATTTTCTGGAATATGCAACCCACAGCACGCCATAAGGGCTAGATCAAGCAGCAGCTGATTAACAACCGTAAACACCCGAATACTGACTACCTGCTACTGATAATTCATTTATTACCTTTTTGAAATCGGTTTATTTTATTTTAAGTACTTTCTTTGGACAGATGTACTATAATATTTCGATTTGTTTCGTCCCATCATGCTTCTCCATTGAACGCCATTATTTTCTGTATGATTACTGTAATCACCACCCTTTGCATTAACAGTAGTGACAATATGAGAGTGGACGTGGTGATAGCGGCATGAGCAGTTGATGACGAACACTTGAAAATAAGTTTAGTTGTCTCCGTAGCTGTACCCGCTATATGAAGTGGTTAGCTGAGGACTACACTCATGGTATCTCAAGTTCGATTATCGACCCAAAACAAGTTCCATAAACGTTAAAAATGATGTTTCTAGTTTTCAGGAGCATGTCGGATTATTTGAAGGTATCAAAAGAAAGTTAAAATCTAGTACTTTAGGTATCCAAAAGCAGTTAGCATACGAACACACACTGAGCAAATCACAATAAAGTCACCATAATTGAATTCAAAAAGTAACTTAATATAGGTACACTTATTGTGGGGAAATAACTATGTTTCACTTTAATATGTTTTGTAACTTATTCCGTTATAAACATAATACAGTCAATATAAAAAGCAGAAATAGTACATTATATCTAATTTTTTGCACCAGTGAAGCCCCTGGAGGTGTGTGAACCATGCAAGTACATGAAAACATATATTGAGAAATTAACAGCGATTCTGGGGTTCTGTTTACATATTAATGTAAATATGAGGTACACATTAATGGCTGAAGATAATTACATGTTGTTTCATTTCAATGAATGACAATGTGATCAAGTGTAAATGCACACAGATAATCAGAGTAAGAGATGCATCTTTCTTCTAATATTTCCAACAAATGGTTTAATACCGTAAATTCAATTTTGTTTGATGAGGAATTAGGTTGAATACAATCGAGCGAGGTCTCGAAAAGGAGGGAATAAACCAAAGAATCTGATAAGAATCTGATAAGAACCTGATAAGAATCTGATAGGAATCTGATAAGAACCTTATGTAAATCTGATAAGAATCTGTTAAGGATCTGATAGGACTCTGATAAGGATACAAGTTGATAAACTGAAGGTGATAAATAATGGAAAACATATTGTAAAGAATTTGAGCTATAGGTATATTATATTCAGTCCCAGTTGACTTAATTGATGTGAGTGAGAGATAAAAGTTTCGTATATAAAAAAGAAAAATGATACAATTAATATTAAAGAATGAGTGTGGGGTTAAAATACGACATAAAGTGACGATAGGAGTAAAAGTTGCCTATAATTAGTTGGGAAGTAAAAATGGTAATTTACGACATAAGAGGAACTTAACTGAGAAACTTAAAATACAGCATAAAATCTTTAAATCTTTGCAGAATTAACTTGAATCTTTGTGTATGAAATGTACAGTAGTGTAGGCAAATTTCGGATTAGAAATAAATATAATAATTAATTTCCTAAAGGATGTAATAATACAAATAATAACGAGGAGGTAGATGTGTTGAACTCTACATGGTTAATGCACTACTGTAAGTAGGATGCTCAAATTCTCAGAAAAAGTTGTCAATTAAAACAAAAGGAGTTATATGGAAATGTAACATTGTTAATTGAGAGAGGGTAAGAATTTTCACTAATGTTGAAATATTTGGTTTACAGTCATTATGATTCGCCTTCGATGTCTGGAAGAAGAGTATCCTGATAAAAATATGCGTTATTTTGTTAACTACTTGTAAATCTTTTCCTTTTTCACATTCAAGGTAAACATTCAAAATTTAGTTCGTGTGAACGGTGTCTAAAAATTTTCCCTGTGTTCAATAAATATCCATTTTATTTGTTTTTGTGTTATTTGCTTCTGATAGCCACCGCCTATCCTGCCACCAGTGCCTTGCGAATATAAAATTTTTATTGAAATATCATAGCAATTTCGGCTTTACGAACGTTCCACCCTTGGAACTCTCGTGCAACTGGCTGAGCGCCCTCGGAAAAGGGGACAATACATACATACATACATACATACATACATACATACATACATACATACATACATACATACATACATACATACATACATACATACATACATACATACATACATACATACATACATACATACATACATACATACATACATACATACATACATAATCTGGGTTATTTTGGACATTTCTTTTTCACCCCTTCTGAACCCCCATGTTGGTGGTGGATGAACTTGGACTTAAATGTCATTCATCTCAGCGACCCAGAAAACTACGGATTCAACACTAATATAGGTCGTTTTCGATTACTTTTACATGTCACTTCCTCCCCATTCCATTCCTGGGGCTGATAAGGGAGTCATACCCGCAAAGTATTTCCTTTCAAATAACATTAAGTCATATTGCACCAAGTTTGGTTGAAATTGCAGGTTTCCGATAGTCGCCTGTCTTTTTAATCGTTTAGTTTCGTCGTTATGACTACGCAAATATTGCTTCTCAACTGTATGCAACCCGCTAAGTACAGAATGTACTGCGGGCCAGGACAAGCCTTCGCCTGCAAATCATATTGGAGTGGTCATTTAGTGATGCCTGATGATTTACCGGCAGGAGTAAAATAAAAAACAAACAAAGCGGTCCAGCAGAATGGACTGACGGATTGTACAAACTGTTTTAGTAAATCTTTTAATATATAGATTATGAATTACTACAAAACTAGATATTATGTGTAGGTGGTACATGTTAATCTCTCCGAAATACAGTAGAGCACAATTATGATTACAAATCAATCAATCAATCAATCAATCAATCAATCAATCAATCAATCAATCAATCAATCAATCAATCAATCAATCAATCAATCAATCAATCAATCAATCAATCAATCAATCAATCAATCAATCAATCAATCAATCAATCAATCAATCAATCAATCAATCAATCAATCAATCAATCAATCAATCAATCAATCAATCAATCAATCAATCAATCAATCAATCAATCAATCAATCAATCAATCAATCAATCAATCAATCAATCAATCAATCAATCAATCAATCAATCAATCAATCAATCAATCAATCAATCAATCAATCAATCAATCAATCAATCAATCAATCAATCAATCAATCAATCAATCAATCAATCAATCAATCAATCAATCAATCAATCAATCAATCAATCAATCACCACTGATCTGCTGTCGTCCAGATAGCCTATTCCCTACACAGATAGGTCTTATGGCGACGAACTACCAGTTCTTTACGTAGTCTTTTCTTAAATGATTTCAAAGTAGTTGTAAATTTATCGAACATCTCCCTTGGTAAATTACTTCAGTCCTTAATTCCTCTTCGTATAAACGAGAATTATCCCCAGTTTATGTGTGCCCATGCGACGTTAAGCAGATTGTAAAAAAATTAAAACAACGTTTTGTGAAATTGAATTATATAAGCAATTAGTTTGACTTATTAAGCTCTTCAATCTTGTGTCTAACCGGTAATTACACTATTTTATCAAGGTACTCCAATCTTATAACGTCTATGCTATAGACTATAGTTTCATTATTGACATCCATGTCTATTGCAATAAACACAATATGTCGTAATTTAGTGCTGCTTATGAAAACTGTTCATAAAGAATGGAAAGACATGTTTAAAATAACATTTTTTAAATTTAGGAATGATATTTGAAGAAATTCCTCATTTCTGTGTATTTCTACCATTTTTTTTGCTAGCGGCTTTACGTCGCGCCGACACAGATATTTCTTATGGCGACTGTTTCTACCTTCATACTTCTGTTAGAACTATAAACGAACAAGTCCCTGTAGTGATAGGTGCTGATTTTCCATCTGGCGGCTGAGGTTCGAATCCCGGTCGATACTGGGTTCGAATTTTCATCCCCAAAACTAAGTGAAGTCAAGAAGAGCATCCGGTCTTAAAACCCTGGTCAAAACCAAGATTTAGCCTAGATGTCTCCAACGACCCCAGAAATAACTGGGATAAGTTGAAGAGAGAAGAATAAGATGATGTTAATTAACGATTTAGTGTTAGTGAGTCTGTGTTAGTGTTTGCCACGATTTTTTATATATTGTAAGATTTATTTATTTATTTATTTATTTATTTAGCGTATGGCTTATACAGGCATAATATCAGTAATATATTTACAGCTGAGAAACAAAGTAATTTGTTCTTCACAATTGAATATCTAGTTCTTCAATCCAGCGTGCAGCATCTGGAGTTAGCAGCAGGAAATCAACTTCATCACCGTGATAGGCTCGAATCTTACATTCCCTGACGATATGACGAATAGTCTAGTGTGGAGCTCCGCAGTCACAGTCTAGATTAGGTAGCTTTTTCCACTTATGGAGAGCGGCTCTGCACCGACCATGTCCTGTTCTGATTCTATTCAGGGCAGTCCAGGTCTTGCATGGTAGGTGCGATCCACTTGAAAGTCTGGGACATGAGAAGAAGGTATGAAGGCGCACATCCGTTGTTGCTTTCCATCTACTTTTCCACTCATCAAGAGATTTAAAATCCTTAGCATCCATGTTAGCAGCATCACGCAGAGTCTGATGGCGGTATTTTAGTCTATTAAGATTCAGAAGTGGCTGGTCACTATTCACGGGTAGACTAGGTTTTCTTGAGATCTTGTGGAATTCCTCCATAAGGGTATTAGATCGGCGTAGATCAGGTGGCATTATACCAGTTAGCAGTGGAAGCCAATGAACTGGAGCAGATGTGATTGCGCCTGATATGATGCACATTATGGTATTAAGCTGGGTGTCAACAAGCCCTGTATGATGACTGTTCATCCAAACAGGTGCACAATACTCAGCACTTAAGTACACCAAACCCAGGGCTGAAGATCGCAAAGTGGTTGTTGAAGATCCCCAGGTAGCTCCACACAGTTTATGAAGGATGTTATTTCGAGACTTCAACTTTTATGCTAAGTTCAGGAGGTGTTGTTTGAAGGGTAGTGTACGGTCCAAGATGATACCAAGGTGTTTTGGGTTCCAGTTATGACGAAGAATTCTCCCTCTGAAAGTAACATTCAGTTTCACGATCGCCAAACGATTATTTAAATGAAAGCAAGGCACTTCTGTTTTACTTGCACTGGGTTGAAGTCTCCAGATTTTGAAGTAACCTTCCAGTAAAGACAGGTCTTTGGTCAGAATCTCTTCAGTCGTCTCCACTACCTGATCTTGTTACTTTCTCACAGTTGTCATATCGTAGTTTTGCATATCGGTATATTTTTATTTCTCGCCTCTACTTATGCGCTATGCGGCTTCTTTGAAATCACTGATACATGTTCTATGTTCGTGCTCTTCCCAAAACAGCTGGTATTAGCAAAATGTTACTTGTTTTTAATACGTTGTTTTGGTATTTGTCCAATTTTGTTAATGCGTTGTCAACTTTATTACTTTCTTTCTATACAGGTTCACCGATTCATTATTAGACTTCCCTCTGAAGAGCATAGGCCCCATGTCTTGCGATTATTTTACTTCTGCCAGAAATGAGCTATGAAGCAGTCTGAAAATTGTCATTGCTTGTCAGCCGTATTATTTTCTTAATTTACAAGATGGTCAAATTCCTCGTACCAAACGTTCCGTCGACGAGTGCAAGCAGTGAAAGAAAAGAAACACAAATTATTGTTCTGGCAGTATCGTTTGCGGTGCAAAAGTCAATAATTCTGCTATGGTTTCCAGTAAGCTGAACGAGATTTGGCAACGAAACATTCTTCTCTCTCAAGCAAATATTTCACTTATGTTCGTCGGTTGTAGGAACAAAACATAAGAACATTCTAGACTGCAAAGGTACCTTTTCAGAAAACGAATCTATCATGAAGGCCACTAAATACATACAATATCTGAAACTTTCTTAATGCTTTCTCGTTAAGAATTGGTGGAAACAGTCCTGGGTTTGGAAGCTGCCAGTGAAATTTCAAACGATTCTCTCCTACATGGAAAAACATAGACTCATGGATATGTTTTTTAGATTAGAAGGTGAGAGAGCGAGAACAGATTCTTTGGTTGTTTCCATTTTAGTAGCCTCTTACGACATGTAGGGGAGACACTACACACACAGAGGAGACACAGTGTTCAGATAAATTGAAAGAAACCTGTAGCATCATGATCCGCGTCCTGCATTTGGCATCACAGTGATGTCGCTAGCCTGCCAGTGCCTTGTGAAGGTGCGCTAGCAACTGGTGTGCCCATGGCGCACTGGGGTGAAACGCTGGTAATTGTTGATAATTGAGCTTCCTGAATTTGAATATGGCAGCTGATCTACATCGAACAACATGGTCGCTGATTTAGCATACAATGGTATTTTTTGCTAGTTGCTTTACGTCGCACCGACACAGATAGGTCTTATGGCGACGATGGGACAGGAGAGGGCTAGGAGTGGGAAGGAAGCGGCCGTAGCCTTAATTAAGGTACAGCCCCAGCATTTGCCTGGTGTGAAAATGGGAAATCACGGAAAACCATTTTCAGGGCTGCAGACAGTGGGGTTCGAACCTACTATCTCCCGAATACTGGATACTGGCCGCACTTAAACGACTGCAGCTATCGAAATCGGTACACACAATGTTACGGCCATATATATTCGCAAGATACGCCTTCGGTGATGTTACCTTATGTTAGGGGCTTTGCAATGAACTAGACGAAACGCCAGTCAAAGAGAATGGAAACTCGTTTAAAACACGACACCGTCTGCATCTGCTGTGTATAAAAGGCAAAGTTCTGAACGTGAGGAAGAAGGTGACGAAGACTTAGTACTGATAGATGACGAACACTGATTATCTCGCTGCCTGTTTTCTGTCTTAACTCATTCCTATCCCGCCGTTGTCGTTGAGACCACTATGAAAAAATGGTGTGTAGGAGAAAAGGTGATGTACATTTTGTATGGGAATATACAGTAAGTATGAAATAAATTGTGTTACTACTAATTGAAACAGGTGAGTGAGCAGAGTAGGATATACAGTACCGGTCAAAAGTTTAGGACCACATTAAAAAATCATGAAGTTCCATCTACAACCTAAAATTTTGCTACTAGACCTCTGTATTTTTTCCCTGAGCTCTCGCATCTAATATGATATACGTCGCCTAATTTCAGTGATTTACACCAAGTAGAGTATAAGTTATACATTTTTAACTGTTGGAAGGTCACGTCACAATGTCAACATTTTTGGAAATATTATGTACTATATACTCTAATCGGCTTCAAGTATCACCAACAAGATTCTTTTATCGACTTAGCAATAGTTGGGGTCATTTTGGTATAAATAGGAAAATTCCCGAAAAATGCGGCACCGACTTTTGAGCTTTTATTTTTTGTTTCAAATCAGCTCTAAAATGGTCAGTTTTTCCTTGTTCTTGTCATAGGTCTCAGTGTGAGCTATCGTCATCAGAAATGTGTTCTTGGTTGTCATCCACAAAGTGCAAATGGAACTATCAGGGCAGATAAGTTTCATGCCGATAGCTCGTCCTGAGACCTTGGGCCATACATGACAAAGGCAAAGAAAAATCAACCATTTTGGCCCTGGTTCGAAAAAAAATAAAACACGCAAAAAAAGTTGCCGCATATTTTCGGAAGTTTTATACTTATACTAAAATGGCCCGCACCTATCTCTAAGTCTACAAAAAATCTTGGCGGTGATACTTCCAACCAATTAGAGTGTACAGTACATTATATAGCCAAAATTTTTGATCTTTTGTTGTGACCGTCCAAGAGTTAAAAATTCATAACTTCCACATTATTTGGACTAACTCAATGAAATCAGGTGACATATATCCTGTTAGATGTGGGAGCTCAAAAAGAAAATTACAGATATCTCGTGGCACAATTTTAGGTTCTAGATGACATTTCGTGATTTCTTTACGTGGTCCTAAACTTCTGACCGGTACTGTAATAAGGTTCATAATCAACATCAAGTCCTTTCACGCCCATGGGAGCATAGGGCAGCAAATAGGCCTTCTGTCTGAAGCACCAGCATCTATATCCTCCCATCTGATGCCAGCTGTTCGAAGGCCTTCTGGGAATGTTAGTCGCCATGTTTTTCGTGGTCTCCCTCGTTTCCTCTTGCCTGCCAAAGGTATCCATTAGACTGCATTTATATGATTAAGTGTTTTCCGGGCAATCGTAGAATGTGTCCCGCTAGACTCGTGCATCGGTCTGTCAGAATATCTCCGCTGGGCAATTGTTTCCTTCGAGACTACCAAGCGACACTGCAAATTTTACGTACGCAACGGTAGAGAAACACACAGCTTCTAACCTATCTGTGCTGAAAACAGCCGCGTTTTACTGACATACATCAATGCCATCTGGTCTTAGCTGTTCCTGTTGTTGTTGTTGAACAAGCAGGTTTGACCTGTTGGAATGTCGCTGTGGCTTTGGCTTTTCTGTAGATGACACATACTTCCACACGACCATATTGTGAGGGAATTCTACCGAGGTACATAAACCATTGCATCTGGTCAGTTTCCTCCTGCTCAAAAGTAATAGGCCCTATGCGTTGTGTTAGGATAATTACCATTCAGCATGGTAACATTAGGACCAGGTAATTAAAAAAACAGTGAGGTAAAAACTGAAGTACTAGCAAAGTGCAGAAAAGATAATGCTAGTAAATAGTCTCTCCTTAGAAGTTCGACGACGACGTCAACGACGACGAAGGCGACAACTTTAGCTCTGGCTGATAGTTGAATTACGAGCGTGCGCTGCCAGCGGCACTGACAAATTGCTGGGATTCTTCTCAGTAATATCAAAGTCATCTCGCTCTTGTACCTTGAGGCTATTATTACCTCTAGAAAAGTTACTTAGTTATTGGGAGTTGTTAATTGGACTGCAAAGCAGTTCCAAGAAACAGAGATATGAGCTCTGTAGCAACTCAGACGTAAAACAATTTAACTTTCCACATTAATTTCAGCCTGTGGACAGAGAAATTATTGGTGGATTCTCAAAAGGAGACACTAAAGTTTCATTCCGTCTTTAGTGTGGTACCTTGTTCGATTAGCTGAATTATGCCAGCATTTAATACCGCGCGTACTTATTGATTACACTGCCCCGATCACAGATCTGACATGCGCATATCTTACGCTAAAAAAAATTGGTAGTCGCTTATTGTAGTCCGTCCATAATGAATACTGTGAACTGCCTATCAATTTGATAGAGTCGAGGAATACAATAGATCTCCTCCATTTGCAGTTCACTATTCAACCTCATGTGTTTCTATATGTGTTATATTCTTCTTTTTATTCTTCCTGGCTCAGTTACACAGTTACTTGCGGTCAGTGTTTCATGAGTATTAGGCCAAATATTACGGCCGGATGCCCTTTCTGACACCATGTCTACGTGGAGGTTTTCACTCACTATTGCTTGTTTCTGTGGTGGTCTAATCCTATAAACCGAAGAACTCTACGTTGACCACTTATCCCAACAGCCGGACTTTAACGCATAGGCCTTATCATAAGAGCCCAGAAATTATTCTATACAGTTTCTTCTTCTTTTCTTACCACGTACACGGAAATTAGTTATTTTCCTACTTTATGTATTTGACTTGCATATCTCGATACTAATTCTAAAACTTTCAATATATATTTTTCATGACATAGAGATTCATCTTGGGCGATGAAAGGACATTATAACATTAAATAAGTAACATGGGATTTAAGTATTTTAACTTCGAAAACTCCTAAAAAATGTTTTATATGAAGATATGAAATATCTATACAAACATTAGTGTTCACTAGAATGCAGACATAAGGTTTTTAATGCGAACCTTGCGATATTTTGTTAATCCGGGAGGCTCATGCATAAAACTTACTCCACAAAACTTACTACTGACATCCTACTGACAACCTACTGCAATCGAGCATCAACAGCTATCGACACGTAGTGAAAAATCTGAAATGACCATTTCTCTAGTTTTCCCGATTCCATTAACCGCCGAACCTATACGCAACCATCAATAATCGTTGCTTTGTGTGAGAGTTGATCGACCCTCATTTAATTCCTTCAGCCTTTTTTAGTTCTCTTCCTCATAGCCTGTTTGTAACGTTTTTATAATTGCTCAGAACTTGGTCCCTACAATTTTGACGATAACTTGTGAGTGACATCGTTTCAGATTCAGAAAACGGCTCAACTTTCAACTTGATGGCGTTGCCTATATTTAAATCCATGCGAAACATTGAAGACGAAGACATGTGGCCATATCTAGCAGTCCTATTGTCCAATGATCCGGTGGCAAACATATATACGTGTATTTAGACACTTAAGGATACTCATACATCCGACAGAGGAGGGTCATATAAAGATGAAGAATGATGCACACTTTTTAAATTTGATTCTTAACGAAATTAAGAAACGAAGATATGTTAAAACGTATGAACATATGTAAATATTTATTGTCATTTATCATGTTACTTCTTAATCCCCTCAGCAGTGAAGAAAGTTCATGGACGAAATAACTTTGATACTAAATACCTAACTCCTCAGATAGGATGAGTGGGTCGAAGTAATTCTAACTATGTCCCTCTAAAAGAGGAAAATTAATGTAAATGACAGGTATCTGAAAATATAGTTTTGAAACTTTGAAAGGTGATACAGCTCTTTGCACAATGAAAAATATTAGCACATAACTTTCGAATGTGTTTCAATACGCTTAGTAAAAAGTTGACCCGTTCTGAGAATTCAGTACAATAATTCCAACGTTGGAGACAAATTTTGTTCCCTAAAACTCTGGCTGGAAGAGCTGTTTAAGTTTTGAAAATGTTTATAAAATTAAATTCCCAAAGTAAACAAGTCAACAATAAGTACAGGATTACAAAACAACTAAAGTTTGGTAGCGAAGATATTTCAATTGCACGTCAGTGAACGAGATTATTTCTTAAACCTTCGTAGAGTATCTGTGTCTATTTAGTACGTGCAAAAACATGCACAACATTCAAGAAATAAAGGACTGTTCCACAAATCTGCCGGTCCCTTTTCAGCCGCATATTGCCAATACTATGAGAAATTCAAAACAGAAGGAAGTAAAACTGAAATTAAATTTCAAGCTAAAAATTAAAGAATGAAGACATTTATTAATTGTTATATTTTAATTGTTCTCACTCCGTGGAAAAACTGAAAACTGTCAGAATTATATCTGCAGTAGTAATATCGCCATAAAATATCTAACATGGTTTCCTCCCTAACTTGTCGTCATGACGAATGTGTATGAATGATTACCATCCTACTATTTCTATGATGTGCAAGAAATTAACGCTCGTGGAGAACGATAACGAATTTCTCGTCACAAATATTTGTTTTTGTTTCACCATCAGTATTGTTCGACCAGGCATTTGCATTTATGATGCTTATTAATGGAACTCATTTTATATGATATAAGCTATTATATGTATTTTTTTATATTGTACAGTGTTTTATATAATATAGTGTTTGAAATAAGAGAAAGTAAACACTGAATTATTTATAATGATGATCCAATGAATTTGAATTTGAACTTACTGAAGTAGCCATTAAAATAGGGCGGAACTTTGTAGTAAATAGCATTGAATGACTGTTTGAATATTAACTTTTATTTAAGGAAATAATTGTAAACTTTCAATTTAGGACATGTTAATTTATCACCCACCCACCTAAGGTTCATTGATATCTGTCTGGTTTAACCCCAACAATTCCCTCGTCGGCAGCCCTGGAGATGGTTATCCGTGCTTTCTCATTTTCACACCAGCCTGTATCTTAACTAAGGCCACGGTTGGTACTTTCACTATCCTTTCCCTTCCTTGCGAAGTGTTTGTGCGATGTCAAACCACTATCAAAAAGTAAATCGGAAAGTGCTTCCCTCGTAAGGCTAATGCATTAGGCCTACATTAGGCCTACATAATCCGTACAGTTCCTTCAGCTGAGAGAATATGCAGGCAGATTACAGTTACAGATCACCGACGGCGGAGCGAAGACTAAACGATTTCTCACTGGTTTACATTTCTTCGCTCAACTTGGCCCTTTAACTTTCTCATCTTTATATATGGATAGCCCTCTGGCATTCCTTAGGTACCTGCGCCTTTTTATAAGTCTATCTCTCTGACAGAGCTTATTTTCCAGTTTGTGCTCGTGAAACCTTTCTGTCAACTACTCACGTCTTCAATGCAAGCGCGTTGAAAGTTTTACGGTCTTTTAACTCCTCTTTACAACATTTGTCTCTCCTTATATCGATGTATCTCCGTGGTGAAACTGCAAACTATCAGTATTACATCTGCAGCAGTAATATCGCCATAAAATGTCTAACATGGTTACCTCCTTAACTTGTCGTCAGGAAGAATGTGTATGAATGATTACCACTCCAACCGAGTTCGATAGCAGCAGTCGCTTAAGTGCGGCCAGCGTCCAGTATTCGGGAGATAGTGAGTTCGAACCCCACTGTCTGCGCCCCTGAAGATGGCTTTCCGTGGTTTCCCATTTTCACACCACGAAAATGCTGGGGCTGTACCTTAATTAAAGCCACGGCCGCTTCATTCCCACTGCTAGCCCTTTCCTGTCACATCGTCGCCATAAAACCTATCTGTGTCGATGGGACGTAAAACAAGTTGTAAAAAAAGATTACCATCCTACTATTTCTAAGATGTGTAAGGAATTAGCACTCATGGAAAACGGCAGTGGATTTCTCGTCACGAATATTTTTAATTTTTTCGACATCGGTATTGTTCGACGAGGCATTTGAATGTTTGATGCTTATTAATGGAACTCGTTGTATGTGATATTAGCTATTACATGTACATTTTTATTAATTTTGAACTGACACAATGTAATAAACTTACACATTTAAGGTAAACACAAATACCTTGATTCCTGAGTCAGAGGAATTTACTAGACGCGGCTAGAATCCTCCAACAAGCCGGGAAACAAACTCAGACCCTCTGACTGAAAGCCATTATGCTGACTATTCAGTCAAGTAGTCACATATCCGCAAATGCTTATCATGAAGTAATCGGGGCTTTCTCGAAAACAAAAGCTGGAAGGAGATGGGCACAGGAAATTATACCAAAAGTAACAAACTTTTATCAATTGCCACTCAAGAGGGAAGCTTTCGTATCTTCTGACGACAATCGCCACGAACATTTCTAGGGTGAAGAGAGGTGTGAAGTACGGCTTTCCACAAACACCCGCAGACCCTAAGGCTTATAATGTAGAGCGCGTGTTTACAGTCATAACGTCGCAAACACACTGTATCCGAACTCTTCTCCGTACAACATTTGTCTCTCATTTTATCAATCTCCGTGGCGAAACTGCAGCCTGTCAGAATTACATCTGCAGTAGTAATATCGCCATAAAATATTTAACACCGAGCTGGATAGCTGCGGTCGCTTAAGTGCGGCCAATATCCAGTATTAGGGAGATAGTGGGTTCGAACCCCACTGTCGGCAGCCCTGAAGATGGTTTTCCGTGGTTTCCCATTTTCACACCAGGCAAATGCTGGGGCTGTACCTTAATTAAGGCCATGGCCGCTTCCTTCCCAGTCCTAGCCCTTCCCTGTCCCATCGCCGCCATAAGACCTATTTGTGTTGGTGCGACGTAAGCAAAAAATAAAATAAAAATCTAACATGGTTACCTCCCTAACTTGTCGTCGGGAGGAATGTGTTGCTTCAGTAGTCTGATTCAGGGCGTGCAAGGCCTTCTAAATGACACTACTTCCAAAATTATGCAACCCAATAGTTAACGCTATATTATTATTATTATTATTATTATTATTATTATTATTATTATTATTATTATTATTATTATTATTATTATTATTATATTCCGAGCTCCATAGCTGAAAGGTTAGCGTGCTGATATTTGTCACAGGGATCCCGGGTTCGATTCCTGGTAGGGTCGGGAAATTTAACCATAATTGATTAATTTCACTGGCACGGGGGCTGGGTGTATGTGTCGTCTTCATAATCATTTCATCCTCATCACGACGCGCAGGTCGCCTACGGGAGTCAAATAAAAAGACCTACATCTGGCGAGCCGAAATTGTCCTTGAACACTCCCGGCACTAAAACCTATACGCTATTTCATTTTTTCATTATTATTATTATTATTATTATTATTATTATTATTATTATGTCTAACTGGAAATATGTAAACATGTCATCGCTACACGATAACCCAATTATAATATTTACAGCTTTATCTAGATAAAACTACAACCATCATCACAATAAATCAATAAAAATAGAAAAAGCGCTGTTTAATATATTTTATTTTTTCCGTTTAATGACATACTCTTTGCTCATTAATAATGACATTTTGAAACCATCTGTATGGTATAGTCTAGGTAATGTATTTGATAAATTGCTTCGTTTTCTTGTTAATGTTATTTGTTATGTTTAACGTCCTTTCTAACCGCTAACGGCCTTTACAGGTACCATGGTGTCAGAAGTTTGTCTCGTAAAAGTTGATTAATGTGCCCCGTGTCACTGATATGAATTTGACTTATTTATCTTCCAATTTTCCTGCCTTAAACACTCTGATTATTCCATTTACGAAATCGTGAATATCGACAAATTGTATAATATGTCGAATATCATAACCTTCATATTCTTCAAAATAAGGTTGAAAGTGGAATTTCATTGCACTGTAGTTACCGAGCTCGACTTACCATCTGAAAAAGTTTTCATTGCATGTACAACATTTACGTAGATAATTGACAAATGGCTTCGCTGCGTCATATGGCGGAGTCAAAAGTATAAATCCACTGATTTTAAATAATATCAGTTCTTTCACGGATGGCGTCGACTGAATGGTGGGCGCTGAACATAGCATTCTGTTTGGATAGTGGGCCCTGAGCTCAGGAAATTAATATTAGTTAAATAAAAATAAAATAATTAAATTATTTAATTTATTTAAATAAAAAATAAATGAAGCATAATATCAAATCAAATATTGTACGTTTTACGGAGGAAATTGCTTCATATATTCGTTTCGAAATTCAACTCACATGTACAAACCTCACTTACGCACTTGTGAAGTAAATAACTACGTTACAATTTCTCTTCAAGCACACTACAGAGCATTAAATCTCTCGGTCAGTAATTTCTGGGAAGGTTATTAATCATATTCAGGCGTCACATGATCCTCTATTCTGTATGATCGTTGCAATTTCTGACACAAACCCTGTTTTACTTTCAGGTCATTACCGTCACTGAGGAACTTCGTTGAATGGTATCAGGTGCATGTAAACATCAAATTACCGTTGTATTCCAAGCAGTGGCGAGTGAACAAATGATAAAATGAACAAAGCACAATGCTTTGCTAAATAGCGTTTGAACAAGGTGGGCTACTGTACTGTCACTATCCAATTGATTTAACTCGTTCGGTTTCCAATAAGGCAGTATCTGAATTTGACGTTCTGACGTTATATAGATTCCTCTCCCGAGAGCCATTCAGCACCAGTCTTCTCGGCGTTTCGATGTGCGTTTGAAGGATATTGTTGGATGTAATTATGAAAGGCGATGTAGGTTTTATTTATTACAGCTTATTCAAGCAGAATGTGCGAATATTTTACATGTTATCAGGTACAAAGGATACATCTGAATTTACATAAAGCCATAATTCTACCAAATTTATGCACAAAATTTCTAGAAAGAACTATGTAAATTATCAGTTATAAATATTAATATATATTTTAATGAATACTAGAGCTAAATTTAAGGAAAAATGTTTTGTAACTTTACCCAGACTTGGTACACAGCCAAATTTCTTGTGAGTATATAATAAATTTTCTCTTATTTTCACAGCATACCATTAGATAAATTACTACTGTATACAAAGTTAATGAGTGTCTTAGAAGTGTGTAGTATGAATACCGTCCACGGGTTAAGTTTTGTACAGATATTGAAAACCTAATCCCTTCTATAGTTATGCCATCTAGTGGAGATGAGTGGTAACAGAATAGAAAGAGCACACTTCAATTAACAGAAATCTGTCCATTCAAAGATAGTGTTGATTATGTTTAAGGGCTTACTAGACCGACCGGTCTTTACTAGACTGACCTCGCCAACATTCGATTGATGTTTTTCGAAAAATTCTATAGAAATTAACAGCATATTTGTAATGATAGAAATAATTAAAACTGGCTAGCTTTCTGTATATGGTAAGTAACGGGTCCCGTATTAATTGCATTCAATGCTATCTTTAAGGCACGTATTTATATATTACACGGTTTGCGCTTTCAAATTCTCGATTACACTCGAGACAGGGCAACATACTGTATAACTACCCGTGAATAAATATTCAGCCATTCACTACTGATCTGCATTTAGGGCAGCCGCCCAGGTGGCAGATTCCCTATCAGTTGTTTTCCTAGCATTTTATTAAATGTTTGCAAAGAAGGTGGAAATTTATTGAACATCTCCTACAGCATTGGCTGGTGTACAGATACCAACACCATCTACAGTTTCTCTTGTGGTTTGTTAATCGTCACACAAGAAGCATGACGAATAGGAAAATATAATCTTTTGAATGAAAAGGAACTCTTATGTCTGATGGTGTTAGATTGATTCTTGAAGTAAGAGTTTTTTGACTTATCCTTTCACCAGTAAAGATTTGCTGCTTTCTTGTTGTGTAAGTGAGCCTAAAATCTTGGTCATCGGCCCCGGTTATGTTTTGCAGATCTAGACAGTTTTTATTTTAAAGTTTCCTGAAATGTGAGGGTTTATGGTGACAAACCACTTAATTTCAAACTGTTAAAAGTTTATTTTGAAATGTAAAGTGTTTCTCTTCTCCCCTTATTAAGTTGCTTTACCTAGACTTGTAAATTAGACATACGCTAATGTATGTCGTCGACGTCCAGGTATAAGGTATATATATTTATCATTGATTTAATTGAAATTTTTATTTTTGGGAGGAAAAGTAGAAGATAAGGAAACGCCCCTCCAAAATCATCTGAAAATTCAAATTATATTCCAGACTTTTCTGAGGAAAAAAAAAAGTCTTCTTCCGCTATTATCCTGGATGGTAAACGTATATCTGTGGCGTTATCTGAAGATTCGTCGTTCAAGTGACAGTAGCCCCCATTCCCAATTTAAAGTAAAAAATCAGAGAATACTAAATTAATTTTGTCCGCGTGTTTTTAAACAATTTAAAAACCTAAAATTCTGATAAAATTTGGAATTATTGGCAAAATCTGTCTAAAATTGCAATTAATTTTCGTCCAAAAGAAATGTTATTGTCCATGAGGTGTCTGAAGGCTCTGTCAACTCACAACGATGCATATACAGTACATTAGCCATTAATTTAGTAATAGCACAGCGGTAACACCTGTCGTGTCACTGTTGTAGCTTCTGACCCTAAATTAAAACATATCTGCATCAGACAATGACATATTAGAAGCAGGCTTTTCGAAACACTTGGGTACGGAATGGAATTCTGTACTGGTGTAATTACCCACATCAACATTGCCAGAGGAAAGTAAATTACAAATAACGTTTTCAGTAGCCTAATCAAAATTGAGTTATAATTTCTATATACTATGAATAAACGCAGATTTATCAATCGGAAGTTACCGGCAATAACGTCTCCACTGCTTTCCTTTCATTTGTAATATTTTCGACTACTTTTAAACGAATTTTCCTATAATTCTTGCCGACATGGAAAGCAGCACGAAATAAAGGTTACCGTCATCAAATATGGTTACAACATGCAGGTCCGTGGCTAAAATAACCTCACATAGGAGTAACGTATCTTGGAAACTATTACTGATTGTTTTAATTCATAACACGAAGTAAACTCTCAGTTACACTAATAAAACAATGCGATGATACGGAAAGTCTAGAAAAAGTGTTATGAAGAAAACAGAATGTTCGACCCTTATGCAGGATGAAGTTTACGTGATAATTCTCGGAGGACCAAGGAATATTGAAACGTACAGTGAAAGATACACAACCCAGTCACTCCTGAAGAGAGTCCCCACTTTGAATTAAACATTAGTGCTTGCAGGCATGAACGGTAAGTTAGAGAACTCCCTGTTGGTCACTTTGGCGACCTCTTACTCAATAAGCGGACTAAGTAATCATGCATCATGCGTTGATAAAAAAATTGCGCTATATCATATATATTAAATCCATAATTAGTCAAAAACCTCGCATACATCTATAGGAAAACACTTTTAATTAAGAAAAAATAATGGCAGGGAGTCTACCCGAAAAAATGTTCTTCTGTTTAAAATATATACATAACATTGTAGGCCAACATATGTACGATAACTGGTGGTATTGTGGTGGCTGCAATAATGTTTGTACTGCAACTGATTTCATTCTAAGTCATTTGAATGTGCATTGGGACTTAAATTACACTGGAGTGCTATCCCAGCATTATGTTGGAGTGCGTGTGTGGAATAACACAAGAACAAACCAAATTCAGTATAGTCGCATCATTAATTCGTCCTTGTTCGGGCAAATCATTATATCTCACTATTCTCTTCCCAGCCATTATTTTACTTAAGAGTGGTCACGCCTCCCAGCCACATACGGATATTTAATCCATCAGAACAATATTCGTTGTGTTCTTTCCCCTTGCTTACGTATAAAGGAAAATGAACCTTACCGTACCGCACTCTAGGAATGTATGTTTACATGACATATCTACGCACCCCTAGAGTATAATGTACTTAAGGTTCATTTTCCTTTACACGTGAGCACAGGAAAATAAACACAGCGAAAACTGTTCTGATGGACGGCACATCCATATGTGGCTGAGAGTCGTGAGGAGTCTTAAGGAAAGTAGTGGATAGGAAGAGCATTGTGAGATATAACCTTTTGCCAAAACAGCGACGAATTGCACCTATGAATGTCGCAGAACGGTACGCATGTAATGTTACTGCAACGCTAAACAGGTAACAAAAAGAGAATTGTGGACGAAATAATGTACAATTACCTGAGCCGAAGATTTCATTAGATTCCCAGGATTTGGAATACGGTAATGTTCGTTTCCAGTATCTGTCTGGGGTTAGTACAAGACAGAAAAGTAACCCGTAGTCAATCGATCCTATGAAAGGAATTGGACCTGCCAAGACGACTTCTACCTAACCAGATGTAGCGTGGTCAGCGTAACGTCTCCTATGCCATAATGTGTAAATCCGTGGAATGTTCGTTGGGGACACACTTTGAACTCCTGTGGATGAATCACTTGGAAAGTCTTCCTTTTAGTTATTTCTAACGACTGCCAGATGGCGTGTACGTAGGCCTTTCTACTCTGATTTATTGAAACATTGAATTTGGCATTTGAACATATCCTTCCTGGATATTATACACAAATATGTACAGATATGGTAGTAGTATTATAAAACATTGTCCACTGATGGTTCACTGATTAAGTTGTCTATTTATACTCCCAATGTGGATATCCTGGCTTTGACTTCCTAGCAATATATTGCACCCGCCCACCTCCTGAGTCCCAGACTAGCATTTATCTCAGGGGTGATCAGTTCGAAAAACGATAAAAAAAATTTATAAAGAAAATCAAAAAAAATATATATCGGTGCATCAAATGAACACAGGGATGAACGGGGCATGCAAATTTAAGGTTACGGGGGACGACTCATTCATGGATACAAATTTTTGACTTCACAATAGGACTGGGAAGTGACAACTTAAATTCCATGGGCATACTGGACTAACTACAATGAAAAGATATGGAAACTGTTTCCTATTGAAATTGCAATGAAGAGCAATTTATTCACTTATTTTGCATACTACACATGATGACAATTTTACATTGGGACACTTTCATCCTGAAAAATAAATGACATAATACTTGGATTTTACCTCACTACTCTGGTAGTGTAAAACATCTGGTGAATTCGCCCCAATTGGTTACTGGGGATCGAATTCACATCCGTATGATTGGACGTTTCACCGCTGGAGATCTTCTTTCGGAGACGAAGGCACGACAGTAACTTTTTACTGTCGTCTCCTCGTTCCGTTTGGACATGAGACACTTCCGGTATGTACATTCTGGTGAGCCGGACACCCACCGTAGAAAATGTTATCGCCTCAAAAAAAACGGGAATTTATAATACGGACAAACTCTAGCCTATTATTTCCAGATTCACAAACACACCAGGTAGAGTTCATTAACTCAAAAGCTACTTTAATATTTACACTTGTCAATACGACAAGACGTACGGAAAGGTTCATTACTCTGCTCTGACCATGAAAACATGTGCCGTCCGTGGGTTATTTACGTATCTACCGCTATCTCCCCGTGAAAACCCAACATCTGGTTCAGAGCAGTTCGACACAGGATGACTGTCCCTAGCATATCCTCCTATTATTATTAGATAATATCATTACCATTCTTTATCTGATCATTATCATATACTTTGACTACCATCAATTAATTTTATTATTATCATTAATTTCAATTATAATCCGGTATTTGATTATTATCATTTGTCATCCGGGATGATTATATGCCAACCCTTGCCGACGTTTCAAACGAAGGGTCGTTCTTCCTCCTAATTTATCCGCACAATATAATGATCAGCTTCCTCATAAATATTATTATTATTATTATTATTATTATTATGATATTCGTAACAATGAATCATCGCCCATTAAATATCTTAATTTCCTTTCATCATAATTATTATTCTCAAATTACTATTGCAAGTTCTTTATCTTCTGCTCCATCAACTTTTCATTATTATTATTATTATTATTATTATTATTATTATTAGTATTATTATTATTAATAGTGGAAATCGTGATTATCGTAACCCGTAATCATCCTTGTTATAATACTTCAACTTCTCGCTGTTATTATTTTCATAAAAAAATAAGAATAAAAAAAGTAGCTTCATTGGTTATTCTTCTTCTCCTTCTTCAAATATTTTATTTATTATGATTATTAGTTAAAAATCTCAAATCTTTCATTTCAACTCCCAACATCATTATTATGTCCAAAATTTAAAAAAAGTAAATTCTTCAAAAAAAAAAGTAGCTTAGTTTTAATATTTATTATTATTATTATTTAAAAAACTTAATTTCGCCTGTTACACGGTAGTTCACTCTTAATATGTTTAACGCATAACCCCTTTTACAATTCCGATTTATCTTGGCACTAAGCACTTGATTTAAGACAGGATTCACTTGGAGTATGATTATTGTTATTATTATTATTAAAAATGGAAAGATGATATTTTAATTTCCACTCTTTAGAATTTAGTCACATATGTTAAATCCCGTTATGAACCACTAAGATCTGCTTTATATCGGTCGGGACAACACGGTATTCGGGACCGTACCTTCAACTTCGTACTGCCGTTAATTTTATATGGGGACACCTGTCCTCCCAAGACACGTCTCACAACCTATGGCACATCGCGGCTGGGCAAATACCTCCAATGCCGGCGATTGCTAAACTATTCCTTCAAATTTGAAGTCCATTTCCTTTCATCGGAACTCTTCAAACATTTAATTCATAAATTAATCCTCGGTGCGTGGATTCTACCACTAATAACACCGGCATCTGTATTTTATATCATCTTAGGCCTTGAGATTCATCTATTTCATCATTACTAACAATACGGCTCAATTTATTTCACGCCGGATATTCGTCCCTCATGACTTCCAACTCTAAATATGGGCTCAAATCATTCTGGGCTTTTAACATATCGTGACCATTCTAATTCACGTGCCTTTATCGCTTTTAAACAAAATTTTAATGGTTAAATTAAAGTCCAAAAACGTAAAATCTAAAATTTACGTAAAATCAAACTGACTACGCGAATGAAAGTCTTTAACGCTACATGTCATCTCCACTTTGATTATTATATTTGCACTGGCTAACTCGCGAAGCACCATCATTATTATTATTATACTTTAACTTGCACACGCCCAAATATTATTATTATTATTATTTTACTTTCCTTTGTCGACTCACAAACATGATTATTATTAGTATTTTAATGACCTTCCGTACGCAACACAAATCTTCCATACTCTGGCTCTTTCATAATCTGGCTGTCTAATAGAAATTATTCCTAATTAAAATACAAATGATCACCGCAGTGAATGAAAATCAAATAAATGGGTTAGCACAAAAAAAAGGAATTTAACACTTGAAATGAACTTAAGTCAAAGTATTACGAACAGCATGCATTAATTGAAAGAAATATATCCCATATTTACATTATATACAACAAACAAAGACTCAAATTAATTAATCTAACCCATTATTACGTTAATATAAATTAGTTCGTCCATCTAACAAAAAAATAAAATCATGGACTCGGGAAGCGGACCATGTTAAGTAACCATAATTAATTTACACTGAACCCCGTTTAGTCGCGATAACATCCCCCAATATCAAAATTGTGTACTCATTCCTATGTAGAATTCCATTGTCTCGTAGCGGAGGAGATATAGGCCTTACGGCCCCATGGTGATCTACTCGTCCATCATGTCGCACAATACAAATTTAACACCATAAAACACTTCTGGGTGACTACCCATGATTAATACCTTATTACACTATTTTGCACAAAAAAACTAATAACAAAAAAAACACTTATAGGTGCTCCTAGACCCCTGACACTTGCACAATATACTCTTCATATACGCCCGAAACACACGTCGTGACACATTACGACAAAATGTCGTTCATTTGAACCGGCGCGTATCGCGTCTTCAACCGGCACTTCCTGGTTTATTTCTAAGCCGTCTTGATAATCGCCTAGCTCCTATAATTCCCTGCTCGGATAGTTATTCACCGTCTATCTTGAGGTGTTTACTTCAGGCTCCGCACACTGCCTTCCAAAGGTACTATCGGCGTTCCGTTAGTTATTTATTATTTAAACACATGACATTCATTAAATTCAACATCCAGTTGTACTGATTATACACACTCGGTACTATGGATAATTTCACTGTTCGTATACATTCTCCTAATAATTCACGTACTTTCAGCTCTAACTGACTTCGAATGCGTCCCGAGGTACTGACTTACAGAGTCAACGTGTCAGAGTCTCAACTACTCCATTACGACTGACACGACTGGTGACCGATAACGACTGGTGACTGGTAAGAACTGAGTGATGTGAGGTCCGCTTCTGGACTTTTATGGACGATATGATTTCCCGCCGGGGTCATCCGCGGTCAACTCCTGGAGAGGGGGGTTGGTTATCCTAAATCGGCATAAGCAGGCGGATTTGGATCTCTTGCTTTATCCTACTTAATACACTGGCGATACACATTCATGTGTCGTATTCTGAACTCCTATCGTTCGGTGATCATGGAAATATCACTTAATTTCTGTCCTCCACCTTTCGCGCGCTAACTCGGCGTCCCTGATGGCGTGCTCATCTCGACCAATGGCGAGATAGCGTGGGTCATTTCCACGAATTCATTACTTTAATTTATTACGATTACAATTATTCAACATGGGAACGATATCACAAAAATCCCCTCTATTCAATTATGTGGTTGGAATAATTTAATTATTGTTATCGGAGAAGCTAACTGGAGTTCACTCTGAGTTTTTCTTATGTTGGTTTATCTGCGGGCCTGTGATATATTTTCTCATTGGTCAACACCGCTTCGGTTAGTTTGAAATCTCTTCCTTGTAACGTTGACAACACCAAATGCCTCGGGCGTGGAAAAACTGGCACGTCACATTCTCGGTATTGGTGATACATTTGCTCGCCCTTGGTCCGAAATATATACTCTTTCACTTCCTCGAAGTCATTAGTCTGTTGTTGTGAGCTCTAGATTTAATCCTCTTATCTTCTGGCCAAGAAACATTCTCCCCTTAATGACAAGCTTACACTGTGGCGACGGACAGTCGCGATATGTTTAGCTCATGTCGAAATTTTCCCGTCCACACAAAACTGACACTGTATTCATTTAATATTTCAATATATCTGTATTTCTCATATCAAAATCAAATCATGAAACTAGGGCCTATCTCATCAGGGTACATTTTCCTGTTGCTCGGTAAAAAAAATCTTGTGATAATCATGAGATTTTTTTATATATCCGCATCATACTTTCATCATGATTTGATTACTGCTTTCGTTCCTTTTCGATGGTGATTGATCTCGTCCCGCAGATTGTGGTTATTGAGTCTCAATTCTTCATTCTCTCGTTGAATCATGTGGATCCTGTTAACGAAATCTTGGACATCACTGTCGATCTCTCCGTATTCTGGGCATTGTCTTGCTTCTATTTGCCTATGGATCAGTTGGACTTCTTCTTCTCTTCCACATCATCCTCTCCTTCGTCCTCATCTTCTTCTTGGTCATCCTCTGCCTCGTTTCGTGCATCCTCAGCCTCTCTCTGATCTGCCGGTGTATGGTACAGCTTTAAATTGGCGGCGTTATACACGTTTTCAGTGCTACCATCCAAGCTCTGGACCTTATATGAATTATTCTCATAAGTATGTATGATTTTGTAAGGCCCCACAAATAACTGGCAAAACTTGTGGTACACCTTGCGTTCAGGATTAGAAACTGCAGGTTTCTTAACTAGAACCAATTCGCCAACTCTCAATGGACGGTGGAATCGCTTATTCCTGAGTCTCCTTAATCTGCGCTCGGCTTGTGCTTCCAAGTGTTCTCGCGTTTTCCTGACACAGATTTCGTTTGAATCCCGGGGATCTGTGGGACATGCAACCGCGTCGTGCCATGGCCTGGTCGGATATCTATTGAAATGTATCACTTCAGGAATCTGACCCGTCGCTTCGTGGATCGTGGTGTTAATGCACTCAGCTATGATAGGCACCACGTCAATCCAACGCCAGTGTGCTTCTGAACAATAGATTCGGCAGAATTTAGCGATCTCTCTCATAATCCTTTCTGAAGGGTTTGATTCGGGATGGCGAATCGAACTTAGCACGTGTTTAATGTCTAGCTGTTGCAACTGATTCGCAAATGCAGCGGAAGTGAACTGACTGCCATGATCAGTAACGATGAACTTGGGCTTCCCCATTCTCGGAATTATGTGTGTTATTCCTCTCAAAACGGTTTTGGAATTAGCTTTCTGCAGTGGATATAGTGCTACAAATTTTGAAAATACGTCTAAACTGACGAGAATGAACTGGTTTCCCCTGCGGGCTTTTGGTAACGGCCCATATAGGTCCATTGCGAAGGTTTCCCGTGGCTCTGTGGGTAGCAAAGGGCGTGGAGATTGCTTGAGTAGGTACGGGTTCGGTTTTATCCTCTGACAGATATCACAAGTCCGTAATACATCTCGAACCGTTTGATTCATTTTGGCCCACACGAAAGTCTCCTGAAGAGTTGCCAAGACCTTCCCAATACCTCCATGTCCAATGACACGATGTACATGGTTTACTAACGGCATTTGCATCTCTGACGGTACTACGATCCGAAGTTTCGTGTGATCATCATCCACAAACTTGTGTAGGATTCCGTTTATGTAATGGTAATTAGCTGACAACTTGTTCGCCCTCGCGAACTGTGGACTGTCTGGTGGCAATTTCTTAGTGAAGAAATCGACCATCATGTTGTCGAAACCGTCTCTCTTCTGCATTTGCCCGATCTCCCTAAGACTTTCTAAGACTTCTTGGTCTTCCTCAATCAACTCGATCCGGCAAATCATGACCTCCTCCGGGTTTGGATTTCGGCTCAAAGTGTCCGCCAAAATATTTAGCTTCCCGGGGCAATGTTCAACGGTCAAATCGAACTGTTGAACGAATAAAGCCCATCGGCTGACCCTTTCACTTGCCATGTTAGTTTTCATTATAAATGTTAGCGCTTTATGATCGGTGCGAATTACAACCTGAAAACCATACACAATCTTCTTCCAGTATTGCAAAGCGCTGACTATGGACAACATCTCTAATTCAGTGATGGTGTACTTCACTTCATGTTTCCGTAATTTCCGGCTCATGAACGCGATATACGTTTTCCTACTTGAGTCATTAGGATCTTCCTGGAGTAGCACGGCTCCTATGCCTATGGTAGAGGCGTCCGTTTGAATAATGAACTTGATGTTGAAATCGGGATATCCTAGTTTTACATTTTGTAATAACCGCCGTTTGGTTTTCGCGAAGGATTCTTCACATGACTGGTCCCACTTCCAGCGATTATTCTTTCTAAGGAGATCTTGCAACGGTGCGACGACTGTAGTGTAATCCGGACAATGGTCGGCAAAGAACTGACACATTCCGAGAAATTGCCGAACATGTTTGATCTTCGTAGGCTTCGGAAACATCCTAATCGCCTCAATTTTCAACGGGTTTGGCCGCACACCCTCTCCATCTACGAGGTGACCCAAAAACAAAACTTCTTTCTGACAGAAATGCGATTTCGATAAGTTTACCTTAAAGTTATGCTTTCCTAATTCCGTGAGAACTTCATTGATGTTTTCCAGGTGTTCTGAAAGCGTCTCCGTGGCTACCAAGATTTCGTCCACATATCTTATAGTTGCTTCTTTGACCTTCGGACTCAGATTCCTGTCGAGAGCTCGGATAAGTACTGATCCTGCATTTTTAATACCGAACGGAAGCCGATTAAAAACGTAAGTTTGCTGGTCAAATAAAAATCCGGTCAACAATTTGGACTTTTCCTCCAACAATATGTGGTGAAAGGAGGCAGTCAGATCGAAAGTTGAAAAATATTCCATACTTCGGAATTTCTTCAAGATTTCTTTGATTGCCGGGGCTTGTTCATACTCCGGAAACAATCTCTCATTTATAGCCCGCGCATCTAAGCAAATGCGCACGGAACCATCAGGTTTCTTGACCACTACCAGTGGGTTTAAAAATGGCGTCGGTGATTTTGAAATTAACCCACTCTCTTCCATATCACTAATGGCTTCTCTAACTTGCGGATAAAATTTCTCAGCAATTGGATAAACCTTTTTCTTGTATGGAGACCAGTCATTTACATTTAATTCGTAGGTAAAATTTTGAATTTTTCCCGGTTTTGTGCCGAAAGTATCCCGATGTTTCTCTAGGATTTCACTTAAGATTTTCTTCTCATTTGGATCAATAATTGCTTCGTTAACCTTAGCTGCAATGGCCCTTTCACAACTTCCATCTTGTTCTTGCAAATCTGCGGCAAATAATTCGTGATCATCTGGCATCACTTCAACCTCCATTTCCTTCATAGAGCTTAAGGGTTTCCCTATCGGTTTTTCTTTAACGACTTCGGTGTTCCAGACTTCTTCACATTCTTCCCTTTCTATCTCTGGATTCATAATGGTATCCTCAACACCTGCCTCGTGCCTAAATTTGACGGAGTTATCTCCCATGTCGATTACAGCGTGGTATTCAGTCATGAAGTCAGCCCCTATGATCAGGTTATAATTTATTTTATTCATGATGATGAAGGAATGTGCGAAAGTGGATTGACCGATTTCTATATCCAACAAGGCCTGATTTTTGCACACCACGGATTTATCTGGGATTATACCACGAATTTTGAGGTTAGAAACCGGAATTATAGGAATATTTATATTTGATTGCAATTCGTTTATCAGGATTTGCGAAACGACTGATACGCTCGCTCCAGTGTCAATGAGTGAGCGTACCCTTAAGTGGCTAATCCTCGTGTAAATCACTGGTAAGCGCTTCACCTCCTTACAACTCCGTGTTTCAGGGTCATTGATTAATTCATCGGAAGTCACGATCCATGTGTCGACTTCCGCGATGGTCCATTTATCGTTTAAAAATTTACGTTTTTTTCGCCCCAAGCACTCGTTCTGAGTTGAACGTAGGTGCATTCGGGTTCAAATTTCCACCGTCATTCCTTGTCTGTTGCATTGGCAAGCTTTCTGCGCCGCCAACTTCCTCTTCACGGCTTCGATTCTGGATAGCATCCTTCCATTTCCTCTTATTTAATTCAGCGAGGTACTGCTGAGTTTCTTGGTGCCGATCCTCCATATCTCTACGGGATTCCTCCGTGTAAGGTCTTCGGTTACTGTGATTTCTTCCGTGGTATGGCTGAGTTTCGCTCCTTCCCCTTTGATATCCACGGTATCCCCTTTCTCCTCGGAATTTATCATGATTCATTTGCCGGTTGCTTTCCGCGAATCCTCCTCGGTGATTCCATTGTCGGGGTCTCCATCCTGGATCATACATCCTCTTGGGTTCTGGATCGGTACTCGTTCCTTGACTTCTAGTACTGATGGTTCTAGTTTCCGTCTGCCTCTCGACGTTATTTATCTGTTGCTCTCTAGGCCTGGGTTGCCTCTGGTTAGAGTGATACGTGGTCTGATCTAATTGACGTAACAGAGCTTCCGCTTGTACTGCAGTCTGAATATTCGACGCAATCATCATCCGCTGGACCTCAAATGGTAACTGCTTCCCGATAGCGCTAATGAGTTCTGTCTCACTTACCGGATTGTCTAATTCCCGCATCTTATGAAGTTGGGATACGAAATACTCTGAATATTTAGTTGGGGAAGATGTTGAATAACGCCTAGAATACAACTCCAACCTAAGATCTTGCTGTTCTTGGATACTCCAGAATTTTTGCAAAAACGCCTGTCGGAATCCCATGAAATCCTCGAATGTGTATAAGAAGGCCCTGAACCACATTGCAGGTGCTCCGTCCAAAAACTTCTCTACAGTTCGTAATTGCCGCTCCGCCGGAATTTTATTTTCACTAATATAGTTAGTGATCTCGCGGATGAAGCCTTTAGGGGTTATATGTCCTCGAGCGTCGTATCTAGGTGGTTTGTCGTCTGACATTTTGATGACGTGGACCACAGATGTCGGAAGGGCATTTGATGATGATGACGATCCGTCTCCTACTTCAAACTTAAGTCCGGTCGTATCGGCTTGTGACATGCCTTCCTTTTTATGAAAGCCCTGATTGTCTGGGGTCTCGAACTCTCGGTACTGGAGATGGAAGTCCTGAAGTGACCCTGGCTGTTCTAACCTGGCCTTGACCTGTTCCAGATCCTTTCTAATCTCATCCAGCCTTTCGGTATTACTGTCGGACATTTGCTTGGACACTGAATTCTGCCCCGTGTGGACCTTAAATTGTTCCACTATTCTGACCTCTGTGTCAGCGATCGTCTGGCTTTGTTCCGCTAACCCATCAGTCTTTCTGAACAATGCTATATTTGCCTCCTCGCACTGTGTGAGTCTACGGCTACGATCTTCCGAATTCGTCTTTATATCCTGAATTTCATTTCTGAGACCGGCTACTAGTACTAGGGTACGAACAGTTTCACCTCGTAACTCATCGATTCCCTTTTCGTGCCTGTCCAAAGTATTTGCAGTATGTGCACCTTTATTTTCCACGTGGCTTCGGATGATATCGTTTTCCTTGCGACATTCACCCCTCACCTCTTCGATGTGCGCCTTTAAATCTTCGCGGTCGACCAACCTCTGAGCTGAAATCTCCTGAATACTGGCCTTTAATTTCTCCTTAATTTCATTACGTTCTAGTAACGCCTCATCCCTGAATCGGTCAACCTTTTCATTGACACTAATAATGCAAGAGTCGATATGCCCTTTCAATTCGTCCTTAGCGACATGACACGCCTCTTGGACTTGGGTCATTTGGTCCCGTAATTCCTGTCCCAGTGAAATACTGGCGGCATGAACCTCAGCTATTTTTTCAGTGAGTTTCATTTTATTAATTTCACAAGCGGCCTGTATCATATCGACTTTATTCTCCAAAGAAAAGCTAGCTGCCTGCACCTTGTCCACTTTAATTTCTAATGAACTATTAGCGGCATTTATTTGTTCCGTCAGTTCCTGTCTATTAGCCTCAATTTTACGCTCTAGTGAACCACTCGCGGCCTGAACTATAGATGTCAGTTCCTGTTTAGTAGAAACACCAGCGGCCTGAACTATAGATGTCAGTTCCTGTTTAGTAGAAACATTAGCGGCCTGAATTTGTTCCGTAGTTATAGCCAAAACTCGCATCAAATCTTCCAAAGTGAGAGCTTTCACCTCTAACTGTCCTTCTAACTGTTCACCTTGGGGACGCTCCCCACCTTCGTCTGACATTATCTCAAATAAGAAAAGAGGGCCGATCAGCCTCTCATCCTATCGCACACGATTACGACAATTTTGGGTCTAGGCCCTATCATACGGTTATATCCTCGTTAATATTTTCTAGAATTTTTAAATTTCCAAATTCAAAACCAAAACAATATTTTTCGCTTTCACATAGCGAATAATTTATATGACGTAATTCAAATTTGCATATTAATTGCCATCACGTGCTTATTATGCCTGAATTATATATCATCAGTCATTCCCGACTATGACAACAACAACAACAACAATCGATAATACCATGACGAAAACCTTGAAGTCACCTGTCTTGAAATAATTTAAATTTAACTTACACAGTTCCATTATCTTTTTATTAATACTTAAATCTGGTTCTCAGTCACATTTTTACCAAATACAGTATTCCTAATAAATTTTGCCTATATAAAATTCCTGCCCATGGATAGTTACATTTATGTGGAGTCTCACTAGATCACAATAAATTTTAATTTCATAGAATAGGGAATTATTAATTTAATGAGTCTTTATAGCAATAAACTACTCTTGTATAATTATCAAGTCTAGCCCCGTTCGAAACTAACCTTACTTTAACATGAATTACTACTTGACATATCTAAAACCACTATTCAACCGTGATGCGGTCAAAATTTAATTAAATATCCCGATTGGGTTTACATTGTTAAACATCTGGGCCTATCTATAATGCAATCGGGCACTGAGCTGGTCGCAAATGATATCGTCGCTAATACAACAAAAAGTTCAGATTTTTTTTTGCGTAAAAAATTATAAAGTCACCCGTTGCTCAAACATGATGCAATAGGCCCTGTTACGTTGGGCGCCATTATGCACCCGCCCACCTCCTGAGTCCCAGACTAGCATTTATCTCAGGGGTGATCAGTTCGAAAAACGATAAAAAAAATTTATAAAGAAAATCAAAAAAATATATATCGGCGCATCAAATGAACACAGGGATGAACGGGGCATGCAAATTTAAGGTTACGGGGGACGACTCATTCATGGATACAAATTTTTGACTCCACAATAGGACTGGGAAGTGACAACTTAAATTCCATGGGCATACTGGACTAACTACAATGAAAAGATATGGAAACTGTTTCCTATTGAAATTGCAATGAAGAGCAATTTATTCACTTATTTTGCATACTACACATGATGACAATTTTACATTGGGACACTTTCATCCTGAAAAATAAATGACATAATACTTGGATTTTACCTCACTACTCTGGTAGTGTAAAACATCTGGTGAATTCGCCCCAATTGGTTACTGGGGATCGAATTCACATCCGTATGATTGGACGTTTCACCGCTGGAGATCTTCTTTCGGAGACGAAGGCACGACAGTAACTTTTTACTGTCGTCTCCTCGTTCCGTTTGGACATGAGACACTTCCGGTATGTACATTCTGGTGAGCCGGACACCCACCGTAGAAAATGTTATCGCCTCAAAAAAAACGGGAATTTATAATACGGACAAACTCTAGCCTATTATTTCCAGATTCACAAACACACCAGGTAGAGTTCATTAACTCAAAAGCTACTTTAATATTTACACTTGTCAATACGACAAGACGTACGGAAAGGTTCATTACTCTGCTCTGACCATGAAAACATGTGCCGTCCGTGGGTTATTTACGTATCTACCGCTATCTCCCCGTGAAAACCCAACATCTGGTTCAGAGCAGTTCGACACAGGATGACTGTCCCTAGCATATCCTCCTATTATTATTAGATAATATCATTACCATTCTTTATCTGATCATTATCATATACTTTGACTACCATCAATTAATTTTATTATTATCATTAATTTCAATTATAATCCGGTATTTGATTATTATCATTTGTCATCCGGGATGATTATATGCCAACCCTTGCCGACGTTTCAAACGAAGGGTCGTTCTTCCTCCTAATTTATCCGCACAATATAATGATCAGCTTCCTCATAAATATTATTATTATTATTATTATTATTATGATATTCGTAACAATGAATCATCGCCCATTAAATATCTTAATTTCCTTTCATCATAATTATTATTCTCAAATTACTATTGCAAGTTCTTTATCTTCTGCTCCTTCAACTTTTCATTATTATTATTATTATTATTATTATTATTATTATTATTATTATTATTATTATTATTATTAGTATTATTATTATTAATAGTGGAAATCGTGATTATCGTAACCCGTAATCATCCTTGCTATAATACTTCAACTTCTCGCTCTTATTATTTTCATAAAAAAATAAGAATAAAAAAGTAGCTTCATTGGTTATTCTTCTTCTCCTTCTTCAAATATTTTATTTATTATTATTATTAGTTAAAAATCTCAAATCTTTCATTTCAACTCCCAACATCATTATTATGTCCAAAATTTAAAAAAAGTAAATTCTTCAAAAAAAAGTAGCTTAGTTTTAATATTTATTATTATTATTATTTAAAAAACTTAATTTCGCCTGTTACACGGTAGTTCACTCTTAATATGTTTAACGCATAACCCCTTTTACAATTCCGATTTATCTTGGCACTAAGCACTTGATTTAAGACAGGATTCACTTGGAGTATGATTATTATTATTATTATTATTATTAAAAATGGAAAGATGATATTTTAATTTCCACTCTTTAGAATTTAGTCACATATGTTAAATCCCGTTATGAACCACTAAGATCTGCTTTATATCGGTCGGGACAACACGGTATTCGGGACCGTACCTTCAACTTCGTACTGCCGTTAATTTTATATGGGGACACCTGTCCTCCCAAGACACGTCTCACAACCTATGGCACATCGCGGCTGGGCAAATACCTCCAATGCCGGCGATTGCTAAACTATTCCTTCAAATTTGAAGTCCATTTCCTTTCATCGGAACTCTTCAAACATTTAATTCATAAATTAATCCTCGGTGCGTGGATTCTACCACTAATAACACCGGCATCTGTATTTTATATCATCTTAGGCCTTGAGATTCATCTATTTCATCATTACTAACAATACGGCTCAATTTATTTCACGCCGGATATTCGTCCCTCATGACTTCCAACTCTAAATATGGGCTCAAATCATTCTGGGCTTTTAACATATCGTGACCATTCTAATTCACGTGCCTTTATCGCTTTTAAACAAAATTTTAATGGTTAAATTAAAGTCCAAAAACGTAAAATCTAAAATTTACGTAAAATCAAACTGACTACGCAAATGAAAGTCTTTAACGCTACATGTCATCTCCACTTTGATTATTATATTTGCACTGGCTAACTCGCGAAGCGCCGTCATTATTATTATTATACTTTAACTTGCACACGCCCAAATATTATTATTATTATTATTTTACTTTCCTTTGTCGACTCACAAACATGATTATTATTAGTATTTTAATGACCTTCCGTACGCAACACAAATCTTCCATACTCTGGCTCTTTCATAATCTGGCTGTCTAATAGAAATTATTCCTAATTAAAATACAAATGATCACCGCAGTGAATGAAAATCAAATAAATGGGTTAGCACAAAAAAAAGGAATTTAACACTTGAAATGAACTTAAGTCAAAGTATTACGAACAGCATGCATTAATTGAAAGAAATATATCCCATATTTACATTATATACAACAAACAAAGACTCAAATTAATTAATCTAACCCATTATTACGTTAATATAAATTAGTTCGTCCGTCTAACAAAAAATAAAATCATGGACTCGGGAAGCGGACCATGTTAAGTAACCATAATTAATTTACACTGAACCCCGTTTAGTCGCGATAACATCCCCCAATATCAAAATTGTGTACTCATTCCTATGTAGAATGCCATTGTCTCGTAGCTGAGGAGATATAGGCCTTACGGCCCCATGGTGATCTACTCGTCCATCATGTCGCACAATACAAATTTAACACCATAAAACACTTCTGGGTGACTACCCATGATTAATACCTTATTACACTATTTTGCACAAAAAAACTAATAACAAAAAAAACACTTATAGGTGCTCCTAGACCCCTGACACTTGCACAAAATACTCTTCATATACGCCCGAAACACACGTCGTGACACATTACGACGAAATGTCGTTCATTTGAACCGGCGCGTATCGCGTCTTCAACCGGCACTTCCTGGTTTATTTCTAAGCCGTCTTGATAATCGCCTAGCTCCTATAATTCCCTGCTCGGATAGTTATTCACCGTCTATCTTGAGGTGTTTACTTCAGGCTCCGCACACTGCCTTCCAAAGGTACTATCGGCGTTCCGTTAGTTATTTATTATTTAAACACATGACATTCATTAAATTCAACATCCAGTTGTACTGATTATACACACTCGGTACTATGGATAATTTCACTGTTCGTATACATTCTCCTAATAATTCACGTACTTTCAGCTCTAACTGACTTCGAATGCGTCCCGAGGTACTGACTTACAGAGTCAACGTGTCAGAGTCTCAACTACTCCATTACGACTGACACGACTGGTGACCGATAACGACTGGTGACTGGTAAGAACTGAGTGATGTGAGGTCCGCTTCTGGACTTTTATGGACGATATGATTTCCCGCCGGGGTCATCCGCGGTCAACTCCTGGAGAGGGGGGTTGGTTATCCTAAATCGGCATAAGCAGGCGGATTTGGATCTCTTGCTTTATCCTACTTAATACACTGGCGATACACATTCATGTGTCGTATTCTGAACTCCTATCGTTCGGTGATCATGGAAATATCACTTAATTTCTGTCCTCCACCTTTCGCGCGCTAACTCGGCGTCCCTGATGGCGTGCTCATCTCGACCAATGGCGAGATAGCGTGGGTCATTTCCACGAATTCATTACTTTAATTTATTACGATTACAATTATTCAACATGGGAACGATATCACAAAAATCCCCTCTATTCAATTATGTGGTTGGAATAATTTAATTATTGTTATCGGAGAAGCTAACTGGAGTTCACTCTGAGTTTTTCTTATGTTGGTTTATCTGCGGGCCTGTGATATATTTTCTCATTGGTCAACACCGCTTCGGTTAGTTTGAAATCTCTTCCTTGTAACGTTGACAACACCAAATGCCTCGGGCGTGGAAAAACTGGCACGTCACATTCTCGGTATTGGTGATACATTTGCTCGCCCTTGGTCCGAAATATATACTCTTTCACTTCCTCGAAGTCATTAGTCTGTTGTTGTGAGCTCTAGATTTAATCCTCTTATCTTCTGGCCAAGAAACATTCTCCCCTTAATGACAAGCTTACACTGTGGCGACGGACAGTCGCGATATGTTTAGCTCATGTCGAAATTTTTCCGTCCACACAAAACTGACACTGTATTCA
This sequence comes from Anabrus simplex, assembly GCF_040414725.1. Lineage (NCBI taxonomy): Eukaryota > Metazoa > Arthropoda > Insecta > Orthoptera > Tettigoniidae > Anabrus > Anabrus simplex. Next base: position 1,359,804,801 of record NC_090265.1, read on the forward strand.
TTTAATATTTCTATATATCTGTATTTCTCATATCAAAATCAAATCATGAAACTAGGGCCTATCTCATCAGGGTACAATATGGTAGAGAAACTTCATTATGTGCAGGATGAGATGAGTATTCAAATTAAATCCAAATCAAATGCCACAATCTTCATCAATGAATATGGTTATACGTAATCAACTTCAATTACTAGATAGGCTATACATTGTACAAAAAGAGTACCATGAAAGTCATTACTCTCTTGAAGCTATATTCCTTTAGAGTGATACATTTAGCTGAATCCACTCCAGTCGTCCTCAGGACATTCAGCTCTGGATCACCATGGATTTACCAATACCTATTTATAAAGACGCCGTTTGAAAATATTTGTGAGAAATTGATGGAATCCTTTACTTTTGTGTTCAACCCACAAAGCGCTAGATGAGTGAGCAACACTATTACAATATCAAAATCCACAAACTTCCACACACATATAAACATAACGTCGCTGCGCGAGCAATATTTCTTATTTCACACAATTCTTCCTGTCCATTATTCTCCTTAAGTCAGGTCACGCCTCCCAGCCACACACGGATATGCAGTTAATTAGAACAACGTTCGTTGTGTTAATTTTCTTGTGCTAATGTGTAAAATTAACCTTAAATGCATAAGTACTTCATGAAAATAGGCATTCCTCACATACAAAAATGCAAGCTCACAGATTTGAGACTCGAACGCACCGGTTCCCGATGTGTTGCCAATACCTCTGCGTTACTTGTGCAGGGGGACAATCTATTCTAAAGGTGAAGGAAAACGTAAATAAATGGTGCCATTTTCTTACTGTGTAACAATATTTTATTTACAAAATGTGTTCAAAATACGTTCCTTCTGAATCCTCACAAATTGTTTCTAGCATTTTCAAATTGGCCTTTCCTCCTATGAGTCAATGGATTTCCCATATAGTGGTTCTCCACCCAAATTAACCACCTATTTTCCAGCTTCTTACCAACTCAGTTCAGATTCGTTCAGCATGTTGGCGAGTGCAGATTTCTACAAGATGCTTCCAAGACTTCCACTTGCCGAATTTGAGCTTTATATGATCATGAGTGTCGTTTTAAAAACAATACTTTAGAGGGCGAGAAGCTGGGTAAAATGCGGTTTCCTATTTATCAACGTCCAGCTGATTGCCTTGGAATAACATATCGGGCTCTAGAAAGCGCGGTAAGGAAAATTGAACGAAAGGAAAACACTGAAGAATATTCTACGCTCGCGAAAAAGAAATGGCTGTCATCAAAAATAAACCAAGCAAATCCTGAAGAGAAGTGGAAATGCGTAAATGCGACAAAATACCTATTGCTCTCAGTAGACTCAACTCCAAGCGAGGTGTAGCACGGCGCACGGCCAGCTGCTCGTCCATATAATTCTAAAAAACAAATAAAAAACAAAAATCCCGCGGCACTTAACGCCCTTGGAAGGGCCTTGGCCTGCCCAGCGACCGCTGCTCAGCCCGAAGGCCTGCAGATTACGAGGGGCCGTGTGGTCAGCACGGCCGTTATTCTGGGCTTTCGAGATCGGGGCCGACATCTCACCGTCAGATAGCTCCTCAGTTCTAATCATGTAGGCTGAGTGGACCACGAACCAGGTCGAGAGAAAAATCCCTGACCTGGCCGGGAATCGAACCCGGGTCTTCCGGGCGAGAGGCAGGCACGCCACCCCTACACCACGTGCCCGGCCCCATATAATTCTAGCGAATGCAAATATAAACCGACATAAAAATGTGAATTTATTTACTTATTTCACAGTCATACAGCCGGGCTGAGTGACTCAGACGGTTGAGGCACAGGCCTTCTGACCCCAACTTGGCAGGCTCGATCCTGACTCAGTCCGGTGGTATTTGAAGGTGCTCAACTACGTCAGCCTCGTGTTGGTAGATTTACTGCCGCGTAAAAGAAGTCCTGAGGGACCAAATTCTGGCATCTCCGAAAACCGTAAAAATAGTTAATGGGACCTAAAGCCAATAGCATTATTATTATTATTATTATTATTATTATTATTATTATTATTATTATTATCACAGTCATACAGCAAAACAATTGGATATATATAGATTACAACATGACCAAGACGCAATTTACCAACAACTCCGAGCCGAGAAAATGTTACCTTACAAAATTGATACTGGGCGAGTTGGCCGTGCGCGTAGAGGCGCGCGGCTGTGAGCTTGCATCCGGGAGATAGTAGTTTCGAGTCCCACTATCGGCAGCCCTGAAGATTTTTTCCGCGGTTTCCCATTTTCACACCAGGCAAATGCTGGGGCTGTACCTTAATTAAGGCCACGGTCGCTTCCTTCAAACTCCTAGGCCTTTCCTATCCCATCGTCGCCATAAGACCTATCTGTGTCGGTGCGACGTAAAGCCCCTAGAAAAAAAATGATAACGGATTTTCTTCTTCGAAACACACAATTCTGAAATTTATAAACAACCTGCGAAAGCGTATGTAAGCGTGTATTGTGTTCGCATTTGGATTCGATCAGATAACGGGTTTTTGAATAAGAATTTCTTAACTTGGCGCATGGTTGAAACTCGTTTAAAAGCGGGTGCTGTTTGCGTTTCACCACGATAAAATATTAAAATATTAAAATTCTAACCTATATGATCTAACAAAAAATTAGACAAGAAAATCTATGGTGTTATTGTATTTTATGTAGGTATATCGGTTATTTTATAAGTAACTTTCAAACTCGAGTGCTCATAATATTTTGGTCGACAGTAGTCCTAGTGTGAGGGTCCATTATTACAGCCTCTATAACGACATTAACAACGTCAGGAGAGCTGCGCCGCATATGGCATGCGCACGTCGATACATTGAGTGTCTCATATTAACGTACTCCTTGCTCTATATATCCTGCCACGTTGGGATTTTGGACTGAAAATATCTACTAAGTACCTGTTACTTTTCGCGACGAAGCTTGAGCTGAATATAAGCACGCGCTACGCTAGTTAAGTTCATGTTACCTCCCCACCATTAGCCTTTTCATCTGGGCATCGTCGGAATTAATGGGACGTTAAATCACAAACAGAAAAAAATGAAATTGTTCTGAATCATTATAACATGAGACAAACGGCTTAGGAAGATGACAGAGTAGGATAAATCAACGTAATTGTATTGTGAATCAATATGTCATATGATACTGTGTTAGGTTCACGAAGATTACGTCCTCCTTCTTTCCCAATTTATATTCACCGAGTACATTATGGCAAGTAATTAAAGTGAGTTCAGTGTACCGACATTTTCAGCAATGGATCCTACTAGTGAAAACATGGTTGATGTAATGTTTAAAAAGTATTTGATCAGAATAAGCAGGAAACTAATTTGTACTTTTATTTATTAGCACGGTATGATTAAGGGACCTAGGAAGGAACAAAATACCTGGATTTGATGATATACCCTCATATTTAATGCCTGACTGTTGAGATGGCAACGTTGAGAAGCTATTCCGCTTAGTACGTAAGATGTGTTAGAAAGAGAAAGTGCCATCTAATTTTAAAAATAATGTTATTATTCCCAAAATCCCAGAAAACAGGTGCTAAAATGTATCACATTAGTTTAGTATCTCACGAATGAAAATTTTTAACTTTCTTATGTGTTTACGAAAGGCAAACTGAAGTCTGAGAATCAATATTTAGAGAGAGACGAGGACAGGGTTCATCCGTCGTAGTGAAGGAAGCGTGAGTAGCCTCTAGTTGCGAAGCTGAGGTTAAAGATTGGTAATGCCATGGCGCTGATGAATTAATTATCTCTCGTAATCCGTAGAACAACAGCTACCTAGGAGAACAAACACCCTGAGTGATAACGTAGTGCAAGTAAAATAGTATTTTGTATATCTCTCCCGCACTCCTGCTTATTTCCTTCGTTTGAGTACCGTATTTTCGTCTCACATAATTTATGACAGATTTGACCCTCCTTTAATCTTCTTCTCTCTGGAAGTGCAGGAAATATACCTTTCCGCACGAAGATAAATACTTTCAATCTGCATTCTTGTATTTGAGTTTTTCAACCAGTGCGTATTATTTCTAGCACAACATGTTGGAGTTTTGCAAGACGAAGTTCTTTACTTTTGTCTGAATCCTTGGCCGAATTGTCAGCGTACTGGCTTTCGGCGTGGAGGGCCCTGGGCCCCGGCCGAGGAATTGAACTGCGCGTGGTTAATTCGTCTGGCATGGGGACTGGGTTTTTGTATTCGTCTTAATACCCATCTCTACATCTACGTACAACACACCACACAATTACCTACCACAGAAACACGCAATAGTGAATACATCCCTCCATATAGGTTTGGCTTCAGGAAGGGTATCCGGTCCTAAAACTGGGACATATCCACATGAAGTGCTGACTGCAATACATTGGAAGAAAGGCCAAGCAGAAAAAAGTTTTCATCTTCATACTATGTGGAGAAAACACAGAATTAGTTGCAAGTTGTCATTACATTAACAATGGGGCAGAGGTGAACGCCACGTATAATTGAAATAATAATATTTGCACATTATTTTGTTCTTGTTTGATAATTAATCGTAGTAACGGAGAATATAATAATATAGGCATATTAATTTGGATCTTTGTGATGGGTGATAAAACACACATTTCCTCTCTATCTATAACTTTTGGCTCAGAATATATGGTTATTAAATTTAAAAATTAACCGCACCATTCAGCACATGGATCCAATGAACAATCCGGTATAATATTATCAGGAACATACATTCAACGGCTGTCTAACACTACAATAATATTGTTTTCGTGTTTTCACTTTCGCATTATCGCAACTACGTGCACTTGTTTTTTTTTTTATAAATTCATCGGAATAGAGCACCGAAATATCTTTCTATCTTATTTCCTCTAATATCATGCTTCAGTTATCTTCCATAATACATTTACGCAAGTGTGTTATTCTGTTGAAGCCGATAGACGACGTATTGGAGGACTTCCACCCAAAAGAGTTTAAAAACAAAACACTACCGTATATTTCCATCGTAAAAGTTTTGTACTTTGTATAGGTTATGAATGCCGGCCCCGTGGTGTAGGGGTAGCGTGCATGCCTTTTACCCAGAGGCCCCGGGTTCTATTTCCGGCCAGGTCAGGGATTTTTACCTGGACCTGAGGGCTGGTTCGAGGTCCACTCAGCCTACGTGATTAGAATTGAGGAGCTACCTGACGGTGAGGTAGCGGACCCGGTCTAGAAAGCCAAGAATAACGGAGGAGAGGATTCGTCGTGCGGACCACACGACACCTCATAATCTGCGGGCCTTCGGGCTGGGCAGCGGTCGCTTGGTAGGCCAAGGCCCTTTCAAGGGCTGTAGAGCAATGGGGTTTGGTTTGGTGTTTATAGGTTATGAATACCTACTGCGTGAATGTATTTTATATTTAGCACTTATGTTATCAATAAATACAACTCAAGCTTAAGGTAAGTTCTCGTTACATCACTACATGATATTGAACCCATGTCCTTCGTATGGACCTCAAAGGGTTCAATATATTTGTTGTTCTGTGAAAAGCAGAAAATTCTTAAGAGTGAAGAAAATCGCCATGGTATCAAGAATGTGCAATGGTGATAAACAACTTAAAGAAGCAAATACAATTAACTTCTAAACATAACAATTTCTGCCGAGGTTTAAAGGTTATTTCTATAACTTGATCACAGCTGTTAGTAGAATTCGAAGCCTTCTGTAGCCTGTTTGACTTAATTAAAGCCAGTGCGTGACAGTCATAAAGTTCGTCAGTATTTGAAAAAAAGACACTGCTTTGGCAACACACGTCAACAAGGAGCTAGCTGACACATATAACATTCCAGGAATTAATAATTAGGGCCAATATTTTGTAAACAAACACGGATGCTTCAGCGGCAGGAGAGATTATCCTGGGATGAGTTACACGACCTGATCTAAATAAATAAATATATACAAAATACATACATGAATCTTCAATATAGACTGTCATGCCTTTCATGTTCCGTATCCAAGCCCCTGTGAACTACAGTAACTAGGTGCCGCCATATCCTATGTTTCCAACTACCTCTGTAGTCTTCTTCAGTTTTTCACCTCTTATCATTAAATCATTACACACTGAGTCATCGTCTGATTCTGTCACCCTCCATGGCCGGGTGTATTATTCTCCTTGCTAACCTGTTCTATTTCATTAGCCTGTATGAATAAATAATAAAATAAATAAAAAATATATCAAGCGAAATCATGTTGGAAATTTTGTTCCGTACTTCACATCTCTTCAACACGTACTGTATGTAAGTAATACAACCTCATAGGTAGAAAGTCGATTTCGATTACAAAGTGGTCGTGAAAATTCAATATTCATTGACTTGGCTCGCAACGAGTAACTTGCACGCACTCTACAGTGTGATGAAAGTAGTGCCAGACCTATAGCTTAGATTCTTTCCAACAGAACAAATATGCTCTAAGTCACCATAGCCCAATGTTAGAGCAACCGACGTGAAATAGGGAGGTTGTGGATTCGGGTCCCACTGGAGTCCGGTTGGCTATTTTTGTTCTGTACTTAACATCTCTTCAACACGTAGTACATGTAGACTACGCAACACAATCTAATAGGTTCAAAATCGATTTCGATTACAATGATGTGAAATTTAATATTAATTAATTATGTCACTTTTTACTAGATAAATACATCTGCGCAAATGAAAAGCCGATCTAGAAGTGGCTTTCTATGATTTCCTACTTCAGTTCTAGACGAATACTGTGATAGCAAGATTCTTACATTCACTCTATTCACAACGGCTAACTCATTGGCTGTTCGAGCTTGCTTTCAACAAGTCGTCGGCTTCTGATCGCAAGAAAACTGTGCAAAAGAGTTCATATATTGCCACATGCTTTAATCAAAGAATTATTAGTTCGTGTGTCTCCGATATCTGTTGAAACTGATTTTGGAACTAGTGGATAACAAACACAAGAATGCACAATACTGTTACCTGCCAGCCATGTAGCCGCCTTCGGTATTTCCTGAAATAAAGTAGAGAGTCAACTGGGAGTTCCTAGCCTGAGGGGGTGGCCTGCCTCTTCCTGTATTGTTCTCTTTGTCTGATTTCCCCGTGCGCTTTCTGGAACGAGAAATGAGAAACTTCCCTCTCTAGCCTTATCACGAATATTCCGGTACTCATCACCTGAGCTGTAGAAAGGAGGCTACCAGTGGCGTATCCTGGAATCTCCACTGAGGCATGCAACTAGTAACCATGCAGTTAACACAATGTATTAAGTAAATTTCAATTCTACTCACCCTAATTACATGTAGGTGAACTCGAGCCAAACAGTTTTACTGTAAGTTTCTGGATTGAACGTGCGTACACAATTCTTGTTTTCTGTTTTTAAATTTACGAGGGTCCGCCTCTGTGGTGTAGTAGTTAGTGTAATTAGTTGCCACTCCCGGAGGCCCAGGTTCGCTTCCCGGCTCTGCCACGAAATTTGAAAAGTGGTACGACGGCTGGAACGGGGTCCACTCAGCCTCGGGAGGTCAACTGAGTATAGGTGGGTTCGATTCCCACCTCAGCCATCCTCGAAGTGGTTTTCCGTGGTTTCCCACTTCTCCTCTAGGGAAATGCCGCGATGGTTCCTAACTTCAGGCCAAGGCCGCTTCCTTCCCTCTTCCTTGTCTATCTCTTCCAATCTTCCCATCCCCCGCAAGGCCCCTGTTCAGCATAGCAGGTGAGGCAGCCTGGGCGAGGTACTGGTCATCCTCCCCAGTTGTATCCCCCGACCCAGAGTCTGAAGCTCCAGGATACTGCCCTTGAGGTGGTAGAGGAGGGATCCCTCGCTGAGTCAGAGGGAAAAGCCAACCCTGGAGGGTAAGCAGATTAAGAAGAAGAATAAAAAGAAATTTATGAGGGAAGGTAGAGTTCTCGCGGCTTTATCTATTTGCATCTTTTCATCAAACGAACGGCCAGTAAATGGCTTTTCACACTGATTTACAATTATATCCGTTTTAGACTCATCCATCGTTAATACCACATGTGCGCAAAATATAATAAAACACCGAAAACGACGAATAGCACAGGAACAGCACACACAGAATGAACTCAATAATCAGCAAAACACACAATGAATTAAGTCACTAGTTAGCCACAACTCAAGCACTGGAGGTAAGTCACCCCAGTGGCATTGGTCAGTTTCGTCACGTTGAGTTCTCGCTGGGGGGTAATCTGTGTGTCCCGTTCGCTGTAAACATGTCGAATTCTCCAAGTTGCTAACAGATGGCAGAGGGTAGCACGGGTATAGGGTGACAAATTCTGACCAAGTTTCAATTGCAGCGAAATCGTTCGGAGGGTTTCAGAACTACGTCTGCCACTGAATGCAGTTTTAAGATTGAATGCCTTACGTCCGTAACTCCTACATTTGCTGTCTCTTTCTTCCGAGAGTGGAGTAGACGGCGAGACTACACCAGCACCACACTTAATCAAGCAACGGAACTAGTACAGTTGCGCGGACCTTTTGAACTTCTGAGAGATGGAATCGTTAATATTTGACCTGAAACAACCTAAAGTCGTAAATCAGACAGTTCTTTGTGTTATCATAACGCATGCAATGAATGCCTTGCATTCAAGGAGAATACGTCCCTGGAGGCTACCCACGATTGTGAGCAACTGCAACGTGACCTCGAAAATGTTGTGAGATGGACAGCAGGCAATGGTATGTTGATAAACGGGGCTAAAAGTCAGGTTGTGAGTTTCAGAAATAGGAAAAGTCCTCTCACTTTTAATTACTGCGTTGATGGGGTGAAAGTTCCTTTTGGGGATCATTGTAAGTATCTAGGTGTTAATATAAGGAAAGATCTTCACTGGGGTAATCACATAAATGGGATTGTAAATAAAGGGTACCGATCTCTACACATGGTTATGAGGGTGTTTAGGGGTTGTAGTAAGGATGTAAAGGAGAGTGCATATAAGTCTCTGGTAAGACCCCAACTAGAGTATGGTTCCAGTGTATGGGACCCTCACCAGGATTACCTGATTCAAGAACTGGAAAAAATCCAAAGAAAAGCAGCTCGATTTGTTCTGGGTGATTTCCGACAAAAGAGTAGCGTTACAAAAATGTTGCAATGTTTGGGTTGGGAAGAATTGAGAGAAAGAAGAAGAGCTGCTCGACTAAGTGGTATGTTCCGAGCTGTCAGCGGAGAGATGGCGTGGAATGACATTAGTAGACGAATAAGTTTGATTGGCGTTTATAAAAGTAGGAAAGATCACAATATGAAGATAAAGTTGGAATTCAAGAGGACAAACTGGGGCAAATATTTATTTATAGGAAGGGGAGTTAGGGATTGGAATAAATTACCAAGGGAGACGTTCAATAAATTTCCAATTTCTTTGAAATCATTTCGGAAAAGGCTAGGAAAGCAACAGATAGGGAATCTGCCACCTGGGCGACTGCCCCAAATGCAGATCAGTATTGATTGATTAATAAAACGAACAGTGAGTCAGTGTTGGAGTTGGGTGGTCGGAATGGGGCAACAGTAGTGTTGGTTGCCGCCAATATCGCACCGGTGTCAGAGTATCTGAGCGGAGTGCACTGCCTTGGAGTGCTGTACGCATACCGACGTGGAGTGAGCTAGTGGAGCGTGATGGCAGTAGTGCTGTTGTCGTCTATGCCCTACCGAAGTCGGAGTATCGTCATGTACTGAGCGGACTACTGGCTGCGTACGACCTTAGAGGACTGTGTGTGAGGGTCTTTGTGGAGTCAGCGCATGAAGTGTAATTGGAACAGTGTTAATGGTCGTTGTTGTGAGGGGTATTGTCTTGCTGGTTAGCACGTTGAGCTGTTGCTGTGTAATTGTCAGTGTTACGTAGTTCACCGTGTTTGAATGTGTGAATGACTGGAATTTCTCTGCAGTCAAACTAAAGAACAGGTATCGTGTGTTGTGTGAGTCAGCAGCCCAGGTTCGTATCCCTCTACCTGTAGCTAGTGTAAGGAGCGAACAGAAGTGAAAGCAAGGTGAGCCTGTCAGGAAGGATTATAGCCGCCTCAGGCATGTGAAGAGGACAGTGACTTTTAAGTAGGCAGCAATAAGTGAGTGTGATCACTCATGGCAGAAAAGAATTGTGTGCATGTATGCATTTATTGGGTCATCCTGAAATAAATTAGAGTGATAACACAGATGGTGTTTTATTCGTAAAAATACAATACAGCTAATCATGCCACAAAACTGTGGTGTCTACTAATAGGGTTGTACTGGATACACTGCACTACTGAAATCCAATAAAGCATTCTGAGTAAACAAGCAAAAAGCGAAAGAACGTACCAGCAAAGAGGGCTATTATGATGAAGCGATTCTTATTTTACTTGGTAAGTTTCTTCATGTCCGCCTCTGTGGTGTAGTGGTTAGTGTGATTAGCCGCCACCTCCGGAGACCAGGGTTCGATTTCCGGCTCTGCCACGAAATTTGAAAAGTGGTACGTGGGCTGGAACGGGGTTCACTCAGCCTCGGGAGGTCAACTGAGTAGAGGGGTGTTCGATTCCCACCTCAGCCATCCCGGAAGTGGTTTTCCGTGGTTTCCCACTTCCCCTCCAGGCAAATGCCGGGATGGTACCTAACTTAGAGCGACGGCCGCTTCCTTCACTCTTCCTTGTCTATCCCTTCTAGTCTTCCCATTCCCCCCGCAAGGCCCCTGTTCAGCATAGCAGGTGAGGCCTCCTGGGCGAGGTACTGATCATCCTCCTCACTTGTATCCCAGATCCAAGGACACTGCCATTGAGGCGGCAGAGGTGGGATCCCTCGCTGAGTCCAACGGAAAAACCAACCCTGGAGGGTAAACAGATTAAGAAAAGAAGATGAAGAAGAAGAAGAAGAAGAAGAAGTAGTTCCTTCATTATTTTATTTATCTTCTTGACTTTATCCTCCGTAACGTAGACACGTTTGCTTCCACTTTTTGTTTTCTCGACAAGTTTTTTAAAATATTATAGGAGCAATTGTTATTTTCACAAATGTGGCTACCAGATCACTACATACATTAAGATCACTTGCACATATACCTACTTGAGAAACCAGGTTCTGTATTATTCCGGACCCTCTTCGGACTGTTTGTGATAAGAAAAGTATGTGACTACTGAGTTGTCAGCTCTGTAAGGCCACCATAATTATGATAAACTTTGAACCTAGGATCCTGAACAACACGTACTGTGATATATTCTTCCTGTTCATATTTCGACACCTAAGTGTGGATGAGTGCTTTTGTGGTTTTTAACCATCCACTCTACAATGTAGTTCAAACCTTCGACCTCCATTTCTGTATCAGTTTTACTGGAAACTTTTGGGACAGAATCATATGTGCTTTTTTAAGAATAGCTTTGGACAGAAGCATCTTCCAACTCACAACATGTTACTCACAATTCCGTAGATTTGTGATGAGAGATATTCATCTCTGGTTCCTGCTCACGTGTTCTTGTGTGTATTTTTATTATTGTTTCCGAGAATAATCATCCGGAAATTTGCGTCAAAATGGATGACGTATGTGGCGTCACATTAGTCGTTACCATAGGCCTTGGTCGCCAAAGATGCTGCGACTATCTTTATTAATATTTGAGTTTCGTTTATTGAGGCCTTAAAGTGTAGAGGTGTGCTAAACTGTTATTTTCCAATAATATGTTGAAACATTCCAGTTCCATTGAGATAATATGTTCCAGTAAGATATTATAAAACTGACGTGTTCCAAAACTAACAAAGCATAATCTTACTGAACGAATTTTCTACTAGAAGGCGCCAGATACTTTGACGGGTGAGTCAATGTGCGCAATCTGTCGAAGGGATGGGATTTCTTGAGAATCATTTATGTGCAGTCTATCGCCATGCGCCTCAGGTCACACAGCCACGTGTAGCGTAGTATACTACGTCGACAGCTGTAAAAATCGGGCGTGAAAAATACCGGAAACGCCTCCACCGATAGCTGTGACGTGAAGGTTTCGATGAATTACTACCGATAAAAGTCTATCATACAGAAATAGGACAAAACCGAATCTAGGAAGCATTTTATATGTACTCGGGTTTCGCCCTTTTAGACCTTCCATATTTCTGTGCTGAATTGTAGTAAATGAATACAAAATTGAGACGTACACAAACAATGATAGGCTTTGAACGTAGCTGTGTGTTTGCATTCGAAAGATCGTGGGTTAGAACTCCACTGTCGACAGCCCGGAAGAAGGTCTTCCGTGGTTTTCAATTTCTACACCAGGAAAATGCCACGACAGAATCTTAATTAAGGCCATGACCTCTTCCTTCCCACTGCTAGCCCTTTCCTATGCGATTGTCGCAAAGAGACCTATCTGTGTCGGTGCGACGTATAGCCAATAAAAAAGAATAATCAAGTATCAAATCAGTGAACATAAAATGCATATGGCATAGATTACAAATTGTTATAAATAGCTCGTATCGTGAAAATCAGGTCTCGAAATAATACACAATACAAATAAGTTGAAACGATTAACGAACTTACCCCACAATATGCGTAACCAACTTCTACTTTTTCACTAGACAACCGTACTTTAAAATCATATTCGGTGATCAGTAAATCAAGAAAGAGAAGGATACACAATTTATATCATACACTCGAACAAGAGCATATATTTCAGGAAAACTATTTTCAGTATGAATGTTACCAAAAAAGCGGATAGCTGTTTCCCTGTGACAGGTTGCGGTGACTGAGATGGCTGGGGTTTGCCTGTGGATTTGTTGGGTATAATACCAATGTCTGTTCCATCATTTAAATTTAAAATTGACGGCCCTAATCGATGCAGAGTCATCTTCGTTTAAACAGTGGCGACGGTAAGGGGTAGGCGAGGGGGGTGGGGAGGGGGCAGTCGCCCCACACTTAAATTTTTATTATTATATTTTTATTCCATTTTAGCCTCCTGAAACCGGGAGTTACAGGAATGATTAAAAAAAGCAATTTGTACAAGCCTTGTTGTCTTATCAGCTAATTCGTCCCTTTACTTTGTTTAATTATAACATACACGGGTACTTTTTATTGTTTGTAATTGGTTTTGCTCCCTCCGCCCTCTGCCACTTCTAATTCACAATCGCCACTACTATTCGTTATATTGCGCGTACCGGTAGAAATTAAAGAGGCTGAGTTTGAATGGGCTCTCGTACTTAGATGGGATTTTTTGAAATTAGTAATTTTGATGACAAATATAATACGAAGTGAATTTATTCACTGAAAAATATGTCTTTATATAGGCTAACCTGTGTTCAACCTTTCATTCATTATAAATCTGAGCGGAGATCTTTCGAAACGTTACGACTTCATAGAATAACGTTACGTGTCAGGAATAACAATGGTGTCACTTTAGCTGTCCGTAATACTCGGTTGTCATGGAACAGTGTTCCACAGAGCTGAGGCTGTTACCTGGACAGAACATTCAATGCGATGGAACAGTGTTCTAAAGAGCTGAGGCTGTTATCTCGACAGAACATTCATTGCGATGGAACAGTGTTCCACAGAAAAAAACACAACGGAACATATTAGGAAGCACGCTACCGGTGTTACCTCAACAGAACTCTCGTTACGATGGAACAGCGTTCCAAAGAGCTGAGGCTGTTATCTCGACAGAACATTCATTGCGATGGAACAGTGTTCCACAGAAAAAACACAACGGAACATATTAGGAAGCACGCTACCGGTGCTACCTCAATATAACTCTCGTTACGATGGAACAGTGTTCCACAGAGCTGAGGCTGTTACCTGGACAGAACATTCAATGAGATGGAACAGTGTTCCAAAGAGCTGAGGCTGTTATCTCGACAGAACATTCATTGCGATGGAACAGTGTTCCACAGAAAAAACACAACGGAACATATTAGGAAGCACGCTACCGGTGCTACCTCAACAGAACTCTCGTTACGATGGAACAGTGTTCCACAGAGCTGAGGCTGTTATCTCGACAGAACATTCATTGCGATGGAACAGTGTTCCACAGAGCTAAGGCTGTTATCTCGACAGAACATTCATTGCGATGGAACAGTGTTCCACAGAAAAAACACAACGGAACATATTAGGAAGCACGCTACCGGTGCTACCTCAACAGAACTCTCGTTACGATGGAACAGTGTTCCATAGAGCTGAGGCTGTTATCTCGACAGAACATTCATTGCGATGGACCAGTATTTCAGAGAATAAGACGATGTAACGAAACCATGCTAAATCGTAATGAACAAAAATAAGTTCAGTAATTATCAAGTAATATAGGATGACGAAATGACTAATGCAATAATAAAGAGTTGAGGAAGAATCGCTAGCTATTACAAACATAACAGTGTTGAGTAACATGTTATTCTGGTAACACGTTAGCAGGCTGGTACACCGTTATCTTAACTGTTACGTTAAATACCATCCATCTCTATTAAAGTGAAAGCCGCCGATGTGATTTCATCAGTACAATTCACTCAAATTTTTTCTGGTTGGTGAGTATCATTTATTTTCAGCAAGAATTATTTTCAGACCGTTCACCAGTCTTGCGGATCTTATGAACAGAATGTTCTAACCTCCTACATTTAATTCTTATGCAGAATTCTCATAGGTATGTGGATTTTATGTAATTTGTTTTCCGCTGCCTCGAATTTCATTTTAAGGACTTCGTTAGCTCCTCTTTCCTCATTTAACTGTTTTTTCAACCTTTCAATTTCTTTAATCCGGGGCAATATCATTGTAGATCTGGAGAGTGAGCCATTCTCCTTTTTTCAGGTGGCTCAATAATAATGATTTTTTAAATTCCGTTATAGCAAATGTTTTCTTTGCCTTGAGCAGTGTATGTGTGTTCTGTTGAAATGAATTTGAAGTTCCAAAAGAAGTCGACTTTTAGTCGCCAGATTGTAACAACTTCATTTCGCGTTTCCATGCTTTGTTTTCCTTGCCTTTTCGGGGTTTTTATGTTTTGTTGTGGATTGTCTTTGACCCCGAGGGGAAGATGGTGGACCTAATTAAGGAAGAAAACATTTTTATTCTATAAGAGAGTTTTGTATGTTCATTCCACAGCCCTAAGGGTGGTTGGATCCTCAATAGCTCCACCATCAGTTATCACAGATTGCCTAGGCATCACTGAAGAGGCGTACTATGGAAATGAGGAGTGAGGTAGTTTCCCGTTGCATTCCTCACATAAGAGAGTCTACTTTCGATTTAAATGGGTTTGATTGAATTTGTTCACTTCTGTCACGATTGTTTTGCAGTGACGTAAATTAGCATTTTATTTCATATTTGGTCTGGCTCCTTCCTTCTTAATCGTTGGGGCGTGTGTTTTTTCCGTCACCTAGGACATCTTTGTTGATTGGCTTGGTCATTTTATTTGCCTTTTTATTTCTGCACGAAGCCACATGTAACTTAATATTTGTTTTATTTGTATATGATTATACTTCTCGAATGGGCATTAGCTTCCTTCTTACATACTTAAATACTCACCTGTTTCAGTCTCCCTGATATATTACAAGGCCTATGGTTCTATAACTGCATAGCCATCTGTTTGACAGTATGAATGAGCTCTGTCATACCGGTACATGTATTTTCTAATTCAGTCTGGATCTATTGGTCACGCGACTTATGATTCTACGAAATGTTTGTATTGCTGGTATAAAATTCCTGAGTTGCTCCATTTAAGCTATCAGGACTGACAGTAAAAGGCTGTTCATGAAATGTTCTGGATACGAGTAAGTCAGCGAAGTTATTTTTCTTTTGGCGATGTCTATGAGGAAGGCATCTATGATAAGAATGGTCTGTCGCGTGACGTCCACCGGGGTTATGTGAGAAATATCTAGCGTGATTGTGCTTTCTCATTGATGGGACTCGTGCGTCATGTGAATATTGGTCGAATGGGGAAAGATATGCTTTGTTCTTTGTGGAGATTTTTCATTTCCTTTTTTGGGAGTTCTCTTTCACTTGTATATATTTTATAATTTTTAGCTGGCTCCACATTTTACTATCTATCTATGTCGGTATGAACTGGACACCAAGGAGCAAGTAGATTTTTTATTTACTGCGCCCTCCATGTTTGTTTATTTATTTCGTGGACCTTTTTCGGCCCTCTATGTCAACTTCCCCTAGATACATTATTTATGCTGTTATATGTTTGGTCTTATACTGATGAGGATCGCCGAATCCTAATCCATACAGTTTACCAGAAGGGTTATAGGGAGGTACATTCAGGGAAACGGGATGGCCTAGGGAGCGGTGATAAGGTAACAGGGAACTGGAAATCAAGAAGGGATGACATGAAAACGTTAGTATTCAACTGTAGAAGTATTGTAAAGAAAGAAATAGAATTAATTTAATATTTATATACTTACCAGGTATTGTAATAGGAGTTGAATCATGGCTGAGAAATTATATAATGGATGCAGAAATTTTCTCACAGAATTGGAGGGTGTATCGTAGAGATAGGATAGGAATGGTAGGAGGGGGAGTATTGATTCTGGTGAAAGAAGAATTCGTATGCCACGAAAAAGTTAAAGATGACAAACATGAAATTCTAGGTGTAAGGCTCATCTCTAAAGATAATAGGCAACTTGATGTCTTTCGAGTGTACAGACCGGGAAAGGGTAGCGCAGACGCTGATTCAGAATTATTTGATAAGATAATCAGCTATGTGGGAAACGATAAGGAAAGGAACGTGATCGTAGCGGGTGATCTCAATTTACTAAATGTCAATTGGGAAGGTAATGCGAATGACGGGAAGCATGACCAACAAATGGCAAATAAGTTAATATGGGAAGGGCACCTGATTCAGAAAATGATGGAACCAACTAGAGGGAAGAATATTCTAGATGTGGTGCTGGTAAAACCCGATGAGCTCTATAGAGAAACCGAAGTAATAGATGGTATTAGTTATCACGAAGCTGTTTATCGTGGTAATTAAAAATAAATGTGAAAGAAAGGAAGATATTAAAATTAGGACTATTAGGCAGTACTATATGGCTGATAAAACAGGCATGAGGGAGTTTGTTAAAATAGTAACTATGATCGGTGGAAAACGGTAAATAAAAATGTAAACAGACTCTGGGATGGGTTTTAAGCAATTGTTGAGGAATGTGAATTCCGAATATATTTGATAGCGATTTTTAACGGATCTAAAGTGCGAATTGTTAGGGCTTCCTTCCAAAAGTACGCTTAACTAATACACTGTTCCCTCAATAAATGTTTATGTTTTGCGTAGCATAGAATAAGTGTCAGATGACAGCAAGAAGGAAGGAAAAGAGGGACAGTTCAAAAATCCCTAACGAATTGTTAAAAGATTCACAATATAACACGAGTATCGCAAGCTCACCACTTCCAGTAACACCAAGGCTCAGCGGAGATGTAAGACATACCCAAAATAACGATACGCAGAGTCTCAAAACGCAAAGGAAATGCTGGTAATACAGGCAGTAGGTCGCTCGACTAGGGTAGACTGGTAAACTGTATGAATTAGGATTCGACGATCTTCATCAGTATAAGACCAAACATATAACAGCATAGGCACAATCTACTGAATGAAAGAGGGCCTAAGCCAAATCAAATTTAAAATTAAAACAGAAAAGTCAGAAAAACGTAAATGGCAAGGAAAATGCGAATGAAAGGAAATGTGGATAACTTTTCATTTCGTTACTTACAGACTTGCTGTTGTGGGACGGTTGTGGGCAACAAATAGGGAGTACTATATATACTTGTCTAAGACCGACCGAAACATAACTCCAAGGGATATTTTGTAGCATGGAATGAGATATTTGCCTTGTGCTTTAAAACGGAAATTGTAGCAATCACTGCGGTCATCAAACCAACGTGATTACTCAAATCATCATAAATACATTAATTAAAGAACATTGGAAGAGTTTTTAACAACCCCGTATGCCATTATTCCGTCAACAACTCCACATACACAGCAAGGCAAGCTCCCGGAAGAAACATTAATCATAATCAATCAATCACTATTTATCTGCAGTTAGGGCAGTCGCCCAACTGGCAGATTCCTTAGCTGTTGTTTTCCTAGTCTTTTCGTAAATTATAGCAAAGAAATTGGAAATTTTTTGAACATCTTCCTTGGTAATTTGTTCCAATTTCTAACTCACCTTCCATGAACGAATATTTACTCCAATTTGTACCCTTGAATTCCATCTGTTTCTTCATATTTTGATCTTTCCTACTTTTAAAGACACCATTCAAACTTATTCGTCTACTGATGTCCTCCCACCCCATCACTCCACTGACAGCTCGGAACATACCACTTAGACGAGCAGCTCGTCTCGTTTCTCCGAAGTCTTCCCGGCCCAAACTTTGCAGTACATTTAATCTCTTGAATCCAAGATATCTTCTGTATCTTGCTGGAATCCTAAAAGTTGAGCTTCAGTGGAATAACCTTTCGCAAACCTGAACTGACCAGTATCGAACCAGTTATTAATTTTGAAAACATGTCTAATATAATCAGAAAGAATGCTTTCCCAAAGCTTACATTCAAAGCACGTCAAACTGACTGGCCTGTAATTTTCGGCTTTATGTCTATCACCTTTTCCTTTATACACAGGGGCTACCATAGTTACTCTCTATTCATTTGGTATAGCTCCTTCATGCTAACAACAATCAAGTAAGTTTTTCAGATATGGTACTATATCCCAACCAATTGCCTTTAGAATGTCCCCAGAAATCTTATCAATTCCAGCCGCTTTTCTAGTTTTAAACTTTTGTATCTTATTGTAAATGTCGTTGTTATCATAGATTAATTTTAATACATCCTTAGTATAAGTCAACTCTATCTGGACATTATCCTGGTAACCAAAAATCTTTACATACTGCTGACTGAATACTTCTGCCTTTTGAAGTTTCTCACACTCGTGAGGACACTCGCTCGTCACCAGATTGCTCGCTGCATGCTGGAACAGGGGTCCAAGCGGGAGCTGACGGCAACATTAAGCTCCAAATGAGATGCTACACACGTATGAATGTATGACATTAACACATAACACACTGCTTGGAATGAACCAACTGGTGATGAGGAGCGTACCGATTTGGAAAATACCAAAACGAAATAACAATGTAGAAAGGACAGGGAAGATAACTACCTACGTAAATCATTAATGATTGGCAACCACGTATTACTTAATTGCTAGCCAGTGTCCCTGTTGAAGTTGTTAGGATTTTTACGTATTTACACAGCTTCCCGTATATTCTAGACCTCTAGTGTTTAGTGTGGGTACGAGCTCAAACATCTTGGAACACAACGTCATGACTCGACGATAGGGCGTGCTCAGCTATTGCTGACTTGTATGGTTGGTTGAGACTTATATTTCTTTGGTGTTTCTTGATGAGAGTCTCTATAAACCGGCATGTTTGGCCAATGTATACCTTGCCGCAAGTACAGGGAATTTTGTAGAACCCAGGATGTAATAGTGGGGACAATTTGTCAATTATAGTGACGGTGCCAAACACGGTTTTTATATTTTGCTTGTGAAGGACCTTGACAATTCTCTCTATGGTTTTGTGAATGTGAGGCAGGTAGGCAGTTCCCTTCACTTCTTCTTCCTGAGAGCTTTGATTAGTGGTACCTCTGGGATGCAGGGCTCTATGAATCTGTACATCGTTGTAACTATTACCTTTGAACGTGACTTCGAGTGTGTCCATCTCCTCCTGGTTATTTGATGGCTCGCAATTTCGTGTCGCTCTCTTGGCGAGTGTCGTGAGAATGTCCCGTTATTTTGCTGGATGGTGGTGAAAATCTGCATGGAGTTAGCGATTTGTGTTAGTAGGCTTACGATAGACGGTATCTCTTAAGGAGCCGTTGGGTTTTTTCTTACTAGAACATCCACTCGTGTCGGCGACACTACTGTGAAGCTCTTAAGGCAATCCTCACTTTCAAACGACGAGGCAAATTATCTGACTCTGCGGGACGCAGTGCCACCTAGATTATGTGGACTTCCCAAAATCCATAAAGAAGGCGTTCCCTTCAGACCAATTAGTGCGATAGGTTCTCCTACGTGTGCCTTGGCTAAATACATAAGCAAGTTGCTTCAGCCACATATAGGACTTACTGAATCGTACGTTAGGCACTCTCGGTGTTTCGTCAAAAGTTGTCAGCCATAACCCTTCAACCCAAAGCACTTCTGGTGGGTTTCGATGTGGAATCCGTGTTCAATAAAGTGCCGATTGACTCGGCCATGTTCCTCATTGAGCATCTGTTCCCTGAATACATTATTAAGCTATTTTGACAGTGCATGACTTCGAGCTATTTCTTGTGGGCTGGGCAATTTTACGAAAAGACAGATGGGGTGGCTGTGGGAAGTCCAATTTTGCCGGCAGTGGCTAATTCCTTTATGGAGCATTTTGAGAAAGAGGCTATTGCTTCGGCGCCCGTCAAACCTATGATTTGGTGGAGGTATGTGGATGACACATTTGTGGCATGGACAGAAGGTCCGGATAAATTTCAAGTATTTTTAAACCACTTAAATCAGCAATATCCTTCAATTAAATTCGCCATGGAGATGGAGTCGAACGGATGTCTTCCTTTCTTGGATGTTCTAGTAAGAAAAAAGCCGGACAGATCCTTAGAAAATACTGTCTATCGTAAGCCTACTAAAACAAATGGCTACTTCCATGTAGATTCTCACCACCATCTAGGACAAAACAGGACATTCTCACGACACTCGCCAAGAGAGCGACACGAACTTTTGAGCCATCAAATAACCTGGAGGAGATGGACACACTCGAAGTCACGTTCAAAGGTAATAGTTACAACTATAATTGCTCATAGTTTAAGTACAGGCAAGGACAAACTGTCCTCTCTATATCAACCTGGGGTGTACACAATTCCCTGTACTTGCAGCAAGGTATACATTGGCCAAACATGCCGGTACATTGGGACTCGCATCATGGAACACCAAAGACATATCTGTCTCAGCCACCCAGACAAGTCAGCAATAGCTGAACATGCCCTATCGTCGAGTCATGATGTTGTGTTCCAAGATGTCTGAGCTCGTACCCACACTAAACACTACAGGTCGAGGAATATACGATAAGCTGTGGAAATACGTAAAAATCCCAACAATTTCAACAGGGACACTGGTTATACGTGGTTGCCATCTGGTGACGAACGAGCGTATCACTGCAATTCTCCAATGGTGAAATATTCTTAAGTTCAAACCCTCATTATTGTAGAAGACTTCCTCGTGGACGGTCGATATTTCTTCTAAATATGAGGAGCAAAGTTCTCTGTGAAACTTAAAGAGTTTCACCTCGTTTTCTTGACACGGTAAAAGCCAAAAAGCCTATATCATGTCTAAAAAAGCATCAAACATTAGATCATATATTATTCTCTGAATAATTAAACTTAAAAGTTTGACTATTTTCATACATCATGGTATGCATTTTGTTAATAATCCATTCCATATATTTTTATGTACAAAAATAGATATTCTATTCTTATCCAGTATAGTTTCATAACGTGAAAAGATTCGCTCAAAATCGTAGGATGTTTGTGGGGCATATTTAGAAAATCAAATCATTGCTGTTGAATTCATGTTCAGCCTGATTGAATGATGCTAGCGTTCCGCTAGGAATGTCACCTGTCTTGAGAGTGTAGAGTACCATTCATTCTTGAACAGCACATGCACATGAACAGCTTTGCATAAGCACATACACAAACTTTAAAATGTACAGCCTCTAAATCATTTTCCACACTTTTTACAAGTTCAAGGCTGTCACATAATTGTTAATTCCCACTCGTCCATGGATTATCATGATCATTTATGTTTCTACTCTTATGTGTCTCTTGTACTTTGCAGGACACATATTTTGTACGCTGTTTCCAAATAAGCAGTACAAAATTGACTAACAGCTCATTTACAGCTTAAAAATATATGCTTCTTCGGAATTTCTATTGGGTATGTGGTTCACCCATTATATTGAGCGTTACGTAACTTACACCGTGGTTAGAAGGTATCTCGGATTTGAATGTGAATGTGTAGTCCAGAAATGATCATTTTGGCTTTTAACAGAAAAATATGTGGACATATGTATCGATGATATGGTGAGTGGCTGGGAATACAGGTCATAAGGTTTTAGAAAGCGTAGGAGTTTAACGTTCTTCTTGTCAAATGTGTGGTAAAGGTTTGGCCGTGTTCTAGGAATGATAAATTAGAGAACACGCTACATAAGCTTGTAAAGTGTCAATAAATAGCAGAGTGATACCCTTGTACGTGGGCTCTCATATGACAGTAAATGTTGGTACAGAGATGAGAGGTTACGCTAACAAACTACACATCACCAGTCAACTCGCTATAGTAGTAGGCCTATGATACAAAGTGTTGCCGAGAATGAGATTATCGTGTGAAATGCTGACAAAACTAATTCTCACATCAGAGCTACAGTTGGCGTATGCGTCATGGGAAAGTGCATAGCAATATTAACCACCAGCGAAACCTTCGATGCAAGTACAATCTTGAACGATAGATACTTATTATCAATGAGTTTGACTCGCAAAATGAAGCGAAGTCTGCGAATGAGCTGGAGCTGTGTGCCTTCCTGTGAACATGGCCTACTGCTCTGTCGAATGAACAAACATCCATCAGACCACCTACTCAGTGCTGGGCGATTTATTCACTGTTTCCAGAGCTGATATGTCGAAAACTATTCATTCGAAAATAAATACTTCCCGAAATATGCCATCCTATTGTCACTGATTTTATTTGCCCACGGGGTAGGTTATTAAATGTCTCAAGCATTCGCAATAATCATGCGAACATTCTACTGTTCTGTAAATGAAAAGGGCGGAAACCATCAAAACGCTTATTATGAGGTGTGTACTGGAAATAGACGTAAGTTCTGGTTATTTTCTCTGCAAATCCCATTAAAATCTGAAAGTATTTCCTTGCCGTTTTTGCTCCATATGCAATGATTTGTCAATGCCAAAATTTTTAACGGTCAAGATCAAGCGTCTTTTGCCGAGTTGCTGCATATTTTATTTATCGCATATAGCCTATTAAATACAAAATGCACCTAAACGTGTAACACGTTTCATTGAGATATCTCTTGCCGTCTCCGAGTTACGACGGAATAAATTTACAGACAAATATCGCTCCTATTTATAGTTTTATTATACTATATACGGTATACCATTGCACCTGTTGAAACAAAACATAGTTCAAAATATGGTGACTACGACTGTCGTGGGGAATGTTGCAAGTGGGCGTCAGAGGTAAGCATTCCACCTTCGAGAATAAATAATCTTTGATTGATAGATCTGTGGGTGGGGTTAGAATATATCCACGGTATTCTCTGAAATTAAAGGGGTCCCGGTGGGGGCTTAGGAGTGGGTTGGTGACCACGTGGCATTAGCTGAGTCTAGAATTGCTCAGGCTCCTCACTTTCCTCTTTCCTGTCCAGACATCCATTGTCAACTCTCGTTTTCTTCCGGCTCCGAAGGTATTTGTCCAGGGTGTCTTTCATTTTCACACAATTCATGAAGCTTCCCTCTCTTTTGTCATATATCCAAGGGTTGGGACTCTTCCATTTTCATCTCTAATAGAGGATGGCTGCTATTATGATTGATATAAATTAAATTATAGCACATCTGTCTCAAATTTATTTAAAATATCATTGCTCTCATTGTTACCATCAGAGAAAAGAATAATATTAGTGCTACTTTGATACAGTAAATATAATTGGCTCCTTCAATGATTGAATAGAAATGAGAGATGTAGCTATACTACATTCATAGAATGAATATAAGTGCACATTTGAAATAATATAAGAACAGAAATAAATAATAGACCAGTTGTACTTTCTTTAAGAACAATAATCACTACCACCACAATCCCAGTTTGATTAAACCTACAGTATCATAATTCAGCATCTCACAAACTGTATTCGTCTTAAATGTGTCAACACCACGCCTTTTAAAGACATACATAGGATGATGAATACGTGTTCTAATACCGTTAATTTGCATAACGAACATCATTGTACAGAAGAAAGCCATTATTTGAAAGTTCATGTTTTGTTCCATCAATATTTGGATATATATCTTCCCACGAATTCAGTGCCGCAGTATTTTTCAATGAACGTTGTGCCCACGTCCTTAAAGGGAGATGGAATGCCTTATCTTGCTGAAGTTGAAATTATTAAGTTAATGTCCTGCATTCCTGAACTCGTTCCGCTAGATATTTGAAAGATTTAGAACTCTTTTAAATGCCTCCGTGGCTCAGACGGCAGCGTGTCGGCCTCTTACCGGTGGATACCGTGGTTCACATCCCGGTTACCCCATGTGAGATTTGTGCTGGACAAAGCGTAGGCGGGACAGGTTTTTCTCCGGGTATTCCGGTTTTCCCTGTCGTCTTTCATTCCAGCAACACTCTCCATTCTCATTTCATAGCATCTATCAGTCATTAATATATGTCATTTTGGGAGGGGCGACTCCATCGTACTAACAGCCTATATCTGCTTCATTCATTACATCCCTGACCTGGTCAATGACTGGAAAACAGGTTGTAGGTTTTCATTATCAGAACTCTTTTAAAATTTCATTTTAAATATTCCTTCTTAGTCAGTTTACCGTCCAGGGTTCGTTTTGACTCAGTGAGGGATCCCTCCTCTCCAGCCTCAAGGGCAGCTTACTGGAGCATGAGACATTTCGTTGGGCATACAACTGTAGAAGAGGACCAGTACCTCGCCCCGGCGGCCTTACCTGCTAAGCTGAACAGGGACCTTGTGGGTGATGGGAAGATGGGAAGTGATAGACAGGGAAGAGGGAAGGAAGCGGCCCTGGCACTAAGTTAGGTACCATCCCGTCATTTGCCTAGAGGAGAAGTGAGAAACAACGGAAGACCACTTCGAGGATCGCTGAGGTGGGAATCGAACCGCCCTCTACTCAGTTGACTTTCTGAGGCTGAGCGGACCCCGTTCCAGTACTCGTACCACTTTTCAAATTTCGTGGCAAAGCCGAAAATTATCAGCTAATCACACTAACCACTACACCACAGTATTTGGCCCTGTGATGGGTTGTATTTATCGTGGCATCGGTTATTGAGCTGGGTTGGATGAGGATGAGGAGGTGATATTCTTTGGCTACGAGACAATTACCAATTATCTACCTTGTACATGTTCGAAGATACGTAGATCGCAGGTAGTGCAAAGTGTGCTATATTGGAACGGTAACAACATGCAATGGCAGGAAAGTATGTAGTTGCGTGAACTTCCCTCCTTTCAGGTAAGCCACAACACAATTCTATTTTTATTCAAATAGTTATTTCATACTCCCCATTAAGGGAGCCGACCATCAGTCCAACAAAGGGACTCTTTGGCCGATTACATTTACAGATATTTGTTTTTGAAATGTTTTTGATAGGATTGTGTGCTAATAGCACACATTTTACGAAAGTGAAAAATGTCTTCTTTTGTAGAACACGTCATCAGAAATAAAAGTATTTTTCTTGAAGTACTGAGCACTACAAACTTAACAAAAGAACAGTAAATATTGATTTTTTTGAATTGAAAGAATATGGAATAAAATGATAAACAATTTCTAAATTTAAATATACAATCCATGACTTAATATTTTTATCCATTTCTTGTCCAAGTGAATAAGCCAAATCAACATAAGTTTTGAGGGAAAGGTCACACATAAACTGAACGCAGGTTTAGTCAGAGATGGCGGTGGTATCGCCATTAATTCCACTAAATATGTAAGTTGGCAGTGGAAAAGTAACAAGTATAAGAACCTTGCCCAGAGCTGTGCGATCTGCAGTAGTCCAAATACTATTTTGCGTTTAGATTTATCTATGGGCTGAGCTCGAGGGTGGGAAGAGGTGTTTCATGAGTGGTGTTGGTTGGTTTGAAAGAATGGCGGTGGCGTGAGGGGAAAGGCTAATTTCTTCTAAAGGTTCAGGTGAGGTGCGGGAGACAACATTCTGTAAATAGCGAAGACAAATAGAGTGCAGGTGGGAAAGGATTGTTGCGAATATATAAAGGTTATTGATTATTTCCAGTTTAGTTTCTGTTCTGAGGCGAAAGCTAGTCGGATGGCGTGGCGGTCTAGTTTTAATATCTCGGACTCTTAGGTTGGTAAGAGTGGAGGTTTCAGTAAGGTGTTGATTATTTAGGGTTAGTTTGATTTTATTTGTAGGACGGCATCTACGTTTACGATTACGAAACATTATAAATTGTGTTTTGCTTACATTGATTTTTATTTACTAGAGATTCAGCCATTGCTCGAACTCATTTAAGTACGCTTATAAACGGGATTTCAGGGATTGGTTATTAGTTCTTATAGCCAGTATTGCCGTGTCATCAGCAAATTGATATATTGTACCCGCCCCTACCCAAAAAGGGCTCGGGCAAGGTATCTACAGAGCGTTAACGGCTGGAAAATATAATGAAATAGGCGCTTATGTAACATTACCTTAATGGCATACAGGGTAGGAGAAACGGGGCATACTTAACTACAATGAGAACACATTCACATTTGAGTTTAAATTAATACAACCGATTTATTAAACCTTGATGACGATGGGAATGACGCATTATATTCACAAATGAATTACATTAATTATTAACAATCGGTGTGCATTATTTATTGACTTGTAGTCGTGTGTGATAGTTCCGGGTATTGTTCACCGCAAAGCGATTTGCCATGACGTGACGTGAACGGAAACATTTACCATAAACACATGAGGCTATATCACAATATTAACAAATGAAATTAACATTCATGCAACAAGTCTGAGCGATCCCCATTCTAAAAGCACACAATTATTTTCCAACGAAATACCATGAAAGAAATTATACAAACGTGGAACATACATCCGGGTTTGAACCGACCCTCACTGGAATACAATTCGCCGCGCCGATGGGGTAGAACCATCGCCGACGCTAATTATAGTCATAACATGTCACATAAAAAAATCACACATTAAATGCAATAAACACGTGAGGCACCCCATTCTTCATTTAGCATTGTGGAATACCAATGCCTGCGTAAGGGAACTGAACTGACGACCCCTGGGATGAAAATATGGCACTGAAATCCCTAGCTAAATTATACTCAAATGAGTAACAATAGTAATCTAACAAATACTAGTACCAATCACCGTGTCATTTATCAGCGAATACTTCATTCTGGAGTGTTGAATATTTCCCATTATTAGCCGATTCATACAGGCCTTCTTTTCTTAGCCAGAAGCCCCCTCCTATAGACGCGGGACACACACACAAAAACACGTCTAGTTTCCAGGTCAAGCGCTTCCACCCTTTACCACGGGCGGTCAATAGCCTTGCCCTCCACAGGCATAACACGCCATTTCTTTAAACAAAACCACCTCGTCTCGAGGTACGTTCACAATAAACTGAGGTCTATTCCTCATTAAGCAAATTGCATCGGCTTCCAATAAATCACCTCGATTCAACACATGTATTTCTCATGGCCAAACCATGACTTCAAATATCACGCCTATCTTACAACACGACTCCGGTTTTTATAACACCAATATTTGCATGATTACTACCATCACGATTGTTATTATTATTATTATTATTGTTGATATAATCCTTACACTCTCTTCCTACGTGATTTACCTGGTAATTAGATCATACTGAATCATCACACGGAAACTTCCTCGTAATTACGATGTAATTAAATAACCCAACGGCAATTAATTCATAATTAAACCCTAATTAATTTATGATTAACACATAATTAATTTCTAATTAAATCATCACACGGTAATACAATAATGAATTCAATATTCACACGGTAATTAACCCAATTAAATACTCACACGGTAATTAACTCCTACTAATATTGTAGTTAAAATTATGATAAACCTGATCAAATAATCCAGCTTAAATTGTAACACTCCCTAGCTAAATATTTCAAAGGAGGCTTGGGGTATCAGTTCCGTATACATCTCTCGTGACTCTGGGACCTCACGTAGCATACTTATATTACTTACCAGTCATGCATTTATCAATACTGGATCAACTACAACCTAGCTTGAATTACCCTGAATTTACTAAAATACTGGTCTCCTGACGCATTAACTGACCAGAAGTCTCCCAAAATAAAGTAAATAAGTAAATATTCTACCACATGCAAACCTATTAGACCATGGTTTTCCTTATTTACAATTAAATCACTCAGACCTATTATTAATTAAATAAAATAAGAAATAGAAACTACGTGTCCCATTTTGGCACTTCTACAATAAATAAAATTATATTCTAACATGATAGCGTCAGCTTATGATAAATAATTCCCGTCCCCTCTAATCATGCCATATAAATATGAAAAAATACTCATCTCCATCACTTGACGACACCTTGGTCAGCTCAGGAGATCCATTTCAGGTTTTACTGCTGACCCATTGGCACCAAGGCGATCACTGGTAGTTCCATTCCTCCTTCAAGCTGGAAGTCCTTAGTTCCTGGTCGATGAAGCCCCTGGTAGTAATCCTGAGCACACAACACGTCAATATTTACTTAAAATGATTAATTGCGTTCAGCATGAACGTCCGGCCACGATTTTGGATATTACTTCGTAATCCGCGGTTCAGTATCGGATTCCGTGTACCACTCTGCCACTCTTTGTTACTACCCGACACAGTCATGCTATAGAAATAATAATGATATTACGATTCGCTCTGAGTGTTCGCGACACGTCATAGGTTTTAAAGTTTAATCACTGGCCTCACATATGTTAAATCTATGCAGTATTTACATGAATTACACTATTTCACTTGAAATTTAAGTTTAAAGTCATTAAACAAAGGATTAATGGGAGCTTAGCTAAAACATAGCTCCGCCCTTGGTAAGCTGAGAGTCCCGAATGACCCGCAATTTCTCCCACTCCAAATCTGCATATCGCCTATCTACGGCACACTAGAGTTCAAATACTACGACCATCAGGTGACCAGTATCAACCTGAAGTGATTCAGACATCTCCGTACGATTATTCTTCGTAGGATCTCCTGTAATTAATTAAAATATTTCCTGCTTCCCCTTTCACACTACGGTGAACTCCCGTTTCAAGGAGGCGTGATGACAATAACGGGATGGCCCCTGGTACTTTTCCACGCAAAAATAACACAGTATTCTTTCTCCATCCGAAAGTTATCAAGTAAGAGGATATTAGACACTCTAAATAAATGTCCCAATTATAGTCATCTCTTTTAAATCGGAAGACGACTCCAGAATTCGGATTTCATTAATTTTTACACCGTAGATAATTAAGTTGGCTAGTCTGAAATAAAGATGACTACCATATTCCGTTTCGAAAAAAGTTTGCTTCCCCTCATTCTCTCAGTCGCGAGGAAGGGATGTCTTCTCTTGAGTTACGTCATGGTGAACCACCGATTGCAGCCCCATCTGAGTCTAGATGGGCTTGACTTCTGCTGCGGGCTCCCGATACACGGAAGTAGGTATTGCGCAATAAATCGCAAATAGTTAACTCCTGTAGAATAAATTTAAAAGTCATTTTACCTGTCTTAATGATATGGATATTAATTAGTTTCAGTTTTATTCCCTCAAAGATCATTGCGTCTGTAATTTCAAAGACCAGTATTAACCAAGGTCCGTGGATCATGCCCCTGTCGGGTGCAATATTCTGAGTGGGGGTATAAGTTGGGGAATATCGATAAAAAGCAAGATATACAAAAGCGGTTACAATTGACTATTTTGTAGCACTCCTGATTTAATAGGAAAAATGTAGGATAATGTATTATGGACATTGGTTTGGGCCGTGTGGGAGTTAAGAAATTTAGCTCGGAAACGGGTGATCGTCATAGGTAGCGGGAGGTGACGAAGTTTAAATATCAGTCCATCGATCCATACCTTGTCAAAGGCTTTCTCAACGTTTAGACTGATAATGGCTGCGTGAATTTTTAGAGGTAAATATTTTGTGAGGGGTGCGGAGATATGAAAGAGGTGATCATGTGTGGAGTGCTGAGGACGGAAACTGGCTTGTGATTGAGGTACGAGACGGAGGGATATAAGGCGTACGAGGATGGTTTCTAAGATTTTAGACTACACTGTTGGAAGGCTTATAGGACGATATGAATTTAGTTGGGATGGTATCTTTTGGGGTTTTACAAATAAAAAAATGATGGCATGTCCCTAATGGGTGGGAAACAATCCAGTTGAAGAATGATAATATATACTACACTTAGGAAATGAAGGGATGCGGAGCTTCTTTTATGTGTCGGTAAGTAATCTGATCTAGTCCAGGTGCACCGTGGCGGAATAGAATGAATAAAATTAACACTGTGACGGGGCAACATTAAATACAGTAGAGTCTCGTTAATCCGAACTAATTGGGACCGGAGTCTGTTCGGATTACGAAATTTTCGGATTACTCGGAAAATATTTTCTAATATTAATGTTATTTCTTTTACGTCCGGCTATCTACTTTTATGGTTTCCGGAGACGCCAAGGTGCCAGGATTTTCTCCCGCAGGAGTTCTTTTACGTGCCAGTAAATCTACTTACACGAGGCTGACGTATTTAAGCATCGAGAGTCCAGCGGAAGCGTCTGCAAATGCCATTCTCCTTGAAATCGTTCAACAACTTCCTGGGTGAGAGGAAGCCAATGAATATGACTAGCGAGTGGATGGAAGCTACCTGTCATCAATTACGAACAGAACAAGAAATTGTAGCTATGATGGAGAAAGATTGTGGAGTTGATGAGGAACAGAGTGACGACAAAGAAGACCACAATGAACAACTAGTGTCACATTCAGATGCCGCGGCCGCCTTAGAACTTGCCATACACTACGTCGAGCAACACTCCGCTGCTACGCCCACTGATGTGATGTTTATGAGACGCTGGTTTAACATTGCATCTTCGAATAGGTTCCAATCACTACGGCAAAAGAAACTAACAGACATTGTAAAGATAAACGACCAGTGATTCATGGTTTATAATGTGTAATTATGTTTACATTAAGTTATTATAGTAAAATATGACTAATAAAATGCAAGTAAATCTTCATTCTATAATATGTTCTCTCACTTCAATACGCAGATTTTTTAAAAATATTGAATACTTCAGTTCGGATTAACCGGACTTTCGGATTAACGGGTTTTGGTTTAACGGGATTCTATTTATAAATGACACGGTGGAAGTTAAGAAAAATACACAGAAACGTGAGGGGTGACAGATAATTATCAACACTGTAACAGTAAGGACTCACTAAGCACAAAGGTCAGGCAAGATAAAAATTCACACACACTGTGCACTTACACAGAGAGTGACACCAGAAAAATCAAACATTAAGTAGCAATACAGTGTCACTACACCCCAAGCTGTAAACGAGTAAGGAACAGAAATAAGTACATGCAAGAAGAAGCAAAGGCAACTTACATCAAAGGGGTAAATATGTGGAGGCCGAGCTCATTAGTTGAACACTACACATGTGATCACGATTTCAAAAATATCAGAATTAATATAGTAAATTTTGGAGATTAATTCAGAACCGTTATCATGAAAGGATAAGATTTAGTTCAGAAAGAATGAAATTTATTAACAACAGTATATGAGTATTACATGTGTGTCCTCGAAGAATTCAACAAATTAACCAATAAATAATTTATTTGTTTTAGAATTAATAGCCCAAAGTAGAAGGAGAAACTGATAGTTTAATAATAAAAGAAACTGACAAAGATAAATGGATAAAAACGAAACTAATACATTAGAACGCTGTTAACACAAGAACGGTGTATATTAAATTTACCAGGGAGCAGAAATCTAGAGGCAAATGCCCTAAGAAGGTAATAATTAGGGCCCGGATTTTTAGGTTTTAAACTATTTTATTCCTTGCTAGTTAACTGCAGTATTTTAACTTACTTATCCATTTCATTACCAATGGAGTAAATTACTTGAATCTTATAAAACCTAAAAATAACTAAATAAGACATTAAAACCTAAAAAAAACTAAATGGGCTATTCAAGACAGTATTACGTTATTTTGAAATAGAAGTACCAAATATTAATGAAATTGAATGATTTTTTAAAATAAACATTATTCAAGACTTTTTGAAATGACTTCATGGTTTGGAACTGGAAGAGGTTTGTAAGTATAACTAGTGCGAGCGAAACAACGTGATACGGTACTATTCCACTAGGGTACAGCACAAATCAAGAGACAACCCCCTGACCTGTATCTATCAGGTACAAGCCCGCCTAACTTGCCAGCTTCAGTGCATCTCTCATTGTGTACGGACGACTACCGCCAGCTACGGCGCTGTTCACTGTTTAGCTCTATACACATTATTATGCGACAGACTAAAATTAATTTTCCCTACAAATCAATTTATTATTGAAGGCAGTTTAAGAAGCTTACGCATCTCAGAAGTAGCGATGCCTAAAGGCAAGTCTTCTCGAAGTTGGTTGATTCGCCAGTGGATTGGTAACGATCCGGACTTTACTACAGATGACAAAATATAATTTTGCCAAGTCTGCCAAAAGCAGGTAAGGAATTGTTTAGCATACCTCCAATAAAAAAAATCCCCATTACTATAATGAAAAGTAAGGTTTTTTTTTGCTATTTGTTTTACGTCGCACCGACACAGATATGTCTTACTGCGACGATGGTATAGGAAAGGCCTAGGAACTGGAAGGAAGCGGCCGTGGCCTTAATTAAGGTACAACCCCGGCATTTGCATGGTGTGAAAATGAAAAATCATATTCAGGGCTGCCGACAGTGGGGTTCGAACCCACTATCCCCCGATTACTGAATACTGGCCGCACTTAAGTGTCTGCAGCTATCGAGCTCGGTAATATCCGTTTATGTGAAGCGCTGGTTTCGGCAAAAGTGCCGTGGAATACGCTCACCATAGCTTGCACCGTCCGAGATGCTCTTCGCATTCTTTGGGCACGAGAAAAACAGGATGGCAAGTTTTTACTTCTTTTGAGTGATAGTGCGGCATATATGATCAAAGCTGGTGAAGTATTGAAGAGTTTCTGCCCTAACATGCTGCGTGTAACTTACATAGGCCATGGCTTACACAGATTGGCTGAAGAGGTTAGAAATAATTGTCCATGAGTAAACAGTATTGTTTATTCTGTGAGAAAGGTGTTTCTTAAAGCTCCTAGTTGCATTCTCACATTCAAGGAAATGTTGCCTCAAACTCCTCTTCCTCCCAAACCCATAATCACTCGGGAGACAGGGCTCAATGCAGCCCTATACTATGCCAATCACTTTGAAGACATTAAAAATGTTATAAATTCTTTTGATGTCGATGATGCACTCTGCATAGTGTAGGCTAAAATAGCTCTCACGAACAAGCACGCTGTTTCACTTGCCTTCATTAGGGCACACTTTGCTGATCTTCTTGCAGCTATTGAGCGTGTTGAGTCGGCATCGTTGCCATTAAAAGATTCAATAGAAGTTGTGGACTCCATTTCGAAGAAGGAAATACCAGGACCAGTGGGTGAAGCCTATTCACTCAAGGTCACCAAAATTCTACAGCGGAACCCTCGATTTTCAGCAGTGAACGGTGTGTCTGCAATACTTCAGGGAGAAAAAATTGCTGGCGAGGTACCATGGGGAAGAGCTATTGCTTCAATGAAGCTTGCTCCAAGGACTTCTTGTTGTGTGGAGCGTACATTTTCCTGCT
Organism: Anabrus simplex; assembly: GCF_040414725.1. Taxonomy (NCBI): domain Eukaryota; kingdom Metazoa; phylum Arthropoda; class Insecta; order Orthoptera; family Tettigoniidae; genus Anabrus; species Anabrus simplex. The sequence continues at coordinate 1,359,838,399 of NC_090265.1, forward strand.
ATAAGAATATTTTGAGAGATAACAGAAAAAGTTTTACTCTGAAAAATCTGGAAATGTATTTAGTTGTACAATGTAACAGCAAGTGAAAACTGTGTTATGTGCTTCTGAAAATGTTTCTTGATGCATTGGAAGTGACAAAAATTTAACCTACATTGAACCATTCATTATATTTGCGCATAAATATTTTATGTTATTTTTAATTTCAGTTGGTATGATGTGTTTGAAATGCTTTCATTAAGCCATTCTGTCCCATATTTTGAAATGAGTGGTATAGTTTTGTACTAGAGAGGCGTGAAGGTTACAATAAAGTAGAAAAAAAATTGAATGAATAGTATAACTTCAGTAATGATGGAAATGATCATTAAAAACTATTTCAGGAAGATAAAAACCTAAAAAAAACTATTTTGAGCTATTAAAAAACTAAAACGTGGTTTTTAAGAACCTAAAAATCCGGGCCCTAGTAATAATACACATGAAAACCCACCGCACAATGGACCCAAATAGGAATAATTTCAAAATCAAATTAAGGAGAAGAGAAGTTTAAATGAATTGAATTAAAACCAGAAAGCAAGGTTAGATTAAACCAAATAAAACAACCACTGAAGCTGGAGTAATGCTCACAACCGAACGTGGAGCAAGATAGAGCAAGGTAATCACCAAGCTCAAGTCAAGGTGAAATCACACCTAAATCCAATAAATTACTAATTAAAATGCAGGGGAATCAGATAATGGATGACACGATCAGTCACCCAAAAATAGCAATATTTTACTAAGGTGAGTAAATATCACAACCAAGTCTTCTAGACCAATGTAAGATGAAGGAGAAGTCACCCCTTAATTCAATAAATTTCCTGATTAAAATGCAGGGGAATAAGATAATGGATGACACAATCAATCATACAATGAAGTGGTGAATAAAATGAGAGATCAGTAAATATCACTACCAATATTTCTAGGGCAATGCCAAGTCAAATAAATCAGCAACGTTATTCCGATCTCAGTGAATAAAGACTCAAGTCTTAATTCTAAAAACAAAATTGCCACATAAAAGGTCACCAAGACGACGAGAAAAATAAAATATCAGGCAAAGATAACATGTAACAAATCACTGTAATAATAATAGTGAGTTTCATTTTTCTCAATACATAATTAACGACAATTCGTGATTACATAAGTTACCACCTCAAGGTGAATGATATAGAATTACTGAGAGGACAGATAGGCACATTTAAGTTATCGGCTGCCGGTAATTAACAAAACAGGGTAAAATACTAGAATTTAGGGAAACGGCCAATAACGTGCGATTGAGATTAGTACTGTGCATATCTGACACATTAGGCAGAATTAAGATACCATAATAAAAACTAGACGTTGGAAAAATACCAACGGGTACAGAATTACAAATGGAAAAGCACAAGGGTGATAGCCTTCACAAGAGAAGGTCTGAAACAAGATTACTGACCACCAGAAATAACGTAAACCTGAAACCGGGAGAAAATGGGATTTAGAAAAAAGATCGGTAATGAGCTAATGAAAAACTCTGCTCCAAATACTAATGAGAATGATGATAATCCTTGAGAAAGGTCGGAATAGAGAACCCAAGTTCTGAAGAAATAAACACGCAAGATCATTTTACGTATTAAAACTCGAGAAGAAGTTAAAATAAAATGGCACTTATAAGACTTCCCTTAAAAAACCGATAGGAACCGGGGTAATCCCCGGTAATATATATCGGAAACTACATAATTCGTTTGTATAGCACGAAAACAATAAGTCGACTGCAAAATGCCTTCTCCAACGCAGCCCAAGGGCATCCAGACTCCCGTTAGTAATAGGAAGGGAGGGAGTAGATACACCAGTCAGGTGCACAGGACAACGCAGAGCTAAACAGACACTGTATAGCTCTGTTAACATATTAAGGTGGATGTGGTTTACAGTAATTCAAATTTTAAAATACCATTACACAGGGGCAGTGTTCTTTCTAGTCCTGAGTACGTCTTGTATACCTTGTACTGTAATACGAGCATTGAGGTGTAACGGTTCAAATCCCGTTACAAGATGATAGCTGTATTTTTATTATTTTATTATTTTATCTGTATTATTATTATTATTATTATTATTATTATTATTATATCAGTATTATTATTTTATCTGTGATATTATTACTATTATTGTAATTATCATTCTTATTCAATTCAATTCTGCAACGCTTGTCGCTTGCATAATTGTAGTTAATTGTATGCATATATACGTATGTGTAGAATAACACTCCAGACATGTACAGTGAGAATTGTTATATATCAGATGTTGGATATGACATTGCTATACTGTGCAATACTGGTGACATTTCTGTCAAGTCATCGCCACGTCATGGCTACGTCATCGTGAGCATTTAGCAATGCGCTCAGATACTCAGGGAGCCCCAGGGGATTTCACCATTACATGCAATATCTGTCGCATTGTGGGAGTAGGTCATTGTTATTTCTGGAGGTTACGTAGGTGTGCCATGCTGTGCCTGTATAAGGTGGCTGCATATTGTAGCGTCAGTCATTAGTTAAACGGAAGCAGTACAGTGAAGAAGCCAAAATGGATAAGTGAACAGTCATTATTCAATTGGAAGGAGAGGCGACAGTTGGTCGGAGTGTGAACGAGATGCAGAGGCCTAAGTCGGTCAGTCAACGAGAGTCAATGAGTGTGAACGAGATGGAGAAGACTCAGTGAGCCATTAGTCTTTGGTCATTGAGAGAGTGAGGCCAAAGTTGGTCGGTCACTTAGTTGAATACCATACAGATTTACCAAGAAATCATATGACATGGAGAAGAAGCAGTCATATCTACAGTAAACACCAGATTTAAGGAATACGTCGTAATTACACTCAAAGTGTTGAAGGTACAGTCAAGTGAACCAGTGAGGGATATACTTTGTATAAATTGTTAAATGTCCGGTCAAGAAGAATTCAAATTCATGCCTAGTTTCTTTCAGTTGCAATGTCATAATTTCATATTCTCATCCGTTTTATCGCAACAAGACTCACTAATTTTATATATTAATTAAAGAATATATTTTGTTTTATCAAATGAATTTATAGTATTATTTCAATGACAGAATTAGATAACCTCAAATTTAATGGGGAAACCGAACGCCAATCTCCTTTTCCCAGAACTTATATTTTATGTTGTCAAAAGTAAGCTTATTACCCCACACCCTAGAGATAGTCAAGATTGACATTCTATTATTGCTGCACTGAGTGGTAGCTGGCGCCCTTCAAATAACGTATGTGTAACTAAGCAGGTAAGAAGTAAGTGTGAGTCCAGGGTTCGACGATTGTGTATTTTATTTAATGAATGTTAATTTTCATAATTTTCATGTTAAATGCAGAAATTTCATATGTTTCAATTTAATGCAGTTTAATATCTTCGTAAATTCAGTAAAGGAGTTAGGAACATTTTACAGAAGTGATGTTGGGGGTCAGGGGCTGAAGAGGGTTCTTTATTTTTGCTAGTTGCTTTACGTCGCACCGACATAGATAGGTCTTATGGCGACGATGGAACAGGAAAGGCCTAGGAATGGGTAGGAAGCGGCCGTGGTCTTAATTAAGGTACAGTCCCAGCATTTTCCTGGTGTGAAAATGGGAAACCACGGAAAGTGTTATTCAGGACTGCCGACAGTGGGGTTCGAACCCACTATCTCCCGGGTGCGAGCTCACAGTTGTGCGCTCCCCTCCCAACCACACGGCCAACTCGCCCGGTGAAGAGGGTTCAAAGGTAGGACGAAGAGATTGAGTGACATCCGAATATTTGGATATTACATCGTGGTCAGGAGGGTAGAAATTGGGATCGGGAGACGGTGAGAAAATTACTCTATAATGATCTGCAAAAATGTCGGCCTTTACTTTAGGATCACTGGGTGCAGATTTGTTATGTATTATTGGATAATGGGGGTAGAATATCTTTATGTTTGTCAGCTGCTTTAATTTGGTCCAGTATTTGCGAGTATCAGAAGAGCCTCCGTGGCTCAGACGGCAGCGCGTCGGCCTCTCACCGCTGGATACCGTGATTCAAATCCCGGTCACTCCATGTGAGATTTGTGCTGGACAAAGCGGAGGCGGGACAGGTTTTTCTCCGGGTACTCCGGTTTTCCCTGTCATCTTTCATTCCAACAACACTCTCCAATATCATTTCGTAGTATTTATCACTCATTAATAAATCACCTTGGGAGTGGCGACCCCATTGTAATAACAGCCTATATAAGTTTCATTCATTACATCCCTGACCCAGGCAATGACTGGAAAACAGGTTGTAGGTTTTCATTTTTCATTTGCGAGTATCAGTCGTATTGGACAAATCAGTACAAGTATTTGCCCAGGATTTTCTTTTCATAGCATTGATGAATGAGCGAGCATTGGTAAGGGTACTTCTATGTTCGCGGAGAGTTCATGGGAATATTTCAATAGTTGGAGTGCTTTGGGTGGGAGGGGTGGTTTGGAGGGATCCAAGGTGTGGCGAGGAATATGGAGTCGGTCGGCAGTAATTAGCGCCGATTATAATTTCTTAACTACGTCTTGTAATTCGTGCTGTGAAGTAGGTGGGTCAGTATTGCGTATTATGTCTGTTATTGTTTGCCTGTGTGCTACCCAATCGGTCCGCTTATACTGTCTGACTGGTGGGGGACGTTGGGTATGTTGGTATGCGATGGTTAGTACATTTGTTACGGTTAGTTGCGCTGGGACATGATCACTGCCGATTGAAGGTAGCGTAGTGATAATAATAATTTCGTTTGGCTATTTCTAGCCGAGTGCAGCCCTTGTAAGGCAGACCCTCCGATGGGGATGGGCGGCATCTGCCATGTGTAGGTAACTGTGTGTTATTGTGGTGGAGGGTAGTGTTATGTGTGGTGTGTGAGTTGCAGGGATGTTGGAGACAGCACAAACACCCAGCCCCCGGGCCATTAGAATTAACCAATGAAGGTTAAAATCCCCGACCCGGCCGGGAATCGAACCCGGGACCCTCTGAGCCGAAGGCAAGGACGCTGACCATTCAGCCAACGAGTCGGACAAGCATAGTGATGTCAGTGTTTGTTGCTAGGTTAGGAGAGAGGATCGGAATGTCAGGGATTGTGTTTGATGAGGGCGGGTGGGGGAGGGGAATGGTATGTCTACAACCCAGATATCATGTAAGAGTTGGTCGTAAATTGTTTGTTGATGTGTATATGACGTAGTGTTAAAATATGCGATAATGATGTAAGTGTTGCATTTACGGTCTATATATTCTACTAATTTGCTTGGTGGGGAAGAATCAGAAGGTATATACATTGTTGCCAGAGCTATTATTTGATTTCCGATCGTGATTTCTCTAATTAAGTTTTCAGATGGATTTTCATTTAAATAATGATAATGTTGTTGTGAGTGGATGGATTTATGAATGCTAATTGCTACCCCTCCGCGGTCTCTGGTGAGGCAATCGGAGCGGTAAAATGTATAGTTTTTAAAATTTTGGACTTAGTTTTCTTGTTAAAAATGTTTCATTAAAAATTATGATATCCGGTTTATGTTGATCTATCTGCAAATCCAGCAGCGGTCGCTTGGCCCTCAAAGAACATGCATTATCGTAATAAACTTCCATTTACTACATTTGTGGACTGGGATCAAGGGGAAAGAATGCACAGTGCATTCTTATCCCGGAGAACGTTGCGTCCAACTTAGTTTGAAATATCAACCGCGCCGCTAACTGGATCTGATACAGAAAATTAGAATGTTGGAAGGGGAGAACATTCTGGAGCACCATAGTGATGAATCGCAGAATTTTCTCAGCGGAGGGCGGGGGAAGTGTGAGCAGTAGGGCGGGATAGGGAGGTCAATGGAAGTGATAGGTAACACGGTCTCTGGTTGAGTGGGAGAAGGAGGAGGTTTACCCTTGCATTTGATCGAAAATGTTGGATGTACTTCACCGCAAGTGCTGTATTTGTGTGATCGCTTATTCCTGCAAGCGTGGGAGGCGTGTTGACCACTACAAATCACACACACCTGACCAAGAAAGCCCGGTGCAGTAGTAGGAAGATCGTAGGATTGGCAGCGATCGCAGCGCCTGCGCTGTGGTGGAGATGAGCGGAAGGCCTCCACACGATGTAGCTTCGCGTAGATCAGCACACCATCCCTCAGCAGCTGGTCCAATGTTGCCGTATGCCGAGATAAGGTACGCATCAGCGAGGTTGGTCCGTTCGCATTCCGGATCCGAACGGCCCGGAATATTTGATGTCCTTGCTGCTGGAGATGGGCAGCGACCTCGTCCTCCGTGTAGCTGTGATTGATCCCATATGCCACCACTGACAAGGTGGGGGCTGGACGCAAAGGTGGTTGGACTCGCCCGGTTCTGTGCTGCAGCCTGCGTCCCAAAGTGCGCCAGTCCTATGGAGTTGACTAGGATTGTGTAAAATGGCCTAGAAGTTGTGATATTGTAGCTGTCTTTGCTCCACTGAATTTCTAGGGTGCAATAGTGTGTGGCGTTGGGTAGAAACTTGGTGATAATATGATAGATTGCTTTCGGGTGGTTGACATCCGGGTTCAGATTCCTCAACTTCACTATGTAGAATGGGGCAGGTAGACCGGTATTTGTTGCTGTGCCACTGCGCTGTCGTACTTGGTGTCGCAGTGCAGGGCTTTTTACTGCCTCTGCATAGCTTCTAATATTTAATGGCATAAATTAGTGATGTGCGCGAGTGATGCCTGGAATCGCGGTACTCGATTCTTTCGAGTCCAGGCTCGGACTCGCTTCGCTTGCGAAGGCTCGATGATAACATGACGTCACACGTTCGCTCACTCGCCGGCTCGTAGATGGATGAAGCATGCGTACAAGCGGTCGCTGAGGGTTTATGGGATTGCGACAGCGCGGTACGATATGAAAAAACTGAATGAATACGCAAAAGGAATAACCTAAATTTGATAATTACTTGAGAACGATAATAATGCCACTTAATACGCATAATAAGATATGAAAATATCCGTTTACGGCGTCTCGCACACACTTCACTGAATATGCCATCTATTCTAATATTGATAATATAGCTTATCTGGCCTTCATAGCCCAACTTGGCCGGTTCGATACTGGTTTATTCCGGTAGTATTTGAAGGTGCTCAAATACGTCAACCTAGTGTCGGTAGAATTATTGGGACGTAAAAAATCTCCCGGGGGACTAAATGCGGTACCTCGGCATCCCCGAAAACCATACAAATGTACGTACTTGGACGTAAAAGTTATAACATTATTATTATTATTATTATTATTATTATTATTATTATTATTATTATTTCAAATCCCTGTCACGGTATGTATGTTGTAATTAGTGTATTTTAAACATGTGCTATTTGTAGACTATAGACGGTATTTCTGCACACATTGTATTGCTTCGCTACTGGTAAATTATATCTCATGTAGCCATTATGCATATACACGGGCGTAGATGTGCTAATATGATCGGTAGTATGACAGATTTATTGTAACCATAGCCTATTGCTAACCGCGCCAAAGCCTACAATCGTCCGGGGGAACAGGTGAATTACAGCAGTTTATATGTACATCATACTTTCGGCAGATATAATGTCGGGTATTAAGATGAGGCGTCCAGAATGTGACGTACGTTCACGCAGCAAATCAGCGGACAGAACGTCATTCTGTTCTAGCTAAACAGCTGACAGTTTGTTAGTAAGTCACAACCTTTAGTGCCTATGATGATGATAATAATAATCATAACAATCGAATTATTGACGACCGATGACTGAACAACATCAATCATCAGCAGCAAACATATAGCACTCCACACCACAAAAATATTCAGTGGGTGACCCTGAATGCCGTGCACTCCAGTACAGTAGATTTTAGTTCTAAGGCATGTCCACAAATAGCGACACCAGTATGCTTGGACTCGAGTAATACCGATTCTAAGAGCACATTACTCGATTCTACTCGATTCCGTCGCTAGCCCATCACTAGCATAAATCCCGGTGACTGGTTCCTAGGTGGTAAATGGAACGGTGCTATATAATTCTCTTTGATGTTCAGAGGTGATATGCTGCTTAGAGTACCTTCGAGATTGCCTGACAGTGGTGTATATGTACTGCCAGTCGATGCAAGGGACCAGTCGCCCTGCGCAGCAATGGAACGTTTTTTGCGTCGAATGGGACTCGGAGAGTTGCTGGCGTCTAGGCTCCTTCCTTGCTTCCGTATTTCCTCTTCCAGCGCGATTTGTTGTCCTCGTGGTGGTGGTGGTGTAGGACTTCCGGACGCCATGATTGATGCTTTACCCGTAGGTGGCAGAATTTCGACTGATGGTGCACTCTGTTGGTCTGCTGTTGAAATAAAGGTGTCGCCGCTCGTAGCTGTTGCCATACACTACACAATAGGTGTAGTGGGAGTGACAACAGAACACAAACCAAAGCTTATTCACTGCCTCATGATGTGTTCCAGCGACGAGTACGTAGATTTTTTACTCATCTATGCGGAAACTAGATAGAATGCGTACCAGGCACAACGCCTGTATCAAAACCGCTATCCAGATAGACGAAAAAACGACAGGCATGACTCATAGTGTGGAAAGACGGATGCGTGTTACTCAGTCCCTGGGAAGAACATGGCCTGTTCGAGATCTTCTTGTGACGTCTGCTCACAATGAAAAGGTTGTGCTGGACGCTGTCTGGCATAACACTCACACTAGCACACGGGCCATTGCACAGGAGACGAACATCAGTCGGGCGCCTGTTACGCAGATATTGCATACCTAGCGGTTTGAACCGTGCCATCTGCACTTACACCAGCAGCTCCATGGTCATGATTTCGAAGCACGGGTGGCGTTCTCTCAATGAACCCTACAGCATATGGAAACTGATTCCGCCTTCACGAACGTGTTATTTACGGACGAATCGCGATTTCCACAACTATGGAACCATTAATCGACGTGATATGCATTATCGGAGGGTAAAAGATCCCCATTGGGCACGACAGGCAGCTTTTCAATACAGTGGGACGTGGACGTATGGTGTGGCATCGTGCGTGATCACCTCATTGGTAACCATTTCCTTGAGGGACCTCTGACGAGAGAACGCTATCTGCGGTTTCTCCAAGAAGGCCTACCACCGTTCTTGGAACATGTGCTACTTCTTGACCGCTGTAGCATGTGGTTTGAACATCACGGAGCTCCACCACACGCGGCGACGGTCGTCCGGAACCATCTCCATGCCACGCACACTGATAAACGGACAGGAAGGGGAGGACCTGTCCTCTGGCCCGTCAGATAACTCGATCTTACGCCTCTGGATAGTTTTCTGCGGGACCATGTAAAACAACTGGTGTACGTATAGGAGCAGAGCAATCCTGGTTGCCTTAGACTACTCATCACCGAGGCATGCCGATCCGTTACGCCGGAGATTTGCAATGCGCCACACGGTCCTTACAACATCGGGCGCAGTTCTGAATCGAACACGGAGGTCGTCAGTTCGAGTAGGTGCTGCGTTAAAAGATTTAGGTAACTGAAATCTTGTCACATGTTTCCTAGCCTCTTCGAACCATATGCTACCATACCAATGGCCCTCTCCACAGCCAAATAAACAAATCAGTCTATGGAAGTTGTCAAGTGTGCAAAGTTGCCACATCCCAGTCAAATGGATGTAAAAAGAAACTTGCGTAGGATTTGAACCTTCGGGCACTGTGTCTCTGCCAAGTGAGCTATTGCGAAACTTGCCATAGAGCGTGCAGTTTCCAGCCTATAAAATTTCTGTGTCTGGTCTGAGTGTGCACCTCCTATTGTAAGGTGCATATTCTTCGTATCTGTGCTCGTCTTACGGGTTCATTCGGGGTACTTACAATAAATTAATAGAGGCGATCTCGATTCTGCTGGTTTTTAGACCGTAACCACACATCTCGTTATATTACTACGTTTTAGGAAGGACAGATGTATTTCAGAATTGTTGTAACGCGGCGGTATGCATAAAATGAAATCGCAAGGGGCCTGGGAACCATTCGTCGTATCAGTGATGTGTTCAAGAAGTGAATTCTATAATTCTGGTTGATTGGTTTCATTTAATTGTTTTATAACTTCTCTAAACACTTCAATGTTAACTGTAGTAATATATCAAGAGCTCCAGTATTTATCCAGAGAGAATCTAGAGTTGTATGTACATTGAGGTGTGGGTTAAGACGAGCAAAAGTACCCAAGCTCTGAGCCAGAAAATATAACCAGACGTGGGTAATATGCTCGACATGGCTGGGGTCAAACCCAGAGAAATCTAAACTGAAGGCAAGTATGCTGACCATTCAGCCCAGGAACTGAACAAATTCATTCATTGTTTTATGGGATGGACTCTATGAATGATATTTCTTTATTTTTAGGTCTCCACTTACGGGCTCATAATAGCAATGACTGTGACAGACTCAGAATTTGTCCTTTACATGAAAGATAATTCGAACAGGGCTCTGTGATGGACGCGGCCTCAAGATACGTACCTCGTGAGAGGTAATATTGAAGTAAATAATCCAGTAAGTATGGGTTTGAAATTTCATTGTTGATATTCTATTTCTTGATTCTGAACGAATTTATACATTTTCCAGCCCATTAGTTCCAAATCATCTTCCACCACTGAGGTCGTAGATGTACTCGGCGCGCGGCTTTCTTAACTTTGAGACGCTAGCCCTCTCCTATCCCGTCGACCTATCTGTGTCGGTGCAAAATAAAGAAAATTGCCAAAAGTAAAACTAAAAAGCCTCAAATATTCTCTACTTGATTACTTATCACCAACTTTTAGTAGGATTCATCGAGACAAATAAAACGATGCCCCACGTGCTAAAACCCCTGAAATTATTAATTGTTAGCCGCGTGACACGGCGATTTTAGTACCACAAGAGGATGGAACCTTTGCATCACCCGAAAACATTATACCGATATCCTCCAGTGGCGATCAACTTGGGAGCGTGGGTTGGCGACTACAGGGCCCTTACTGAGTCCTGGCATTGCTTCCACAAACTTGTGCCAAGCTCCTGACTTACATCTATCCTATCTGACCTCACTGGGTCAACTCTTGTTCTTTTCCCATGCCGACATGTTTAGAGCATTCAAGGCCTAGGGAGTCTTTCATTTCCACTCCTTTCGTGGCCCCTGCCTTTCTTTGACCTATACCTTCAATTTTCGAAGTGTCACACCCTTTCTATTTTTCCTCCCTCTTATTAATGTTAATAGAGGATGATTGTCCAGTTGTATTTCCTCTTAAAACAATAAATCATCCGGGAGATAGTAGGTTCGAATCCCACTATCGGCAGCCCTGAAAATGGTTTTCCGTGGTTTCCCATTTTCACACCAGGCAAATACTGGGGCTGTACCTTAATTAAGGCCATGGCCGCTTCCTTCCAACTCCTAGGCCTTTCCTATCTCATCGTCGCCATAAGACCTATCTGTGTCGGTGCGACGTAAAGCCCATAGCAAAAAAACAAAAACAAAAAAATCACCACAAATCACGCCGGGATGACAGTAGCGGAACGTTTACCACCTGGCTACAATTAAAATCTTTGAGTAGACTGAGGACAGGAGTGGGCAGGCCCAAAACCAACCTTGCGAGATGAGGCTACATCGATGCTGACATCAAGTGCGAATGCGGCGATGAGCAAACCATGATACACTTGCTCAATGTCTGCTGTATCCATCTTGTACGGAAGATGGACTGCTTCAGGCAGCGCATAATGCGCTTGACGTTCCAAAATATTGGTCACAATTTGTGTAACGTGTTTCAAAGTTATATTCGGCTGTGTACAAAATGATTCAGACACGAGCATAATAATCACACCGAAATACGACACCTATTTCTAGGTCCGCTGGTCATAACTCTTCACAATGAGATACCGAAGACTGCCGTAGCACGTGTTGTATAGCAATTATTTCAATGTTAAACTGTCATATTTTTTAATGCTCACAGTCCCACTACAATTTCGAAACTATGACCGTATTATACGTCAAGAATCAATCTCATTAAAATTTCTTCAGCCTCATTGTCTATAAATGGGATGCCTGGCCGAGGCGGTAAAGGCATGTTCGGATCACCCGAAAGGACGTGGGTTCGATTCCCCGTCAGGAAGTCGAAAAATTTAAGAAACAAGATTTCCACTTTCGGATGTGCACATGACCCTGGGCTTCACTCAGCCTACACCAAAAATGAGTACCAGGTTAAGTACCGGGGCAAAGGCGGCCGGGCGTATAGCTAACCACGCTACCCCATCAAATGCCGAGGTTACGGATAGTGGAAGCCTTTACCTTCCACACTTCTAAGGGCCTTCATGGCCTTTACGGAGATGACTTTGCTTTGCTTTGCTTTTCGATTATCTATAACACTCGTCACACGACTTATATCCCTATAGTCTATGAATCGACGCTGAATACGTCAACTTCATCACTGTGGAGTATCGCGTGCTGCGTTATCCTCTTGCAACGTCAGAGTTGTTCTCATGTATTATGTTAGTGGCTAGAGCTGTATATCACCGTACTGAAAGTTAATCACTGCATAAAATGCATCAAGTTGAGAAGATCAGAGTGAATTTAATATAGTAATTATGAAAGCTATAAGAAAAGAGAAACACATTCGGAAATGGTGCGTATTCTTGCTGTGTTCTTGAAAAAAAGAGAGAACCTCCAACGTATGATATTCAGTCCTGTATTAATAATATAGAGTAAGGAGAGAAGTTTATTGTCACCTAGTAAAGCTAAGCCAAGCCATATACATACATATTCTGACGGCTCCTGAAGGGATGGAAATACTATCCATAATATCGACGCTAAATGAAAAAAAAGTATATTCAGTTACCTTTACTCCCATGACTGAATCCGTTAGACATATCAGGTGTAAACTGAATGAATTATCAGGCCATGCATCCCTCCAAGAGTAGAAGAACCAGTTTTACATTTCTTGACTTTGTAATGGGGAATGGAACCCACGTTCATCCAGGTGAATCGCTACGCTTTGATCGCCTCAAGTAGGCAATCCCCCATTTTGGGAGTTCTCACTGTTTTATAATTTCAGGCATAGTATCCCCTTCCCGCGTCCAGGATGGGCGACTTGAATGAAATCCCGACCAGTCTCTCAGGGTTCATTGTTCTCATCTTCATAAATATATTTATTTTTTACGTGGGATCAAGACAACGCTGATACGCAATATAGTTCTATCATTAGGATTGATGGACGTCCCCATCTGACGTATCACTAGGCTGCAAGAAAATCTATAATCCAGCAGATTAAATCTAAATAAAATTTAAATAACACTTCATGTAAACTTGAACTACTATTATTTATTCAAGAAATGAAAACGCTGATAAAAGAAAATGAAATTATTAAATTAAAATTCAGAAATTAATTAATGTTTGATCTGCTGGTTTAAAATAATCGTCAATAGTCATTATTATATGCGTCGATCTGTTTAACATCACAATTTAAATGAGCTATTAGTTGACTTTCATACACTATTCACAAATAAAATTGAAAAATTGATAAAATGTATAACTGCATGGGAAATTATTGCTTACGTTATAATAATAATAATAATAATAATAATAATAATAATAATAATAATAATAATAATAATAATAATAATAATAATAATAATAATAATAATCGCTTACTCCATGTTCAGGACGTTCATCTACCATACGTAAGGTACCTGAATAACAAGATATGGCACTCCACAGACTTGACATAAAAAAAGTAAGTCTGCCCCCAAAGATTGACGGAAGAAAACTACGTGAAATGATGAGAAATCGATCCTTTCAGTCGTGGTGCCAGCTACCACATAAAGGAAAGAGAGTAGTGTTACATTCAGACTGCCCGAAAGCAAACTCCTGGATGACTAATAAATCACCTCTGTCCTCCTCTGAATACATGAATGCAGTGAAGATGGCATGCAACCTCACCGCTGTCAGGTCGGTACCCGGTAGGTCATTCAACACAACCCGTTGCCACCAAAATGGCTGCAACGAGACAGAAACTCTTGGACATGTGCTGGGATTCTGCCGGAGCACTGATCTAATGCGCAAACCATCGCCACTATCGTGTAAGATCGTCGATTGCTCAAGGCTTGAGACAGCGTGGATGAGAGGTGCACAAGGAGGTTCACTGCGTCTCTACCGATGACTCTAATCGGAGGGCAGACATCGTAGCCATCAACAGAGAGGACATTAAAGCGATGGTCTTAGAACCCACTATTCGCTTTGAAAGGGACCTGCATCAGGCTCGGGATGTGGACCTAGAAATGCAAGCTATTTATGTTCCATGCTTGCCTTACCTTTCATCTAAGTATAAAATACCTATCGATCGGTGGATTGTCAGAGGTCTGCTATTCGGAGCAAGAGCCACCCTCCCTAGTCAGACAACGAACTTCCTACAAAACTTGAAAGTTCCATTCTGCGAGTTAGAAAAAATAGTTATAAAGATACTGAGGGACTCTCTGCAAATCATTCATTTCCATCTGTACTTGAGTCCGACTCGTTGGCTGAATGGTCAGCGTACTGGCCTTCGATTCAGAGGGTCCCGGGTTCGATTCCCGGCCGGGTCGGGGATTTTAACCTTAATTGGTTAATTCCAATGGCCCGGGGGCTGGGTGTTTGTGCTATCCCCAACATTCCTGCAACTCACACACCACACTTAACACTATCCTCCACCACAATAACACGCAGTTACTTACACATGGCAGATGCCGCCCACCCTCATCGGAGGGTCTGCCTTACAAGGGCTGCACTCGGCTAGAAATAGCCACACGAAATTATTATTATCTGTACCTGAGAACGTGATTTACATTCCTCCCCCACTCATCATCATCATCATCTGTTTACCCTCCAGGTTCGGTTTTTCCCTCGGACTTAGCGAGGGATCCCACCTCTACCGCCTCAAGGGCAGTGTCCTGGAGCTTCAGACTCTTGGTCGGGGGATACAACTGGGGAGTATGACCAGTACCTCGCCCAGGCGGCCTCACTTGCTATGCTGAACAGGGGCCTTGTGGAGGGATGGGAAGATTGGAAGGGATAGGCAAGGAAGAGGGAAGGAAGCGGCCGTGGCCTTAAGGTAGGTACCATCCCGGCATTCGCCTGGAGGAGAAGTGGGAAACCACGGAAAACCACTTCGAGGATGGCTGAGGTGGGAATCGAACCCACCTCTACTCAGTTGACCTCCCGAGGCTGAGTGGACCCCGTTCCAGCCCTCGTACCACTTTTCAAATTTCGTGGCAGAGCCGGGAATCGAACCCGGGCCTCCGGGGGTGGCAGCTAATCACGCTAACCACTACACCACAGAGGCGGACTCCTCCCCCACTAACCCTGTAAAAAAGAAGACAACAGCATTAACGATTAAATTTTCATTTTTTGATATTTTTAAACTCCATTGAAATTGAAAATGTATTCCGGATCCAAATGGTCACCGTCATTGGAGGACGGATGATTTATTTCTTTAATAAATCTCTCTCTCTCCCTCATCTTGTTTTGTAGTACCTCAAGGTAAGTTTCCGGAAAATGATAAGTTTCTTATTTAACAGCATAAATCTGCTTCTATTCATATTGAAGTTACTATATTAACTGACATTATGTCTATTATTAATTCACTTTTCAACATAAATCAATCATTGGACGTAACAAGATAATCAGATTCTCAGTATGCCTAAATATAACAATGCGAATGATTTTGATATCTAGGGGAACATCATTACGAAGACATTATGTGATATCTAATCAATTGGGAACATGCATCATTTTCAAAAATATTTTTTTTGAAGAGTACACCAATGAAATAGTACGTAAACGTATTACATTGTGGTATGTTGCCTTGTTTTCTACCATTAAAAAAATATTTAATAGTGCCTTTCCGCAAGGCGAGTGAAACGGCCTCTGACGTAAGCGGCGCGCTGTGACGTCACGATCCAGTACCGCATGGAGCTCTACCAGCCGTTGCTAAAAGCCGATTGTTTATTATTCACGATCGCGATTAACTTCGAAATGACAGAAGAAAGGTTCGAAACAGCACAGTCAGACAATCTACCATGTGTAGATGTCATCATTCTTGAAAAATGTGACTTTTGTGGCCGCAGAAATTCGCGGATAACAAGCAAGTTTGTAAGTGGCGTCTTTTATATACGTGCAATGTACTGTAACCCATAGTATTAGGATAACAACGAACCTGGATAGATATCACATCACTTTAAACATTTCCTTCTAGACTGATTCCCCTATTAAAGAATAACATTACATTTTCGGGCTTTCAGCATTAGTAAATTAAGAAATCGGATTTCAGCACTAACATAAACATATAGGTAGCATTATAGTACTAGTCCGCTTCTGTGGTGTAGTGGTTAATGTGTGCCACTCCCGGAGGCCCGGTTTCGATTCCCGGCTCTGCCATGAAAGTTGAAAACAAATAGTACGAGGACTGGAACGGGGTCTACTCAGCCTCGGGAGGTCAACTGAGTAGAAGGGTTTCGAATCCCACCTCAGCCATCCTTGAAGTGTTTTTTCGTATTTTCCTACTTCTCCTCCAGGCACCTAAGGCCACGGCCGTTTCCTTCCCTCTTCCTTGTCTATCCCTTCCGATCCTCCCATCCTCCAACAAGGCCCCTGTTGAGCATAACAGGTGAGGGCGCCTGGGCGAGGTAATGGCCCTCCTCACCAGTTTCATCCCATACTCAAAGTCTCACGTTCCAGGACACTGCCCTTGAAGTGGTAGAGGTGAAATCCCTCGCTGAGTCCGAGAGAAAACCAACCCTGAAGGATACACTGATTAAGAAAGAAAGAAAGAAAGAAAGAAGGAAAGAAAGATCATAGTACTATAGGGCTATAATCTATCATTCCCAAAAAAATATATATTTATGGTTGGGACAACTGGCCTACCCACTTCCAGGGCCCATGAAAGAGAATTAAATATCTTTGTGGAGGGGAAAATTTAAACATGATAAATATGACTTCATCTAGTTTTCACAAGTCGGGCTGAGTGGTTCAGACGGTTGAGGTGCTGGCCTTCTGACCCCAACTTGGCAGGTTCGATCCTGGTTCAGTCCGGTGGTAGTTGAAGGTGCTCAAATACGTCAGCCTCGTGTCGGTAGATTTACTGGCACGTAAAAGAACTCCTGCAGGACTAAATTCCTGCACATCGGCGTCTCCGAAAATCATAGAAGTAGTTAGCGGGGCGTGAAGCCAATAATATTAATTACATTTGGCTTTTAACAAGCTGAGCATATCAGGAAAGAAAAGTGTCCCGGTGACATTTTAGTCGCTCAATACAGGACTGTCTTTGGGTGCTGTGACTTTTACTTTTTTTTTCTGTTTGCTTTACGTCACACCGTCACATATAGGTCTTATGGCGACGATGGGACAGGAAAGGCCTAGGAATGGGAACAAAGCGGCCGTGGCCTTAGGTACAGCCTCAGCACTTGCCTGGTGTGAAAATGGGAAACCACGGAAAACCATCTTCAGGGCTGCCGGCAGTGGGGTTCAAAACCCACTATCTCCCGGATGCGAGCTCACAGCTGCGCGCTCCTAACCGCACGGCCAACTCGCGCGGTATTTTTACCCTTCGGTTTATTGACTTGGCTTGTATAACCTAAAACTTAGGCTAAGTTGGATAATATTTTAAACACCTACATCACTATTTTCACCTGTGTGCAATTATGTTATTTATTTCATTAATATTATGATAATTATTATAATTGAGCATTGTTAACTTATAAGACCCCCAACAGACAAGCATTGGTTTTGTGTAGAGTTATACATTTGTTAAATTCACGTTGTTTCCTTTCATGATGTACACGCCTATTCTTTGTTACATTATAGAGTATTTAGATATAGCCTAAATTTCTTTACCAATTAAGCTCTTCAATAAAGACATACACAACTGTCCCATGCCAAGATATATTGGTAGAATTAGAGCTGTCAAAATGGTTCATAACCCCTTTGATTTATTATCTTGACATGGATCACCCAAAACATAGGTTAGGTTTGGAGAATACTTTAATAATCAGCATTATTTAATGCACTGTTTTTTACTTTCATATTCCAAGATGTAATTGAAGCATTTAAATAAAGCATCATACATTAAAATTTAAAGTTTTACCACTAGAACAGCTGACATGGAAAAGTGATTTGAAAATTCAAACAAATTCATCTTACGTTAAAATCTTCAAAAAAAAAAACTGTAGATTTTTCCGATATATCACCAGCATTTCTCCGGCTCGCCAAAATCCATTTCTCCCTAGTTTTAGCGTCTTTGGAACATTTATAAACAATTTGTTTGGTATGGTATGCGATGTGCTATTGCACATCGGAACTCTACACCATTTATAAATTTTCTGCCTCACTGTCTGCGCAGGATTCATTTTAAGTCTAAAATATACCACTCAGCTTATTATCCAATGTATAGACCTCGAATTTAACCACACTAGACACTAACGTAAAGTAGAAATACGCGAAGTGTATCCTGCTTCTCACAGCACACTATGTGTTACTTCGTCTGCTAATTCAGTCAACCTGTACGATGACGTCAGACCAATGAGATCGCGTGCTTGCGTGACGTGACATCTTCGTAGATTTTTATCACGTTTGGAGTTATTATTTGTACATTCTGATCACATTTTTGAATTCTGCATGAAATTTTGAATCAGATTAGCATATTTTTAATTAAAACCCCGGATCATGCATGTTCCCTATTATGTTTATTATACAATGTGGTAATAATCATCCATGTTAACCTACGTATGCCATTATTATTTAAGAAAAATGTGACTTTAAAGTAGAAATACCAAGTTAAAAATGTCCCAGTGAACAAATAAACAATATTATATGGATACCTTTTGATGGTCTTACTATTCCATAATCTATACTAATATTATAAAGAGGAAAAATTTGTATATTTGTTTGTAACGGATAGACTCAAAAACTATTGCACCGATTTTAGAAAAATGACTTCACCTATAGAAAGCTACATTGCCAGTGAGTAACATGGGCTGTATTTTATTTTCAAAACAATTCGAAGTGGGGGGCACGGGGGGGGGGAGATATAAAAATAATAGGCTAAATGGGCAAAATATCGAATTTGTCGTACAAGGACGAGACACAGCTCAATTTAATCCCTTTGGCGCAAAGAACAAAACTCGGTAAGCCCCATGGGCTTGAAAACCAAGTTTAAGGCCCTAAAACCAACCGTTACGGAGATATTGGCACCACACTACCCCTGCTCTGGGAATCGGATAAAGTAATGAACTGCCGTAACCATGGCAACGTCAGCTCCAGGATTCTACAGCAGCGAAATTATCTACAATATATCACAAAAACCTAACATGTTACTGACATAAAAACTGGTATTTGAAATACCCTTTAAAAATAGAAGATCACAAATGTTCGTTTACAGAAAATCCACTTAAGGGGGTGGGGGGTTGAAAAGAAGTGAGGAAGGTGTTGAATTATTTGTGTGAGGATACATATATCTCAGAAAATGAAGATGTTACAGACGTTAAAATTGGTACTCGGAATCTCCTTTAGAAACGAACACTCCTTTTCTTTTGAAAATCCATTTAAGGGGGTGAAAAGAATTAAAAAACGGGTGAATTTTTAAGATGAGTATCTTCTTCTTCTACCGCTTTACCCACACCTGTGGGGTTGTTGGTGCGAACTACGTCGCACATATGTAATTGAACCTGTTTTACCGCTAGATGTCCTTCCTGACGGCAACCGTATGTGTAGGGATTTAATTAATATTGCGTGTTCCTGTTGTGGTTGGTAATGTGGTGTTGAGTGAATATGAAGATGAGAATGTTGGGACAAACACAAACAACCTGTCCCCGAGCCAGAAGAATTAATCACACGCTATTAAAAACCCCGATCTAGCCCGGAATCGAACCCGGAAACCTGTAAACCGAAGACCTCAATGCTGACCACTCAGCCAAGGAGTGGTGCAGTTTCTATAATGGTACAGACGTGAAAATTGGTATTTGTAGTCTCCTTTGAAAATAAACACGTACTTTTTGTTTTTGGAAAATCAACTTAGGCTAGAGATCGAAAATAAGTGAAGAAGAGTTGAATTCTCTTTATGAGGATACTTATATCTCAAAAACTAAGATGTTACAGACGTGAAATTTGGTATTTGGAATATCCTTTAGAAACAAAGAAAACTATTTTTTCGACATAAAAAAGGAGTGTTTCTCACACATAGAGTTCCATGTTCCGTGTTCCGGATTTAGGTCTTCCAGTAGCCTGGCCATCTTAGCCCCAAAATGCAATGCCACAAACGTGGTTTACAAAGAGGTTCTGAGGTAAACGAAATGCAATTTTTGGTGAGTTTTTATACTTTAGGGTTTTACAGATATCTTAGTGCAGTACTGAGGAACAATTAATTTTTATCAAATTACGAAATCCTCGCGAGTTAAGCAGTGGGTAACAGCTAGTATTTTATAAATGTGAAACCACGTCATATTATCATAGGATATGGATTCTCGAACAAATGCAATGTCATTTCATCATTGACATATACGATCCTAATTTGTCAATAATCTTCCCTTTCTCTTCAAATATTTCATTTTCATCTCATATTTCATCTGGCAATACATTCCGCACTTCTTTTATATAACATAACTAGCAAGATACCCGTGCTTCGCTACGGTATTATACTGAAATTTATAATTGAATGCTTATTGTTTTAGATATATAATCTGCCGAAATTCGCGATCTGACTCGTTTTTTGCGAGAATCCACCAAAATTCCCGATCTGACTCGTATTCTATTAGATTACGGCACGTTTCCTCCCATTTTTCAATCTTCCTTTCCAGCAATCGATTCCGTACGTCCCGGTCTGTAAATCTTTGCCATCTCTTCCTATAATCATTTTTAATATGGATAAAATTCTTCAGAAGATACGGCGTGGTGTCATACTGGGTGCCTTGGCGGCAGTGAACCCGCGGCTGGATTGCATTCTTAGTCATTGCCCATCCAGGAGCCGTTTCTAGCGCGGATCGCACATTTGACGACGGTCCGGACCATTATTATTATTATTATTATTATTATTATTATTATTATGTGTTGCTGGAATGAATGATGACAGGGAAAACCGGAGTATCCGGAGAAAAACCTGTCCCGCCTCCGTTTTGTCCAGCACGAATGTCACATGGAGTGACCGGGGTTTGAACCACGGAACCCAGCTGTGAGAGGCCGGCACGCTGCCGCCTGAGCAACGGAGAATCCTTCATTAAGGACAGTAAAATCAATTGGTCTCACCTCTTTTTACACCCCGCCGCCGATAAATTTATTTACCGCCACCCCCCCCCGAAAATATTTAAAAGAAGGCGTATTTCTTTAAGTTTAAAGGAGATTCCAAACACCAATGTTCACGTCTATTACCTCCAGTTTTGAGATATATGTATCCCCATAAAAATAATTCACTTTTTTCACTTCATTTCACACTGCTCCCCCCCCCCCAAGTGAAATTTTCCCGCAAGAAATACTTGTTTGTTTAATAGTAAAGGATCTTCTGACTACAAATTATCGCGACTCTAACGTCTTCAGTTTTTGATTTTTGTGTCCACATGAAAGGAATTCAACTCCTTTGCACTCCCGCCCCCAAAAATGGTTTCTCCTACAAAACGCGTTTTTCTTTGTTTTTAAAGGAAATCCAAATACGAATTTTCACGTCTGTAACAACTTTAGTTTTTATTAGATGTATGTATTCTCATACAATTAATTTTTCAATTCTTTCACCCCCCCCACTTCATTGGATTTTCCGAGAGTACGTGTTTCTTTACTTTTAAAGCAGATTGCAAATATCAAATTTCACGTCTATAACATCTTCATTTTTGAGATATCAGTAGCGTAATTAAAAGGATTCAACACCATTTTCAGTCACTTTTACCCCCCCCCCCCTCCACCCAAGTGGTATTTCCGAAAACTAAAAATACACGTTTCTTTATGTTTAATAGAGATAAAAAACCATTTTTCACTTCTGTAACATGTTAAGTTTTTTTAGATTTACCATAAAAGTTCTCATTTAAAAATTTCACCCCTTTTGAGTTCCCCTTAAGTTGAGTTTCCAAAAACAAATCACCTATGTTTCTTTACATTTATAGGAGATTCCAAACACCCACTTTTTACGTCTGTAACATTTTACGTTTCCAAGATATTCTGTAGATATAGTCTTTCAAAAAATTCACCCCAATTTGTCATTCCTATTTAACCGCCATTAATTGGATTTTCCAAAAACTAAAAAATACGTGTTTCTTTACTTTTAAAGGAGATCCCTTATACAAATTTTCAGTTCTGTAATATCTTCCGTTTCTGAGATATATGTATCCCCACTAAAAGCATTCAACCCATTTTTCATCCTTTTACACCCCTCCTATTGGGATTTACAGGAAACAAAAAATACGCGTTTCTTTATTTTTAGAGGAGATTCTAACTACCAATTGTTACATCTGTAAATTTTAAAGTTTTAAGATGTTGACACACTCATTTCATAAAATTAACCCCCCTTTTCACCCCACAATATTTGGATTTTCCAAAAACGAAAAAATACGTGTTGCTTTACTTTTAAAGTAGATCCCAAATACCAATTTTCAGGTCTGTAATATCTCCAGGTTCTGAAATATAAGTAGCCTCATTAAAGGCATTCAACCCATTATTCACCCTTTTACAGCCTTCCTATTGGGATTTTCCGAAAACAAAAAAATACGTGTTTCTTTATTTTTAAAGGGGATTCTAAATACCAATTTTCACATCTGTAAACTTTTAAAATTTTCATATGTAGATACACTCATTTTAAAAATTCACACCCCTTTTCACCCCCGCCCCCATTATTTGGATTTTCCAAAAACGAAAAATACCTGTTTCTTTATTATTTTTAAGTAGATCCCAAATACCAATTTTCAGGTCTGTAATATCTTCAGGTTCTGAAATATAATTATCCTCATTAAAGGCATTTAACATATTTTCACCCTTTTCCACCCTTCCTATTGGGATTTTCCGAAAACAAAAATATACGTGTTTCTTTATTTTAATGGAGATTCTAAATACTAATTTTTACATCTATAAACTTTAAAAGTTTTGTGATATATATAGATACACTCATTTTAGAAATTCACCCCCTTCTCACCCCCCATTAATTGGATTTTCCAAAAACAAAAAATACGTGGTTCTTTAGTTTTAAAGGAGATACAAAACACCAATTTTCAGGTCTGTAATATCTTCAGTTTCTGAGATATAAGTATCCTCATTAAATGCATTCAACCCCCTTTTCACCCCTTTCCTCCTTTCCTATTAGGATTTTCCGAAAACAAAAAAATAGGTGTTTCTTTATTTTTAATGAAGATTCTAAATACCAATTTTTACATCTGTAAACTTTCAACATTTTGAGATATAGATACACTGATTTTAAAAATTCACCCCCTTTTCACCCTCTCATTAACTGGATTTACCAAAAACAAAAAAATACGTGTTTCTTTATTTTTAAAAGAGATCAAAAGTACCAATTTTCAGGTCTGTAAAACCTTTAGTTTCGGAGATATAAGTACCGGTATCCTGATTAAAGGCATTCAACCCCTTTTTCACCCTTTTTCGCCCCTCCTATTGGGATTTTCTGAAAATAAAAACATATGTGTTTCCTTATTTTTAAAGAAGAGTCTAAACACCAATTTTTACATTTGTAAACTTTAAAAGTTTTGAGATATAGATACACTATTTTTAATATTTCACCCCCCTTTTCACCCCCTTAGCGACGAAATATCCTAAAATCCTCTCTTAGCGAGCACCTACATCTTAATATGAATGTATCTCCAAAATTTCATTTCATTATGTCCAGTAGTTTTGGCTCGGCGATGATGAATCAGTCAGTCAGTCAGGACAAGCTATTTTATATATATAGATAATATTCTTCATCATTACTCATGTCATATCCTATCTCTTCCTATTCCTCCAAATATTTCGCGTATATAACTTATATGACACACAAATAATCTTATTCTCGAATATTCATATAATTGGATCCATATCTTCTTAAATAACATTAACATGTCTTCTGCTTGCCATCACATCTATATCTAACATTACCCTAATTCATGATAACGTATAACCTCTCTATTAACATATCACTTGCATATTATCGAAGATCCTAAAAATTTCCACTCGTAAACACTTCATAAATGATATGACATAACATGTTGGAATTCTTTGCTTTCATTGAAATATCATTATCACATTACTACATTGCATTCCCT
The DNA here is from genome assembly GCF_040414725.1 of Anabrus simplex. Taxonomy (NCBI): domain Eukaryota; kingdom Metazoa; phylum Arthropoda; class Insecta; order Orthoptera; family Tettigoniidae; genus Anabrus; species Anabrus simplex. Next base: position 1,359,862,647 of record NC_090265.1, read on the forward strand.
AAGTGGGGTTAGTTTCGTTTCTTAAGAAGGCTACCTATTCCCTGATGATTCTATGATAAATAATCACTAGCGAGAATCTAACGCAATTTAGGTTATTCTGAAGACAATAACGATATAAAATCTAGGCTTTAACTACAAATTGGTTACCTATGTTACTATCTCCAACATATCTACTGCATTTTATTTCAGAAACTTATCTTGTCCCTTCGATTCCGGAATGATATCATCATTCATTCATCCTCCACAGCTCTGGGTGCTGGTCATACGGCTTGGCCTATCATCGTAATGTCGTCAGGAACCAAGGTTCCTTCCTGCCGTGTCGGTCCAGCTCGGGATCATCCAGATAGTCTACCTCAAGTCTTTTTAGAGAGCCATGGTTTTCTTGAATTGCTCAATTGAAAAGTAAAACACATTGATGAAATCAGCTGTAACGTATCGGCGTTTTCAAAGCCTTCTAACATAACTTAGGTACAGTATTAGATTCCGCTTAATATTCCTTTGTGTAATTTAAATTGCTATTCGATGTCCAATATGTCTGCAATTATTTCACTTTTATCTCGCAGAGAATAGCTTTGTCAAATATTAAACGTTGATGCTGCGTTATATTGAATATATTCTTCTGTAGTTAAAGCTTTGTCCGTCCGTCCATCCATCCATCCATCCATCCATCCATCCATCCATCCATCCATCCATCCATCCATCCATCCATCCATCCATCCATCCATCCATCCATCCATCTCTATCAATTGTTTGTCTGTTCTTTCCTTAAATGATTTCAAGGAAGCTGCAAATTTGTCCAACACTCCATTTGTAAATTATTCCAGTCCGTAAATCCTCTTTCTATAAACCAATATTTGCCGTAATTTATCGTCTTTGAATTCCAACGTGCAGTTTGTCTCCTTAGTTCCAAGCTTTCTCAGCGCAAATTTTGCAACATTTTCGTAATGAGACCTACTACTGTTTCGTCGGAAATCACCCAGAACAAATGATGCTGCCTTCGTTTTGATTTTCGGTTATTGAATTGAAAACCCTTGGAGTAGTATAATAGGACAGTTCGGGCGCCACCGCCACCGCCACCGCAGGCTCCCAGAGGCCTCCTCCACAACCGCCACCACAGCCAGAGGCCTCCCAGATGCCTCCTCCACCACCACCACAGCCAGAGGCCTCCTAGAGGCCTCCTCCACCACCACCACAGCCAGAGGCCTCCCAGAGGTCTCCTCCACCACCCGCGGGAAATTTGAATTTGTAAACAAAGCCACGTGCTTTTTGACAGCTGTCATCGACAACAACGCATCGCTAACCTCAGTACTGCCATCTTGACGGGCCTAAACCTCAGTAGTACCAACTTAACCTAACTAGCGCGAGATAAACAAATCCACGTGCTTTTGACAGCCACGTGCTTTTTGACAGACAACAACGCATCGCTAACCTCAGTACTACAATCTTGACAGGCCTAAACCTCAGTAGTACCAACTTAACCTAACTAGCGTGATATAAACAAATCCACGTGCTTTTTTGACAGCTGTCATCCGCCATCTTTAAACTACAGAGCACCGTGCTGCCCTCTTTATCGCAGTAGCTGCAAATTCATCACCTGTCTTCGGCAGTGCTGCCATCTTGGCGGGCCGAAACCTTAGTGCTACCAACTTAACCTCACTAGCGCGAGATTTGAATCGGTAAACAAATCCACGTGCTTTTTTGACAGCTGTCATCCGCCATCTTTAATCTATAGAGCACAGTGCTGCCCTGTTTGGTGGCGGATAATTAGGAAAACGCTTTTGACAGCAGCCATCTTTAATCTAGAGAGCACCGTGCTGCCCTCTTTAGCTAGATACCTTTGAAATGTGGTGGCAGGCAATTCCACATGACAGCAGCCATCTTTAATCAAGAGAGCACCGTGCTGCCCTCTATGTGGTGGCGGCAATTTGAAAAATTCTACATGCTCTTGTTTGGAAACAAACTCACGCGCTTTTTTGACAGCCGTCATCCGCCATCTTTAATCAACAGAGCACAGTGCTGCCCTCTTTAGCTAGATACCTTTGAAATGTGGTGGCGGCAAATTCCACGTGCTCTTGTTTGGAAACAAAGCCATGTGCTTTTTTGACAGCTGTCATCCGCCATCTTTAATCAACAGAGCACCGTGCTGCACTCTCTAGTTGAAATGTGGTGGCGGCAAATTCTACATTCTCTTGTTTGGAAACAAACCTATGCGTTTTTTTTTGACAGCTATCATCCGCCACCTTTAATCCAGAGAGCACCGTGCTGCAGCTACCATCCGCCATCTTTAATCCAGAGAGCACCGTGCTGCACTCTCTAGTTGAAATGTGGTGGCGGCAAATTCTACATTCTCTTGTTTGGAAACAAACCTATGCGCTTTTTTGACAGCTATCATCCGCCATCTTTAATCCAGAGAGAACAGTGCTGCAATCTTTCGTTGAAATGTGGTGGTGGCAAATTCTACGCGCTCTACAAACTCATGTGTTTTTCTGACAGCTGTCATCCGCCATCTTTAATCCTGAGAGAACAATGCTGCACTCTATGTGGTGGCGGCAAATTCCACGTGCTCTTGTTTGGAAACAAATTCTACGTGCTCTTCAGCTGTCATCCACCATCTTTAATCAAGAGAGCACCGTGCTGCCCTCTTTGTGGTGGCGGATAATTTGAAAAATTCTTTTTTGACAAGCAGCCATCTTTAATCTAGAGAGAACAGTGCTGCCCTCTTTAGCTACTTACCTTTGAGGCGGTTAATTTGAAAAATTCTATTTGACAAGCTGCCATCTTTAATGAAAAGAGCATCGTGCTGCTATCTTGCGGGTAATTTTTACGTCACAGCTGTCATCCACCATCTTGCATTGCTAACCTTAGTGCTGCCCTCTTTAGCTACTTACCTTTGAAAAAAAATCTATTTGACAAGCTGTCACCCGCCATCTTGCATCGCAAACCTCAGTGCTGCACTCTTTAGTTGAAATGTGGTGGCGGATAATTTGAAAAACCTTTATGACAAGCAGCCATCTTTAATCCAGAGAGAACAGTGCTGCCATCTTTAGCTACTGCCATCTTACATCGCTTACCTCGGTGCTGCACTCTTTAGTTGAAATGTGGTGGCGGTAAATTCGAACAAGTTTATCACGCATCGGGAAAGCTAGAGTAAGCACGTGCTGCAGTGATGACGTCATCATGCATGTTTAGACTTGTCCGTTTTCTTAAGAGTAAGTCGGTGTAAAGGAATGTGGTGGCGGTAAATTCGAACAAGTTTAAACATGCATCGGGAAAGCTAGAGTAAGCATGCACTGCAGTGATGACGTCATTGTGCATGTTTAGACCTGATCGTTTTTTCTTAAGAGTAAGTCGGTGTAAAGCAATGCAATAAGTACAACATTTTTGAATGGGATCAAATATTTATTTACAAATGTACTACAACAGTGTTCGTTTTTGCTGCTGACAAGGTTGGTGTGCTTCTTAACAACGTATGCTTCTGAAATGCCTCCTGCAACATTCAAATTAAACAAAACAGTTAGAAATATATTATACTAAGTATGTTATGCTTTACAGAGAAGATCATATACTTCATACCTTGTTGTTATTCCTTTTCGGAATCATCATCATCATGAGGTAGTAGAGAAAGTTCATTCATACACTGTGTACAGTGTTCAATCCTCGGATTGGTCCATCCCAATCATCATCACCATTTTCTCCTCGATGCTTGTAATGTCGTTCACAAGTTCTGCATAAAGCTACTTCGATCGACATCTTACTGTGTAGAGGAAGGATGTCCCAAAAATTATGTACGTAAGAGGCAGCGTACGTATATAAAAATCCTGGTGGTAAGTATTGAATAAGATGTTTCGGCATCGACGATCTATGTTTATAGAACATCTTAATAGCCTCACTCACTCGTGAAAGATAAATAAGATGTTGCGTATGAGCATGCAAACAGCATGCACATTTACAGTTTTGTTCCATAGCGTACGATGTCGAAGCACACACTAATGAAAATGATAAAGATCTATTCTTATTTATAGTCTCGTAACAATGTTCGTTAGCGCATGGTAAGTAACATCACTCATATGAATAATAAGACAATAGGCTAAACGAATATCAACTGAAGATTCTTTTATAGATTCTTCATGATAAGAGCAGTCTATAACTACAATCGGTGCTTTATTTTTAAATTCTTGAGGTGTAAATAGCGGACGATCTTCTTTCTGATAATACGATGATTGAAATTTACAAAACATGTCATAAAGCATCCCAAACTTATTTTTCTCAAAGTTAATGTCTATGTTTTCGTAGGGATACGTAGTTCCGTTGAGATATAGTCTAATGTGTCTTAATTTACAGTGATCAAACAGTGAGCGATCTTTTTCGTGATTGAATTTACGATTAGGTTGAAATCCAAAAATAATGTACAAGGGCTTCTCAGTAAAACGTGGTGTTTTAACAGTCCAGCTATGCTTGTTTGTAGGTGGTAACACAGGATATTCATGCAGCTCCCAACTTCTAAAACGTATAGGTAATGGTGTATCATTTTCTACAATCTTGAGCAATCGAAATTTTTCACGATCAGATAAGGTTACATGTGGAATCCGCCACAGTATACGATGCAGTGTTATTTTCGATTCTACTGGTGTTTCTACTGCTTTAAGAGAATTGTAATCACTTCGATCACGGATTAGAATAAGCTCTTGTTTTACGTTGATTATAATACGTGTAAAGTCTTCTGCGAATCCAAAAATATGTTTCAGTGATAACATACCCGTAAAAGTTCCATCCTCATTAATCATCCAGTTGTTAGTAGCTTTTGGACACCATCCAGCCATCCGCAAAAGATTACTTTCTTCATCACAGAAAGAAGGGTAGAGTTTCATTGCACTTGTAATACCAACATTCTTCGTTCGATCTATTTCAACATTATTTACTTCATATCGCGCTTCAGAAAAGAGAAAAGCTAGAGCATGTTTGTTTAGTTGCGAAGTGCTTGGTCTACTTCCATCCGACTTTTCTAGTCGTCCTTCAATATAGAGGTAGCTTTCGTGTGGTAAGGTGTAAACATCTTGCTGATTAATAATAAAATGAATTTCATCATTGTTATTTAATCCAAACGTAAAAGGTTGATAGGAATGAAGCTCACTTCGTACTACACCTTCACGACTTTCTACTGTATTCGTAATGTCTAGCATTTCTTCCATTCTGTTGTAGTAGTGTATATCCTAAATCTTGGAGTATCTGCTTATGGGTATCTGTTAACTCGATGAGTCTCTGCACACATGTAGTATGTCTTCGGAATGTACACCGTGTTTTATAGATGGATTTCATACTGGTTTAAGATGTAGTTTGAAAGCTACGTACGCGTGCTGATCTAAATGAATAAGCTGATTATGTTTATTTACAAGTCTAAGAGTAATGTTGCTAATGTGTTTTACAGACACAGGATGATAAAGAACTACTGCTGGTTTCTCACAAATAGTATATCCACGTTCCTCTGTAACAATAAAGTCGTGCAGGACGTGCGAAGGTTGTAGATTACTATTCAAGTCTGTAATAATATTACAAGTAATGTTCACATTATAATCATCGAAGAGTTTTATAGGTTGATCAGACCCGTAACGTACGTTCGGTAGGAGCTCCCTCGATGAAAATCCAAGCAGTGGTCCAATCGAATCAGGCTGTGATTTGAAGTCAATCTTAAATGATGATTCAATAACACATTTATGTGTAATGTTGCTTATAGTGATTGAGAACTTGTAATTATGATTACTAAAACTATCTTCCCCAAACTGATCAATTAACGTACTTTCAATATAGTCGTGAATATCGTCTACTGTATAACTACCTGAGGGTAGTGTTAGCACATACTCATCGTAATAGAACTTGTTTAAACCATTACGCACATTATAGATTTTATTGTAGCTTTCAAACGATACTAGTCCAAGACTATGCGGCTGATAGCTAAGTTCGATTGGTGGATTAAAATAGACGGTTGTTTCAGGTCCTTCTCCACGTACAGCAAACGTTCTTTCACTGTTCGTCATCACGTAGACACTAATGCACTTTCTCTACTGTCTGGGTTTGATATAAGAACATAAGACATAATCGTCCGCACATGCGTGTATTAAAGTTTTGCAAACGGTTTTTATTGTGAACAATGTCTGCACTGCTTCCGAAATAACGTATGAGCTCAAAAGGAGGAGGTAAGTCTCCATAGCTATCAAAATACCATACTTTAGATTTACGTTTTACATAACCAACGTAATGATTTCCAGATCCACGACTGCCGTCCAAGTTAATTACGGCACTTTCACGTTCACGTGGGCACGCTGGTAGTTGATCACGCATATACACTCCTCGAAAATAATGAATTCCTACTTGTTTAGCAAACGTAAAAACTTCATCATGCGTTAGAGCTCGATATGGCAGTGCATTCAGTAGACGTTTGTTGGAGAAATGTAGATACCAAGCCCTTTCTTGTATGGCGCTAGCTTCATGTTCATACCTTTGCCTCGTAACGCAATTGCCTCCATCGTCTTGTTATGACGTTCACTCTCTTTCAACTGTTGTTTCGCTTCTTCTACAGCTTTGACAGTTCTCGCTACAGCACTAGCACCACCTAGCAATGACCCTAAAGCTCCTAAGCCAGCAAACAGCGCAGGAAGAAATCCTCCTCGTTTTGGTACAGGAATAATTCGTGCACGTTTACTAAATATTGCTCTGCACTTTGGAGAAATTCTCGCTCTTGCTGCGCGTAACGCCTTAGTAATAGCTACACGGGGATTGTATTCCCCTCGAATAGCTTTTTGCGCAGCCTTTATAACATCTTTCCATCCAACAGTTTTTACTTTCTTCTTCTTCTTCATGTCGTTTGGATATCGTTGTTTCACCATGCTGGACACGACTTGACTAGTCAAGAGCAAATCATAAACTAACCGTTACCTCTTGTTTCGTTTAATATATATATTACTATTACGTACTTTATGATTCAGTTATCATGAAGATTATAAAGCAGGAAGACACGCTACCTGTTACCGACATTGTATCACATCTCTTACCTAGTTCTAGTACAACTACAGGAAAACGTCATGGAACGTTGTTTCCTTTTACTGTTCGATGTATTATATCAGGCCCGTCGGGATGCGGGAAAACAAATCTTTTACTCACACTTATTACTTCTGTAAATGGTGTACGCTTCGAGAATATTTACGTTTTCGCAAAGTCACTCTATCAGCCGCTATATACTATTCTACAAGCCGTAATGCACGATCTAGTTAAAGATGGAATAAGATATTTTAAATTTAATTCGCATGAGCAAGTACCATCACCAGACGATGTGCTTCCTAATTCTCTTATGATCTTTGATGATGTCGCAACAGAACAGCAAAACGTTATTCGTGCATTCTTTAGTATGGGTCGGCATAAATATGTTGATTGCATCTATTTGTGCCTAAGCAGTTGATACGCGACAACGCAAATGTTATTGTGCTTTTTCGGCAAGATGAGCGCAACATGCGACATGTGTATAACGATCATGTTAACACTGATATGACATTCGATGACTTTAAACGTATGTGTGCTAAATGTTGGTCATTGCACCGTTACAGCTTTTTAGTTATTGATAAAGAAAGTGATGTACAGCATGGACGATATCGCATGGGTTTCGATCATTTTATATGCATTAACACAGAATTTCAGTAACTACTTGATTAAAAACCATCATCATGTTAACATCTAGCAAGGAGATCACAAAACATATCATCCAAGCTCGAAACAATATTCGACGGAAATTTAAGGAGCTTAAACGTATTCAAGCAGACACGGATTTATTTTTAAAAACACAACTAAGTACACCACTCAAAGAAATTTTTAATTCTACTTCATTACCGCAGTCTACTTCAAGTTTTGCTTCTATGCAAACGTCATATCATAAAGAGAAGAATGAAGAAGAAAAGCATGAACAAGATAAGGAAGAGAAGAAGCAGGATGTAGATCAAGAAGAGGAAGATAAGGAAGAAGGAGAAGAAGAACTTAATGATACATCACCATCTAAGCGTGTTGAGTTTTTAACTACAGATGTTATTGCTGAAACACCTACTACATCGACGCAAAATCTACCATCTTTGTCTGAGGTTATGATTACACCAGAGTATCGCAATCAGTTTAGAACTTTTATTCAAGATACCTATGGATCTCTCTTTGCACCTTATATAGAAAAACTTTTTACAGGACAAACTGACACTACCTACGGTATTCGCTACGAAGATGACTGTTTCCGGATAGGAAATTCAAATGTTAAGATTAATAACAACAAACGCATTGTAAAAGGTGTTACCTATAAACCTACGAAAGGACTCTTAGAACTTCTTTTCTCACGAATACCTGACAAGGATATAATTTTACAAGATTATCTTAAAAAATATAAAGCAATACTTTTTGCTACTGATGCAACACGACGTAATTACAAGAGAACAGAAGCTGTAAATGCGAATAAGAGTTACAAGTATCGTGAGTTTATTTCTAAGCTGTTTCCGACTGCACGTAGTCTTGATGTTATCTACAAGCCTTTGTTGCCGTATGTGGATGTAAGATACTGGAATGACCCAAACTTACTCGTTGAACGATTACAAATTTTAAGAGCATCGCAAGAGGCTGGTCACACTGGTCACGGATCAGAAATTCTAGAAATAGAAAGAGAACTACGTTATGCCGGTATTATTTTGTAATGGCTCGTCAAGAGAAGATCTCACCTGTAAAGGTAAACATCGCACATGAGTTACATAAACCAGCACGTCGCACCTACTATCGCAGACGCGTTATTACACGAGGAAAAGATGATCTCTGGCAAGCAGACTTAGTAGAAATGATTCCATATGCCTCTAGTAATAAGGGGTATAAGTATCTACTTACTGTTATCGATGTGTACTCGAAGTTTGCTTTTGCACAACCCGTGCGTTCTAAAACAGCAGCTCAAGTTAAAGAAGCATTTAAACATATTGTTGAAGAATCGAAACGCTGCCCAAGGCTTCTTCAAACTGATCAAGGTAAAGAGTTTTACAACAAGGATTTTTCTCCTTACCTCAAGTTACTTGGCATTCAACACTACTCTACGTTCAGCAATCTCAAGGCAAGTGTTGTAGAACGCTTTAATCGTACACTCAAAACAATGATGTGGCGAGAATTTACAGCGCAATGTTCATATCGTTATATTGATCTGCTACCTAGACTTTTATCTACCTACAACGATACACCTCATTGCACTATCGGAACAAAGCCACGTCTTGTTACAAAGAATACACCTCGTATAAATGCTATTCATCTTGTAATTAAAACAGCTGATCCACGTCGCCGTCGCTTTAAAGAAGGTGATTTTGTTCGCATCAGCAAACACAAGTCTATCTTTGCAAAAGGATACACACCTAACTGGAGCACTGAAATTTTTCAAATCAGAAGTGTTAAGCTTACTAATCCAGTTACGTATTTACTTCGCGATCTCAGAGGACAGCCTATTGAAGGAGGATTCTACATCGAAGAACTGCAGAAAACAAAATATCCTGTTCACTATTTAGTTGAACGTGTTATTCGACGTCGTGGCAATAAACTGTATGTTAAATGGCTTGGTTTTAATAACAGCTTTAATTCATGGATTAATAAAGAGGATGTACTTTAAATCTTATGTGTGTTTTCTTTTAATCCTCTACGTTTCCTTTCTTCTAAGTCACTAGGACATGCTGTAGGATTAAACAACACCTGTAATATGTTTTGACAATTCATATTTATTTCAGAATATACATATATATATACATTTTTATCCTTTGTTCATTTTACGGTCTTTGTCACTCAGTTTTCGTTTTATTGCGCCAACAACGACAAGTGCTGCTATATTCTTCTGAGCAGCTAAAGCACTAGGTAATAACACACACACGGCATAACTTTACGAAGCAGATTTTAACAGCTACACGACATACTCTATGCAGGCAGCATGTAACTACGTGTCAGGCGAACGTGTTCTAGGGCCGCAGGGGGGGGGTGAAGCACGAAGAAAAGAAGATCAATCACTCTATTGATGAGTCCACGCCCAACATGCTTCCTCATCTTTCTCCCAGCACGTTTCTTCACCTTTTCCTTGTTTACTCTCTCCACAGCCATGATAAGTGTTTATAAGCGAAGACAACTCGTTAGTTTTAGGTCCGTGATACAGTTTGATTAGTTGACATGTACGGAACTGTCTCACAGAAGGTCTTCTACCTAAACTCACGTGTTCATGATGTAAACTACACGTTTGAAGCTTTGACAAAACAGGATCTTGAGTCCACTCACGAGGCACCTTATCCCAAATCTTCTTTACAACATTCGGAGCTACATTAACCAAAAATGCCTTTGGTAATGCATTTAACTCTTCGTCAGTAAAAGTGTTTAGTTTCTTTTTGCATGCATAAAACTTTACGATCGCCTTTTCAACTGCGTTACACTTAGTATCTGTTAGAAATGACATGATGTCTTTACTCTACAAATGTTTCTTTTACACTAAGGTTATTTCGACATTGCAGTTTACATATGTTGTTCACTTCCCGGCATGCACTACAACACAACCAATCAAAGAGCATGCATACATGTTGTAAAGACTGTTTACTTGTTTCTCTACTATGCTCTTTCGGAAGAGTTTTAAATGATGGGCACCCCAATTCATGCATGTCGATAACTTCACACGATAATGGTAGAAAATCACGCAACCATTCTTTCTTTTCACAACCCTTTAAAAGAACAAGATCTGATCTTGACAAATGTGCATTTATCATTAAAGGTAGAAAACGATAAGGTATTCCTTTTTCTTCCCACTTCAAACCTAAATTGTTTTCAATCCACTGAGTCTGCTTTTTATCTTCATCTGTTTGCAGACAGTAAGGGAACGGTGGACTAAATACTAAACTAACAAGTTTTGGTGCCCAGAACACACTGCAATCTAACACAGCCACCTCTTTAAACACAAATTTGTTTCCGTTTACTTTAAAGCCTTGCACATCAACTATTAATGTTTTCGTCATGTTTGCACTCCACTCTCTATCACTGTTTCTCGAAGACTAAAGCTTTTAGTCAACGAACGGGTTTAAACATGCACAATAACGTCATCACTGCAGCACATGCAAACTCTTGTTTTTATGATGCATACTTATTGCATTCCTTTACACCGACTTACTCTTAAGAAAACGGACAAGTCTAAACATGCATGATGACGTCATCACTGCAGCACGTGCTTACTCTAGCTTTCCCGATGCGTGATTAAACTTGTTCGAATTTACCGCCACCACATTTCAACTAAAGAGTGCAGCACCGAGGTAAGCGATGTAAGATGGCAGTAGCTAAAGATGGCAGCACTGTTCTCTCTGGATTAAAGATGGCTGCTTGTCATAAAGATTTTTTCAAATTATCCGGCACCACATTTCAACTAAAGAGTGCAGCACTGAGGTTTGCGATGCAAGATGGCGGGTGACAGCTTGTCAAATAGATTTTTTTTCAAAGGTAAGTAGCTAAAGAGGGCAGCACTAAGGTTAGCAATGCAAGATGGTGGATGACAGCTGTGACGTAGAAATTACCCGCAAGATAGCAGCACGATGCTCTTTTCATTAAAGATGGCAGCTTGTCAAATAGAATTTTTCAAATTAACCGCCTCAAAGGTAAGTAGCTAAAGAGGGCAGCACTGTTCTCTCTGGATTAAAGATGGCTGCTTATCAAAAAAGAATTTTTCAAATTATCCGCCACCACAAAGAGGGCAGCACGGTGCTCCCTTGATTAAAGATGGTGGATGACAGCTGAAGAGCACGTAGAATTTGTTTCCAAACAAGAGCACGTGGAATTTGCCGCCACCACATAGAGTGCAGCACTGTTCTCTCAGGATTAAAGATGGCGTATGACAGCTGTCAGAAAAGCACATGGGTTTGTAGAGCGTGTAGAATTTACTACCACCACATAGAGTGCAGCACTGTTCTCTCTGGATTAAAGATGGCGGATGATAGCTGTCAAAAAAGCGCATAGGTTTGTTTCCAAACAAGAGAATGTAGAATTTGCCGCCACCACATTTCAACTAGAGAGTGCAGCACGGTGCTGTCTGGATTAAAGATGGCGGATGGTAGCTGCAGCACGGTGCTCTCTGGATTAAAGATGGCGGATGATAGCTGTCAAAATAAGCGCATAGGTTTGTTTCCAAACAAGAGAATGTAGAATTTGCCGCCACCACATTTCAACTAGAGAGTGCAGCACGGTGCTCTGTTGATTGAAGATGGCGGATGACAGCTGTCAAAAAGCACATGGCTTTGTTTCCAAACAAGAGCACGTGGAATTTGCCGCCACCACATTTCAAAGGTATCTAGCTAAAGAGGGCAGCACTGTGCTCTGTTGATTAAAGATGGCGGATGACAGCTGTCAAAAAAGCACATGGCTTTGTTTCCAAACAAGAGCATGTAGAATTTTTCAAATTGCCGCCACCACATAGAGGGCAGCACGGTGCTCTCTTGATTAAAGATGGCTGCTGTCATATGGAATTGCCTGCCACCACATTTCAAAGGTATCTAGCTAAAGAGGGCAGCACGGTGCTCTCTAGATTAAAGATGGCTGCTGTCAAAAAGCATTTTTCAAATTATCCGCCACCACATTTCAAAGGTAAGTAGCTAAAGAGGGCAGCACTGTGCTCTATAGATTAAAGATGGCGGATGACAGCTGTCAAAAAAGCACGTGGATTTGTTTACCGATTCAAATCTCGCGTTAGTGAGGTTAAGTTGGTAGCACCAAGGTTTCGGCCCGCCAAGATGGCAGCACTGCGGATGACAGGTGACGAATTTGCAGCTACTGCGATAAAGAGGGCAGCACAGTGCTCTGTGGTTTAAAGATGGCGGATGACAGCTGTCAAAAAAGCACGTGGCTGTCAAGAACACGTGGATTTATTTATCTCGCGCTAGTTAGGTTAAGTTGGTACTACTGAGGTTTAGGCCCGTCAAGATGGCAGTACTGAGGTTAGCGATGCGTTGTTGTCTGTCAAAAAGCACGTGGCTTTGTTTACAAATTCAAATTTCCCGCGGGTGGTGGAGGAGGCCTCTGGCTGTGGTGGTGGTGGAGGAGGCCTCTGGGAGGCCTCTGGCTGTGGTGGTGGTGGAGGGGGCATCTGGGAGGCCTCTGGCTGTGGTGGTGGTGGAGGAGGCCTCTGGGAGCCTGCGGTGGCGGTGGCGCCCGAACTGTCCTATTATACTACTCCTTGGCGCTGGTCCCATACACTGGAACCATATTCTAATTCTGGCCTTAGTGGTGACATATATGCCTTCCCCTTTACATCCTTACTACAATACCTAAATAAAACTCATAACCATAAGAAATCTGAGACCTTTATCCACAAACCTGCTAAAGTGATTACCCGAATGAAGATACTTCCTTACAATAACACCTAGGTAGGCCTGCTTAGGCCGGCCCCGTGTAATAGGGGTAGCGTGCCTCTTACCTGGAGGATCCAGGTTCGATTCCCGGCCAGGTCGGGGATTTTTACCTGGATCTGAGGGCTGGTTCGAGGTCCACCCAGCCTACGTGGTTAGAATAACGGCCGAGAGGATTCGTCGTGATGACCGCACGACACCTCGTAATCTGCAGACCTCCGGCCTGAGCAGCGGTCGCTTGATAGGCCAAGGCCCTTCAGGGCTGTAGTGCCATTTAGTTAGGCCGCCGTAGAGTTGTCGCCACGAGTTACTTTCATTCCATCAATACAGTAATTAAAACAGAATATTTTTCCTCTACCTAGTGAGTTGGCTACGTTGCTTGAGACACGTTGTTGTAAGCTTGTGTTCGGGAGATGGTGGGTTCGAACCCCACTGTTGAAAGCCCTAGGGATGATTTTCCATTGTTCCCCGTTTTCACACTAAGGAAGTACTGTGGCAGCACTCCAATGAAGGCCACGGTCGCTTCTTTCGCAGCCCTAGTCTTTCTTATGCGATTGTCACCGTAAGACCTGTCAGTGCCGGTGTGTCGCAAGACAAAATACCAAAGAAAGAAAGAAAGAAAGAAAGAAAGAAAGAAAGAAAGAAACAGAAAACGGCCCAGTTGTACTTTCTTTAAATACAATAATCCCTACCACCACAATCCCAGTCTGATTAAACATTCAGTATCATAATTCAGCATCTCACAAATTGTATTCGTCTTAAATAAAGCCCAGCGATTGGACTTAAAATTCAGTTCTACAAAAGAAAATAGCCATATGTATTTTCCTTTTAACTCTCGTTCTCGAGGAAATTCTGCTTTTGTTTTAAAAGCACGAGTTACAAACCACCGACCGCTCAAATACTCTCAGGCTGGGTATTTGGCCGGTTCTTGTTAAGTCCTGCTAATTCAGACCGGACTCCAGAATATGCGTATTTTGCTGCTTGAAATCAGACGTCAACAAAGGTACAAACATAAGTCAGTTACACCGCAAACTGTCAATAATAATAATAATAATAATAATAATAATAATAATAATAATAATAATAATAATAATAATAATAATAATCGTGATTTTACGTCTAACCAACTACTTTTACGGTTTTCGGGAACGCTTACGTATAGGAATTTTGTTTCCCAAGTGTTCTGTATTTCTTACAGCAGGAAGAATTCCAGCTTCCACCTAAATTAAGGCCACGGCCAGTATCTTCCCAACATCGAAACTGTACCTGTGTTATTGCTATGTTAAATAACTGGCAAGACAAAATAATGTTGGAACTACAGGTGGTTGGAAGGTTCCAAAATATAATGGTTTTATTTGTGAAACTGAAGATTAGTCTAGTGCTACCCCTGATAATTTAATTTTTCTAAGTTCAAAATATTGCCCCCATGCATTACTCCTGTAATTATCTATTGTGGCGTTAGGTAAAATGTAATCCCTTACAAATGCTACACGTCTGTGTATCATCATGTCGGAAATAGTGCTCGGATAATCAATACTGTGATATTGCGACGTGTGCTAACACGCTAGGATGATGTATCAGTTCTATATCCTGCGGGACATTAAATATATCATATGTGGTGAACCAACAGAAGCGAGTTCAAATGAAATAACAGTTCAACTTCACGTGTCAGAGAATTTATTTTAATATATCATGTAGGAAATATATCAATTATGTCCCTGTTTTGAAAGTTTGAAATCGTTATATATATTGTGAAGTTCACGTGAACACGTCTTAGTTGTCATTATTTCCTTCAGTCAGATACAAAGTCACACAGTGTATCTTGATTTGTTATGCAGAGTGTAGTGTATGCATGTATGTATGTATAACAAGTATATTATAACTAGTTCACGTAGAGAGGTGTGTGGGTGGTTGTCAGAGAAAATTTCTGGACAATCAGTTCCACATAAAGAAGTGCAGATCCAATAGTAGATCAGTGGTAGAATACTGGCTTTGAAGATCGTGGCCAAAGGTAGTCACATTTTTGAAGGGTGGAAGGAAGTCCATTCGACACACCATGTCGTACGATGTCGGCATGTAAAGGATCTCTGTTGACACATTTGGCGTTTATTTGATGACATTAATAAAAAAAACACAGCCCTAAGACACCCAAAGGAGTTCCGGATTCCTTGATGGAGTAAAAGGGAACGTCGAAATTGACACGCAGACTGCCTAAATGGTGTTAAATCTAAATATTTGCCACACGGTACCTGAGGCCGTGCGATTTTTGGCACGATTAGCACGATGATAGATTTAGATTAGAGAATGATGGAAACGATAAATCTAAACAAAGTATTCCTTACGTCGTGTTCTAACTGTATAATACTCGATCCAAATATATTCGTACCCTCGACCCGAGGAGGAGCAGCTCTTTTCCGGCCTACCTCCAATGAAGGCAAGCTTCATCCATAATTTTAACCGCGTACTAGCCCTCCTGCCAATCTTGAATTTCTGTCAGTATCGGTAGTCGAACCCGATCCGCGAGGACGGCTTCTAATAGCGCTGCTAAACTACGGAGATAGACTCTAAATGCATGTATGTGCCATTTTGCATAGGGGACAGATGTATTAATATCTCAGCTTTAAAAACCAATCTTTCAAAACTGAAGGCTTCAGTTATGCAAAAAGTCAAATGATTACCACCAACACAAGTCGAGCAAATTTCTGAATTTTAGTTTTCGTAATACTTCTAACTGTATTATCGAGTAAAAATGTATTTTTCCAGACAAAAAAGTTTTCATTTGCGTGGGAATGTTATATGATAAGTTGGTAACATTTGTTCAACGATTTGGTCAAATATAACAACAAACGTCTTCCCTAATTGTTAATAAATTTATGTACCTACACTCATATGATCAACATGCTCCGACATTAATGCATGTGTAATATGTAGTTCCTCGATCTATTCATGTAACCAAACTTATCGCTCAACTGATTCGATGTTACAAACTTGTAATACAGGAGTGAATTAATTCATTTTATAAACAATCTGTATGGTTTTTGATGTGGGTTACTGTAGTCACGTCCTAGTTCGGTTTGTAATGCATCTTGTGATGCTCTGGTTGGCTTAGTTGAGCTTTCTGGATAAATTGAGGAACGCATACCCATTACCATATACGGAACGCTATAAAATATTGACACTCTGCAGCACCCAGGACATGGTTTTCCTCTTCAAAATTGATCAATTTTCCGTCCTGTAAAACACGCTAAGCGTTGTCACATTCATTCTGAATGATCCTGCATAGAACGTGAAATATTTGAATACTGTGCAATGGTAGATGCGGGTACTTTGGACGGGAGAGTTTCAGTCACTCTTCTTGAAGCTTATATGAATACTTCTCAAAAACGCGCATGTGTTGTAAGATATGCGCAATCTATACCTGGCGTGATCCACGAGAGACGAGTGAGTCCAGAAGATCCACACGACATCAGTGTCAACACCCGACGTAGTTTTCAAGAATAATCTTCACCTCATCTTACTGTGGTTTCAGCAGAGAACAACGTAGATTTATATGGACTCGTGGCGTTTTGTTTAGTATGACGAATCACATATTCCTTCAGGAGCAGACCACCACCCTGTTAAATTTTGGAGAAATTCAGATATGTGATACAATCTTGGCCTCATTTACAGCGATACACGTTCCCTCCGTTACTAACATCTCGGTCTGGAGAGATGTCATATATAACCTTTGGTAATGCTACGAGTACTCGCAACAGAACTTTGAGGGAATTCTGAAAACTCAAGTGTTCGTTTTTCAGACGGGCTATTCGGGAGTCAATTTACAAAGTAACGCTGACCTCATCAAAACTAGGGTTTCAACACTTCCTTATTTCTACCTCCGGAATTGTGGCCCATCAAAATATGTAGAACAACATGGAACACCGACATCTTTCAAGTCGAGGCTTTACTGATTAGGAACATAAATTCATTGAAATGAATCTGATTCCTGATTTTATGTCCCTAAATATGTGCATTTATTTTGCTGAAAGCAATAAAATATATGATATTAATGTAGTTTGATAGAGTCTTAAATTACATTGTGTAACTGCAATAACTTGCATGACTGATGTGTTATTTCTTATTTATTCACTATCCACCATAGCATTTACAGGTACTAGCAATTATGGATACGGTATTCCCGTGTTGCTAGTTCTTTAGGTCCTAGATTTGTAAAGCGATTCCGAGACTTGAGGTAAGCTATTATCTAACGAGAATAAAAACCATTCAGGGTAGTCATTAAATGTCACGACGGTCCAAGGACAAACCACCCATCTTCAGTTCTCTAGTTCTAATATCATTTTAGATTGTGTTCTTGATCTGAGAAAATCGGGCTATTTGGCCGTGAGGTTAGGACCTCGCAGCTGTGAGCTTGCATCTGGGAGATAGTGGGTTCGAACCCCACTGTCAGTTGCTCCGAAGATGGTTTTCCGTTATTTCCCATTTTCACACCAGGCAAATGCAGGGGCTGCATCTTAATTAATGTCACGGCCGCTTCCTTCAGAGTCCTAGGCCTTTCATATCCCATCGTCGCCATAAGACCTCTCTGTGTAGATGTGACGTGAAACAGGCTGTAAAAGTTGATCTGATGATCTGAGGAAGATTAGAGGTTACCGTGGATATTTTTTCCTCTGTTTACCTTACTGCAAGCCGAGACTATAATTACACTGACAGCGGGAGTTAATACGGTTATGATATTGATGTTTAACGGTAAACAAGCGAAGACAGTTTTCCTCATCTCCCAGCAGGCCGCGACACCTTCCAGTTATGGACCTCATTTCCTAACCACTTCCCCTCAACGTCTCCTCTCTCCTAACTTTCATTCCAACTTCGCCTTCTAGCTGAATATATTTATACATTTAGAAACTTTTTATTCTGAGATTTTCTCTACACTCCGGCGTATTTCAAATAATAAGTGACAAACTGTACAGCCATGTCTTTGAATATACGATGTTCGAATCCAAATAGTGAAAGTACAGGTGACGATAATTGCGTAGGCTGTCAACGTAATTAGAGAATAAGAACCTTCTTAATTTTACAGCAAATATTCACATGTTCCAATTGAGAAAATTATTTCATGGCGCTGTCAGTTTTAAGTCCATGAAGTAATATTGACACAAGTCGTGGGCTAGTTATCTTTGAAAGACCTGTCCACGTACCACCGCATGGCATTTGGAAGTTGTCCGGCTCGGTTAGTGTTCCAGTATGGAAGAAAGCACTGGCTCGTTACTATCATTATTATACAGCTAAGTTGTCCACCTCAAATAACTCTTAATGTCAGCAAGTTAAAGAGTAGTGTAGAAAACTATGTTAGACGAAGTTAGTACCATTATCTCAGCACATATTGACATCCTGAAAAAGTACTGCAAGTTTGATTACATTACTTACATTGGTAGCATTAATGAAAGTGCAAAAACATATCGATATCTTTCACGATTCACGAGTTGTTTGAAGTGGACATCTTAGTTGAATAACCTTGTGCAATTATACTGAGTGTTACGGAGCTACTCATACTCTACTAGGTATTTGTACTCTCGAGCATACATATGACTTCAAAATGTTGTTTGAAGTGGACATCTTAGTTGAATAACCTTGTGCAATTATACTGAGTGTTACGGAGCTACTCATACTCTACTAGGTATTTGTACTCTCGAGCATACATATGACTTCAAAATAATGTCCTATTTCAAAAATAAAAAATGCAGTTGAAAATTTGATGTTCGTAGCTGAGGTGCTATTTAATGGTGAACGGCTTAGGGCTTTGCTGACATACATCAAAATAATTTCCAGTATGAAAACGTTCGCTTCTTGTACGTAAAACGTTTGGATACAACTTACGCATGCATTCTACCTGAACCTGATGTACTCATAATTACTTGTTATATGTTACGGATGCAGAATACATCCTGAGCCGCAATGAAGGGGTGTATATAGCTTCAGAGCAGTTATGTATTTAGAATTGCTTCTTACACATTATGCATGCAGAATACGTCCTGAAGCAGCAGTGAAGCGATGTTTACAGCTGCAGTGCAGTGATGTACTTATAGCAATATTTGTTACACACTCCGCACAAATACAGCCTGAAGCATGGTACAGCGGATAGTATAAGCCGAGGGGTAAATGAAGCTATTACCTACCTCACAAACCTCACACTCTACTTCAAGCTTCTCTCTCGAACCAACCATTCGCTAAATCTAGAAGAAACAAAGAAACATATTTTACGAACTGCGGATATTTATCCTCACAATCCGTAAGGGTATTTGTACTTTTCCCCCATAAAACCTGTACATAGTATATATATGAAGTAGAATCCTCGCAGTTAAAATGGTCGTAGCTAAATCACTGTGTATGAAATGCATTCTATTATTCTGTACTTCCATGACCATACATGTTTCACTTTCGAATAGTGAAACAGTAGTTAATGGAGACATATTCGTCTATTGCTAGTCGTGTTTATGCTGCGAGGTCAGAAACTCAAGAGCAGCTTGCAAACCTTAAGTTTTGTCAGCGTTTAGGAAAAGCACCCTCACAACTATGACGGCAGTGCAGGCTGCGAAAAAAAAAGAAAAAAGAAAAGAAAGTCTTCGAGTGGCATCGGCGTTTTAAAGTGATCGAATGTTTCTTTCCTTTCGGTTTGATTGTCATGGAATTTCTCGTTCGGCTCCTTAGCTGAATGGACAGTGTATTGGCCTTCCGTTCAGAGCGTCCCGTGTTTGATTTCCAGTCAAATCTGGGATTTAAACTTTTTCCCTGTAGCTCTGGGACAGGCTGGTTGTGTTGGTTCTAATACACATCTTTATTTACACACAGCACATCACATGACACTAATCACACTACCAACCACCAAAGGAACGCGTAACAGTGAATATATCTCTCGAAATAGAGTTAGCGCTACGAAAGACATTCGGCCGTAAACATGGGCTTAATACACACACATTGCGATAAGACCAGGAAGAAGTAGAAGATGAGACCTGTCCTTTAAAAATGTGTTCCTAACGGAAAATCAGTAAACAAGAGATTACCACTGGATGTACAGGAGTCCATGCGTCGTAAACGGCTTGAGATACGTTAAAGTGGGGAAGGGTGCTTTCTCCGTTACTGTCCTCCGAGTTTCTCATCTGACGTGAAACTTATTTGTTTCAACATGCTGATTAACGGACGTAACTATAAGTGCCTTTTCCCTCTTTCAAAAGATGGAGAAACGTATAATGAACGTCATTTTGTATCAATCCATGGGGTAAAATCAGCATCATAGAAAGCGATAGAGGAGATTTTCAAATGGTGGCTTCTGACATTATTCCTGAAGCTTCATTAATGCTTGCAAAGGTATTTTTTTCACACAAGGTAAATGCTTTTTATCGTACTTCGTATGTGCACACATTGCATTGAAAATACCGAACGCTAGAAATAGTAATAAAAACAGTTCACTATGCATTATTGCTCAAAGAACCATTGATTTGGAAACTAAGTATAGCATTTTGAGTAGTTAAATTGTCATGAAAAGTCTATAAAAATAATAATAAAGTTCCTCTGAAAAAAGTCGAAAGAGAGATTGTGAAGTTTCTTTTGGAGCTGCATACTGTTTGGTACAAATATTTATCAAACTCAAGTAATGTATGTGTTTACATACCCTAGTAAGTGTAATGAGAAATAACACGTCTCTTATTTTACGGTAATACAATAAGGAATATCAACATTTTGTGACAAAAAACATCAAAAGAGTGGAGTTATTTTGCATTCTAAATTTCCTTGAATACCTGTGAGTATTCATCGTGAGGACTGTGTTAGAGAGCAAGGTACTGTTTTATTTGGGAGGATATTTGCTGTCTCGTCGACAATTATAGAAGGGCACGCGGTCACACACAGGTCAGCTGTGAATAATACAAACATGGGGTTCTATTTTCTACGAGAGGACGCTGTCTGTAGCTTGAAGGCTTCTTTTCTTACGCTGGGTCTGTTTACACAAAGCCCGCCAGGTGCTGGATTGCTTAACCAAATGCACCACGAGAGATATTTCTGAGCGAAAGATGGGAACACTTTCTTTTGTTTTTAGTCTATATTTTATGTTGCTCTATTGTTCAACAACATTTTTAAAAGAGTGATTTACATTAAGTATTATTATACTTATTATTATTAGAAACATAATAGTCATAGGATCATAATTATTTATTGCGTGTTTGGCTGAGTGGCTCTGGAGGTTTAGAAGTTGGCCTTCTGATCCAACTTGGCAGATTCGATCCTGGCTCAGTCTGGTGGTATTTGAAGGTGCTCACATACGTCAGTTTTGGGTCGGTATATTTACTGGCACGTAAAATAACTCCTGCAGAACAAAATTCCGGCACTTTAGCATCTCTGAAAACCGTAAAAAAATAAGTTAGTAGGAGTAAAACAGTAATGATATTATTAAACGCGTGCTATATTAGTATGTTTTAATTATTATACTATAGTTTGTATCATCCCTAAAGATTCACCTTTAATGGGAGTTTCTTTAGTTCACCCGTAAATCATCTCTCTTACTGTATATATGAATAAACAGACTACTTCGGGATTCAATTCCACAACCATGAATATATAAAACATTTATCTAAAATGCTGATCCAACATCTCTAGACTTGAATAATAATTTCCCAGATATTACTCAATTTTGTGTTTTTTCAGTTTAGAACTTTCAAAATGATTGTTCTCAAACAAAGTTTGCCTGTCACACTCGTGTTCACGTTCTTTTTAAGCCCCAACAAATTCAAAATACTTATTCTAATAGGGAAATGGAAATTCCGTAAACCCTTCACCGTCACATTTTTATTCCGTCTCCATTATCGACCACGTAGTGCGCGATTGTCTGAATTTCAACCAATAAGGATAACAAGCTGTGAGTACATGAACGAGTGCAAGTCGCTTCCTTGGTTCAATTACCTCACAACTCTGTACATAACACTGTAACCCCAAGATTAATGGCATAAGAAAATTTATTTATGTTAAAAGTACTGTACTCAACGTACTATTTCTGCTGTTTTAACGTTTTATAGCAAAAGAAAAAATATACTCAAGCTTGAACAGGTAATACTGAAGTTTTCGAATTTGTTCAGGCAGATGTACACCACTGTATATCAGGTTAATTTTTCTTTCTCGGGGACTGAGGGTTTGTGTTATTCCCAACACACTACACACACCACACTACTCTACACTACCAACCAGCACAAAAGCACGCAATAGTGAATGCATACCTCCAAGTAGATTTTGCGCCAGGAAAGGCGTTCGGCTGTGAAATAGCACTAAGTCCACATCTCCACAAACCCAGCTGGGAGTGGGAAAAGTACAACAAGAGGAAGAAGAAAAAGAAGAAGAATTTTCACCACCTAAAGAATATGTATCTCCATAAAAAGCACTGAAATTAAATCACCTAGCTATAAGGAAAGGAAAGAACAGAGATTATGAATTACAAGACTTTGAATATTATGAATATCATATAGTACGTAGCAAACAACCTTTCACATACCCACTTTTAAGAAGGATATAAACGGACGGGCTCTGCTGTACGTACAGCTGCAAGGATTATGGCGTAGAGTAAGTCTTTTTGGCAGAAATGAAGTTGACCGAATAAGAAGTAGCGACAGTTTCCCACAACACAATTCTAAAGTGTATTGTGTGCAGCTTGTCAAATCCTGTCAAACTCGTCTGCTCGATACGCCTCCTTTACTCAGGATTGGTCATCCTCCACGAACTGCCGGTGTTCACAGATAGTCTGTGAATGGTCCCCAGTGACTTCGGTACCTTCAGGTGACTTCCAGTGCGCAGTTCCACAGGTGTGGTTTAAGTTCTGGTCTGTTCATCCCACTCTGCGAACGCCTTCACTTTGTTGCACTGCTAGCACTCTGTGGCATGTTCTGATGCAGACTTCTTGTGCTTACTCGATTCCTCAGATTTCTTTCCATCCCCCTGAATGCGTGTACAGTATTTTCAGGTCCATTTGGACCAAATATACATTAATATTAGGATATTTATCTCAACTTGAGACATTTCGTCTGACCTGGTTACAAAGTTCTGGAAGTTATGGTGACCAATCGTTGCTTGTACGATAGAATTCTGCGAGACAAATGAAAGTATACCACTCACAACACCACTCACCACGGAGTCGCGAGTTATACTAATTTCACTGGTTCACGACGATCTTGGTTTCAGCACAAAATGGCGGAAGCCCCCCCCCCCCTTCTCGCCACAACGTCACCAGTTATTAAAACTACTTTCAAGTAATATTGTCATCCTTCAACTTTCTAATCGTATACTAACATTATTTAGATACCATTATAGTTGCAAAGTAATGAAGCCGAACTTTTTAATGCTATCTGTTCGGGGCGTCGACCCATGTGGATAAGCCGAACTTTCTATGCATTCCGATATAACGTTTGAAATTCTGCGTGAGGCACAGTGTACGAACGAATTGGAAGACGTATTCTAGGTCGAGATAATTGAGGATTGCAAGAGATCCTTTTCCTAAATGCGTACATCATGTTCTGGACTCCTAAGTCTGCAAACGGTCCAAGTGAAGGAAGCTATGCACCGAGCGAGTAGCTGTACGCTTTCCCCTTCTCCATCTCGGTTCTGATCCTGAACCTGGCGGGTAATGTAAGCGGCTTGTATATATTATAACGTCAAAGGGACCGCTTAGGACTTGAGTTGACTCCTAGTAGACATTTGGGCTGAGCTGCGATCGCTCGTTAGACGAAAGCCTGCCAGGGCTGTAGCACCATGGGATTTGTTCTTGTGTTCCTAATTATTAGATATATTAATGGTACTGAGCGAAATGTGGGACTGAAGTTTCGGTGCACTGATAACGTTTCCGTGTGTTCCATATGCTATGAGCAATAATAATGAATTTAACTATTTCATTACATCGTGCTTGAGATGTATTTCGTATTATGAACGAAATTCCCGTAATCTTAAATGGGAATATATTTATGGAGAATTTTCGTTACAGTTTATTCATTTGTATACATCATCCACGAACGTATTAAAAAGGCTAAAATACACGTCTCTTGGAGTATTATGAAGCTATATTATACGGGAAGTTAATTCTTTATATTTCATTGAGAATAAGTGAAGATGTGAACTTATGGACAGAATGTTAATACCAAACTAGTTTTCCGTGCGGTTAGGGTCATGCAGCTGTGAGCTTGCATTCGGGAGATAGTGGGTACGAATCCCACCGTTGGTAGCCCCGAAGATGGTTTCCCTTGATTTCCCATTTTCACACCTTTCACATCCTTCCGTCGCCGAAAAACTTCGATGTGTTAGTGCGACATTAAACAAGTGGGAAAGTAATATTTACCCAAGATCAATTAGTACAAACTTCAGAGATGAATTTTTCCTCACCTTAAATAAAATTAACTTGCCTACGTAAATTGGTTTCTGCAATGGTGTATTCCTTCTGTGACGTGAATATACGTCGTTCATGTGTGCTGTATATTCATTCTCTTCATACGTGGCCTCAACGTCAATTATTGAAATGGATACGAAGTAGGTTGATTACATTTCAGAAATCCGTCTGTTTACCATTCGAATTGGTAGCGACTCTTCATACACCGCTGAGTTACTGCTGCCACATTCAATCAGTGAAATGGTTCAGGCACTAGCCAGCTTAATTTTTGTAATTTGTATTTCCATCGTATTTGATAACTACATGAGATATGAGTATGCACTAGTACATTCAACGTAATTTGCTCGTTCTGCTGCTACGAATAAAGAGACAACAAACAGCAAGTACTAACTTTTACACAACCGGCAAAAGAGCGATTTATTCTAGTGAGATTTTGCCTTGAAACGACTGGTCATTATGATACTCGTTCATAACACCGCATATAATTATGCAAATTGCTTTTGAAGCCTGTATTTCCCTGCGGAAATCGTTTAGAGACCTCAAGATGTGTTGTGTGTTGACATTAGAGCAGCCATCTGGATTGTATAACACGTAACTGCAGAACGTTGAAGCAAATATGGCTGGCCACCACTTAGATCGTCCATGTAAGGTTATAACATATCATCCTCCTTCTGGCACCCTAGTGAAACTCACACACTAGCGAATCTGCAGTTCTGCAGTTAAGGTCTATATTTTACGACATCCAAACACTCCAATCACTGCCTTCCCTGCGAACCATGCGACCTTGCCGCGGTGGGGAGGCTTGCGTGTCCCAATGAAGCAGATAGCCGAGCCGCAGGTGCAACCATATCGGATGGGTCTCTGTTGAGATACCAGACTAACAAATGGTTCATCGAAAGGGGGGTAACAGCCTTTCGGAAGTTTCAGGGGTGGCAGTCAACGCGATTGACTGATATGGCGTTATAATAATACTCAACATGGCTTAGCGGTGCTGATACTGCTACACGGCTGAAAGCAACGGAAAACTACAGCCATAACGAACTCCGAAGAACATGTAGTTCTCTCTGTATAAATGATGTACTGATTATAGCTTCCTCGCGGGTAAAATATTCCGGAGGTAACCTAGTCCCCCATTCTGATCTCCGGGTGGGTAATCATAAAAAAGATGATTCGGAGCGTGGAATGTTAGAAGTTTGAATGATTGTGGTAGGTTAGAGAATCTGAAAAGGGAGATGGATAGACTAACGAAAGATGTAGTTGGTATAAGTGAAGTACGTTGGCAGAAAGAACAGGATTTTTTGTCAGGCAACTACCGAATTATCAGCACAAAATCAAACAGGGGAAATGCAGGAGTTGGTTTAATAATGAATAAGAAAATAGGGCAGTGGGTAAGCTACTACGAACAGCATAGTGAAGGAATTATTGTCGTCAAGATAGACACCAAACCAATGCCAACCACAATTGAGCAGGTCTATATGCCTACTAGTTCAGAGGATGATGAGGAAATCGAACGAATATATGAAGAGATACAATATATAAAAGGTGATGAGAATGTAATTATCATGGGAGAGTGGACTGGAGTGGTAGGCCAAGGAAGAGAAGGTAATACAGTAGGAGAATTCGGATTAGGACAAAGGAACGAAAGAGGAAGTCGGCTGGTTGAATTCTGCACTGATCATAATTTAGTCCTTGCCAATACTTGGTTTAAAGACCAAAAACGACGGCTGGATACGTGGACGAGACCTGGAGACACTGGAAGGTATCAAATAAACATTATGATTAGGCAAGGATTCAGAAACCAGGTGTTGGATTGCAAAACTTTCCCAGGAACACATGTGGACTCTGACCTGGGTGTCTTAAGATGTGTCCTATCATTCTATCTCTTCATCTCGTCAAAGTTGTGTTGGTCATGAAATGCCATCTAAAGTTGAAGATACTGAAGAAAGGAAGCAATGAGAGATGATGGGATCTAGACAAGTTGAAAGAAAAGAGTGTGGGGTATTGTTCCAAGGAATATGTTGAACAAGGACTAAATGAAATGGCTGAATGAAACACAATAGAGGAAGAGTGGATTGTCATGAAAAATGAAGTCAGTAGGGCTGCAGAAGAAATGTTAGTAAGGAAGAAAAGATCAACTAATAACCAGTGGATAACTCAGGATATACTAGACCTGATTGATGAACGATAAAAATACAAGAATGCTAGAAATAAATAGGACAGAAAGTAATACAGGAGATTAAAGAATGGAATGGATAGAATGTGCAAGGTAGCTAAGGAAGACTGGCTGAAGGAGAAGTGCAAGGATGTCGAAGGTTGTATAGTCCTAGGAAAGGTAGATGCTGCATACAGGAAAATCAAGGAAACCTTGGAGAAAGGAAATTTAGGTGTATGAATATTAAGAGCTCAGATGGAAAACCACTTCTAGGAAAAGAAAACAATGCAGAAAGGTGGCAGGAACATATCCAACAGTTGTATCAAGGTAAGGACGTAGATGATTTAGTTCTGGAACAAGAAGAGGCTGTTGATGCTGACGAAATGGGAGACCCAATTTTGAGATCGGAGTTTGACAGAGCTATGAAAGACCTAAATAGGAACAAGGCATCTGGAATTGATGACATTTCCTCTGAATTGCTGACTGCCTTAGGAGAAACCAGCATGGCAAGGTTATTCCATTTAGTGTGTAAGATATATGAGACAGGAGAAGTGCCATCCCATTTTCGGCAGAATGTTGTTATGCCGATTCCCTAGAAAGCCGGTGCTGACAACTGTGGAAACTACCGCACCATTACTTTAGTATCTCATGCCTGAAAAATTTTAATACATAGTATTTACAGAAGAATAGAAAGACAAGTTGAAGCTGAGTTAAGAGGAGATCAATTTGACTTCAGAAGAAATGTAGGAACAAGTGAAGCAATCCTGACTTTACGTCTGAACTTAGAGGATCGAATTACGAAGGACAAGCCCACGTACATGGCGTTTGTTGATTGGACAAAGCTATTTAAGATACTGAAGGTGATTGGGATCAGATTCTGAGAACGAAAAATTATCTACAATCTATATAAAAATCAGTCTGTAGTGATAAGAATCGAGGACTTTGGAAAAGAAGCAGCAATCCAGAAAAGAGTGAGGCAAAGCTGCAGTTTGTCCCCCTCCGTTTCATTGTTTACATCGAACATGCATTAAAGGAAATCAATGAGGAATTTGGAAAGATAATCACAATCCAAGGGGAGGAAATCCAAACCCTTAGATTTGCCGATGACATTGTTATTTTATCTGAGACTGCAGAATATTTCGAGAAGCTCCAGAATGGTATGGACGATGTCTTGGGTAAGGAGTAAAAGATGAAAATAAATAAGTCCAAAAGAAAAGTAATGGACTGCAGTCGAACGAAGGCAGGTGATGCAGGACATATTAGATAGGAAGTGAAGTCTTCAAGGAAGTAGATGAATATTTTTACTTGGGTAGGTAAATAACTATCGATGGCAGAAGTAAGAAGGATATACAATTCAGACTAGCACAAGCAATGAAGAGCTTTTTTAAGAAAATAAATTTGCTCACTTCGAACACTGATATATTAATTAGAAAGATGTTTCTGAAGACTTTCATCTGGAGGGTGAAATATGGACGATAACTATTTCAGAAAGGAAGAGAATAGAATCTTTTGAAATGGGGTGTTACAGAAGAATGCTGGAGGTGAGATGGATAGATCGAATCACGAATGAAGAGATACTGAATTGAATTGGTGAGAGGAGATCGATTTGGCTAAAATTTGACGAGAAGAGGAGATAGAATGATAGGACACATCTTAAGACACCCAGGACTTGTTCAGTTGGTTTTTGAAAGAAGTGTAGGCCGTAAGAACGGTAGGGGTGGACCAAGGTATGAACATGACAAGCAGATTAGAACAGATGTAGGATGCAATAGTTACGTAGAAATGAAAATGTTAACAGGATAGGGTGGCATGGAGAGCTGCATCAAACCAGTCTATGGACTGATGACTACAACAATAACAACAACAACATCACCACTGATCTGCATTTAGGCCAGTCGCCCAGATGGCAGATTCCATATATGTTGTTTACCTAGTCTTTTCTTAAATAATTACAAGGAATTGCGAAATTTATTGAACATCTCCCTTGGCATATTATTCCAGTCCCTAACTCCTCTTCCTATAAATGAAAATTTGCTCCAATTTTTCCTGTTGAATTCCAACTTTATTTTCATATTGAGATCTTTCCTACTTTTAAAAACATCACTCAAACTTATTCGTCTACTTATGTCATTCCACGCAATCTCTGCACTGACAGCGCGGAACATATCACTTATTCGAGCATCTCGTCTCCTTTCTCCCAAGTCTTCCCAGCCCAAACTTTGCAACACTTTTCTAACGCTACGCTTTTGTCGGAAATCACTCGAAAGAAAATGAGCTGCTTTTCTTTGTATTTTTCTAATTCTCGAATCAGGTAATCTTGGTGAGGTTCCCATACACTGCAACCATACTCTTGGTGGGGTCTTATCAAAGAGTTATATGTCCTCTTTTACTATTTTGGCGGATTAAAATGATCCTCAGAACTAAAATTACTACACAGAAACTAATATTTACACTTTAGTTCCCGTGAGTTTGTGTTTTCCACTTGACACAGCTGTTACTCACAGTCGTAATACACACTAACACACAATCAGGCGATTGACGCAACACTCCATCACTCAAGACAGACAAATACACACCGGGTTAGTTCTTTGTATAGGCTCGCAGAAGATGCTTGTAGTTTCCAATTCCAAATCATTCTGGGTGCATTCACCGTTGTTAATCAGCTTCTAGCTTCTTCCAATGTCTTCGTTATTGCAAGCCTCAACAAATTGTCGGAGCTATTGCTTACCTTGCTGCTGGCCCACCCACATTGTCTCTCCTCGGCCAGTATTGTCGATATCTCCCGGCACCGCACACTCTCGGCCTTCATGTCACACTATTTATATAATACCTACTCTCTGGCAACATCTCGAATGTGCAGCTCCTCCTATACGGCTAACACATAAAACAAACTATGATATAAAAATGAATTTCACATGAGCAATCACAACTTGCTTCATATTTCCTGATAAGCTGATTTTTTTTACACCTTCGTTGGTTTGCCAGAGGAAGAACGATATAAAGGTGTGTAGCTAGGAGTTTCTACTACTGATATTATAATATATTTTTGTGGCACATGCTACGTATAATACTAATCCTAATAATAATAATAATAATAATAATAATAATAATAATAATAATAATAATAATAATAATAATAATAATAATAATAATAATTTAATATGACATTATTTTCAGATACCAAAATTCCACGTGCTAAACAATTATTGATATACAATACACCAAATCGGCTTCCGGCTCCCAAAATCATGGGTTTAAACCCGGCAACGGTAGTCGAATTTTTTAAGGTGAAATAAAGTTCACTCGACACTTTATGTCGCAGGATATCGGCATGTAAAATATCTCTGGTGACTCATTTCATGTTAACCAGACGAAATTAATTGAAAACTCAGTCGAAGATCACCCAGAGACATGCGGTTTACTCTGTCACCTGATAGAGAAAAACGGAACCTCAAAATTGAGGTGCAGTCAGTTTCGATTACGTCACATTAGAATGCTTTCGCGTGATCGCTGAGACCATACTATTCTTCTTCTTCTTCTTCTCCTTAGTATTTATTAGTCAACTATGACACTTAGCTGAGTCTTCCAACATAATTTCTGCTTTTTGTGAAGCATCAGGTATGTGTCATCTGGGGTATTCTCCGAGAACGTACATGTGAAAGAGGGAGGTTGTCAGAGGGGAGAAGCAGTAATTAGGGTAATTACTCTCGTCTACGATATTTTATGAGCCTGTTACCAACATTCCATAACTTCTCAACTGTCTCATGACGTAAAGGGCGAGAACTTTGAGCTATGACCCAAGTAACAGAATGATCTGATGTAGCAACTGAGGCAGGGATGCTCATGTGAGCGTACGTGGTCACTGTAAACACAGGGAAGTAGAAGAGGTGTGAGCTTCCGGATATATGAAAAGTGCTGACAGGGAAAGTAGTGGTCACTAGGAAATAGAGAAGTATATGGTCAAAATGTAGATAAATCAAAGAAAAGAACTGTTAAAAGGTAGGATATGTGGAAAATGGAGATATGATTTGCTAATAAACAATTTGAAACGGAATAATCTTTGTTGCGTAATTGACATGTGCAAATATTTGTGTTAAAAGGGTAACAATACAGAACAATTAAATGTCAAATATTTAAATCTAAGGTAACAAATATTAAAAAAATAAAGGCAAAATAATCAAAGAATTGATTTGAAATAACAGGGATATGAGCTCACTAGGAGGTAATTTTCCACTTCCGTGTGAAATTATACCGAGATTTAAAAAATGAGAGTCGATAAAATGTAAAAAATAGAACTCAATTAATAAGAACAACATGCAAACAACGAAAACATATGAATCGGACAGAGCTGAAAAGCATTAAGTAATTTTTCACTACTTTTCAGGACAGAGAAAACATATTACTCGAATAGAACATAACAAAAGGGCTATATTAATGTTGTATATTGTGGGGCAACTACTCACGTTATATTTGTGTTAGTCGAAGGCCATTTTTAATTTTACCCTAGAACTGGCAACTGTTGAGTATTCGACACTTTGCTGTAGTGGTTCTGTCGAATATTCGACATGTTCGTATTTCTTCTCGTAATTTCCCCATTTGTTCAACAGATGTCATGACAGTCTACTTCTTGTCGTTCTCGATATCGACAAGAGTCGCAAGTACAGTTTCATTCATATTTACAACCTCTTTGGGCGCAATTTCACAGAAATAAATGAGTGCAGTTTTTCGACGATCTGTTTCAGCACTTTTTCTGTAGTGTTCGTAAACAATCCTTCACGGGCTCTACTTTGCTATTCTATTCTATTTCATTTTATTTTTTATTTATCCGTTCGGTGCGAGTTATTTACTTCTGTATGTACATTCTTTGATTGATTATATACATTTGTATACAGTGTGTGTCTCTTCACTTCATTACGGAAAATGAGTAACGAAGTAGTGCGAAATTTGTTGAAAGATGAAGGGACGGATATGTCTTTGAGGTTATTGAGAATAAACCGATAGATTCATAATCAGATTTGGAATATTTATCAGTAATTTTTCGCATCAGTATCGGAAATTGATGACAAACCTCCCATAAAGCAACCTATAGTAACAACGTGATCCAAGACACGCCTCCAAATGATTGCATGCCAAAGCATTTTCCATAGTATTTTCAATAATATACCTCTCAGAGTGACGAAACGTCTGCTAGAGCATTGCAGATATATTTTTGACAATCTGTATATCTCAGTTTGTTTGTGACATGTTCCAGTTTTGTGTACATCTGATCGAAAATTTTATTATTTTGCATCTAGGAATGACGCTTTTGAGTAGACTACACATTTTTTCCAGTCAAAACATTTATGCAGTTTTGTGACACCACGACAATCCGCAATGCATTAGCTTGATGTAGATATATAGAACTTCGTAGATTTATTTCATTTCTTACGGATATTTTGTATTTTATTTAGACAAGTAAAGGCTGCCACCACAAGATTTAACATTGCCTGTTTTAGGTTTAACAAACAATTCGGGGAAAATTTTGAAGATGTGACGTCATGCCTTTCAGCTCCGTTGTCAATTAAATATGGCCTAAAGGCATCCATATTTAATATTTCACAAGAGGTTTTGTCTAAAAATGCATTTGTGACACTAAAAGCACCGACAGTAAGTCCTGTACAAAGATTATCCTACCCTGGGCACATAAACTGCCCGCATTTATTACAAACCAGACCAGCCGCATCCGCATGATTCCCTACCGGGCGAGTTGGCCGTGCGCGTAGGTTGGTTGTTGGAGGCCGCATCTGGGAGATAGTTGGTTCGAATCCCACTGTCGGCAGCCCTGAAGTCGGTTTCCTGTGGTCTCCCATTTTCACACCAGACAAGTGCTGGGGCTGAACCTTAATTAAGGCCACGGCCGCTTCCTTCCAGCTTCTAGGCCTTTCCTATCCCATCGTCTCCATAAGACCTATCTGTGTCGGTGCGACTAGCATGCTCCTCTCTCTCCTTACTCCTAAGGCTGCTCGTTCACTGGCGATTACGAGATGAGGCGACGACGTGCGTACTAGCGCGACTGATCCCACTGCGTAGAGTTAAAACGAAACCGCATCCACTGCAAGCGATCTCGAGCGGCCAACTTCACGCGACTACAGTTGACAACAGTCGACAAGTGACAGATCCCCCTCGAATGGGATTTACCACTTATAGTCGTCAGTACGCTACGGTTCCTACAAGCACTTAATTGTCTCCCATCGTCATCCATAACATTATTATTATTATTATTATTATTATTATTATTATTATTATTATTATTATTATTATTATTATTATTATTATTATTATTATTATTATTATTATTATTATTATTATTATTATTATTATTATTATTATTATTGTTATTGGGGTGGGTGTTGACATTGGTATGTATGTGTACCCATTCCTTAGTTCCCTTTCTTGACGCGGGGTCGGGGATGAGGTGAGATGGATTTACATGGCGTGTTTTACGGCTAGATCCCTTCCTGACGCCAACCTCAGTTGAGGAGCTAAAGGAAACGATATGTTGATGGTGAAGGAAAGGAAATGGAAGGAAAGGCTGTGGCCTGTGAGTAGGAAATGCCCCGGCTTTTGCCTGAAAATTATAATGGGAAACCACGGAAAACCATTCTCAGGACAGCCGGCGGTAGGGCTCAAACCTACGCGCCTCCCGAATGCAGAGCATGGCTCCATAGCCGTAGGGCGTTAACACCCGTGGCCAGTTCGCTCAGTGGGTGTTGATAATGGCAAGTAGTCTTATTAGATTATTATTTTTAATTTCAGTAACATGCCGTAATTGATCCACAGCAGCGGAGCTCATCGGCTGAACAAACGAAATTGCGGCCTCCAACAACCAACACCGAACAGCATAAGCGAAGCAAATCCAATAATTAAAAAAATATTACAATGAAATATTCCTTGAAATAGAAAGAGAAAAATTACAATTACTTGTAGAAAGTAAACCAGTAAAGACGATAGTGATTACCAATTTTTGGTAAGCCTGCTTCCATATATGAAGAAGGTTACTGGCAATCAAACTGGCTGTGGGAAGTAAGCTCCAGCACGTTTTAAAGAAGAGGATAAATTACGTCAAAATTCTACGCACATGCTTTCTCCGTATAAATACACACGATCCAGGTCATCCTCAACCACCAAATTAAAACCAGAAACAAGTCCACCCAATGACACACTTCAAGTGGAGTCCGGCCCTACAGATGCGGGCTTACGACAGTTGTTTGTTAACTTTTAAGGTGTGACGTAAGAAACAATGTAAAAGTGATATGTATTCTGGATCAACGCTCCTTGAGAGTAGTATAATTGGATGGTTCTGCCGCACCTCCGCCGCCGCACGCCTCCGCCCGCCTCCTCCTCCACCGCCGCCTCCGCCGCCGCCGCCTCCTCCGCCGCCGCCGCCCGCGGGAAATTTGAATTTTGGCGGGAAATTTGAATTTTGGCGCGAGATTTGAATTTGTAAACAAAGCCACGTGCTTTTTGACAGCTGTCATCGACAACAACGCAACGCTAACCTCACTGCTGCCATCTTGACGGGCCTAAACCTCACTAGTGCCAACTTAACCTAACTAGCATGAGGTAAACAAAGCCACGTGTTTTTTGACAGCCACGTGCTTTTGACAGACAACAACGCATCGCTAACCTCAGTACTGCCATCTTGACGGGCCTAACCTTAGTGGTACCAACTTAACCTCACTAGCATGAGGTAAACAAAGCCACGTGCTTTTTGACAGCCACGTGCTTTTCGACAGATTTGTAAACAAAGCCACGTGCTTTTTGACAGACAACAACGCATCGCAAACCTCAGTACTGCCATCTTGACGGGCCTAAACCGCAGTAGTACCAACTTAACCTAACTAGCGCGAGATAAACAAAGCCACGTGCTTTTTGACAGCCACATGCTTTTTTGACAGCTGTCATCCGCCATCTTTGAGCACCGTGCTGCCCTCTTTCGTCACCTGTCATCGGCAGTGCTGCCATCTTGACGGGGCTAAACCTTAGTGCTACCAACTTAACCTCACTAGCTCGAGATAAACAAATCCACGTGCTTTTTGACAGCCACGTGCACAGCTGTCATCCGCCATCTTTAAACTACAGAGCACCGTGCTGCCCTCTTTCGTCACCTGTCATCGGCAGTGCTGCCATCTTGACGGGCCTAAACCTTAGTGCTACCAACTTAACCTCACTAGCTCGAGATAAACAAATCCACGTGCTTTTTGACAGCCACGTGCTTTTTTGATAGCTGTCATCCGCCATCTTTAATCTATAGAGCACAGTGCTGCCCTCTTTATCGTAGTAGATGTAAATTCGTCACCTGTCATCCGCAGTGCTGCCATCTTTAGCTAGATACCTTTGAAAAGTGGTGGCGGATAATTTAAAAAGAAAAATTCTACAGCAGCCCTCTCTCGACGCTAATTGCATAAGATGGCGGCTATACATGACTCCTTAAGGGTGCTTACGCAAGATGGCTGCTGTACACAGGTTCTTATGAGACGCCCTTGGGATCAACGGTTCGGTTCCTACTTAGGCCCTTTGGCATTTGCTCTGTTTTAGCTTGTATTGAAGCGAGTCTTCGTAACATGATCAGGTCTAGCTATGGTAGAGAGTATAACGTACCGTGCAGGTTCGATTCATTAAATTTAGGGCTTAAATGCAAAATGTTAAATATATCGAAAACGGTGCACCGTAGAGCAAAACGGACAAAATTTTTCCGCCTAATACGTAGGTTCGTAGTATCAGGAACAAGAAAAAACATAGTCTAATGATGAGATCAACGGTTCGATTCCTACTTAAGCCCTTTGCCATTCGCAGCTATCTATTTCTACAAGATGGTGGCTGCTCTTATGAGAAACAAGATGCCTTGAGACGTCCTAGGGATGCTTACGCAAGATGGCAGACACAAAATGGTGACTATACATAGCTCCTTATGAGACGGCCTAGGGGTGCTCGCACAAGATGGCGGCTACTCTTATGAAGAAAGCTAGCTTAGAGGCTACTGCGCAAGATAACAGCTGCTGTTATGCATGTGGTGGAGGGCAATTTGAAATTCTATGTGCTTAATCAACAGAGCACCCTGCTGCCCTCTTTAGCTGAAATGTGGTGGTGGATAATTTGAAAAATTCTTTTGACAGCTATCATCTTTAAACAAAGGCGACTATACATAGGCTGTTAAGGCCTTATCATTCTCCTCCTCCTCCTCCTCCTCCTCCTCCTCCTCCCCCCCCTCCTCCTCCTCCTTCTCTACCTCCTCCTCCGCCTCTTATGTCAAGGCATAGCTTTATATCGAACAAGTTTAAACCTGCATCGCGAAGGCAAGCGTGTGCAGCGATAACATTATTGTGCATGTTTAGACTTTCGAAACATAAGAAGAGTAGAATCAAACGCTGTACTCGATACGACATGTGATCAGAACATTGATTGATGCGTTCAGAAAACAAAATAAGTGATCAAGACTAGAATCGAACAATGTACTCAATACATCATGTGTTTAGAATATGTCAGGGGATACGCTTGTTCTAAGAAGATCAGATTGAAACATAACAAGACTAGAATAGAACACTGTAATCGATGTTGTTAACTTCAACATGTGATCAGAACATTGATTGATGTGTTCAGAACACAAAATAAGTGATCATGACTAGAATCGAACACTGTACTCGATACAACATGTGATCAGAACATTGATCGATGTGTTCAGAACACGAAATAAGTGATCAAGACTAGAATCGAACA
Organism: Anabrus simplex; assembly: GCF_040414725.1. NCBI lineage: Eukaryota > Metazoa > Arthropoda > Insecta > Orthoptera > Tettigoniidae > Anabrus > Anabrus simplex. Next base: position 1,359,899,371 of record NC_090265.1, read on the forward strand.
CTGTACTCAATACAACATGTGTTTAGAACATGTTAGGGGGTACCCTTGTTCTAAGAAGATCAGAATGAAACATAACAAGACTAGAATCGAACACTGTAATCGATGTTGTTAACCTCAACATATGATCAGAACATTGTTTGATGTGTTCAGAGCAAAAGTACAATTTTGATGATTTGCGCAGCTAACTCGCTCGGTAAACGATATAGCCAAAGTATATCTTCAAATTATTTACCTTCCATCATTCGTCTTGTGTGTAAAAATCAGTCGAACAAGTTATCGCATAAACATGGCTGAAAAAAAATCGTGATAGGGTATGGAACCCAGGGGTTACATCTTATCAGAAGGGCAAAAAGGATGAAAGGACTCTTCCTCCTCCTTACCGCACATTCCTTGGCTAAAGGGCTAATGGGCTAAAGGGCTAATGAGCTAAAGGGCTAAAGGGCTAATGGGCTAAAGGGCTAAAGGGCTAAAGGTGCAACAACCTCATCGATCGCTATCAGCAAGAACGCTTGTACTTTGTTAAGTGTAGAAAATTAATCTTTATTGGTAAATGGTTTTATGTTCAGAACAAGGAATGGAACCTAGGGGTTACGTCTTACCTAATAAAATCCCCGAGGTGCGATGAGTTACGTTTTTCGAACTAGTGTTTGGAATACTGAACTTTTCAAGATGGCAAGAGTGAGGTTAGCAATGTTCTGTTGTTGGATTTTAAATTCCGCGCTACAACATGCATAAGGTGGCAGCCCTTGAGGTTTACTCCCGTAAAGATGGCAAGAGTGAGGTTAGCAATGTTCCGTTGTTGGATTTTTAAAATTCCCCGCTATAACATGCAAAAGGTGGCAGCCTTGAGGTTTACCGCCGTAAAGATGGCAGCAGTGAGGTTAGCGACGCTCCATTGTCCTTCAAAGTGAGGTTAGGGTTCGTCAAGAAGACAGCTGTCAAAAAAGCACGTGGCTATGTTTACCAAACAAGAGCACGTGATCGTGACGTCACGGTCACGTAGTATGCTGCCTCAGCATGCAAAGTTCAATGTCTACACCTACGTAGTTAACACTCTGCTATGTTCACAAGATTTTTATACATCACTATTCTTTATGCTTTAAGTTCATTCACATAGGCTATGCTAAGATAGCAGCACAAACACATGCGAACTTTGTACATTCTAATGGAATAAGTTTAGTACTGTGTGCGTCATCGATACATGATGTGTGCACGCATTTAATCTTGACTATACGTAATGCTGCTGCTTTGTTTACAAGATTTTTATACATTGCTATCCTTTATGCTTTAAGTTCGTGCACGCACAAGCGATACTCGTACGCTCTAGCAGGAGAAGTTTAGTACGATATTCGATACATACATTATCGATAGGTGATGTGTACACGCTTTAGAACATAGCTCATCTTTATGCTTTAAGTTCGTGCACATGGGTTAGGGATACACAAAAGCGATTGCTACATGCTCTAGCAGAAGAAGTCTAGTACGATAGTAGATGCATGTAAAATCGATAGGTTATGCTAAGATAGCAGCACACTTACATGATTTTAGCACAATCTAGTGGGAAAAGTTTAGTATGATAGTCGTTTCGTGCAAAATCATTAGGTAATGTGTAAACGCTTCGAAACAAGGCTATTCTTTGTACTTTAAGTTCATGCGTACAGGTTATGCTAAGATAGCGGCACAATCTAGCGCAAGAAGTTTAGTACGAGAGTCGATGTATGTAAAATCGATAAGTAATGAGTACACGCTTTAAAACATGGTTATTCTTCGTACTTTCAGTTCATGCATCTTAGTTATGCTAAGATAGCAGCACAATCTAGCGGAAGAAGTTTAGTACGATATTTGTTGCATGCAAATCGATAGGTGATGTGTACACACTTTGAAACATGGCTATTCTTTTTACTTTAAGGTCATGCGTATAGGTTATGCTAGGATAGCAGCACAATCTAGCGGGAGGAGATTAGTACGAGAGTCAATGCATGCGAAATCCATAGGTAATGTGTACATGCTTTGAAACATGGCTATTCTTTGTACTTTTAAGTTCATGTGTATAAGTTATGCTAAGATGCCAGCACAATCTAGCGGAAGAAGTTTAGTACGAGAGTCAATGCATGCAAAATCGATAGGTAATGTGTACACGCTTTGAAACATGGCTATTCTTTGTACCTTAAGGCCATGCGTATAGGTTATGCTAAGATACCAGCACAGTCTAGCGGAAGAAGTTTAGTACGAGAGTCGATGCTTGTAAAATCGATAGGTAATGTGTACACACTTTGAAACATGGCTATTCTTTTTACTTTAAGGTCATGCGTATTGGTTATGCTAAGATAGCAGCACGATCTAGCGGAAGGAGTTTAGTACGAGAGTCAATACATGCAAATTCGATAGTTGATGTGTACACGCTTTGAAACATGACTAATCATTGTACTTTAAGTTCATTGGTATAGGTTATGCTAAGATAGCAGCACAATCTAGCGGAATAAATTTAGTACGAGATTTGATGCATGCAAAATCAATAAGTAATGTGTACACGCTTTGAAACATGGCTATTCTTTGTACTTTAAGTTCATGCGTACAGGTTATGCTAAGATAGCAGCACAACCTAGCGGAAGAAGTTTAGTACAATATTTGTTGCATGCAAAGTCGATAGGTAATGTGTACACACTTTGAAACATGGCTATTCTTTTTACTTTAAGGTCATGCGTATTGGTTATGCTAAGATAGCAGCACGATCTAGCGGAAGGAGTTTAGTATGAGAGTCAATACATGCAAATTCGATAGTTGATGTGTACACGCTTTGAAAGATGACTAATCATTGTACTTTAAGTTCATTGGTATAGGTTATGCTAAGATAGCAGCACAATCTAGCGGAATAAATTTAGTACGAGATTTGATGCATGCAAAATCAATAAGTAATGTGTACACGCTTTGAAACATGGCTATTCTTTGTACTTTAAGTTCATGCGTACAGGTTATGCTAAGATAGCAGCACAACCTAGCGGAAGAAGTTTAGTACAATATTTGTTGCATGCAAAGTCGATAGGTAATGTGTACACACTTTGAAACATGGCTATTCTTTTTACTTTAAGGTCATGCGTATTGGTTATGCTAAGATAGCAGCACGATCTAGCGGAAGGAGTTTAGTATGAGAGTCAATACATGCAAATTCGATAGTTGATGTGTACACGCTTTGAAACATGGCTACTCTTTGTACTTTTAAGTTCATGTGTATAAGTTATGCTAAGATACCAGCACAATCTAGCGGACGAAGTTCAGTACGAGATTCGATGCATGCAAAATCGATAGGTGATGTGTACACACCTTTTTACTTTAAGGTCATGCGTATAGGTTGTGTTAAGATAGCAGCACAATCTAGCGGAAGGAGTTTAGTACGATATTTGATGCATGCAAAATCAATAAGTAATGTGTACACGCTTTGAAACATGGCTATTCTTTCTACTTTTAAGTTCATGTGTATAAGTTATGCTATGATAGCAGTACAATCTAGAGGAAGAAGATTAGTACGATATTTGTTGCATGCAAAATCAATAAGTAATGTGTACACGCTTTGAGACATAGCTATTCTCTGTACTTTAAGTTCATGCGTATAAGTTATGCTAAGATAGCAGCACAATCTACCTGCAGAAGTTTAGTACGAGAGTCGATACATGCAAAGTCGATAGGTAATGTGTACACGCTTTAAAACATGGTTATTCTTCGTACTTTCAGTTCATGCATCTTAGTCATGCTAAGATAGCAGCACAATCTAGCGGAAGAAGTTTAGTACGAGAGTCGATGCGTGCAAAATCGATAGGTAATGTGTACACGCTTTGAAACATGGCTATTCATTGTACTTTAAAGTCATGCTAAGATAGCAGCACGATCTAGCGGATGAAGTTTAGTTCGATGGTCGATGTATGTAAAATCGATAGGTGATGTGTACACGCTTTGAAACATAGCAATTCATACTGCTGCTCTGTTCCCAAGACTTTTAAGAATAGCTAATCCTAATGCTGCTCTTAGCGACGTCGAGCTAAGGATTGATTACGTGACCGTGACGTCACGATCACGTGCTCTTGTTTGGTAAACATAGCCACGTGCTTTTTTGACAGCTGTCTTCTTGACGAACCCTAACCTCACTTTGAAGGACAATGGAGCGTCGCTAACCTCACTGCTGCCATCTTTACGGCGGTAAACCTCAAGGCTGCCACCTATTGCATGTTATAGCGGGGAATTTTAAAAATCCAACAACGGAACATTGCTAACCTCACTCTTGCCATCTTTACGGGAGTAAACCTCAAGGGCTGCCACCTTATGCATGTTGTAGCGCGGAATTTAAAATCCAACAACAGAACATTGCTAACCTCACTCTTGCCATCTTGAAAAGTTCAGTGTTCCAAACACTAGTTCGAAAAACGTAACTCATCGCACCTCGGGGATTTTATTAGGTAAGACGTAACCCCTAGGTTCCATTCCTTGTTCTGAACATAAAACCATTTACCAATAAAGATTAATTTTCTACACTTAACAAAGTACAAGCGTTCTTGCTGATAGCGATCGATGAGGTTGTTGCACCTTTAGCCCTTTAGCCCTTTAGCCCATTAGCCCTTTAGCCCTTTAGCTCATTAGCCCTTTAGCCCATTAGCCCTTTAGCCAAGGAATGTGCGGTAAGGAGGAGGAAGAGTCCTTTCATCCTTTTTGCCCTTCTGATAAGATGTAACCCCTGGGTTCCATACCCTATCACGATTTTTTTCAGCCATGTTTATGCGATAACTTGTTCGACTGATTTTTACACACAAGACGAATGATGGAAGGTAAATAATTTGAAGATATACTTTGGCTATATCGTTTACCGAGCGAGTTAGCTGCGCAAATCATCAAAATTGTACTTTTGCTCTGAACACATCAAACAATGTTCTGATCATATGTTGAGGTTAACAACATCGATTACAGTGTTCGATTCTAGTCTTGTTATGTTTCATTCTGATCTTCTTAGAACAAGGGTACCCCCTAACATGTTCTAAACACATGTTGTATTGAGTACAGTGTTCGATTCTAGTCTTGATCACTTATTTCGTGTTCTGAGCACATCGATCAATGTTCTGATCACATGTTGTATCGAGTACAGTGTTCGATTCTAGTCATGATCACTTATTTTGTGTTCTGAACACATCAATCAATGTTCTGATCACATGTTGAAGTTAACAACATCGATTACAGTGTTCTATTCTAGTCTTGTTATGTTTCAATCTGATCTTCTTAGAACAAGCGTATCCCCTGACATATTCTAAACACATGATGTATTGAGTACATTGTTCGATTCTAGTCTTGATCACTTATTTTGTTTTCTGAACGCATCAATCAATGTTCTGATCACATGTCGTATCGAGTACAGCGTTTGATTCTACTCTTCTTATGTTTCGAAAGTCTAAACATGCACAATAATGTTATCGCTGCACACGCTTGCCTTCGCGATGCAGGTTTAAACTTGTTCGATATAAAGCTATGCCTTGACATAAGAGGCGGAGGAGGAGGTAGAGATGGAGGAAGAGGAGGGGGGGGGGAGGAGGAGGAGGAGGAGGAGGAGGAGGAGGAGGAGGAGGAGAATGATAAGGCCTTAACAGCCTATGTATAGTCGCCTTTGTTTAAAGATGATAGCTGTCAAAAGAATTTTTCAAATTATCCACCACCACATTTCAGCTAAAGAGGGCAGCAGGGTGCTCTGTTGATTAAGCACATAGAATTTCAAATTGCCCTCCACCACATGCATAACAGCAGCTGTTATCTTGCGCAGTAGCCTCTAAGCTAGCTTTCTTCATAAGAGTAGCCGCCATCTTGTGCGAGCACCCCTAGGCCGTCTCATAAGGAGCTATGTATAGTCACCATTTTGTGTCTGCCATCTTGCGTAAGCATCCCTAGGACGTCTCAAGGCATCTTGTTTCTCATAAGAGCAGCCACCATCTTGTAGAAATAGATAGCTGCGAATGGCAAAGGGCTTAAGTAGGAATCGAACCGTTGATCTCATCATTAGACTATGTTTTTTCTTGTTCCTGATACTACGAACCTAGGTATTAGGCAGAAAAATTTTGTCCGTTTTGCTCTACGGTGCACCGTTTTCGATATATTTAACATTTTGCATTTAAGCCCTAAATTTAATGAATCGAACTATCACGACACGTTAGCCTCTAAGCTAAGAGTAGCAACCATCTTGCGCAAGCACCCTTAAAGCGTCTCATAAGGAGTTGTGTATAGCCGCCATCTTGTGTCCGCCATCTTGCGCAAGCATCCTTAGGGCGTCTCAAGCTATCTTGTGCAAGGACCCTTAAGCCGTCCCATAAGAGCAGCCGCTATCTTGCGCAAGCATCCCTAGGGCATCTCATAAGGAGCCACGTATAACTGCCATCTTGCGCAAGCATCCCAAGGGCGTCTCATAAGAACCTGTGTATAGCAGCCATCTTGCGTAAGCACCCTTAAGGAGTCATGTATAGCCGCCATCTTATGCAATTAGCGTCGAGAGAGGGCTGCTGTAGAATTTTTCTTTTTAAATTATCCGCCACCACTTTTCAAAGGTATCTAGCTAAAGATGGCAGCACTGCGGATGACAGGTGACGAATTTACATCTACTACGATAAAGAGGGCAGCACGGTGCTCTCTGTATTAAAGATGGCGGATGACAGCTGTCAGAAAAGCACATGGCTATGTTTACCAAACAAGAGCACGTGGAATTTGCCGCCATCACATTTCAAACTAAAGAGGGTAGCACTATGCTCTGTTGATTAAAGATGGCGGATGGTAGCTGTCGAAAAAGCACGTGAGTTTGTTTCCAAACAAGAGCACGTGGAATTTTTCAATTTGCCGCCACCACATTTCAAAGGTATCTAGCTAAAGATGGCAGCACAGTGCTCTCTTGATTAAAGATGGCGGATGATAGCTAACAGAACTTTTCAAATTGCCCGCTACTACGTGCTTAAGGTAGTAGCCACAAAGAGGGCAGCATGGTGTTCTGTGGATTAAAGATGGCGGATGACAGGTGATGAAATTGCCCGCATGATAGTAGCACAGTGCTCTGTTGATTAAAGATGGCGGATGGCAGCTGTCAAAAAAGCACATGGCTTTGTTTCCAAACAAGAGCACGTGGAATTTACCACCACCACATTTCAAACTAAAGAGGGCAGCACTGTGCTCTATAGATTAAAGATGGCAGATGACAGCTGTCAAAAAAGCACGTGAGTTTGTTTTCAAACAAGAGCACGTGGAATTTTTCAATTTGCCGCCACCACATAGAGGGCAGCACTGTTCTCTCTGGATTAAAGATGGCTGCTTGTCGAAAAGCATTTTTCAAATTATCCGCCACCACATTTCAAAGGTAAGTAGCTAAAGAGGGCAGCACTGTGCTCTATAGATTAAAGATGGCGGATGACAGCTATCAAAAAAGCACGTGGCTGTCAAAAAGCACGTGGATTTGTTTATCTCGAGCTAGTGAGGTTAAGTTGGTAGCACTAAGGTTTAGGCCCGTCAAGATGGCAGCACTGCCGATGACAGGTGACGAAAGAGGGCAGCACGGTGCTCTGTAGTTTAAAGATGGCGGATGACAGCTGTGCACGTGGCTGTCAAAAAGCACGTGGATTTGTTTATCTCGAGCTAGTGAGGTTAAGTTGGTAGCACTAAGGTTTAGCCCCGTCAAGATGGCAGCACTGCCGATGACAGGTGACGAAAGAGGGCAGCACGGTGCTCAAAGATGGCGGATGACAGCTGTCAAAAAAGCATGTGGCTGTCAAAAAGCACGTGGCTTTGTTTATCTCGCGCTAGTTAGGTTAAGTTGGTACTACTGCGGTTTAGGCCCGTCAAGATGGCAGTACTGAGGTTTGCGATGCGTTGTTGTCTGTCAAAAAGCACGTGGCTTTGTTTACAAATCTGTCGAAAAGCACGTGGCTGTCAAAAAGCACGTGGCTTTGTTTACCTCATGCTAGTGAGGTTAAGTTGGTACCACTAAGGTTAGGCCCGTCAAGATGGCAGTACTGAGGTTAGCGATGCGTTGTTGTCTGTCAAAAAGCACGTGGCTGTCAAAAAACACGTGGCTTTGTTTACCTCATGCTAGTTAGGTTAAGTTGGCACTAGTGAGGTTTAGGCCCGTCAAGATGGCAGCAGTGAGGTTAGCGTTGCGTTGTTGTCGATGACAGCTGTCAAAAAGCACGTGGCTTTGTTTACAAATTCAAATCTCGCGCCAGAATTCAAATTTCCCGCCAAAATTCAAATTTCCCGCGGGCGGCGGCGGCGGAGGAGGCGGAGGCGGCGGCGGAGGAGGAGGCGGGCGGAGGCGTGCGGCGGCGGAGGTGCGGCAGAACCATCCAATTATACTACTCTTGAGGATTATGAAGAAAATGGTTGAAAAATACTTCTTTTTAAAACTTTTATATGTTGCTTCACATCGCATCGCACGCACAGGAATTGAGAAGAATGTGGCCATGGTCTTAAGTACATCCCGAGCATTTACCCGGTGTGAAAATGGGAAACCATGAAAAACCATCTTCAGGGCTGCCGACAGTGGGGTTCGAACAAAACAACGTGTGGAGGCTGTTGAAATTAGAAATAAATGTTTTATATTTTTGTTTAACTCGTATTACTTGGATCTTACTGACGCATGCGTACCTTTCTTATTTTTGTATGTTGCACTGATACCTTAAATTACATACTTAATTCGACCTTTGGTTCTTTTTAAAATTCAAAGCTTTATAAAGTATTCATATCGCTTACTATCGATTATCAGTTAAACATTTCAAAGGCGTTATTGTCTCTCTGAAGTGTGGCACTTAGACTCTTCTTGGTCTGTTGCATTCAGAATGTAGTTTCTGAATGTTTCTCGACGCAGACGATAATAATAATAATCAAAGAACTACTAGTCGTCTTTGTTTAAATCATCGAAAAGATGATGGAAAGGGGCGTAGCCAAAGGGAGGCTACTGGGGTTTAGAAACTGATCCCCATGGACGTTCTACAAAATAAAATAAATGGACACTGACAATAAACAAGTGAAAGTCGACTCAAAATATTGGCTCTTTTGAACATCTATTTTCTAAGAAGTCTCGAAAGTTGGATTTTAGATCGTAATCTGAACACACCATTCGCTGTTAACTGCTGATCTTGATCGTATTGTTCTTGTTCTGTATGTTATTGTGAGCTTTTGTAGTGTACTGCAATCTGAATACCAACATAATTCACTTGTACCAGTGTCCTTATGTAAACAATCATGCAAGCGCACATTACACCTTCACAAGCACCTTCATTACGTCCTTTCATAATTTTGTAACTATAAACACCAACCCCAATCAATCGATCGATCTTGGATAAGCTATTAGCTTGTGTTAATACCAATGTCTTCTCTTGCGATTAATTCCTGGACGCCTCATCAGGTAGTAAATCTTCAGAAAGTTAACTAAAGCCTTATCATCCATCTCACAGAATCTTTAATGATCTTAATAACTCGACAACGCCTACTACAGAAACTTACACAGACCTGTACGGAGCACATACTCCAACTGACAGCCGCGCGAATTCGCCTGCAGTTGACGACCCCAGTTACTTATAGTCGCATGAATCAAAGTCACCTGTAGTCGCCTCATTTCTTAATCGCGTGTAGTCGCTTCCAGAGGACGAGCAGCCTAAGTCTTCCTAGCCAACAGATTGTAACATTTTTTGTAACGGTACTCGTTTTTCGGAAGACACCCAAAACGAAATGTGCTGCTTCCCTTTGCATCTTTTCCAGTCCTCGTATCAATACATGTACATGATTCTCTTCTCTGTAGAGGTTACAGTCTACTCTATTTATGGAATATTCTGACGATGGTGCTTGTTGTCAAAGCTGCAGACTTTTGAGGCACGTTGTGTGTGTAGATTGGAAGTTGTAATACCGTTAGGTTTTCTGAAAATGATTTTAGTGTACGAAAAGTGTGGAAAAAGAGAAAAGAAAGAAATGCCACTCTCTCTTGTTTCCAGATCCTTGCTACTTCCACAAACAGAGAAGTATATTTTCTGATATTCTCCCTGTTATTCTGTTTCATATTTTTGTAATTCGAGATAACGATGTATTATTATTATTATTAATATTATTACCGAGCTCGATAGCTGCAGTCGCTTAATTGCGGCCAGTATCCAGTATTCGGGAGATAGTGGGTTCGAGCCCCACTGTCGGCAGCCCTGAAGATGGTTTTCCGTAGTTTCCCATTTTCACACCAGGCAAATGCTGGGGCTGTACCTAATTAAGGCCACGGCCGCTTCCTTCCCACTCCTAGCTCCTTCCTGTCCTATCGTCGCCATAAAACCTGTCTGTCTCGGTGCGACGTAAAGCAACTTGCAAAATTATTATTATTATTATTATTATTATTATTATTATTATTATTATTATTATATGACAGCTCAATTTATAAGTTCCAAAATGTACTCGTTTTTAACTTTAATACATTGTTAACTGTACATTTACCAACCAGATGTTTAAACGAACTGACTCAGTGCTTTAACCGTCTGAGCCATTCAGCCAGCAACTTTCATTTTGATAATTTAATAAGCACTGAAAAATCAGCAATAACCTATAACTCTTTTTGTAGCCATTACACGTGTTCTTTTCGTTCGGAAGGGCGAGCTATAGATACGTTTAATTTATTTACTTTTATAATATATCCATTATTTCGTTTGAAACAAAACGCTCGATGTGCTTCGACAATTCACTTCCTATACTACTCATCTGGACATCGTATCTTATGCATTCTTCCGTTAACGTTAGGAAATATGTTTACGTATACGTCAATCCGATTTTTCCATCTTCCTCCTCCCTTTAGGCAATGCAAATCTGTGATGGTAGGATTTTTTCACATCCCCGATTGCCTATTCCAACCCTACGCTCGAATAATTGAGGAATTTCTGTTCGAAAGGTGCTATTTTCACCCTAAGAAAGTTGTGGTAAAAGGGCAAGGAATGTAAAATAAAAGGCACAAGGAACGTACCCAGGACTGAGTTTGGTACACTTTCAAAGAATTGCATCTTTCTGGTCTGGGTCTGGATTGCACATGGCAATTTATAATATTCAACTACTGTAATTCATTTGGACGAAATAATAATTTATTTGGAAGGGAAAAATAGTACCTTTTGAACAGACATTCCTCAGTTTTAATACCACACGCTTATAAAGACCCTGCACTAACACAGGTTGTCAGGCCATTTCCACGCTCACTATAACATGGGGCTGATGACCACAGGTGTCCCAATCCCCTAAAGGACGTAACAGCAATTTAACCCTTATTAATTCTGGCTGTTCGAACCATCTCTAGTATCCGAGACTGATGAACAAGAGTTCTGAAGCCCCTAAAATGGAAACAAAGTACTAACAATTTATCAATAAAACACAAAACCAGTCTGATGACAATGTTACGTAACATGAGGTATCCTAGTAGCCATAGCCATTGGCTGTTGTCATAGAACAGATGCTCTAAACATAAACGAAGCCAGTTTGCCAAGAATGTTACAAACATGGCGTGCCCTAGTAGCCACAGCCTTCAGCTTTTATCTTAGAACAGATGCCCTGACATAACAAAATCAGTTTGATAAGAATGGAGCGTAGCATGACTGTTATAAAAGCAAATCTATCCTAATAATTGAGAAAACGATAAGAGAGAGATAGATACAGAGAGAGATTCATTCACCATTCACAACAATACGGCGTATTACCTACTCAAAAGACACGGTAACCCTTTCCTCACGAAAGTTCCAAAGAACATCGGTCTTGATTGCTTAGAGATAAATCTGCACTCATATCCCTAAGATCCTCTCCCTCCCTCTCTCTCTCTCTCTCTCTCTCTCGCTATATATATATATAGATAGATAGATAGATAGATAGATAGATAGATAGATAGATAGATAGATAGATAGATAGATATATCTCGGGTGGTTCACCAGCCCCTTGCTGTATTTGGAGGTAGGTAACCAAACTAACGCATATATCGTAGTCATAGGAAAAACATTAGTACCTGCTTCTTTATGGCCTTAGTACAATTATACCGTTTATATAATGCTCGCGAATACGGTAATACTTAGAGACAGTGTTATTTATATTACTTAAACTGTAATGAATGTGTAAAACAATTACACCTGCGAGTAGTACTATCTTACGTTTGGACAGCAAGGGTCTATAAGGACTATAACGTGTTAGCTATGCACCACGGTTTGGGGTAGCTAAGGTGTCTGAATGACGCATTACTGTTGTTGCATCAGCTAATTTGTCAGGTATTGGGTTCGATTCACAGGCTAGTACTTCTTTTCGACTAACGCTGTTTACAGCGACTATAATGTGGCCGCATATCATCGCGTTCCAAAGAGTGAAGTTTTATTTGTTCCTGAAAAGTACCGTTTTTATCCGATGTTACGTGGCCAGGTTGGACTACGACATGATGGTCAACGTACTATTCGTAGAAATACATAGTGGGGAAATGAGTAAGTGCTCTGATGTGACCTGTTAGGTGTGGATTGTTATTGTGTACATTGGACTCGATTCCTATGGATTCGAATCCCATGCTGGCCGCCCTGAAAATGGCTTTCCTCGATTTCCCATTTTCACCACCAATCAAATGCCGGGACGCTACCTTAATAAAGACCAAGGCCGTTTTCCTTCCCAGTCCTTCCCCCAGTCATCCTTAGGGGAAAGACGCTAAATCAGAACGCACCCTTTAAAACCAATGGCATTATTATTATTATTATTATTATTATTATTATTATTATTATTATTGTATTCCCGTTAAAATTGAGCACCTCTGTCGTTAAGAATATATGTCTCATGTTAGATTCGAACCACTATGTTGCCGATACTCACATACGTTGTCCTCCAACCCTTAACTGATTCAGCCAAGGTCAACATACATAATACTTGCCAGGGGTTTAGTACTTAAGTATGGCCGTTCCAGCTCGAAAGTTAATATCTGTGTCAAAGTTTTCAATGATGGTTTACAGTGTTCATTTAACTTTTCTACATTACAGAGCACGTAGCACAGCCTATTAATTCGATCGTATTACGGATAACTGTGTTATTTCAAGGCGCAATGAATCACATGTTTGCAGAATGGTCCTTAGTATTTGGCGCGGAATTGTGCATAGTAGTTTTTCCTTTGCTAGGTCGATGGATCAATCCACACTGATGACAAACAGGTAGCGGAGAGCCTTATGGACCATAAGGAGAAGTTTCAAATTATCTGGTGTTTAGAAAACTAAATTATAAGGATCTTTAGGTTATGCACGTTATGTGGGCTGCCTGTCTCCGAAAAATTAGGGGCTGGTGATCCACCCGGTATACAATATATGCCGGGTGATCCATTAGCCCGTTGCGATCCAGTTTTATGCATCCCTTCACATTTACTACAATTCTGAAAGACATCGGTCCCTCTCCCTAAACCGTGGTACTATAACGAGATGTGTGTTTACGGGCTAGAAGACAGCAGGAATCGTGCGCGTCACTATTATTTCATTATGGGTACCTCGAATGAACCCGTAAAACGTGTATAGATATGCAGAACACGTACTTTGAAACATAAGGTGGACGCACAGACCGGGAGCACGGTACTGTTGATGTGAAGTGGGCGCCGTAGGTCAAGTATCGCAGGAGCTTACATGGCAAGCGGGCAGGGAGATATGTGATAGTGGACAGTGTTCGAGGTAGGAAGTTCTAGGCCTAGATAATAATTTTTTAACAGCCAGTTGTGTGTGATGTGCTAAGGTTGCATACTTGATGGCTTCCGAGGACTGATTTATTTATTTGAGCCTGTAAAACACTGTATGTATCGTTGCATAGGATATGGTGCTGGGTTGGGTGAGGATGAGGAGATGATGGTCTGTGGCCAGTTAGCTACGTCGTATATTTTCCAAGCTTCGTAAACCACAGGTAGGGAAAAGTATGCCCCATGGGAACTATAGCAATATGCGATGGAAGGCAAGTATATATCTGTGCGAACTCCCCTCCTTCGAAGGAATTCACAACACAAAGTGTATTCACTGGCGCGATATGTATTCCAGCGACGAGTATGTGGATATGTTGCTTATCTATGGGAGAAGCTAGGCAGAATGCATACCAGGCACAACGCCTGTACAAACAACGCTATCCGGATAGACGACAACCGACGAGCATGACATTTCGGTGTGTGGAAAGACGCCTGCGGGACACTGTATCCCTGAGAAGGACAAGGACTGTTCGAGATCATCCCGTGACATCTGCTACCAATGATGAGGTCGTGTTTTACGCTATCTGGTGTAACCCTCATACTAGCTCACGGCCCACTGCGTAGGAGGTGAACATCAGACCAGCGTCTGTGATTCAGATATTGCATACTCACCGGTTTTACCCGTACCATCTGCACTCATACCATGGTCATGATTTCGTTGCTCGGGTGGCGTTCTGTCAATGGATCCTACAGCATGTGGACAATGATCCTGCCTTTCTAGCGACTCTCTTATTTACGGACGAAGCACGATTCCACAACAATTAATTTATTATTTATCGTATGGCAAGTATACAAAAGAAAATGAAAAATGACAAGAATGTTGGTAGCGTTCACATTTACAAATCAATGCACAGTTGCTGTAGCCATTCTAAAAAGGAGGGTATAGCTCTGATGACATCTTGGGCTGGTCCACCATACCCCCTCAGAGGGCACTCCTCAATAATGTGCTGCACTGACTGGAAAGGGGGGGCTCCGCAGTCACAGGCAGGGGATTCTCATAGTCCCCACTTATGTAGCATGGCATTGCATCTAGCATGGCCTGTTTTTAAAAGGTTGAGTTTAGACCATTGGCGTCTCTTCAGCTGAAATCCTGGGAGTCCAGTTGTGAGTTCTTGGATGCCTTGGTGTTTCACACATGCAGAGCTCCAGTTTTGACGTAATTTTCCTGGATATTGAGGCCAGTTATGTCATGCATATTGGGTTCCTTGCTTTAAGACGAGAAGGAGGTAGGTCAGTAAGGGCCTCATGGATCGGGTGATTTTATGGATGATCAGGATGGAGTAATTTTCCACTCGCGTATACTTGCTTCCTGTCGTCTCAGTTCCGGAGGTGGTATGTTACTGATTGTATGTAGCCACGGAATCGGGGTGGATTTTAGTGTGCCTGTTATAGTTCCAATACATTCGTTCATATGGACGTCGATATTCCTAGTATGAGCGCAACGTTGCCATACCGGGGCACAATATTCAGCCACTGGATAAACAATGGTGAGGCCAGTAGTGCGTAGTGTGGATGCATCAGCTCCCCATGTCATGCAAGCTAGTTTCTTCATGATGTTGTTTCTTGACTGAAGTTCCTAACTTGTATTTTCCAGGTGTTTTTATGTTAAAGCACTGTCTAAGGTGATGCCAATGTACTTGGGGTTGAAATTATGTTTAATACTTTGTTGGCAGAACACAACATTGAGCTTTTGGTGACCTACTTGGTTACACAGATGGAATGAGCATACTTCTGTCTTAGCCAGATTTGGGCTAAGTCTCCACTTCGTGTAGTACGCATTCGAGTTTTCCAAGTCATTGGAGAGAATGCTTTCCCCCTCTTATAATGTGACAGTTTGGACAGCGATGGCTAAGTCGTCAGCATAGCAAAATTTCTTGCTGATGGTGTCAGGCATGTCACTGGTGTACAAGTTGAAAAGTAGTGGGGCTAAAGCAGACCCTTGAGGCAGTCCATTGTTTACTGTAAAAGACTTGCCTGTATTTTGCCCTATGGTGACCTTGAAGTAACGATTTGTCAGCATGATCTTCAGAAGGGCTGTAAGTATTCGACAGCGTGTATTCTTTTTAATTTTTAATAGTAGTCCATCCAGACGTACTGTATCATATGCCACTGTCAGGTCAACAAAAGCGACAGATGTCTTTGGCTTCTTCTGGAATCCTGTTCAATATATGATGTTAATGCTAATACTTGTTCACAGCAGCTTAGTTTGGTTCTGAAACCCGCCTGGTATGTTTGTGTTAAGCCATTTATTATTTCCTGGATTCGGTTGAGGATGAGGGGTTCCAACAATATTTGTAGCATACACTCAGTAGTGCAAGAGGACGGTGGCTTGGTGGGGGGGGTCATCTGCTGGTTCTCCTGGTTTGAGCCATCATGAACTCCGGGGGAATGATCCCAGTCTCTAATACGTCACTGAAGAAGTTATTGAGCTATATTTTCCCATGCTTCCCAAGATACCATCTGAGCCTGCGGCCTTCCTCATTTTTAGCATGTTGTTGTCTTTCTAAATTTCTTCTTTACCGAATGAATTAGCAAGAGTTGAGTCGTTTTGGGGGCTGTTGTCCAATTTATTCATCTCTCTCTCTCAATGTGTTTCTTCGCAGTGGGGTCTATTAGTGTTTTGTCAGCTCTTGATTTGGTATGTAGTGTTTTTTCATTTGGTGTTATTCCTGGCTCCTCTTTGTGTATGTTTGAAGCAGCGCCAAGTTTCCTAAGGAGGGTCCATGCTTTTCTGCTGGAGTGAGTAAAGCTCAGCTGAGAAGTTAGATCTCTCCATTTCTCTTTTCTTCCTTTACTCAGATATTCTTATATCCTTTTTCCCTTTCCATGATCTCCAGTGTTCTAATAACTATCATACATTTTTTGGGTAGTTTTATCCCAGCATGGAATATACTGCTTCATGAATCCCTAGAGGATGTTTCGCTTAGCTGCACCGATGACAACGTCTGGAAACCTCTTTTAATTTTCTGCCTTCGGGGGAATCCATCTTAGATTACTATCTACTTCTGATCTGTACTGGTCCCAGTTTGCCTTACCGGAGTTCCGTCTTGGTTTATGTATGGATCTGACAACTGGTATTTCAAGACCTATATTGATAAGAGTGGGTCTGTGTTGGCTTCTTGGAAAATGTTGAAGGACTTTTCTTGTGTGGTCTAGGGGAAGTTTTCTTTCATCTGTGGAAACAATAACCAGATCAGGATTGGTGTCAGATTGCCATCTAGCAGACTGGAATGTTTTCTCTGCTTTGGCATCAATACTGAGATACCGGTCTTGGCTATCACACCACATAGCCAGTTTTTCTCCATTTTCATCATTGTTTGGGTAGCCCCAGGATGTGTGACGGCTGTTAAAGTCTCCTACGTATATACAGGGAGTGGGCAGTGAAGGCAGTGGTGGAGTTGGCCGGTTGGAGTGAGGTGGTTTGTAAACGGATGCGATAATCAAGTGATCTAGTTTGGCAGTGATTATTTCTATATCATTCATACTTTGGGAGTTCACTTGTGAAACGTTGCAAATATTATTTCTGGCATGCATGATTGACCCAATGACGGGTGAGAAAAGACTCGCTATAATTTTGTATCCTGCAACCTTACCACCTGCTTTCCAAACCTTACTCTGTCAAATGAGTTTCTTGTATTGTTAGGATGTCAATTTTCAGGTCATCAGCTATTTTATTAAGGTATTCACATTTGTCTTTTGACAGGCCTCCTGCATTTATCTGTAGAATGTGAGCGCTGGTTCCAAGCTTCCTTGTCAGTTTGCTCTGATAAGTGCCTTTGGTAGGTTTCATCTTTGGTTTCATCTTCTGATGTAACTTTGGTTGACTGTGAGAGATCCAGGATCTAGTTCGGTCGCCTATTTGTGTAGACTATCAGCCGTCCTACATAAGCAGTCCGTTGCCCAGGGTACACCACGAGGAGGTTATCTACATCCACAACAATAGAACCGTTAATCGCCATAATACGCATTACTGGAGTGAGTGTGTACAATCCCCATTGGGTGCGACAGTCAGCTTTTCAGGTACAGTAGGGCGTGAATGTATGGTGTGGAATCATGGATGATCACCTCATCGGTCCCCGTTTGTTTGAGGGCCATCTGACCAGCCAACGCTATCTGCAGTTCCTCCAAGGTGAACTATCACCGGTTTTTGGAGCATGTGCCACTCCTTGATCACTGCAGGATGTAGTTTTATCATGACGGAGCTCCACCGCATGCGGCGGTGGTCGTCTGGGACCATCTCCATGCGACGTATCCTGATAAATGGATAGGAAAGGAGGACCTGTCCCCTATCCCGCCAGAACGCCCGATATTACTACCGTGGATTTTTTTCTGTGGTGCCATGTAAAGCAACTGGCGTATGCAGTGGAGCCGGCCAGTCCTTGTCACCTTAGACAGCTCATCACCGAGGCATGCTGATCCGTTTCGCCAGACATGTTGCAACGGGCCAGATGGTCATTACAACATCGCGCGCAGCTCTGTATCGATCACGGAGGTCGTCAGTTCGAGCAGTTGCTGCATTAAAAGACGTGGATAACTGAAATTCTGCCCCATGTTTCCTAGCCTCTATCAACCCAGGTCCATACCAACGTCACCTTTCAGGGACAAATAAACCGGTATTAAGTACACAACATTGCTACATCCCAGGCATCTGACTTAAACAAATTACTTGCTACCAAGCGCTAGTCATGTGAGCTACTGCGTTACTTAATCCAGGTCGCCCACTTCCTAGCCTATACTGGCCACAGACCATCATATCCACCCAACATGAAGGAACATTTTAGCCTCTCTTATTATCATCATGATCATAAGTGTTTTATTTGTTTATGGCCATTTTTGTATCTTTTTAGCTGAATATGTTCCATATTAGGAATGAAACATTACTTTTTAATATTGTAATTAGGTTTTAAGCTGGATTATGAAACATAAATACATAGACTAGCAATAAAAAATAAGTAATCTTGGTTGAGTTGATGCCAATTCGGGGCAAAATATGAGATTTATAAATTGTTGCTTGTGCTAGTCTGAATTTTATGTACTTACTCCTACCAGCATTAGTCTTTTTACTTCCCAAGTAACAAAATACATCTACTTCACTTAATACTTCACTTCCTAATCTATTATTTCTGTCACCACCTGACTTCCTCGAGTGCGCTCCATTACTTTTGTTTTCGGAATATTTTCATATTGCACACTTTCTCCAATTTCTTCCGATCTTCTGCAGACTCCGATAAAATAACAATACCATATATACTTATATATTGGTGTAATGTAGTGTATGTAATAAAAGGAGAAGAAAATTATGACAAAGATCAAAGTTCGACCAATACAAAAAGTATTTTGTTAAATTATAACCCGAGATTTTAACATTATTATGGTACCTCCTTACTATTGAACTGCACAAGGTTTCATAATTATATAAATTCTAGATATTGTATGTGCCCGCAGCAACGCAAGTAAAATTATTATTGTATTTTTATGTCAGGTGGTGCGTTACCTGTATTGTATTCCATGTGAATCGGTTGTGCCGATCATAAATATCATAAATAAATGCAGAATGACATAAGAGGGTTTCTGTTTTGTTCGAATGTCTCTCTGAACACTTTCAGATGGAGACAGACGTTCGACAGTGAGATGGCTGTCACCTATTTTGTTCAACTGCGTACTTGAGAAGGTAATACAGGAGTGGCGAAATACGTTAAAAGAAAGAAACCTTTACAAACGGAGTGGAAATAGATTGCTTAGCGTTCGCTGATGATATAGCCCTGATGACAGAAAATTTCGAAAGTGCAACAGAACAGATCAATGTGTTGAAGGAAGAAGCAGAACAAACAGGTTTAGAAATTTTGTTTCGAAAGACAGATGTAATGTCGAATATCAAAGATGATACGGCACAAATAAACACCAAATATGGAACGATAAACCATGTTAGTAAATTTAAACACATTGGGAGATGGATTCAGCAAAATGGACTTGACAAAGAGGCCATAGCAGCAAGAATCAAGAAAATGGAAGTCGCTTTCCAAACCAGCCGCAACATATACAACAAAAAGTGCTTTTCCCTGAACACAAAAATTCGTCACTACCACAGTGTCATCAAACCAGTATCGCTGTATGCATCTGAATGCCTTATTCTGTCCGAGAAATGTTTGCTTGCGGATTTAGAGAGGAAAGAAAGAAAGATCCTACACATCATACTTGGCCTAAACTACAAAAAGGGCATCTACATTAGAAAATCCCGGCAAGAAGTATACTCTAAGAGTAAAGGCAGAGTTCGCTTCTACGGTCATATACGACGGATGATCGACTCTCGATGAACGAAACGTATCTTCAGTATATTTGACTCAAAACCAAAAACGGCAATGCCATGGAACGTTAATGTCAAGAAAGATCTTAAAGAACTGGTTCTACAACCAGAATATGCACAAGACCGAAAACTTTTAATTCAGAACAGCCATCAAGTTTTGGGACTTTCCAGGACGGAAAACGGGCAACTGGTGCTAAATGGACAGAAGAACGTCATGCTGAACGCAGTGAGCTAATGAAGACGAGAAATATGAACAAATGCCAGAATGTAAAGTGAGGCTTATCGTGGTCCCTAGTTGGCCGATTAGCGAAGTTGAATGAATAACAATAACAACTAATGAGTGCATGAAACTATAATAACTTTGAATAACAAAATGTTAGTTTAAAATATTTACATCAGCGAATTTTCTTTTAGAGGAGAAGTTAAACTTTGCAAGATTCTCCTATTTACATTTCCTCGTTTCATTCCTATTGTTTCATCTGCTGTGTATAACATTGCAACGAAGTGACAACTTTGAATAAATGAATAAACTTCTATTGAGAGTGCCAAATTAACTTCCCTCTGTAATGCGGACGCTGACTCGTCCTTGTGACACATCTCTAAGCGTATTAAAAGCGTATTAATAGTTTGAAATGTGCCGTTGCATAGAAATGGCAGCTGACCTCACATGATAACTATTGGAAAATTGATTTTGAACGAAAGGGAAGAGCTCAGATGAGGTGATATAGAAAGAGCTTAATAATAGAACTGGAGTACGAGAGGCAAAGTGGTTCAGATTAACCGCCATGAAGACTTAAAAATGCATAAAAACTTTGGAGGAACTAATCTCCCTTCGCATCACATCGCTCGCAACAGAATTTTCGGCGATCGTCAGGTTTGTACAGAGTAGTTCATCAAAACCTTGTAATTTAATTGCATGCAAACTGTAATTTATAGCAACCAAAAAATACTGTCAATATCTGTCCCCGTACAGGATTACTACAGCGCTATGGATCGGATTGAGAAGTTCAGACGTCAGAGTGCTGGTCTTCTGGTGGATTTGATCCCACCTCGGTTCGGTGGTATTTGAAGATGCTAAAATACGCCAGGCCCGTGCCGGTAGATTTATTGAGCTCTTGAGGACTAACATTCTGACATTAAGAGCCTCCGAAAACCATGAAAGTAGTTAGTGGGACATTAAATCAAGAAAATTCTCTCTGGGTCAGTGGTACAGTGGCAGCTCCGGATCTCAAGATGGTAAGTTCAAACCCGGCAGAGCAATCAGATTTTTGAAAGGTGGGAAAAAAGCACTTCATGTCGTAAGCTGTCGGCATGTAAAAGGTCACTTGTGACAGTTTTCCAGTTTACCCGAGGAAATTATAGCTTATTCATAGATCGCCCAACATAGATCCGTTTCTCTGTCATCTGGTATAGTAAAATGGAGCGTCGAAAATGACACTCTGACGATCTAAACGGCGTCAAGACAAAATGCCTGCACATGGTATCCGAGGTCATACGATATTATTATTATTATTATTATTATTATTATTATTATTATTATTATTATTATTATTATTATTATTATTACCGGACAGAGGGGTATAATATTAATCATATTAATAATAATAATAATAATCATAAGAAGAATATTATTATAATTATTTCTATTACTTCACAGAGTGGCCGCGCAAGGTAACGTGCTACGGCTATGGGGCCAAGTTCTGCATTAGGGAGATGAGTGGGTTGAAACCTACCATCGGATGTCCTGTGAATAATTCATGTGGTTTCCTATTTTCACTTCCAGGCAAATGCCGGGAAATCACAGCCGATTCCTTCCATCTCCTCACCCAGTATCTTTCACCATCATGCATTTCATCTTCAATTGCTCCTCAATTGAGACTGGTGACAGGAAGGGCATCCGGCCGTAAAACATGCCATATAATTTCATCTCGCCTCTTCCCCGACCCCGTATCAAGAGATAAAGAACTAAGGGGCAGACATGTATTTATTCTTATTCTTATTATTATTCTTATTCTTACAAAGATTTGCTTCGGGTTTACGCTCTGGATTAGCAGACGGTATCGTTAACGTCAACTAACTTATAGCGCAGTAACAGATTCGATTAGATTATATCAGGTGCCATATTTATTGGTAGAGAATTTAAGAATCTCCTTTCTTACGCTTAACGACTATTACATTTTAAAATTAAACTGCAAGAAATATTTGCAACCATGAATAATAATAAAATAACTAATTAACGCACGCAACGGTAGCAGCAGAAAATAAAACCTTAGTTCGGAAAGTGAACATCAAGACCAGGGAGATATACCGTGTAGACGACGATCTTCCGGTTACATCTCAGATCTTGCCGTTACGAAGGTTGATTAAATTATGCTCCGAGGCAGGTTGGAATCCCAGCCAATCTTATTTTCTTTCTATCACGCGTATTACATTTTTTGTTACTAGTTAAATGTCACATTAACACAGATGAGGTTTATAGGGTGGTAGACGTTGACAGGTAATTGAAATGAGAAACAAGTTATCTGGCGTAATTTAGATCAGTGTGCGATATAACATGCGAAACAATGAATTTTCCGTCGTATTTTTAAACGTAACCGTGCAAGTTCGGAGAAAGGTGAGAAGATGTGATTGAACATTTATGTTAAGGGAAAAATATCGTCAATGCTATTCAAAGTTTTTCGTCATACTTTGTCATTTTCTTGGATTATGTGTATGAGGGTCGAAAGTAGGTTCCATTCAATTTTTGTCTATTTGTTTTTTCTTTGTTAGTACTCACATCACAGGGAAACGCAAAGAGTTTAAGAAATTTCCTTGAAACTCCGTACGTATATCCTGGGATGGCCGGACAAGTACAGGAAATGTCATATTCCTCCAACGATATTCGCAATATATATTATCAATATCGAAACTATTTCCGAAGTTTTATCTTTCATGCGTTGTTACCGTGAGAGCAATAATAACGCAGATGTTCGTGATTATTTTCACATACTTCCAGATATCTCTGAAAATATTATCAGGAGATAAAGGCTAAGTTAGGAATGAACTCGATGGATCAAGTTGTACGCATAAACCGGCTTCGGTTATGGGGTCATGTGAGGCGAATGAAGGAGGATAGGTTATCTAAGAGAAAAATGGACTCTGTTATGGAGGGTAAGAGAAGGAGAGGGAGACCATGACGGGTATGGTTAGATTCGGTTTCTAATGATTTAAAGATAAGAGTTATAGAACTAAATGAGGCCACAGCACTAGTTGCAAATAAAGGATTGTCGCGACGTATAGTGAATTCACAGAGGTTTGCAGACTGAACGCTGAAAGGCATATCGATCTATAATGATAATTTATGTAATGTGTTTATGT
Source organism: Anabrus simplex (assembly GCF_040414725.1). Lineage (NCBI taxonomy): Eukaryota > Metazoa > Arthropoda > Insecta > Orthoptera > Tettigoniidae > Anabrus > Anabrus simplex. The sequence continues at coordinate 1,359,922,785 of NC_090265.1, forward strand.
ATGTATGTAATCAATCTACTTAGCAAAGGTTGTAAAATGGACAATTTTCTATTATTTATGTCTCATTCTTTTTTCCTGCTTGCTATAACAGAGATATTCACGAATTTATATCTTTATTGCTAAGACCATAAAGCCTCCGTCGCTCAGGCGGCAGCGCGCCGGCCTCTCACCGCTCGGTTCCATTGTTCAAATCCCGGTCAATCCATGTGTGATTTGTGCCGGACAAAGCGAGGCTGGACAGGTTTTTCTCCGGGTACTCCGATTTTCCCTGTCATAATTCATTCCAGCAACACTCTCTAATATCATTTCATTTCACCTGTCATTCATTAATCATTGCCCCAGAGGAGTGCGACAGGCTTCGGCAGCCGGCACAATTCCTATCCTCTCCGCTAGATAGGGGCTTCATTCATTACATTCCTGACCAGGTAGAATGACTGGCAACGGGCTGTGGATTTTCATTTCTAAGATCAACGTCATGGTAGCGGGTTGGCTTAAGATGGTGGTAGTGTTTGTCGTGATTGTTCCTATAAGATGCAAAACCTCGTGTTCATGATTTAATATTGATCAAGCAGATCAAATGACCATCGAAATTACAAGGAAAACGTGAAGGAACTCTCACCCGAAGAATAAGAGAAGGGAAAGAGCGTAGTGAAAGACTCCCTTGATCAAGGATGCCTCAATATCGCCGAGCAGAAAGAAAACTAAATGTGATGGCCTACAGTGTCCTAAGCCTACAAAAATAACATTACATTGAATATTGTTGACTAAGATGTGCTTTATCTCTCCTGTCACCACTGCTCTTTCTTTTATTAACAATCTGACTTAATCTGAGCTGGCGATTAAGACAAAGAGTAACACATTTTGGCTTTAGTTCATAAAATAAGGTTTCAAATACATCTAAACTTCTGTACCATAAAGGCGATGTCCATAGTTGGCAACCGAGCGATTTGGCTGGGTGGTTAGGGACGCGCAGCTGTGAGCTTGCATTTGGGAGATAGTGGGTTCGAACTCTACTGTCGGTGGCCATGAAGATGGTTTTCCGTGGCTTCCCATTTCAACAAAAGGCACCTGTAACTTAATTAAGGCCTCGTCCACTTCCTCCCCATTCCTAGGCCTTTCCTATCCCATCATCGCCATAAAACCTATGTATGACTTTGCGACGTAAAGCAATAATTTGAAAATAAAGTAAAATAAATAAAATAAATTATATTTATATATATATATATATATAGATCAGGTTTATAATAATGATCATGATTCTTTCCTGTTAGCTCTTCTCGAACTTGTATCTTCCTTCAATCAGCGAAACAAAGTGGAATGTATCTCTGCACCCAAAGGAGACACCAGCGACTCTTATTTCGTTTAGATTGTATTTATCTAGGAAATATGGTAGCGCGGGTTCTTATGTGGCTTCTTTATCCACTCTCTCATGTTGCTTAGGTCTACTTGAAATTTCAAGCCGAACATTGAGATAGTAATAATCCCTTTTTCAGATTTCTAAGAAAAAACTAACTCATTATTTTCTGTACACTTCAATTTTAAGCCTTATACTTTCTTTGATCTCGGGTTGGGTTTTCATAATTCGAAAATAGGTTCAGTTCAGGTTTTGTCTCTTTGATTCTTATGATGTCACGAATTCAAGACTTCACAGGAATAAAAACAGAAACACTCCTGTTAACCCTGTGGTTGTTGATTGTTCTAGAGCAATTGTAAATTACTCGAGTTCTGTAATCCATAATGCAACACTAACATGAGATGATGTGAATTTCACTATGTATTATTTTTCCACATTTTCTGATGCTTTTTTACTAAACTGTACCTCGCATGTCAGCGTTGCCATTCGAAACGTGGGCCTGTGTTGGGGCATAGCCGTGATGGTTTTAAAGGTAGAACACGTCTATCAATCTAGTGTAGCAGTTGGATGTAAAATGAAGTAATTATATTGATTAATACATGAAAAGAATTTCACATAAATGACCCATTGCACGGAAAGTGACCCAAAGTCGGCATTGGAAATTTTATAGCAGAGCTAAACAAAAAGTGTCTGAGGTTCAAAAATTGCGTTTATATGTTTTAACTTGTTGCGCTGCCCATGTTTCTTCTTAACAAACTGAGTTACACAGCAGTTTGAGTCTCGCCGCTCAGTGTCATGAATACTTGACACAATTGGTAAGAAAATTAGTGAAAGCTGTAGTTGCGTTTTTCTCAAAATACAGCAGCAGTCAATATTTTATATCTTCTGAAGTATTGCACCTAGGAGCATGGACTTAAATAAAATGCTCAGTATCTTATGCCAATTGTACGAAAACCACAAAAATCTCAAAAAAGAAAAATCCGACTTTATGTTTTCCGTGCAACCGGTCACATATTGTTGTATTTACAATTTAGTGTTGGAAGTTGCCTATTACAAACTAGACAAATTATATTTACAAATTCTTACAAGAGGAGAGGAGGCCATGAACTCAGACACAATCAACAATCGGGATCATTTCGCAGGCGTTAGCAGCTTTTACGGAGCTACGGTTTAGGTGAATGCCGCGTTTCATCTCACGGATATGGTAACCAGTCATAAGTGATAACAGTAGAAATTCGAAACTGAAGGGTCCAGAAAAAGATTAATTGAATTTACCTCGAATTAGAATGAAAATCGTCACACAACATACTTATACTAGCCTTAAAATCAAAACAGCCATCAGTACATTCAGCACATTGACTTTTCGCATTAATATCTTGTCGAGGAACATTGACTACAAATGCTCATGGCGGTGATATGAGAAACATTTGCACCCTCTACACCACTAAGACTGAATTAGCATCACTACTGAACATTATCGCTACTTCCGTACTGAAGTTACAATGAGTACGTTTGTAGGTTAGAATTCGAATTTTCGAACGCATTTCGTGAACTCAAGTATTCGGCTGTGGCTCCACGCGCTGGCCTGACTCGCTGCAGTTCAGCTTGTTTCCGCTCTGTTGCAGTCATGTGCGGTTTTGTAGAATCACCACGAGCTACTCGATTCTTCCGTTCTCGTCTTAGAAATTTTCGGAGGTATATGTTATCAATTTCGCGGCTCAAATGATCTGTTTTAATTTGTGATCCAGGTATTCTTTGATTTTGATTTAGGATTTAATTAACACTGCTTGCCCAGCAGAGTCGTTCAACACAATAACAGTGTCGTAGCACAACGAGAGCTGTAGCTGTACTCATTTACCACGAGCGACGGGTGACCATTTTGATATGTTTTGATCGTGCGCTATCAAGGCCAAATGATGTCACTGTAGAGTGGGTGTGGTTTCAAATTAAACAGCATGTCTTGACAAAAGAAACGTATAGCGACGAGTAGTGTTCTCACTATATACTAAAAAATTCCCGTGGTGCCACGGCCATGATGGGCTACCAAGGGCCAACCAAGTGACAACTGTTCCACTTGAAGGCTTGCAGATTAGGAGTTCGTTATTCTAGGTCTTCTAGACTGAGACCGCTATCTCATCGTCAATTTCGAACCAGCCCTCAGATTTGAGTAAAAATTACTGGCTTGGTCAAGAATCGAACTCGGGTCAGGCTCGCTACCCCTACTATGTGGGGCCAGCAACTAGGTACTAGATTTAGAAATAGAAAGGAGAAGGGAAAGGAAAGAAAATAAAGTTAATGAAATTCATTGAATAGTTTAACGAGGTGTTTTGTAAGGACAGTTTTATATGATTTTGTAATACTAAAGTAAAATGAAATGCTATGTTTCGAAGATGCAACGAAAAAATAAAATCTGTGGAAAAATTATCAATGTATTTCCTCAGTGCAGTTTATATTCGGGAATCTACACTTTTCAGTCCAATTTATATGATCATTTTCCGCTTATATTTTCCAGTGCAATTATCCATTTTTCAGCGCAATTTATGTCCGACTCGTTGGCTGAATGGTCAGCGTACTGGCCTTCGGTTCAGAGGGTCCCGGGTTCGATTACCGGCCGGGTCAGGGACTTAAACCTTCATTGGTTAATTCCAATGGCCCGGAGGCTGGGTGTTCGGGCTGTCCCCAACATCCCTGCAACTCACACACCACACATAACACTATCCTCCACCACAATAACACGCAGTGTCCTACAAATGGCAGATGCCGCCCACCCTCATCGGAGGGTCTGCCTTACAAGGGCTGCACCTGGCTAGAAATAGCCACACGAAATTATTATTAGCGCAATTTACTACTGCCCGTTCAACAATAATCCGTCAACGGTGGGTACTACGGCTAGATAAGGATAAATCTAACGCATTAATTATGGGATCGCTGAGATTCTGTTGCAAGTGATGTGCTTAGGTTGTTGTCTTGTATATTACGTCACAGTAATCAAGGATCGACATTGCATTTAATTGTTATAATATTTTAATTTGTTCGTGGAATGTAAGAAACAAAATATCCTCTGAAATACGAGGCGTGTCCGGAACATAATGATACAGAGGCTAAGATGCTTTCACATAATGTTTCGTTCACGGAATTTCCACTCTAAGTGAATTATATCGGTACATCCTTGGCTTTCTAATTTTGTTGTCGCCATTGTACAAACATTACCTTTTTCTGGGAAGTAGCTGCTGTATCACAGAGTCACATAAATCTGCCACCTGTCACTTCACTTATTCTTCTAACTCTTCATTGTTATCGGCCGAGGAGTTTCTTCGGGTAAAGAAAGAAATAAATACCGTTGAGCACAAGATCACCTACGCTTACTAATCACGGATTCATCAAGAATATTGGTCTTACCTCGAGATAATTCTTGACACCACTTTGTATATTCATAATGTTCCCATCAGCCTCAACAAATTGCCAAAGAATTTCCGCTGGGTACTCAATTTTTACGAGTAAAATAAAAGGCGTATGACGGAGTTCACCTTAAATTTGCACAGGAACAGCTACATACTTAAAACCTGAGAGGAAAGTGAAAGGATCAAGTTCACAGCCAGTGTATCCACAGTACATTAACCACACGTGGGTAAAGTTCCAGGTCAGGCCGGGAATCGAACATGGACCCTCTCAGCGGAAGGTAACTACGTTGACCGTTCAATAAATGAACCGGACAGATTTATTATTATTATTATTATTATTATTATTATTATTATTATTATTTCTTCGTTATGCCCGTTTATAGAGCGCGTCGGAACTTGTTAGCTTGATGATGGTTTTCCTTTTTTTCTTCTCCCAAAATCTCTTCATAAACTCGCTATGCTGTTTCTTGCGTTCTTCCGTCCATTGTTTCCCCGTGGTTCTTTTAGCCTTTTCCGCGAAAGTGTGCTTTGCAACCAGAGTTCCAAAAGCCTTGCGATCCCTGACGGTATCTTCTGTGATGTTCATTTCTTTTAAGTCCTGCTTCATTTCCTCCAACCAGCTTATTTTGTCCTTCTTTGAATTAATTATACCAAGCAGTATTTTTTTTTGCATATCTACAGTAGTGTCGTCCATTCTACAGATGTGGCTATAGAATTTAAATCGCCTCCTGCGTACGGTATCTGTGAACTTGTCGATTGTACAAGTGAACAGTTTTTCTTTTGACCCATATACCATTTACATGAACGGGGCCACGTATTTTCCTAAGAATTTTTCGTTCTTGTTTTTCAATTTCATCAATTTTAGAGTGGCCTCCTGGAGATGTGTTTTCCGAGGCATACAAAGCTTCTGAAAGAACAACAGTCTTGTAATGCCGAAGTTTTGCATTTCGTGACATCACACTTTTATTGTAGTGATTCCATGTTATTCGGTATGCTTTCAGTAGTTTGGTGGCTCTTTCTAAATTAGCTTCCTGTCAAATCCGGATGGTCCAATGATTTCTCCTAGATATTTGAAGGAAGGGACCTGTGTGATTATTCCATAATTTGTCTGTAGTGGGGATCTTTGGATATTCTGGTGTTCATTAGCCATGGTATGAGTCTTCTCATACGATACTTGTTGAAGCCCTGTCTTTGATACTATCTCATGTAACTTCTCTATCGCATACCTGGTTTCTTCAATAGTCTTGGTAAAGATAGGCAGATCATCGGAAAAAGCTAGGCACTTCACGTTAATTCTTTGTCTCCGAGTACCAATGTTTATACTTTAGATTTATTTTTCCCCATTCCCTGATGACTTTGTCTAACACTAAGTTAAAATGGATCGTGGAGAGGACATCTCCTTGTCGAACTCCTGTATGCACTTCAAAAGGCTCTGATATTCCATCCAGAAACTTTGCTTGAGATGTTGTTTCTGGCGGATTAATTATGTGGTCTTCTTGTTCACACTTAGCGCTCCCAGGATGTCCACAACAATTTGTATGGAGTCATACGCCTTCTTAAAGTCCACAAAGGTGACAAATGTGGTGGTACTGCGGCGTGTCCTTAGTATCGTCTTCAGACTCCAAATTTGCTCAGAAAGCGATCTTCTTTTTCTGAAGCCTGCTTGCATTATTATTATTATTATTATTAATATTATTATTATTATTATTATTATTATTATTTTTATTATTATTATTATTTTTGCTAGGGGCTTTACGTCACACCGACACAGATACAGTAGGTCTTATGGCGACGATGGGAGAGGAAAGGCCTAGGAGTTCGAAGGAAGCGGCCGTGGCCTTAATTAAGGTACAGCCCCAGCATTTGCCTGGTGTGAAAATGGGAATCCACGGAAAACCATCTTCAGGGCTGCCGATAGTGGGACTCGAACCTACTATCTCCCGGATGCAAGCTCACAGCCGCGCGCCTCTACGCGGACGGCATTATTATTATTATTATTATTATTATTATTATTATTATTATTATTATTATTATTATTATTATTATATCCTAGCAGAACGCTACTGAAACGTTTTTGCAGAAGGTACTGGAGGTGGCGATTGTTGTCTTCAAAAGAAAAATGAACGGCAATAATGAACCTTCTCTGTACGGTGAACTTTACAAAATTAGAAGTTTTATGGCGAAATATATTCGTTTGAGAAATTTCTACAGTAATATTCTCGTTAACAGTTACTGTATTGCGCGTGTTTCTCTATCAGCTTATCTTCTCATTTGTGGTGTTTGTTTAGAATACTGCGTCCCTTTTTATATGAATATATATGAGTACTTTTATTTTTCAATATATAAATTTTCATACTATGAGAAAAGCTTCTCATTAACTCGACATATTTATGCTTAAGGATTTAATTACATTATTTTGCCGCTATTATCGTGACTCGTCGTATTTTTCTGTAAAACAAAATTGGTTCCCTGGGTTGCAAAGGCGGAAATTAAATACATCCAACAGGTTTATTCAGAGCACCTCGTGCCAAGTCGTGTGCGTTTCCATTTTATGTCTTCCCTTCACTGTCAACTGCGAATTACGGTCAGAAGCATATAGTGGAAATTACCTTTACATATTGGAATTTTGAGACAGAGGAAAATACTATTCAATAGATTTACGATTGTTATTTCATCGAATGGTGGCTAGTTTTCCGTCAAAACAGATTTGCCAGACTCTAAATCATATTTTAACCGGAAAGCATACTTCAATAACTGTGGAGGATGTCTAGCCGATGCGCTAAAAGTTTGCTCGGTACAGCCGGAAGGACGTGCGTTTCGATTCCCCGTCAGGAAAAATAAATATTACGAAACGATATTCCCACTTCTGTACCACCACATGATCCCGGGGTTCATTCAGCCTACACCAAAATTGAATAACAGGTGACTTCCTGGGGACAAAGATGGCCGGGTACAGAGGTAATCACTGTATTCCACTTAGTTCTCAGGTTACGGATAGTGGAAGTCTTCACCTTCCACTTCTTTAAGAGTCTTCAAAGCGTGTGTGTAGATGGCTTCACCTGTATTTGTGTTTTACGTGCAAACTGTAAGTACTAAACAATGACGAGTCTCCGAAGAACTTAAAGTAGTTACGTGTTACTTAAAGCCAATAACTTCTTCATCAAAGATGACGAAGTCAAAGTGAGTGATTCAATTCCAAACAATGGCGACTTTCGTGCTAGGTTGATGTTATTTTCGCCACATTTTCCCAAAGTCACTTAAAATGCAGTAATTTTAGTTTATCCACTTTTAGAAGTGCGTATTTTAACGATTTCAGCAAGTAGAGTTGTACATTGAGTTACGGATATAACATTAAGGCAGCTTTTTGACAAGCACACAAACTGACCGGTAAATGATTTATGCGATCATGTTATTCCGTAAAGTGAAAGAACAGCAACCACAGCCGTTGTTAAAGCACTCTTCGTCGTGTTTACTTGTAAAATTCGCTTTACCTCGCACAGACACAGAGAGATCTCATAGCGACAATGGGACAGGAAAGGCCTTGTTTAAGCTACAGGTGCTCACTCAATTTCCCTCATAATAATGCCCAATTTCAAATGGGAACCAAGTCATTAAATTCTTTCCTTTAGAGAAGTCATACTGACTGGATTGGGTCAGGTATCTGTATTCGGGAAATAGTTGTTCGATTCACTCTGTCGGCAGTCCTCAAGACGGTTTTTCGTGGTTTCCCACTGAGGATGTACATTAATAAAGGCTACGCCATAAGAGCTACCTGTGTCGGCGTGACGTAAAACAAGTTTTAAAAATACAAATAAGAATTAAAAGTCATCAGTAGTGTAGTGACAATAACTTTCAAGTTGTTATTCGTTGTTTTGGTACAGCGTATAAAGCTAATTTCGTTATTTTACCTCGTTCCTCGAGCAAATATACAGGAGGAACACAACACAAAACTATTTTATTCTGCCCTGTGGCCTATGGAAACAGAGTGTTTTTTTAGCATTTTTTCCAGGTTTGTGTTCACTCGCATTACGCCATGAACTTTGCACTTCACCTTTAATTTCAGCTTTTATTGACTCCAGCGCTGGAGGACTTGATCGGGTATCTTGAATGTGCTTTCATGCTTAACGTAAGATCCTACTCAATTGGCGTTTCTTCTTTTCAAGCACAGTGGTATTTGGGCCACGTCTTTTCTTAAACACCTCATTCAGATATGACAAATCTATATCGTCTGTTCATAAATGAATTCATTTCCGTACGATGTGCAAGGTTGATGAATCAGTTACAGGGGATTTGTACCTTTATCGGCTATAACTACTGTACAGAATATACGTATATCGCTTATACTCACTATCGTCCGGCTCCTTGGCTGAATGGAGAGGGTTGTGTCCTATGGTACCGAGGATCCTGGGTGCGATTCCCGGCCGGGTTGAGAATTTAATCCGTGTCTGGTTAATTAGTAGTTGTGGCTACCCATTCCCTCTGCAGACACAGCCAGACTGACACCCGTCCAGGGAGCGCACCCCTATTTATAGCAAATCAGGGTGCGCGTGTAGGGAAGCTAGCACTTCCCTGGACGGAATGTCAGCCGGGATGATCGCCGAGGCAATGGGTTGCCACGAGAGGGTTACCCCCTCTTCATTGCTTTATTCAAGAACTTAAGAAACAATACAAGGAGGTACCCACGTGCATGGAGAGCAGGGCCACTTCCAGTGCGCAGGGTCCAAAGTGCGACAGAACTATCAGTGTATATGTACAATGTCTTAACAGATGCAGGCAAATCTTGCAAATACCAAAGATGGCAGCCGCCATCTCCGCCGCGTGAATTGGAGCTGGACTGTGAAAGGCCTGGGCCCAGCCCTGACGCTGGCTAGGTGTTATCGCGGCGATGGAGACCGGCGTAGCGTCCGTGTACATAGAATCGGTGGGAGTCAAGTGGATGGTCCTGCGGGGGGTGGCGATGTAGGGTGGCGTGAGAATCTTCTTAATCCAGAAGGGTTCCCCGGAGAGGGCATGCTTGGCTATAAAGTATGGCCATGCCATTACGTAACAGCACCATGCGAAGTATCCTGAGATTTGTTGACGATCTTCGTCATTGGCGTTCGGGATCAGAGCGATAAGCTGGGTCACACGTTCTTGAGTGGCGTGATGGAGAGAAACTTCACCTTGAGGAATGTCTATCGTGACACCTAAATAGGTAAGGATGTCAACTGGAGATAACTACGATTTTCTTTTATTGATGGAGATGCCCATAACTACTTCCAGGTACAGCAGGATCTCTGCCGCCATGTCGTCCAGGGTTGCGCCGTGTAGAAGCCAATCGTCTAAGTATGCCACGAAAGTTATAGGAAACTCCTGTTCCAGGATTTGACCGACAGCCAGTGTCCATCTCTGCATGATCGACGGAGCCAGTGAGTGGCCCATAGGAAGTTTGGTCCAGACGTAGCTTTTATTGCGATAACGAATGCCCCAGTTGTGGCGAGTGTGAGAATGGATTGCGAGTTGATAAAATCCGCTGATGAGGTCAAGTTTAATCGCTTTGTGGTGCACTGGTATGGCAGCGAGGCCGTCAGCTGGGCCTTGCAGAGAAAACTTTGGTCGAACGATGTAGTCCGTCCACTCGGATAGATTGTAAATAATCCGGGCGGCGCCGTTATCCTTGGGCGCAAGGAATAAGGGGAATGCCGCTGTGGGAGAATCCTCCTCGATCAACCGATGATGTAAGAGATCTGATATTGCTGTATCCATGAGATCCGATAGGCGTGTGGCGCGGAACACGGGAGGAGAATCCCGAGGTCGCGGGAGGTAGACACCCTCGGAGGTAATACGATTCCCCCAGGGGTATATCCAGATAAGGCACAGGATGTGCAAGAGGGACTGCGACTGAGTCATATCGCTGCGGTTTTGGCCGTGGAGGAAGAATAGTGGGGTGAAGAGGATCTTGGGTTGGGACACGTCTAGGGAGGGTGCGGATGAATGAGCCGTCGATGAGAATCTCGGAGATGCTGCTGGCGTCGTCATCAGAGTGTCCTGGTTCTGATTCCGAGGGCGCGGGGGAGCCAGCGCCGGAACCTGGACCTATCCCGTCGTCGGAGAGGATGTCCCAGGGTGCTGATCTCCACCTCCACCACAAGACCAGCCAGCAGTGCAGAATCCACCAACGCTACAAGACCTCACATTGATAGTCAACCAACTGGCACAGAATATGCACACCCTGACTGACCATTTTTAGAACCAGAACTGGGATTGGACGATACAGGAGGGGGCCAGGAGCCGGACGATCAAGCTTCCCCGTTTCGCAGCCTCCGGCCGCAAACCTAAAGCAAGGGTCTCGAGTCGCCGCCCGACCACCGGGTTTATCAGATTGCTTCGACGCTCGAGAGTATGCTCCACTCTCTACCAGCAGGACGCGACCACCACGACTTCGCCACCACTCTATGGCTGCTCTCAGCCTAGTATTCCCTGGACCAAGCGCAAGAAAAATACGCTTTCAACAGGGCGAATCTTTTATATATCGCCCTGTCCCGAGGCTGGAACTCGGCCATCCAGTTGGACGAAGCAACCGGAGACGAGATCGCGGAACTGCCGGCCGGGTTCCAGTTTCAACCTCAACCACAACAGACGGTCAGCCGCCCCTTACCAGCCAGGGGGAGTGGGCGCGGCGGTAGCAGGTGGAAGAGGACGCGGAGTGGCAGCAGCTCCAGCAGCCGCTCAACAGTGGACCTGTCTACATTTCCGACTCCAGTGATTCTGCTCCCTCGGAATCTCCGGAGCCCACTGCCAGCACCCACGGACGAGGACCGCCAGACTCCAGTTACACGGCTGCACAGGATGATACGCACGCCCGTATGACGCAGCCCACGGCGGAAGAAACCTCCAGACAAGCACCAGTATTCCATTGTTGTATATTTGTCCTCTTTCTTGTATTATCTCTCATTGTATTTTCATTATTCGTTATTTTTGAGTACAATGCTTGTAGGCAGTCTACTGTATGATTAGAATTTAATAAACAGCATGGGTGGGGTCACCCCCTTCAGAGGAACCTCACGGTTCTAGCCTCTTGTCCCGGTTGGGCTGCGCCAGTGCTGGTTTCCCCTTTATGCAGACCCTGTCAATGCCATTACATGAATTTAGGTGAAAATGGTAATGATTGAGATGGACCTAATCCGAAGATTGAAAACTGTACACTGTGTATGGATGAACTTTTCCCCTTTATTACAGTACCTGATAATAATTCAGAAAGGAGCAAAACACATGAATAACAACAAGGTAAGAACTGCATTAACTTCTTCGTAAAGCGTAACATACATAGTATAATATATTTCATAAACAATAAATGTTTTGTTTTATTTGAATGTTGCAGGGGGAATTACAATTTCGGAAGCAAGCTACCTCTTCGCAGTAAACTGTTAAGGAGTACAGCAACCTTTTCAGCAGCATAACCAATACTGTTGTATAACCAGTAGTAGGTTGTTTAAGTTTGTAAATAATTATACAATAAATATTTAATTACCTTCAAAATGGTCTACTTAATGCATTCCTTTGTCTCCTTACACCAATTGAAAATCTTCGCACTCATTCCATCTATAAAGCCTTGAGTTTACCAGGGAATAACCTTGATAACGAACAAGTCTTAACATGCGTAACCGTGTCGACGTCATCGCTGCATGTTAAATACAGAATAATCTTAGTATGGCACGTGCACAGTCGGCATGTCGACGACATCACTGCATGTTAAATACAGAATAATCTTAGTATGGCACGTGCACAGTCGGCATGTCGACGACATCGCTGCATGTTAAATACAGAATAATCTTAGTATAGCACGTGCACAGTCGGCGTGTCGACGACATCGCTGCATGTTAAATACAGAATAATCTTAGTATGGCACGTGCACAGTCGGCATGTCGACGTCATCGCTGCATGTTAAATACAGAATAATCTTAGTATAGCACGTGTTCAGTCCCGTCGGAGACAGTCTGTCGGATGGAGGCGTGGAGCCTTAAGCATAAGATCACGTCGCCATAGTTATGCATGTTCAGACTTGTTCGTTACTGTCGGATGGATACATGAAGCTATTTGCCCCCTCTAGTAGGAGGATCAACATGGTGACGGGAAGGTCATCTGACCGTAAAACTGTCCTCTGTGTAGTTATACCCCTCAGGGATAGTATCAGGAGGGGCATATGCTCGTTGAAACTAGGCCCTGTGTAGTTAGGCCCCTCCAAAATTGCATCGGGAAGGGCATCTGACCATAAAACTAGGCCGTGCGTAGTTAGGATCCTCCATGTGGTAAGGTGTGTCTTCTTATGCGAATCCCATTGCCCTACTACTCAAGATGGCTCGTCAAAATCCGCGAATCCCTATTGCCCTACTACACAGGATGGCGCCGGGAATGGTATCTTGCCGTAAAAGTGAGGTCAGGCCCCTCCATGAGGTTAGCCTTGCTCTCTTATTCGAATCCACATTGCCCTACTACTCAAACTAGCGTAGCGAGAATACCCATTGCCCTACTACTCAAGATAGCGTCGGGAAGGGCATATTGCCGTAAATGTGAGGTTAGGCCCCTCCATGAGGTTAGGCTTGCTCCCTTACGTGAATCCACATTGCCCTACTACTTAAAATGGCGTCGGGAGTATCCATTGCCCTACTACTACTCCTCAGGATGTCGTCGGGAAGGGCATCTAGCCGTTAAAGTGAGATTAGGCCCATCGAGATGGTGACTATTGACGTCGGGAAGGGGATATAGCCGTTCATGTGAGATTAGGCCCCTCGAAGATGGCGACTGTCCACGTCGGGAAGGGCATATACCCGGAAAGTTGAGGTTAGGCCCCTCCAAGATGGCGACTGTACACGTTGGGAAGAGCATCTGCCCATAAAACTGAGGTTAGGCCCCTCCAAGATGTTGTCTGTGAGGTTAGGCTCGTTCTCTTATGCAAAATCCGTGAATCGGCATAGCCCTACTACTATACTAGGGGTCAATGACCTGGGGTCAGAACCCGCATAGGTATCCTACTAGGGGTCAACTACCTCGGGTGCTGACTCAGCACAAAAATGCTGACGCCATGGTCCAGAACGCGCCTAGCTATATTACTGATATTAACATGAATTGATGTGTTGTAGTCAAAGCTTGATATGTTTTACCGTTATTGTCTTCAACATAACCTGAATTGTGTTAAATTATCTCGAGTGATTTATTTATTATATCGATATAAAGGGAATAGAAGGGAATAGGTAGTCTTCTAAAGAAACATAATTAACCCAAGTTAGGAAGTGCGATATAGTAATGTGATAATAGTATTTCAGTGAAAGCAAAGAATCCAAAAATATTATGCCATATCATATTTGAAGTTCTTATGAGGAGAATATGTTAAGATTTGAATAGTGTGCCAAGTGATATGTTAATGTGTATTTAGGTGATACGTTGTCATATCGAGTTAGAAGAGCATTAGATATGGAAATGACAGCAGACAGAAGAAATGTTGACATTAGTTAAGAAGATAGTGGTCCAATGATGTGAATATACGAAAATAAGGTTATTTGTGCGTCAAGAATGGTAAATACGTGAAATATGTGGAATACTAATAAGAGATATGATTTGAAATGAATAATGAGGAAGATGTAATGTTGTTATATGAAACGAAAGATGAATTGAGTGAATATGTGTTGCTACGATGAAATAATAGATGGAAATGGAATATTTGAAAGAAATGAGATGATTGACGCAAATTAGGATCACATATATTCATGATTTAATCACATTCATCTTCGACAAAATTCGATACATTATGATGACGATGGCATGTTTTGATTTTCATTGAATATTATGATAGGATAGAATCATCAAAAACATTCCTATAAGATTGAATATTCCTTCACTTGGACATTTTTACTTAGAATTTCCACTGAAAATCGCATTCTCTTAAATTTATTATGGCATACTTAGATTAATATGGATGGTTATTGCTACTTTGTATAGAGGTGTAATTGAATTGATATCGCACAATATCTTCGAAAATGATGTTCCCTAGATATTTTATTTGATTCGCGCGAGGTCACATGTTGATATTTAGGCACACTTAAGGACCTGAATGCCTTGTTATACTCAATGATTAATTTATGTTGTAAAGGAAATTGAATATAAGACATGATTTTGGATAATACAGTAACTTTAATTGATCAGAACAAACTTTTGCTAGTAAATAAGAAACGTATCGCTTTTCCGGATGTTTATAATGGGATATTCCAACGATATCTTGAGTTAGTCCATCCAGAGGTCAATAAATCTTGTTTTAATAGATTATCCTAAAAACAGCTAAGAATGTTAACAGTAACAGAAGCTGATGTGTATATATAAATATTACATTAACGTAACCATTGGTTTCCCATGAAGAATTTGAATATTTTACCAGTTTTCTTCATAATTGTTGTATGAAGATGAAACAATAGCACATTTCAATTGTAATTAAAGAATGATAAATTACAATAATGATCATTAACAAAGACTTTAAGCCATCAGATAAAATGTTAATTAATTATTTTTTAAATTATAATTTCGAGATTTCATTTCCCATTACCAGCATTTCTATTTTTGAATAAATAATAGTAATTAAGATTTAGACTACATGAGGTGTTATTTAAAATTTTCCGCTATACCGTAAGGAAGGAAGAAAAGATCAACTAAGAATCAGTGGATAACTCAGGAGATACTAGACCTGATTGATGAACGACGAAAATACAAGAATGCTAGAAATGAAGAGGGCAGAAAAGAATACAGGCGATTAAAGAATCAAGTGGATAGAAAGTGCAAGGTAGCTAAGGAAGAATGGCTGAAGGAGAAGTGCAAGGATGTCGAAGGCTGTATGGTCCTGGGAAAGGTAGATGCTGCATACAGGAAAATCAAGGAAACCTTTGGAGAAAGGAAATCTAGGTGCATGAATATTAAGAGCTCAGATGGAAAGCCACTTCTAGGGAAAGAAGACAAAGCAGAAAGATGGCAGGAGCATATCCAATAGTTGTATCAAGGTAACGATGTAGATAATTTGGTTCTGGAACATGAAGAGGCTGTTGATGCTGATGAAATGGGAGTCCCAATTTTGAGGTCAGAATTTGACAGAGCTGTGAGTGACCTAAATAGGAACAAGGCACCTGGAATTGATAATGTTCCCTCTGAATTACTGGATGCCTTAGGAGAAACCAGCATGGCAAGGTTATTTCATTTAGTGTGCAAGATGTATGAGACAGGAGAAGTCCCATCCGATTTTCGGCAGAATGTTGTTATACCTATTCCCAAGAAAGCCGGTGCTGACAGGTGTGAAAACTACCGCACTATCAGTTTAGTATCTCATGCCTGCAAAATTTTAACACGTATTATTTACAGAAGAATGGAAAAACAAGTTGAAGCTGAGTTGGGGGAAGATCAATTTGGCTTCAGAAGAAATGTAGGAACACGTGAAGCAATCCTGACTTTACGTCTGATCTTAGAGGATCGAATCAAGAAGGACAAGCCCACGTACATGGCATTCGTAGATCTAGAAAAGGCATTCGATAATGTTGATTGGACCAGGCTGTTTATGATTCTGAAGATGATAGGGATCAGATACCGAGAACGAAGAATTATCTACAACCTGTATAAAAATCAGTCTGCAGTGATAAGAATCGAGAGCTTTGAAAAAGAAGCAGCAATCCAGAAAGGAGTGAGGCAAGGCTGCAGTTTGTCCCCTCTCCTTTTCAATGTTTACATAGAACAGGCAGTAAAGGAAATCAAAGAGAAATTTGGAAAGGGAATCACAGTCCAAGGAGAGGAAATCAAAACCTTGAGATTTGCCGATGATATTGTTATTTTATCTGAGACTGCAGAAGATCTCGAGAAGTTGCTGAATGGTATGGATGAAGTCTTAGGTAAGGAGTACAAGATGAAAATAAATAAGTCCAAAACAAAAGTAATGGAGTGCAGTCGAACGAAGGCAGGTGATGTAGGAAATATTAGATTAGGAAATGAAGTCTTAAAGGAAGTAGATGAATATTGTTACTTGGGTAGTAAAATAACCAACGATGGCAGAAGTAAGGAGGACATAAAATGCAGACTAGCACAAGCAAGGAAGAGCTTTCTTAAGAAAAGAAATTTGCTCACTTCAAACATTGATATCGGAATTAGAAAGATGTTTTTGAAGACTTTTGTGTGGAGCGTGGCATTGTATGGAAGTGAAACATGGACGATAACTAGCTCAGAAAGAAAGAGAATAGAAGCTTTTGAAATGTGGTGTTATAGAAGAATGCTGAAGGTGAGATGGATAGATCGAATCACGAATGAAGAGATACTGAATCGAATTGGTGAGAGGAGAGCGATTTGGCTAAATTTGACGAGAAGAAGAGATAGAATGATAGGACACATCTTAAGACACCCAGGACTTGTTCGGTTGGTTTTTGAAGGAAGTGTAGGTGGCAAGAACGGTAGGGGTAGACCAAGGTATGAATATGACAAACAGATTAGAGCAGATGTAGGATGCAATAGTTACGTAGAAATGAAAAGGTTAGCACAGGATAGGGTGGCATGGAGAGCTGCATCAAACCAGTCTATGGACTGATGACTCAAACAACAACATACCGTAAGGTAATTTGGAGTTAAGACGTTTAATTATTGAATATTCTTGCAATCCAATGATACATTGAGTGGAGACGACCCTAAACTCAGCTGATAGATGAAATATTACTAGGCGTATCTGTGTATCGTTGATCCCACGTAAAAGAATATTTATGAACCCTGAGAGACTGGTCGGGATTTCATTTACGTGACCCATTTTGGACGCGAAAAGGGCGTAGTATTAGGCTTCATTATTTGCAATGAAATACTTCAGTTATTCTTAGTAAATGTCATGTTACCGGGCGAGTTGGCAGTGCGGTTAGTGGTACGCGGCTGTGAGCTTGCATCCGGGAGATGCTGGGTTCGTATCCCACTGTCGGCAGCCCTGAAGATGGTTTTCCTTGTTTTCCCATTTTCACACCAGGCAAATGCCAGGGCTGTACCTTAATTAAAGCCACGTCCGCTTCCTTCCAACTCCTACGTCTTTCCTCTCCCATCGTCGCCATAAGACCTATCTGTGTCGGTGCGACTTAAAGCCACTAGCAAAAAAAATCTCATGTGAATTGCTGTGTAACCATGCTGCAATTATTACGTCATGCTATTTGTAATGGGACATTTTATGTTATATTTTGTATGTGATTTTTGAATTCCTTGGCGATTGATTGTGATTATATTATCCTACACGTAAGGCTTTTTGTTTGTTTGTTTGTTTGTTTGTTTGTTTGTTTGTATTTTTCACAATTTCTTTTCAGAATTCTTCTTCCTTGCCTTGTAGTTTCCTGTTTTGGTACGATTTCTTGTGGTATCTTGTTTCCATGTAGTCCTCGGATTTAGTCTGTTATTGTTATGTTATGTGTTTTTTGCCCGGCTCTTTGGCCGTATAGTCAACATCGAGGCTTTCAGTTCGGAGAGTTCCGGGTTCGAGTTCCGGCCGAGTCGGGCATTTTAATCACGTCTCTTGCTTGGGGACTGGGTGTTTGTGTTTGTATCAACAAGCTCTACTGGTTGCCTGGTCGTACTTTCCCTTAAACCATAATCGCCACTACCACCACATCTTCACAGACAACACACCACACAACCAATCAGCAGAGGAAAACACAATAATTAATACATCCCTCCACATAGGGTTGGCGCCAGGATGGGCATTCGGATGTAAAACAGGACCAAGTCCACATCAGTGACACATTTCACACCTGGGACTACATTAGAAGTGTAGGTGTGGGAAAAGTAGAAGTAGAAGAAGGGAAAGTTATATATTGTGTGTTTCAATTTAATTTCGTTGCTGTGCTATTGTGTGCAAGCATTGCCATAGGGCTGTCTTCCAATTGCAATGTAATTAATAATAATAATAACAATACAATTAATTTGGGGGCCAATGTCCTGTATGTTAGGCCCCTGTAAACATCAAGCATCATGATAAATTAATTTGGTAATCTTAACTGTTACCCAGCCGGGTGCTGATTTCCTGTCAATATAAAATGTGCTGGTATGCGCAAGTGCTTGAAGTGCGATTTCATGAGGTCAATGTTCACAGCACAATCTGAACATATCACAAAGAGGATCACTGATTTTATATAGTACGACCAATATAAAGGGACACCTGCCGAGGGAATACATTGGTAGATATATTGTATGTTAATCCTTGATTCCTCTTTAAATACACGGTTTACATTCACCAGACTGCCATGCATTTCTACAGTAACCCATTTAAGGCCTTTTCCCAAAACCGATGCAGGATATCATGTCCCCCGATGTTATCACACCAAACAGTGTCATCTGTGAGTTTCTGAGCGAAAGTTTTCATCCAGGAGGTGGAACTCCATGAAAATGAATGCCGATTCTATGCTTTGTTATACTTTTCCTTACAAATCACACGTTCTGGAATAATGGCTAGCTGCCAGAACAAAGTGTTCCAAGAGTATAAGTCGCTAAAGAAGACTTCATATGAGTGTTCGCTTTTAATGCAGCGCAAGAGTGTGAACAATTCACGAGGGAGATGAAAGCCCTGTTACAGTAGCAGAAACAAACTTTACGTACAAGGCAGGCGCTTACATACGCTTCGACAGCAAAGAAATACAGAACACACAAATTTTGTGTGGCGAATTATTCTAAAATATATTTATGTATTCATGTTGGCGGAACCGTCTGGAAGGTAACGTTGGTAAAACTGCTTTCATTGCTTTCATGGAATGATTTAGTCTGAATTATACTTGTGTATAATTGTGGGATATCAGGTATTTGAATTTACTAGACTCTTCACGTATATCATTGTACACGCTGATATACACCACATATTTTTATTTAAGTTAAATACATCTCTATATTTATGTAAGCGTTTAAGCTGATGGTTCATTAGAGTAATGGATGTTTTGTTCAAGGATAAGTAGCAGTTCATCCATCAGGTAATGGCCTTTTAATAACTTCTTTGCTCGCTAGCTCAGCAGTTTAACCCTCGGGGCAGGTTCGAAACTTTTATCATGTAACTTTCCTTTAAAATGTAAAAGATACTTGGTATAAATTCTGTCTCTTTAACTACAAATTGGAATAGAGAGTGCCTAACCCTCTCGAGCTCCCACTCATATTGTTTGAGGTGACTACGTTTTCATAACAGTTTCCCTTCTCTTTGTAATGTAATAAAGTTTTCCTATCGTGTCACCTCCGTAGTATGGGATTAGCCCTTGCATAAGCGGCCTAGTGCCAAATAGGTTTTAAAAAGGTGTATTAGGAGTGCAAGTTTCGCCTCCACTCAAGTTGGTATTTTGGGGCAATGTAATTGTCCTGTTTCTTTACTGAATAGGCCTCAGTAGGTTGGGTATTTTTACCCCTGTTCTTGTGTGCCTGGACGGCAGCTTAAAGGTGGAGTTTGGTGTGGCCTTTGAATAGGCTTGAATTTGGAGAGCGGGTTGCTCTTTCTTAAAGTTGACTCTCTGTGTGCCTCGAGGAGGCCTTACTGGGTAATTGGGAGCGAGTGCTCCTTGGCTTGACTGGGGTTTTCTGCCCCTTTGTTGAACATTGTAGATAGGTAAAGTTGAGCTTATAGCTCAAGGTTCATGAGTATTGGGCTCGAAGCCCAAATCTTGTAACAACTGTAATTGTACCTTCTTAATTTATTGATCTGCTATGTGGAACCTGTTATATTCTGTGATTTATTTATCTTGAAAAGAAAATATAACCTTTGTTAAAGTTTTAAATTAACTTTAATTTCGTAAGTGGAGACCTATTCATCCCAGCACCTTCTTTCACCTCTGCTGTTCCACAGATACCCTGGAACAATAATAATAGATGGAATCCAATCTAGGTGAATACCGGGCTGGTTTTCGTTCAATAGGTCCTGCATAGAGCAGATACAAAACCTCAAGACCATCCTCACATATAGGAGCCGATGGGGAAACCCATGAGTACCCCTTATGGTGGATTTCCAAAAGGCATATGATTCAATAGAGAGAGAAACACTCTTTTCTACCTTGCGGGTACTAGGCCTAGATGAGAAGGCCACCAGACGGTCCAAGCTACCTTGACGAACACCACCTCCAAAGTCGAGTTCATGGGTGAGCTCTCTGGGAACTTTCCCATCCAGACAGGAGTCAGACAAGGAGATGGTCTCCCTTGCATCCTCTTCAACTGTGTACTGGAGAAGGTTATAAGGGAATGGACTGCCACATTGTCATCAGAAGCAAGACTGAAGCTAAGGTACAAGAAAGACAATCTCAGTGTACCCTGTCCAGCCTTCGATGATGATTTCACCCCACTGGCCAATAGCATGGAGGAGGCTACTCACCAACAACAGAGCCTCTAGATTATTGCAGCAAAAACCGGCTTGAGGGTTAACCTACAGAAGACGGAGCTTATCACTAATATAAAGCAAGCTCCTTTTACAGTCTCACTAGGAAACAACACCATAAGTAAAGTTCCTGCAGTCAAATACATAGGCGAATGGATCTCAGCAAGCGAGAGCGAAACTTTGGCGATGGACACCAGGTACAACAAGTAAAAGAAGGCCTATTATTCCTGTAAAAACATCTACACTCCAAGTACCTATCCGAAAACCTAAATCTGAAGACTACAACACAGTATTAAGACGCTCTGTACTCTTGAGGAGGATACTATGACCTTTAAGAGAGGAGGATAGCACCTACAGGAGCAGGCACAACCACGAGCTCTACGAACATCAGGAAGACATAGTCATATGTATGAGGAAAGGCGACTGACCTTCTACGGGCACATGACCCGCCTGAAACCCTGCAGGCTCACCAACAGAATCCGCACAGTGACAAGTAGACCAAGACCAAGACCAAGACCAAGTGGATCACCTCAGCAAGACCAGATCTAGAGGAACTGATCTCATTAAGACCACAGAGAACGGTTATCAGTACCGACAGGCCATCCTTACAGGGAGTCTTACCACTGTTTCTCACAAGCAAAAAGTACAGGGACCACCAGACCTTAGTCACAGCTGGAAAATACAAGCGTACTGGGCCAAGAAAAGCATAAGACCACAGGTAAGAGTTAAGACGAGCCTCGTGGCCCCTAGTAGGCCAAATCGGGCCAAAGAAAAAATATAATCAGGAAAATGCACTCCAAACAAAAGACAACGAAATTAGAAGCCAAAAGATGGAAACTTCATACCGACTAACCCAAAATATCTACAACAAAATATATATCTCCAAGTACACACAACTAAGGTATTATAACAGTCACTAAGTCAGAATGTCTTTATGAGTAAGGAACGATAATTTTGAACAAGAAAGCATACACTGTTAACAATGAGGAAAAGGAACGCAAAATCACAAGAACTAGGCCCTAAACTCACAAACGGACAATACCGACTCGGTGAGATAAATTATTGTTTTAGTAGTCCTCCACTGCCATCTCAGTAACTTAGGGAAAGTTTTCTGTTAGGACGGCTAATTGTCCATTACTTCCAGCGACTGCGTTTGGACTGAAGCCAGTTCCTTTGCTCTGGTCGTGGTTGCTACCTAGGAGGTGAAGAGAATACTGTAGCCAGTAACTATTGTCAGTGGAAAGGGGAAAAGAGGTAATTGAGGGGGGAATTCTGTAGGCAATAACTCCCTTTAGAGGGGAGGAGAAATGATGTATTTTTATAATGGTATTTTTATGTATTGCGGTATAAATGCATAATAATGACTTTGATTAAATAAAAGTGCCGATTTGAATTCAGGTGTATCATGTAAGATATTATTTTAGTGATGATAATTACCTACTAAAACGTCTCGAGTGGCGAGAGCACTGCTGAAGTTCAGAGAATTTAGTACAGAAAATAATATCCTAACGCATAATACAGACTTTTAGCGTCAGTGTTGCCTCCTGTGGGGTTCAATAAAGCACTAATGCAAAAGAATGCGAAATGTTGTTCGAAAATGAATTAAGAAGTGCGGAGAGGGAGGATTTTTAAATGTGTATGTATGATTGTTGGGGCTAGTTTGGTTGGCTCGTTTGCGATGTGAATTTCTATAACTTCTTTAACGTTCAAGTATTTGGATTGATTGTCGATGCATACCACTTTAGATCTGCGTTTATATATGTATATACGTGTTTTCCGAAGGCTAAATAATTAATTGTACTTTTGTGTTTGTATGTGGTGTGGGAATTACGTTTTCTCTGGCCTATACATGTGATGTTACGGTTTGGTTCTTGACATTTGAGTTCATCAATTCCTGATTTGGAGAAAAGGTATTTATTGTTTATTGTTTTTATTTATTATTGTTTATTATTTGCTGATGTGTATTTCCAATGTCTTGCTCGTTTTAAAGGCTACCTACTTTTAGCCTTTGCATTTTTGAAAATATTAATTCTACGCGTTCTTGTTCACGGGTTTGAGCACAATGCATTTTTCTGTTTTATGAGTGTTTTTGGCGTTTCTCCTTTGTTTATTTAATAATTTGTCTACTGTATTGGGAGGTTGTTTGTTTTATTTATCGATTTGTTTTATTGTTTGTATTTCATCATTGGAATCCGTTGTGCTCATTTGTATGTTAATTTCTATGTTTATTATTATACATTTTATATTACAGGAGTCATTATTCCTATTGATGTTTATGTCTAAAACGACGACTTCCATATTAGTTTGTGATTCCATTGTAAATTTCATTGACTCATGTAAGGAATTCAGTGAGTTTAATAACTGGTTTGCGTTCGTGACGCCATTATTATATGAACATATTACGTCGTTTACATATCTGTTTCCGTGTAAGACACTTTTAGAAGGTGGTTGTTTAAGAAATTGTTTTCAAATTCATTTAGGAAAATGTTCGCTATTATACTTGATATTGATGAGCCCATAATTAACTCTTACCTTTGACATTGGATCTTATCAATGAATGTAAAAGTGCTTTTGGTTAATGTTGTTCTAGTACGATTAATTATTTAATTTGATTCTTGTAGTGAATTGTTGTATTTTATACGTTAGTTCTAATTGATTCTTCTATTGGTACACTAGTGTACACTAGTTGATGATGTTGAAGGATATCATTCTTGTATCTTATATTATTTTTAGCTTATTTAGTCATTTGATTAGCTTCAGGGTGTTTTTAATCGAGCGTGGGGAGTTCGAGACTTTTGATGGTAATTCTTTCGCTTCCTGTTTTGTGAAGGTAATGTCTGTTTTCTTGATCGATTACTTTATCTCGTTTTTAAATTTATTTGGTTGCGCTGTAACTC
Organism: Anabrus simplex; assembly: GCF_040414725.1. Classification (NCBI taxonomy): domain Eukaryota; kingdom Metazoa; phylum Arthropoda; class Insecta; order Orthoptera; family Tettigoniidae; genus Anabrus; species Anabrus simplex. The sequence goes on from NC_090265.1 coordinate 1,359,946,797, forward strand.
TTGAATTACATCGTTGCCTATGAATTCTATTTTTTTGTAATTTGTTTAACGTCGCACTGACACATGGAAGGTTTTCGGCGACGGAAGGGTGGGAGATTGGGAAGGTAGCGGCCGTGGCCTTCATTAAAGGTACAGCCCCGGCATTTGCATGCTGTGAAAATGGGAAACCACTGAGAACCATCTTCAATTTACTTTTTATGTGCTTGTCATTTTCTATTATGACTGTTGTGGTTCCTTTATCTGATTGTGTGACGATTAGATTCTCTCGCAACTTTTCGTGTTTTCGATAGAATGCAAATCTTTAAAGATACAAAGCAAGAAATTACAAAAAATGTAACAAAATGAACAAAGGAAATACAGTAAGAATACAAGCTTATGACAGGGTCACCATTTGTTGACACTTGAGCAATTTATTGAATATAATACGCCAACTGATAGCATGTAGATCTCTAAACTTTCTGTGGAGCTACAGCAGAGCACCCTGGTGACAGTAGCGGAAATATAGGGGCGCATGGCACTATGGGTAGATTTAGGAGGCAGTCTTTTAGTGGATTCCATTGGTTACTGCAGTAATTGGTGTTTTCTATATCCGCTTTGACAAGTTTTCCCTACTGCAAGTCACTTTGATGGAGCCAGTGTTGTGTATTAGATGTTTGATAAGTATATTAGAGATCCTTTATTAATTTTTTGGTAAGTGAATGCTTTTTGGTAGGTTAGTTTGGATGTCAATAACTGATTCACCAAAGCTTCAGTTGCGCCAAATATTGACAAACCTGTCTAAGGCCGGTGTTTTACCAAACAGCTTATATTTATGTCCAGGTGACACCTTTCTTTCATATGCTGCAGTTTGGTAGGGATTTCATTAAAATCAGATGAGTTTTACCATTTGTTGACAGGTGGTGTCAAGACATGGTGTGTCTGCATGTCAATAAATGGTGAAGGATTCATCCTCACATTTTAATTTTTTTAATCTATCGATTTGGCTATTACCAATTACACACCATTAACGTATTCCTTCTGTGATTAGTGTTATTCCTTATTGCTTTGTAGGTGATACAAAATGGCACCAAAGATGAAAATAACACTTAATTATTTACCCGCATGCGCACCCATTCCAACGCTTGATTCTGTGCTCCGGGTATACTGGCAAAGCTTCAACCTGCTACAAAACTGCAACATATGAAAGAAAGGTGTCACCTGGACATAAATATAAGCTAGCTAGAACACAGCCTGGACCATCTTATAGCAATTTACATACCAATGAGCACAACAGATTTCAATGATGAAATAAAACAATAAAAGAAATCGCCAAAGAAAACAAACACCCTCCCAATACAGTAGATACATTATTAAATTAAAAAGGCAAAACGCTTAAAACACACATTAAACAGAATAATGCATTGTCCTCAAACCCGTGAACGAGAACGCGTACAAAGTATTTAATATAATTAAAAAAAATCAATGGCTGAAAGTAGCCTTTAGAACGAGCGGTAACGCTGGAAATACACATCAGCAAATCAAACTCGAACAATGAAAACATTTTCTCCAAATCAGGAGTTGATGAACTCAAATGTCAAGAACTAAACTGTAACATCACATAGGCCAAAAAAGAAATGTAATTCCCACACCAGATACAAAGAACACAAGAATAGATTCATATTTAGCCTTCATTGTTCACCCGTCGTTCTCTCTCCGCGGCTCAGCGCTGGTTTTAGCTTCCATTCCGCCCAGTCACCTGGCTTGCAAACTCGACTTGCGATCTAGTTTCTTTCAAATCCCTATCTCCCAACTTACTCGACACCCCTACGGTATCCTTTACCGCGGGCGATGGTATCGTCGGACCCAACTTTCGATGGGGCATAGTCTGGCCCCATCCATCATACAACGCTGGGCCATTGCCGTGCAAGAGCTTCCGATTCCCTATCTGGACGACTGGCTCATTCATTCCACCGATTTTACCACCCAGCTCATGGTTCACATCGATACTTTCTTGACAGAGATCCTTGGCATTTCTATTACTCCAAGTCGGTCTTGTTTTCGACGCCAATCCTCACCTATTTAGGTGTTACGATCGATATACCGAGCCAAGAGATCACGATGCATCATGCAACTCAGCAGCGTGCCCTTTCCCTTGTGCAAGCGCTGCCGGACCTGACCCCTTATCAGCTCCAACAGGCGGCCGGCTCCCTCTCATGGCTAGGCTGGGTCATTCCCAAGCATGTGTTAGCAGGCGAATTATTCTGGGTACGTCGTCTACTCATCCCTGACTTCATGGCGACACGACGACGCATGCTACCTGGCCACCATTTAGTCCACCTTTGCTGTGACGTGACGCCCTGGTCTATTGCTGCAGCGTGCCCCAGATTCCAGCAGGCGTGGGCGCAGGTGTTCGCTGTACCACGTCGGATTAACGTCGCAGAAGCCGCAGCCGCAGTGGTGGCTGCCCATCACTTCCTTCAAGATTTTGCATATATATTGATTTTAACTCCTTAGTTGTATTTACCGACAGCTCCGTGGCCCGGTACACTTTAACGACCGGGCGCGGGGCTGTATGCCAATGCTTACCTGCTTGCTTTGTACTGTGACTTATTCAATAAATGTGCACAGAGAGGCATCGTCCTCCCGTGGCGACCCATCGCGTCTGCTGACAATCCGGCGAACGCACCCTCCCGGGACGTGCACGCGAGCCTCCAATCTCCTATAAAAGGAGAGGCTCGCCCCGGGAGGGCCGTAACTGACTGACTAAAGAGACTGGAGAACAACACGGACAGCTCAGCACCTGACGCTACGCTCCTGCCAGCCGCCACTACCGTCACCATCCCCTCGCAGCAGTACGGCGGGCGGCCTGACGCAGGGGCACACTTCTACTAGCAGCCCAGGCTGTCTCACGGCGCTCCATACTACCACCTTCATATGGGACGACTCCACGGTTACTCACCCTAGGGGTGACCTACAACCCTGACGACCCAAGCAGACCCACTAGTTTTAGCACAGCAGCCTAGTAGCCAGTTCCAAAAGAGCAATTTTAAGAGCACAATTTGTCTTACGGCTACTTGGTCTGCCTTCCGCTGGTCTGGGTGGCATACCTGGCTTCCACGGTGGGATTACCGCCACCTGGCTGCTAGTTAGGCACCAATCTAGCGCCAGACAGTGGCCCTAGGCTCCCCCTATCTTTTTCAGCCGAATAGCGGCCAGCATAGCTTGCCCTCGTAGCTGGGTTCGTCAGCCGGCCCCACTGTGAGACTCACCGAAACCTAACGGTGCCAACATAACTTTGGCTCACAGTGGTAAGCCGCTGCGTGGTTCCTTTGTATCCACGCCTATGCGTGTTTGACACTCCTCCCCCCCCCCTTCTCTTCTGAAATCACGGTTAATTAAACTATTTGGGATAAGGCTGTAACATTGCACTGGTATACGTGAGGTACCTCCAACACCTTCTAGCTTCGCTTCCTGTCCTCGGCAGGAGTCAATCATTATATTTCTTTTTCGTATTAACACATTGGATTAAATTCCAAAATTTAGAATGACTAAATGCGGCCCCAAGCGGCTAATTTCTATTAAGTGCGCCTCATTTGAAGGCCAGGTTCTATCTCGCCATGCGATAAATCAGATACGGTTACCAGCTAGCCTCGCCTTCTCTGGTGCCTCGATGACGTCATCGACCCGGAAAAATAGCCACACTTCGCCAGCTACCCCCATTTCGAACCCCGTTCGTGACAGCCCCGAGAGCTCTGATGCTTCCTTAAGCTCCTCGGGTGTCCCTTCACCTGAAGATGCCGAGGTCCCTCCATCGCTCCCCTAAGAAGCTTACGTCCAACCGCATCCCTGTCACTACTAAAAGCCGATTCTCACTTTTCAACTCCCCCTTTCTAGATACTCTTTCCTACTCTAATAACCCAAAGACTGCAAGTCTGCGACTCCCGCCTCCACATATTCCGCCCCCACCCAGTCCGCCCCCTACTCAGACCGCCCCCGATGCTACTGCCACCTCCAATTCCACCGCCACCTCATCATCAGCTAATGCTAACACTCAACCCTCAACCTCGGCTACTCCTGCCACCCTCAGGAGCTCGGCCCCTGCCGCTGCAGCTGCTGCCCAGCCTCAACCTCGGCGCATCATCATCCCGCCCGTGTACATCCGAAATGTGAAAGACGTCAATAGTTTTATTGCTCTTCTTCGTGAGAATGACATGGACTACACAATGAAGGTTCTCCACGACAGGGTGAAAGTCGATACGCGAACTAGAAAGGCTCACCAGTTACTTACTGAACTTATCGAGCACTATCAAGCTGAGTTACACACCCGGCCTCTCCTGGAGAGACGCTTCAGGATGGTTGTTATTAGAGGGCTGCGCTCTACTAACGCCAGGCGTCATCAAGGACAATCTCTCCGAGCTAGGCTAAGAGATCGCCTCAGTAGTTCACTTTACAACCTTCAGGACCAAGCAGAAAATACCGCTGTTCGTTGTCACGTACGACGGGACCAACGCTCAGGAGAGCTCTATTTTTTTTTACATCAAACACAACCAAGGGATAGCCGTCAAGATGGAACGCTACCGGGGTGCCCAAGGCCCCGTACAATGCTTCAGATGCCAGTGATTCGGCCACGACACTTCAGGTGTCAGTGTTTAATCAGATGCGTGATCTGTGGCCAGAACCATCGGGCAGGAGAATGCCCACAAGAAGACGACAGGGAACAGCGGCCGACCTGCGCTAATTGCGGCGAGTCACACACAGCCATCTTCAGAGGCTGCAGTGTGTACCGTCGCATAATCGAGTCAAGTTACCAGCGACTTCCTGGAAAGAAAAAGCGAGAAGCAGCACCTATTAACTCACAGCGATTGGTCTGGAATAAAGATGGCGTCACCTTCTTACAAGTCATGGAATCCAACCCCGAACCCAGTTCCGCTTCTCCCACCTCCATTACGTTCTCTACTACAGACTTTCCCTCTCTTCCCTCTACCTCAACTGCCACCTCCTTCCCATTCTCACTTGAGGGGGGCATCCTAGACATCCTAAAACTCCTATCTGACACGAAAATTAAGCTACGCTTTTCCCTCCTACACTCCACCCTACTTCGACTCCAAGTCAGAACAACTAGAAGTCATAATGAGTGCAGCCCTACAATAGTTTAGCGATGGCCCGTAGACAGCACACGAGACCCCATCAGTTAAGAGTCTTTTATTGGAACGCGAACTCGATCCACGGAGAGATGACTGAATTCAGATCACTAGGGAGAAGTGTTTAGATCTCATCCTCATTGGGGAAGCCTAACTCAAACCTGCTAACCGTATCTTCCTTCCGAATTACTCCCTCTACCGTAAAGATCGCCCCGGCGACCGGGACGGTGGGGGAACAGCCATCTATATATTATATATATCTATATATTTGGTATAATATTACATTCTATTACCACAGCAGGTCATGTGCTTTATTTCATTAACTCGAAACTTTGCAAATACATCCGTGAGGATAGGAGCGAACAACACCCTACTTTGTACGTTGCGGGCGGAGCCAGCGGGAAACTGCTGGTCTTCATTTTAAACATCTTGGTTGATACCCGCATACCCACTCCAGGCGACCCCCGCACCATCGAAGCCACCCTCATTGAGGTTGAGACAAGTAAAGGACCCCTAACTGTTGCCTCGTGTTACCTACCGCCCAAAGTAGAGTTTTTCCGGCCGACTTCGTCTCATTCATTAATGGACGTCCTAGAATTATCGTATCTGGGGACTTTAATTCGATGAATCCGAGATGGAGAGCCGAGTGCTGAAATACCGAGGGAAGAATCTTGCTCGCTACTTGGACAGACGTTAGTTACTCTGCCCCCCTCCACTATAAACCCACCCACTACCCATACAACCCTAACATACTTCCTGACACAATAGATACTGCCATCTCTCGCAACCTCAATATGTATCCCAACATCTATAACCGAGACCCACTAGACTCCAATCACTGCCCTGTACTACTCACCCTAGATGCCACGCCCCTTTCTGATGCCCCCCCTCATCCCACTACATAGAAGGAAGATCGACTTGCAGCTGTTCCGTACCACACTATCAGATGACATGACGGGAAATCCAAGCATTCGCTCTTCTTAATATATAGACATACAGGCTGAACTAATTGCTACAGCTATTAGGAATGTAGATGAAACTTCCTCCGTAGGATTTAAGACCAGACCCCCGCTACGGTGGCCGCTCCCCACTGAAGTACTCCAGCTTCTGAAGCTCAACAACAAGGTTAGGAAGCTGTGGCACGTTACCAGGGACCCTAATATGATGATTTTATGGAATAGACACCGGAGAAACATTAGAATACTAATGGAACGTCATCGCTGAGCTGCATTCCAGTCGAAGTTGGTCGAGTTAAGCCCTACGGATGGCTCTATTTATCGCATGGCCCGTAAATTTACAGGTGAAAGGGCAGGCATACTCGCACTACACGAACAACGTGGAATGTCCCACTCAGACAAGGATAAGGCAGAGGCATTTGCAGACACGTTCGAATCAACGTGCTCTCCGAATGAGGAGCCAGCTGACGAGGACTTTGTAGATGCGGTCGAGGACAGCCTCCTCGAAGATGATAATGAACTTCCTAGGGACTTCAAATTTGTTCCGACTAGGGAGGTAATACGTCACGTCACATCCAGCACCTGGAAAACAGGAAAACCCCCGGCCTGGGTGGGATTTCTCCTACCTTTCATAAGAATATCCCTAAGAAGGCCATTACTTTTCTGACCCAAATTTTCAACGCAATATTTTGCTTTGCTCACTTCCCAGCCTGATGGAAGGTGGCAAAGGTTATAATGCTGCGAAAAGGAACAGCTAACCCGACGTTCCCACAGAACTATTAGCCTGCTCTCAGTTATCTCTAAACTATTTGAGGCTATTCTCATCTCCTGCCTACAGACTGTAATAGATGAACTTAATTTAGAGCCGAACGAACAGCTCGGATTTAGGAAAGTCCACTACACTGCTCACCAATTACTACGACTGACCAAGGACATTACGAAAAACTTTAACGACAACAGGTACACAGGAGTCTGTTTTCTTGACGTCGCCAGGGGATTCGGTAAGGTCTGGCATGACGGACTAGTATACAAGTTAAGAACCCTTGGCTTCCCTGGGTATCTTACTGTGTTAGTCTCAAGTTACCTTAGCGACCGTAGCTTACAAATCTCCGTAAACAAGGAGCTATCTACAACACGCCCCATTACAGCGGGAGTACCACAAGATGGAGTAATTTATCCGGTTCTGATCAAAATATATACTTCCGACATGCCAAAACCTGCGAACACCAAACTATACTAATATGGTGACGACACAGCTCTGTCCGCGATCTCGTGGCAGACCCCCAGAGTCGAACAACACCTTCAGGCAGCGCTGACCACTATTGAGCCATGGCTCGAGAAGTGGCGCATCAAAATCAACGTAGATAAATGCCAGGCTACGCTCTTCACGAAGAGACATGGCAGACTGCAGGGCGGTCTGAACGTCTTTGGCGAAGTTATCAGATGGTCCGACAGTGCTAAGTACCTGGGAGTCACCCTCGACCGCGGACTGACCTATCGTCAGCATATAAACACAATTTCATGCTCCGCCCACGCAAGGTTATCCAAATTATACCCTATGATTGATGCTGAAAACAGCCTCACACAACAAAACAGGCTCCTCCTGTACACGACGATGGTTAGGCCGCTACTTGAGGCCGCCGATTGCCACCTGCGTAAGCTGCAGTCCACTCAGAACCGGGCCCTGCGGCTTATAACGGGTTGTGATCGGTACACACGTATCACTCACCTCCACAATCTGTGTCAGATAGACTCTGTTAGGCTGAAAATGGTTAAGCTAGCCAAGACAATTTACAGGAGGGTCCCACTGTGTGGTATACCCTCATTAATACCTTAGGCTCCTATGAGACTCAGGCCTAAATTTAAAAAGGCCGCGAGTACTCATAACGTACATTTCTCCGCGCACCTAGTGCATTTTACTTTCTCTCCTCAAGCGCCTAGCGCCATTACTATACACCACATAACTTCACTCAGCGCTTATGCGCCCGGCCACACTCTGACCAAATATTGACTAGATTCTCACCCTAACCCCACTCACTAGCAAAATTACAGCCATGGGGATAGATTATTACAGAAATAGCACGCAAGACCGGCACTGGTCGACGAGCTAAAATGTTCTCAGATTGAGTCCACGGCTCAATGCTACGAATAGATGGGGAGTTGTCAGTCGGCTGTTGGTCGCGTGATGGGGCGTCACTTTCTTTCATCGGTATACGCTACATAGGGCCATGTCCAGGCCTCATCACCAGGTGCGCAGGGTTCTCTGGTCGGAGGGGGAACCTGACCCACGTCGTATGGAGTGGTCCTCCTCGCCTGCGACCAGGGATTACGTCGCCTACCGTACTGAAGTTGCCATTGAGGGATCTCATTAAAGCACCTGAAGACTCCAATTTACCTTTTGAATTGAGGAAAAGGTGGACAAGTCTCATCAACTAAAGGTGAGAAGAAAGTGTATCAGAAAGTTTATTCTGATAAGAAGCAATGCCTCACTGTTTTGATCACAGCTAATGCAGCTGGTCTTTTAGCACGTTCTCTCATTGTGTTTATGCATGAGCGTAGCTACCAGCGTTCCTGAAGACTGGGGAAGTGGAAAATCTGAAAATGGTTTGATGACAGGGGCTCTGTTTTATGATTTCATAACAGACATTTTTTTACCCCTGGCTCATGGGAAACCAAATCAATTAACAGTCTTCTTATTCTTTGATGGGCACTGTTCTCATTTTACTCTGCACACTAGTGAGTTCTGTGCAGAGAAAGGGATAATACCGGTAGGGCTTGTTCCCAATGCCACACACGATTCGTAACCTATGGACGTTTCAGTATTTCGAACATTAAAGGGTCGTTGGAAAGAAAAAAGTTCATAAATAGAGGCTGAAAAGTATTGAAAACCCAGCGTTGAAGAAAGCAGACTTTGCCCCCATTTCGAATGTTATCCTCAATGATCTTCTATCAACACCCATTCAAAATGGTTTTATGAAATGTGGCTTATTACCGTGGGGTCCCGATGTCATTCACCCATGGACCAAAGTACAAATGAAAATCACACGAAGGAAGATCACACAAAGGAATATTACGTGCGTGAAATCCAGATAGGAATGAAGGTAGTGGAAGACATTACAGCAAAAGACAAAGTAGAAATATCTGAAAAGTCTACTGTTTGAAGTGGAGCAGTTGAAGGTAATTCTTTATTCAAGATGTGGAAAAAATGAGGGGCATGTGCGAAACATTTGGATTTGATAGGAGTCAAAATCGTTTATTAGAGTCTTCAGCTGCTTTAATGAGACCCTTCAATGGCAACTTCAATACGGAAAACCAAGAATATGAAGGGAATTTTCCAACAAAACGATGTACAGTACCTTCTACAAGTGGAGAAGACACGACTATGAATATTATTGGAAGTATACCGAGGCATTTAAGGAAAACCTCTTTTGATCGGAAGTTTCTAATGCCAGGAAACGAAAAAAGAAACCTTTCCTTCGGTTGTGACTTCATGGCTACTATAAAACTGAACCAAAGAAGAAACTTAATTAGAAGAAAGCAAAAAACAAAGATCTGCAGAGGGACAGAGAAAGAAGGACCGCAAGAAAGAACTAGAGTTAAAGAAAAAGAAAGTGGGAATGAAAACAAAAGCAATAAAAAAGAGGAAAGCGTAAATATTTTCTTCTGAAGGAGAAGAAGTGCCGGTTTCTTCAGCCAGTAGCATGTTAGCTTCCATTTTTCATGCGAGTCAGACAAGAAAACTTGGATGTTGCTGCTCAAATTAACGGAAACTCTAGGCCTAATGTTTCTGATTCAGATAACAGCAACAAAGATCAGGAAGACAATGAAAACAATAACTGTATTCATACGGATCAAAACACACTTCCCATTAATATAAAAAGACACTGAACAACGTAAGTCAGATGACTTAGACAAGCATTTGGGAAGTTGAACAACCTATCAAGAAGAAAAATATTCCAATGTACACCTAAATAAATCTGAACGACTTAAAGAAGGAGACTTGGCGTTGTGTCGTGTGAACAAGCTGAATCGTAAACGAGCAATAAAACACGTTGCACATGTAACTGGAATGCAGAAGCCAGATCGGGTTCTCACAGTTCCACTATATCCTCTAAGTCGCTTAAGAAACATTTTTGTAAAAAAAATGAAAATGACATCAGGACAACTTTGGTGATTTAAATCATTGAGATTTTTACCACCACCATTGATTTTTGCTTCAAATTCAGGAAGGTGGTACCAGTTCCCTTGCTCACTAGATGTAAATTGGTAATTTCAAGGTTGTTAACTATCACTGCGAGTAGTAGAATAAACTGTTATTGCATATAGACCTACACGGTGCTGCTTAGCTCAGGTACAGTGACAGAAGGAGAAGAGAACTTAGGAACGGCTAATATTTCTGTGTCTTTTGTACTTGTGTTATGCAACTGATATGCTAAAAATAACGTTCAGATTACTGTACTTAAAATACCTTTAAAATATAAGTAAGCATAAGTAAATGCAAATAGTCGTTTTATTTGTATTATTTGTCCCTCAACATGTGGTTCCATCCTGTGTCAACAAGTGGTGTTTTTAATTATTTTGGGTGTCAACAAATGGTTACCTTTTTACCGTAGAAAACAAATCTACTTTTCAACTCACTACTAATTATTTTTGCAAAAGTCACGCCTGCAGTACAAATCTACAAGACTATATAAGCAACGGATTTGGTTGCAAATGGTATCATATTCGGCACATGTAGTGGACAATGAACACTTCCTTTCCTTAAGGGTGTCATAAACTGGTGATGATAAGCACCAAAGTAAGTTTGTTTTCAAATATAATGATTTGATTTAGCCAAGTCAGCTTGATTCAATGAATATTGCAAAATTGAAAATTTGCAAAATTCCGTCATTCCAACCCTTACAAGCCAACCTTGAATATAACCTTGAGCCCAGTTGGTTCTGATTATTTCTGTTATGCAGACAGTCAGTACATGAAATGCGACAATATACATCCTAAACGTCTGAACTAAGTAATCTTAGGTATATTACTGCAACTTAAAATTAGGCAGTGTTCTGGTATTTGGGGAAAGAATGGTATACGCCAAGAGAATCCACGTTGGGAAAGCTGTTGGCTATAGAGGGATTCTAGTTCCACTATGAAGCACAAGTTAATACCTGCAGCAGCGAGGGAAGACTGTACGGGATATCAATTAAATGTTAGGGTATGAAGCATTCAAATCGTTTGTCGCATTGAAAATATGTTTTTTGTTAATTACTGCTTGATATCTGGGCTTCTGTGACTGCCTGTGTCTGGCGGTGTGCTTGAGTGGCTCAGGAGGAAAAGCGCTGGATTTCTGAGTTCAAGATGGCGAGTTTACTCCCGGCTGGATATCGTGGTATTTGAAGGTGTTCAAATTCTTTAGGCTCGAAAACATAGATTTACTGACACTTAAAACAACTCCCATGGGAAATGTTTTTTGCACATCGGTAGTTAGTGTGACGTAAACCCAATAACACTATTTATTATTGCCTATCTGAATTCTTGGAATGCAATATGGCGTTGATACTGGATATTTTGCTTTCAAGAAGACACTATTCTTCAAAAAGGCTTTGAGCTACTAGCTCGTTTTAAGCAAGTTTAGTGCATCTCAAAGAGATGTTGGTTTCAAATCAGCGTTCAGCTATTAGGTCGTGCTGAGTACATGTATGGTAGTGCATATAGTTGACAAGAGCTAGAGATGCTCGCTAGGATTATATTGTATGTACACGATTATTTCTGCCATTTTGCTATTGACATAACGAGATATATATATAAAACTGCATGAAATTCTTTTTTCTGCTAATGATATTAAAATATGAATTTATGTTTAAAATATTTCTGATTGTTATGAAATTCAAAATTTCATATGTTCTATTTTATATACTAACACGAGGTTGACATATTTGAGCACCTTCAAGTACTACAGGATTGAACCAGGATCGAACCTGCCGAGTTGGGGTCAGAAGGGGAGCTCCTCAACTGTCTGAGCTATCCATCTTGGCAGATAAATGTGTAACTATGATGTCTTTTCTTCGGAATGAACATAAATTCTATACTGAAATGAAATGGCGTATGGCTTTTAGTGCCGGGAGTGTCCGAGGACATGTTCGGCTCGCCAGGTGCAGGTCTTTCGATTTGACACCCGTAGGTGACCTGCGCGTCGTGATGAGGATGAAATGATGATGAAGACGACACATACACCCAGCCCCAGTGCCAGTGAAATTAACCAATGATGGTTAAAATTCCCGACCCTGCCGGGGATCGAACCCGGGACCCCTGTGACCAAAGGCCAGCACGCTAACCATTTAGCTATGGAGCCGGACAAATCTATACTGATTCCATGCAATGGCCAGGGACACATTGATTTGTACAAGCCGAGGAAAGATTTACGACTAATATTCTACGAAGTTTCTTAATATTTGCCGTATTAAAACAATGACCAATAATAATCTGAAAGAGGCTTTATTATGTACACAGAATTCGTTCTCGTTCCATTCAACGACTCTCTTAACTTTAGCCAACTCATGTGTAATGTGCAGACTTGGGTACGGCTCAATTACTTTCAATCCTAACATCGCTAGTATTGAGAGGGTTCAAAGCAAGTTTCTAAAATTCTTGACTTATAAAATGACATGTAATTATTCATCAACTATTTTGTTATACAGAAAGAACGCAATGCGAATAGCTGAACTTGCAAAGATATGATATTTTTATATAAAACTATTAATTACAATATTTCTGATTCTAATATACTCCAATCAATCTCTTTCTATATACCACATAATCTAAATCGATCAATATATTTCTCCTTTAGACTTTCTGAAATTGTTAGATCTCCCGAATTAAAAGAGGAATGAGATTTTGGAGTAGTATTCATCCATACGTTTATATTTGTAGTACGGCGATAGCTGTATTTTTTGGGGCCGATACGTATTTCTTGTTTGTAAATTGGTGTCATGTAACTGGGTGTCTCTAGCACTTCTGAGTACTTCGCCCCTTAGGAGGCTGGTGTCCAGTTGAGCCCTAAGAATAACAAGAAAACTTTGGCCTGAACAGACTATCAATTTATATTCTTCATAATCCTACCACGTACCAGTAGTTAAGTGAAGGGAACTGAGTGATTAAGTTCACGCAAGACAGTCGCAAGTTCCTAACATAATTACCATGTATTTGTAGTCAGTGATGTTAAGTTATTGAGATCAATTTACAACTTCGAAACATTTACTGTGATTAGAAGGGGAGAGGGATCAATACCTCAGAGAGTATGAAACATCGCACACGAAGTATTTATACTGTAGGTGTTATATATTTTATGGAACGCCTTTGTAACAGAATTTTGTGGTACAGAGGCCCTTAACGTATCAAAAGCCAAGAGGTCTTACGTAAAATTACAGTGAATATCCTCCGACATGTCTATTTCTTCCATCAACTTGTCATTTTACCTCTCATAATATTTTGTGTCTTTCACTTTAGTTCTTTGTCAGTAATTTAAATGTAATTTTTCTTCTTCTTCTGCCACCGTTTTTCTCATTTTTATGTGGTTGAGGGTGCGACTTGTAATATCTATGAGGACTTGGCCCAGTTTTATGGCCAAGTGCCCATCCTAACATCAGCTCTTTGTGAAAGGATATATTCAACAATTTCGTATTTTCGTGGTGGTTGGTACTGCGCTGTGTAACATGCAAATGGTGGGGTGTATATTAAGATACACACAAACACCCAGTCTCCAATATGGAGGACTAAGCTAAATTCTACGACAGGCCAGGAGTCAAACTCCATACCAACTGGCCATTTAGGCAGAGATCTGACACTTGTTTCAAACTAACTATCTTTAACTATTGTCTAACTTGATTACTTACCTAAATTAATTTGGACCTTCATTTGATCAACGATTTAGAAGTAAAAATGATTTGAACTCTCCCTCATAAATAGCGGCAATGGGAAAAGGAAGTGTTCGAAGCTCATGAATAATGAAGATTCTGGAATAAAGGTGAGGAGGTAGAAAAATTTAGTACTCTCAGAGCCGATACGTTCTGGCTTGATGAAAATAGGTCTGTAGGAAATAAGACGGTAAGAGTCTACCAATGTATGTAAGTGCATTTTTTATTACTGGCATCCTGTGATTAACAATAAGAAATTGAAAGTTAAAAGACCATGAGGGAACACTATTGGTCTTTGTTCCATGGTTTCTCCTTAGATCAGAACGTAACACAGTGGACTGATTTTAACATTCATATCATACAGAGGTTGATCATCTCCATTAAAATATAATGAAGGGAAACGCCAGGAATAACAGTGTTAATTTTCTGGAAAAGAGATTATTATTTCAGTAACTAGCATACCATACGTAGTCATCGTTCGGTTTTTACTAGATTAATGATGTCATGTAATGGTAGAACTAAAGGTATTGGGCACATTATTATGTCGGCTGAATATGAAAGATATATAGGTAATAAACCGTTCATTAATATTTTGTTACATGCGATGCTCGCACATGTCTTCCCGTGAGAGTCACCGGAGATCGCGAGGGGAGGGGTGCTCAGGCAAATCACTAACGAACGGAAACTACCTGTTTATCCATTTAAAGCTTAGCTAGCAAAATGAATACTTTATGATGTTAGCAATCTGAGCTGACTGAAACAGGAAATTAGTGGAAAATACAGATATTTTTGCCCATTACTTAGCAAGATAGAAGGGAAATGTAAATGCCGATGGGGAAGGTTTTACTTGGTATGGAATAATAATAATAATAATAATAATAATAATAATAATAATAATAATAATAATAATAATAATAATAATAATAATGTTGGATTTATGTCCCAATAACTATACAGTGGAACCTTGGATTGCGAGCATAATTCGTTCCGGCAACATGCTTGTAATCCAAAGCGCTCGTATATCAAAGCAAGCTTTCCCATAAGAAACAATTGAAACGCGGATGATTCTTCCACAACACAACCATATTTATTCGCATACCATTTCTAAAACAAAATATAACGTAAAACAAATTAAAGTGCACTTTTCCTTACAATAGAATCATTGTTGGTGTGAGGGAGGCGAGAGATGACATGAGAAGAGTTACTGTGTAGCACGAATTTTACTAAAAGAATCGCTGCTATTTTTTATATCTGTTGGCTCACTGGAATTGTTTTCAATTCGTGCAACTTTAACGAGGAACCTGTCCAATGACTGTAGCTTTTGCCTCTTTTTTTGAGGATTTCACGAAAATGTGACATTGCATTTTCATTGAACTGATTCATCGCTCACATTGCTACAGCCTTATTCGGGTGGTGTTTTCCTACAAAATTTTGCACCGTTTCCCATATTTTGCACTTCTCCGAATCTCAGTTGAAGTGAGAGATTCCATTGCCTTTTCCTCCTCATCTTTCCCGGACGAGATCTCCATAACCTCCTCCTGTTGTTCGCGATGCAGGTCCATCACCTCGTTGGTGATCAGTCCCTGGCTATGTTCTTCCACCAGCTCTTGAATGTCGACGTCATTCACCTCCAGCCCCATAGTCTTCCCTAAGGACACAATTTCATCGACAATAGACGGCTCATTGTCACCAACAACCCCCTCAAAGTTACGTCCAAAAACACAGTCACCGGGCGAGCTGGCCGTGCGCGTAGAGGCGCACGACTGTGAGCTTGCATCCGGGAGATAGTAGGTTCGAATCCCACTATCGGCAGCCCTGAAAATGGTTTTCCGTGGTTTCCCATTTTCACACCAGGAAAATGCTGGGTCTGTACCTTAATTAAGGCCACGGCTGCTTCCTTCCAACTCCTAGGCATTTCCTATCCCATCGTCGCCATAAGACCTATCTGTGTCCGTGCGACGTAAAGCACCTAGGAAAAAAAAACAGGCCACAGCTTTCCCGAAGCGGAAGTGAGAGTTCTCTTGGTGACTCCACCCCAGGCTTTATCGATGATCTTCAGGCAGTTCACGATGGGGAAATGATTTCTTCTAAACTCTCGGAGGATGAGGTTTGTTTCTTCGGTCACTTCGAGGCATCGCTGAAATAGTGCTTTGATATATACCTTCTTGAAGTTCGAAATGACTTGTTGACCCATAGGCTGGAGTATTGGAGTAGTGTTGGGAGGAAGGAAAACCTTAAAGGAACTTGAATTCCTCCAGTAAGGAAGGCCTAGAGGATGAGCAGGAGCATTGTTCATAACCAGCAAGACTTTAAGCGGCAGATTATTTTCTGAAAGGTATTTCTTCACTACAGGACGAAAGACCTCGTTCATCCATTCAACAAACGAACAGGGGAGGGAAACACTTGGGCACATGTGACGCTCGTATTGTGGAACCTCACTCGCTTATCAAGTTACAATTTATTTTAAAAGTTTGCTCGTCTTGCAAAACACTCGTAGACCAAGTTATTCGCATTCCGAGGTTTCACTGTATTTTAAGGCATTTGGGAACGCCCAAGGGGCTGAAATGTTGTCTCGCAAAAGCTCTTTCATGTGCCAGTAAATCTATCGACAAGGGACCAACGTATTTGAGCACCTTCCAATAACACTGGACTGAGCCAGAATCGAACCAGCCCTTTTGGGCTAAGAAGTCCAGCGCTCCACCATCTACCATCCGAGCTACTCAGGTCGGCAGGGTAGTGGAGGGTAGTATCAAGGCAGAGTCTAGAATACAGAAGGTACAAAAATGAATTAAGCTACGTGGTCAATATTTTCACTGAATTCATCTGCCAGCACGATAACGAGGGAATACTGTCTTGCGCCGAGAAACCGTGTGAAGTAAAACTCAAGGAAATAGCCTATTTCGGTCACGTCTTCCAAAATGCAGCGAAATACGACTGACAATAGAAGGCAAGGGAGACGTGGGCACAGAACGTAATCGTGGATGCCGAGCCTCGAAAAGTATCGTCATCCACGATACGGCAACACTGATGCGAGAAGGGCAAAACAAAAATAATTTCTGGAAGATTTTCACCAACCTTCTGTGAGGATAAAGCACAAAATGGAGGCCAATTGATTTATTTAAATTACTTTAATCTGACACCTTTTCCACATCTTTTTGGAGTCACGATTGCGAGCTATGTCACACGTGTGACCTTGCTCTTTTTTGACGGCGGGATGCCCTTTCTGACGTCAAGCAAATGTGGAGGTATGTATTATAACCTTTGAATGATTTCTAGATCGAGTATGAGGGAACCATTGAAAGTTATAATAAGAAAAGATGAAAGGAAATCGTGCAGAAGTATACGTCCGGCAAAAATACGTCCAGTCTATACGTCCAACTAGGTCCGTAAGCCGAGATAACTCGCTCATTTAATAGGAAATTAATAAAAATAGAATGAGGGGAAATTCATAAGCTCAGAACCCCATGGTGTTCGGATAATTGATTCAAGAAAGCATGAGTTGAGAAATGAATGAAGACCAGCAAATAAATGATTGTACCAACAGATGAGAAGAAGTCAAATCTTGTATGTAACGTTCAGGTCCAGGAACGTTACATGGCGGAGGCCATGGAACGGTTTTGAACAGTGCAAGTTCTAAGAAGGCGTATTTGTAGTAATCGAGTGTATACATTAAGAAGATGAATGAATAGCTGAATGTGTTCCTTTGCTTGTTTCCTGAAATAAAGAGAGTAACCTTGTATATAGAATGTTCCCCAAATGTCAAAAAACAGATGGAAGGGAGATTACAATATGGTAATTTTGATAGGAATTATGAAATGCAAACTGATGTATTACTGTAATATATTAAAAATGGGATTATGTTTTTATGACAATGTGTTAAAGATATTAGAAGAAGGTTGGTTAAAAGAGAGATCTGGCACACGTTCAGAAAAAGATTGAGAAAATCATAAGAAATAGGGAGCTATTATAAGATATGCTAAAGATTTCGATAACAGATTGTATAATATTAATACACGAGAATAAGGCTAGTGTTGTAAACAAAACTGAAGTACTTTGAATATGCTATAGCACTGTACTAATCTTAATTGTACAAGTTTCAGTTTGGAAGGATGACAGACCTGATTTATAATTATAATGCATTCAATTAGAGTAGAGATGTGGGCCTAAATCGAGACCAGTGTCTTGACAGGTACGATTTCATGTGGAATTACCTAAAGATGACGTGAAATGAGTGTCCAAGGATACAACAACCAGGAAGATGGGATGAAACACCAGAGTCGTCAACGATAAGTCCTCAAAAGTTGTCTTTCCTTTATTCTATCTGTAGAAAGCTTATCGCAGAGTTAGGTTTTGATTGTATTATCAAGGTGACTTAAATGGTACACAACCTTAGTAACCTATTATGATCGTTTTAATGTTTGTCAGAGAGTGGTAACCTAGTCATTGGTGAGAATAATAATTCGGATTACTTAGAATGTTTAGGTAATGATAGGCATGCAATTGTGGAATGTTTAATGGGATTTCCTAATATCGTCCGAATGTTTACAAGATACGGCATTCGTAAATGACGTAATATTGGATGCTGCGTGTGTAATTCCAGTGAATGATTATGTAGTTCATGTTTCAGTGTCCAGATCTTCTATAGTATGATTTATGTTGCGTATTAATTGAGAGAAATGCGATTATGCTGTCAATTATGATGGATGATTTTACATGCGTGTAATTATGGGATTCTTCGGATACATGTGCTGGTGTATTTAGGATTATAATGTATAAGCATGTTGAAAATATGAGTAAGGTATGTTTGTATGACTTATTTACGCAACCGTACAGCATAATGTACTTAAGGTGCCCGGTACATGTGAGTATTTTTAAATGTGGTATTATAAGGTATAGTAGATCTTACAATATTTACTATAAACATTAATATTCGAATACTGTTGCCCGAACAGCAACGAACTATTCATCGAAGAATTTATGTGTCCCGCTCTGAAGAAGCCAGAACAAGAATATAAAGTAATTAACTATTAGACCTTTGTTCAATTGTAATGTTCCACCTGTCTGCAAGAGTGCAGTA
This sequence comes from Anabrus simplex, assembly GCF_040414725.1. Lineage (NCBI taxonomy): Eukaryota > Metazoa > Arthropoda > Insecta > Orthoptera > Tettigoniidae > Anabrus > Anabrus simplex. Next base: position 1,359,965,851 of record NC_090265.1, read on the forward strand.
TCTCCGTTATTTCGATAATTTCGGTTTGAAGTGAAACGTGGTATAAACATATGCTATGCCAAAACCGCGAAGGTGACAATTCCTTTCCTATCCATTATTTCCCCTCCGATAGGTCACGTCTCCCAGCCACATATTGAACCTTACATGTATCATATTCTCGGAGCCGGTAAATATGTCATGCAAGCATACGCTCCTACAGTACGGTACAGTGAGGTTTCATTTTCCTTTACACTAGCTCAACGAAAATAGTTCTGATGTACTATATATCAATATGTGGCTGGGAGGCGTGAACAGTTTTATGGGAAATAATGGGTACGAAGAGCATTGTCACATTCGTGGTTTTGACATAGGAACGACGATATAGTTACTAAAGGAGATCGAAGGGGAAAAGAAAGATCTGTGAGTCTGTGCAGTAAGCCGACATATGCTCTCCAAACTAACGTACTACTCTGTAAGTTATTATTGGACAGTCAAGGGTGTATGTTCATACAGCTACACACACTAACACTTTTACCAGGAGAAACCTTCTACACTCGCCGTTATTTACACAGAACGCACTAACAACCAGCACAGAAACACGTAATAACGAATACTTCCCACCACATAGGGTTGGCATCTGGAAGAGCATTCAGCCGTAAAAGAGGGCAAGTCCTCATGTGTGAGACAGTTCACACTCACGATACCTCCAGCTTATGGGGGAATTGAAAAAAGGAAAAGAAGCAGTATCTCATGAAGTTTCAGTTTACTAGGCTACGCCTGAATTATCACTCGATTTAACACCTATTGTCTTCCATTTAAGGGCTATGTGCATAATCAAATTTATGGAACAAATTCTACAAGCATGGGTGACCTTGTTCGTACACTTCGTACAGCAACTATCACATCCGCTATGTTAACAAGAGTGCTAGAGCGCATAATGAGAAACGCAACACTATATGTAGATCAGGGGGGGAATAAGTTTTATCATTTGTTGCGATGACACGTAAAACAATGATGATTTCCCTTTCCCTTTCGTTTCAATACGAATGTGTGAGCCTGGTGTGGCAACCCAACATACTGTGGAGTATGTATCTGAAGCACCCGGTACATTTCAGTATTTTCAAATGTCATATTATAAGGTATAGTATATCTTACAATAAGCCTCCGTGGCTCAGGCGGCAGCGCGCTGGCCTCTCACCGCTGGGTTCCGTGGTTCAAATCCCGGTCACTCCATGTGAGATTTGTGCTGGACAAAGCGGAGGCGGGACAGGTCTCTCTCCGGGTACTCCGGTTTTCCTTGTCATCTTTCATTCCAGCAACGGTCTCCAATACCAGTCCATTTCATTAATCATTCATTAATCATTGCCCCAGAGGAGTGCGACAGGGTTCGGCAGGCGGCACAATTCGCATCCTCGCCGCTAGAAAGGGGCTTCATTCATTCCACCCCTGACCGGGTCGAATGACTGGAAACAGGCTGTGGATTTTCATTCATATCTTACAATATTTACTATGAACTTATTAATATTCGAATAGTGTTGTTGTTTGGGTCATATGTCCATATACTGGTTTGATGCAGCTCTCCATGCCAGCCTATCCAGAGCTAACCTTTTCATTTCTATGTAACTACGACTTCCTACATCTACTCTAATCTGTTTTTAATATTCATACCTGCCATTCTTACCGTCCACACTTCCCTAAAAATCCAGCTGAACAAGTCCTGGGTGTCTCAAGACGTCTTAACACTCTATTTCTTCTTCTCGTCAAAGTTTTCCAATTCACTATCTCGTCACCCCACCCATCTTACCTTGAGAATTCTTCTGGAAAGTGCGGTCAGTATCCAGTATTCGGGAGATAGTAGGTTCGAACCCCACTGTCGGCAGCCCTGAAAATGGTTTTCCGTGGTTTCCCATTTTCACAACAGGCAAATGCTGGGGCAGTACCTTAATTAAGGCCACGGCCGCTTCCTTCCCACTCCTAGCCCTTTCCTGTCCCATCGTCGCCGTAAGACCTATCTGTGTCGGTGCGACGTAAAACAACTAGCAAAAAAAATAGCATTCTTCTGCAACACCACATTTCAGAAATCTCTATCTTTTTCTTTCTGTTTAACTTGCATACAATACCACACTCCAGACTAATGTCTTGAAATAGGCCTATATCTTTCTTTCCTATATCAATGTTTCAAGTAAGCAAATTTCTTTACTTATGAAAGGCCTCCCTTGCTTCTGCCAGTGTGCATATGTTCTCCTTACTGCTGTCACCATTAGTTATCCTATTAAACTAACAATATTCATCTTCTTTCGTTAAAACTTCATTTCCTAATCTAATATTTCCTGTATGACCTGATTTCGCTCGAATGCATTTCCTTACTTTTGTTTCGGATTTATTTATTTTATTGTTGTACTCCTTCTCCAAGACTGTGTCCATAATTTACCACTCAACAATTTCTCCAGATTTTCTGCAAACTCCCATAAAATAACAATATCATCCGCAAACCTGATTTCAATAATATTGTATGCAGATTTACACTACTTCACCTTACAGTTTGATATATAAGCACATCTTCTTGCCATTTTGTTGTATTAGAGAGCAGAACAAAATAACTGTACAAATTTAATGAGGGTGATGGAGATATTTTATATACTAGGAAGGTTTACGCTGTAAAACAGACAATCCATTCTATAAAGCTATCAGAATGTTTCCCACCATAATCAGCAATAAGTGCCGGTCTGTGAGGCTCAGACGGTTGAGGCACTGGCCTCCTGACTCCAGCTTGGCAGGTTCGATACTGGCTCAGTCCAGTGAAGATGTTCAAATACGTCAGCCTCGTGTCAGTACGGTTAGTGGCATGTAAAAGAACTCTCTAGGGACTAAATTCCAGCACCTCAACGTCTCTGAAAGCCGTAAAAGTATTTAGTGGGTTGTAAAGCAATTATTATTATTATTATTATTATTATTATTATTATTATTATTATTATTATTATTATTATTATTATTATTATTATTATTATTATTATTATTTCGGAATCAGAAGCGTTTTGGATTACGCCTGAAAGAGCTGTACAGTTGCGTGTAGAAAATCTGACTCAGGCCAGTAGATCGAAATAGTTCTTTATCTTCCGTAGGATCTCCACATTTACCACACACCTGACTACACCCTAGTTACTTTTCCCTATGCCTAGCTTTAAGTAAATGTGGAGAAACAAATGTGAACCAAAGAACGATGTTACACTGGACGTAAAATGAAGAGTGGGTCAGAAATAGCCTACAATATAATTGATGTGAAAAGAAAGATAGAACTTTAATGTGAATTCACTACGATGCTTGTCGTAATACACCATATTGTTCGTTCAGTACAGAGGTCTGTTTGCTGAGTATTTACCCGCGAACTACACAGTTGAATCAGCTGGAGAGTACGAATTACTGAAACAAATCAACTTCCGGTAATCGCAATATGCATTGAAAATCTTCACAATAATCGTATATGCAGTGGGATACTGTGAAACTATAAAAAGGTAACACTCGCCCACATTTACACGTTTAACAACATTTTCAAAACTCTTGTAGACCAGTACACAACCTCAGTAAAATTCTTGAGAGCTTTATCGTGTTGCCAGTTACTGAGACAAGGAATGATTAATTTTTACCTGAAATGATTACTAATATTTTTTAAATTTGCACTTAAAATTGCCCAAGGCCTCGTAGCGCGTTTACTGGGCCCAGATGAAGCAGTGACAAAATATCAACAACAAATATGATTTGAATAATGTCGAATGCTGCCTGCTGTCATTTCTTGATGGATACAGTACTTCTGCATCCATCTCTTGGCACAGGCCAGAGTAAAGTGTAGCTTCCACCGAAGTCCCAGTCAACATCCATGGCTGTGACAATAGGGAAGTTGCTTGGGTACGGGTAGTGCTGAGTAATGACATTCGGAGCATGACTAGTGCATCTGAGTGTTATGAAAGGTGCTGCTCATAGGGTCAGTCATGCTGCAATAGTACTTTCTGTCCCAGTGAGGAAAGCAATGGCAAACTACCTCACTCCGTAGCTTGCCTAGTACGCCTCATTTTGGTGCTGCCATTGGTTTTTTGGGGTTTCCTTATAACCACATAACCTTTGGTGGTGCTATTTGAGGATCCAACCAGCCTCTGGGCTGATGACCTAACAGACAGACAATGTCGAATACAAGGAGCAATTTAGAACAATGGTATAAAAGTGATTAAACATCTAATAAGAGTACAGTTATTAGTTTGAAAGGAAAAGAAAAGGATGAGGAACATATATAAAATATAAAATATAAAAAATAACAAGAACCGCAAGAACTTATGCTCGGTACATAGTCATTCTCGATTATTAGCAGACGATATTAAACTCACTCAAGAGGAATCTGAGGAGATTACCCGCAAATAGATGTGCAAGGGTTGTAGGTATAATTGGATGGTTCTGCGGCCACCTCCACCTCCGGCCCCCTGGGAGAGGCCTCCTCCACAAGGAATATGCTGACTAAGAGTACATGCTTTACCTTACATGACCTCACCTGGAAAGTACGGCGGTTAGCTAAGAGCGCGCTCTTACCATCACGTGACCATACGCTGACTACGTGTCCAGGCTTAACCTTAAAGACCTCGAGTTCGACCCTAGGCCTAAGGGCGTTAACTTTACAGACAGAAGTTCGATGCCGAGGCTAACCGCAAAACAGTGCAGGCTTAACCTTACATGATGTTAATGGCTAAGAATGTAGCCTTAGCCTCACGCTGACCAGGCGTTAACTTAACCGGTTGCCCTTCCCCACACCCTAGCTAATTTTGCAGGCTTAACCTCACGCTGACCAGACGTTAACAGAACGGGTTAACTTTCCCTCCAACCTGGCTAAAAGTGCGGGCTTAACCTTACGCTGACCGGGCGTTAACCTAACGGTTTGCCCTTCCCCACACCCTAGCTAATTGTGCAGCCTTAACTTCACGCTGACCAGGCATTTACCTAACCAGTTACCCTTCCTTACCCTAGCTTAGCGGCTACACTTCGTACTAATAGGACTAAGGAAATGGTGTAGGAATAAATACATATACTTTTTTCATAGGGGCGTAACGTTCGAAGGCAACCTCAGGGGCTTGGAGCTGAACTTGAAACAAGATGGTGGCTACACATATTGTATTGATGGGACTAGGGAGCTGATGTTAGGCGTAATAGGCTACATATGCTTTATTTATATGGGTGTAACATTGGGAAAAATCTTTGGGGCTCGAGCTGAGCGACTGCAGGTTTATTCCTCCTCCTCGTAGACTTAGCCTTCCTCCTCCTCTTCCTCCTCCTGCTCGTCCTCATAGATTTAGTAGCGTATGTCTACCTCTTTCTCCTCCTCATAGACTTAGGCTTCCTCCTCCTCCTCCCCTTCCTCTTCCTGCTCTTCCTCGTCCTCCTCATAGATTTAGTAGCGTATGACTACCTCCTCCTCCCGAGTGTAAGCTTAACCTAACAGGTACGGATTCGACACCAAGTTTAACCTCGTAATGTAGGGAAGCATCTTTTGGAGCTCGAAGCTTAGCGACTGCAGAGTCATTCCTCCTCCTCGTACACTTAGACTACTTCCTCTTCATTATCCTCCCCCTTCTCTTTATAGATATCACTATCTCTTTCCCTCGTCCTTAATTAAGGTACATCCCCAGCATTTGCCTGGTGTGAAAATGAGAAACTATCTTCAGGGCTGCCGACAGTGGGATTCGAACCCACTATCTCCCGGATGTAAGGTCACAGCCTTGCTCCCCTAACCGCACGGCCAACTCGGGCGTAAGGCTTAATATATGTGCTTCATTCATAGGGACATCACTTTAGAAAGTTACTTCAAGGTCTTGAAGCTGAGTGACTGCAGAGTTAACGACGTTAGCGTGTGAGCTGATGCGTAAAGCGCTATTGGTTTTTAGTGTTTGGAACACTAAATTATTGATTTTAGCATTTCGTGCTTATATATTTGATCTCTAGAGACTTATAGTAGCTTTCAATATTGTTGACATCACTTAGAGATTAAAACATAGTGTTCAGAACCGAAAATATTTTCGCGCTACACGTGACAGGTAATGGAACCCAGGGTTCTTCCCTTCGGACTGCTGATTATCATGCTAAGTAAATGACTGCGCCTTGAAAGAGTGCGTTAAATTCAAAACAATTTTAAAAGTCGCCTACCCGACTAGAAATCGAACCAGTGGATCCTCTACTTGGGCACTAAACAAGCATGAATATACGTTTAAAACTTGTGCGTTTAATTGAAACACTTGGCTTTATCGCTACAAGTAATTAATAAATCACCAACCGAATTGGGATTCGAACCTGAAGCTTACTTGGACAAAAAGCTGAAGTGCTACTGTTCAATTCAAAGCACCTAACGTTTGAGCTGAGGGAAATTAAAAATACCCACACCGACTAGAATTCGAACCAAACGCGCGGCCACTTGCTTGGTAAGAAGTACTTTAGCCTACACAGTCCAAACTGACGGATGCGATAACATCCGCGCAAAAGCAGAATGTGTGGAAAATATTGCCTTGAATTTCAATTCCAGTAACATCAGTCAACCTAATCGGTCTTGGTAAACACAAAATTGTTGCTTTCCAGAACTTGGGAAAGGAGAACGAAGAAAGCATTTTCCCATGACAAGGTAAGTTATAAAATACACAGAAATTTTAATTTGTTATTAAAAAGGTTGCAAATATTAACATAATGCCATTTTTAAGATTCAGCTGAAGAAGGAAGGCGGTGCATTGAAGAAAATCACGCATGATTTTTCCTCACTTCAGTTTGTTCGGTGGGCATTTTTATGAGCTCGTATTTCAATGCAGCAATAAGGTTAAGTACACGATGAATGGCTCTATGGACTGTCGCTGCGTTTACATGCAACAAATCACCAATGACTAACTTCCCGTGAAAAAGAATCTCAAATTTAGAAGCAGCAAGTGCATTGGAGACAAAGGTTTCTCATGGTTGGTAACTTTAGTTCTAGCTCTTCTACGACACCTTTGCCCAAGATATCAGAGTGTTTGATGGGAGAAATTTCTCCAGTCAAAATTAATCCGTGTTCAGTGCGAATTGATCTCAGATTAACGTTTATACAACCGACAATACCGAGTTTAACGCGAACTGAGATCAATTTCGTCTCTAATCTCAGTTCAAACGGTTTGTACAATATGTCGGTTGTCTACCATTGAATCGCATCTCGAGTAACTGACAGTTAAATACAGGCCCGATAATCTCATTAAATCATATTCGATTTCAGGCCTACCTGTGCATTTATACTGTGTGTGTGGTTAACTCGAGGCCGAGGGCTGGGTGTTTGCGTTCGAATTAATTCAATCTTCATTTTCGTTCAACACATCACACAACGAGCCTACTACAAAAACACACAATAATGAATCCTCATTCCACACTGCTAGAAGTTAATGAAAGTGGTGGAAATAAATTAACTGCATATGAGAGTAAAACTTCTGAAATTTCGTTCAGCTTCAGGAAATTCTTTTCAAAAAGGGCGTGTAATTTTGAAATTTATGTAAAGGTCAATGACACATTCATTGTCATTCTCAGCGGTGGGCTTCCTATCTTCCTAACAAGCCATTTATTTTAGTTTTATGCTGTCTTACATTTAAGTTTTAATTTATTGAAAAACTAGTGTAAAAGTTTCAGGAATTTAAGAATTAGATTAAAATATGATTTTGAAGATATTTCATTGATGGTAAGTGATCCAGAAATATTCTAGGTATACGAATACTTTTCTGAAGTAGATTTGTAATAATAACTGTAAATAATGAAAGTTCTAAACAATTCCCCACCTCCACACTGTCCTTAGATCACCCGATGTCATATTCTCATCATATGAAATGTAATTTGCAATTATTTCGTCCAGAGAATCCTCAATTTCCTTAGAATTACGGAGTCTTTGATTCTGTTAATAATATCCAGTTCACATATTGTAAATAAGTTCGACCTTCTTCGAATTCAGAATGAATTTTTAGAGACAATATAAATATTCAAACTATCGTAAGGAAGCGGATAAAGCGAGAAACAAACGTTTCATTGATCGACGTAGCAAGTTTCCCTGCGTTTGTCATCGAAATGAGAAATTAAAAACATTAGAACCCGTGTTCCAAAACGTACTTGATATTGACGGGAGTTAAAAATGTAAAAGTTAATGGACGTGTTTGGTGGTGAATATGGTAATATTTATTGATTTAAAAATTGCACTGATTCCTGTGATCAATAGTATTTAATAACGGTTGTACACAGATGTTGCAACAAGAGTGCAACGTTCCATTGAAATGAAGTGGGAATTGTTTGAGAAAATCCACTTCAAATAATGAAAATTCGAGTTCTCATATCCAGTTAAAAACAGCATTTTCATTAAAATATTTATTTGATTTCAGTTCTATTTCTATCAGTTCATTCTAAAATTGAAAAGTTACACATTTGTTATATAGCTTAGTGTCCGAAAGATAGTCGTTGGAGGAGACAAGAAGGAAAATGAAATATGTAGAAGCTGATTCTTCATCGTCCCATATTAACATACAAGGAAGCGTGTTTAACATCAATTGTGGCATCGGCCTGAGCCATTCTCTGCATGTACGTAAATATTCCACTCTCAGTTGGAGACTCACCAGACTACTCGGACCGTAGTCTCTGGTGGGCAAGTCGTCAGGGGAAATCTCACGATGGATCGTTACTATCAGATGAGCGAGGGGTGCGAAGATTCCTGCAGGAAATACTGGGCACGAATCAGTGAAAATATATCGGAGATATGTCGACATTGGGTCACACTTTCTTAGACATAGTTCCTATTCCAACAGTCAGTAAAGTTAGCATACTTTCAAACTAGGATTAGTACAGCAAAATAATAATACTGTTAAAAACAATAGTTTTCCTTCGTTTACCGCTCGCTAGCCTGAAACAATCTCGTGTGTACCTAGGATGTTAATTTGACCTCACTTTCTTCTTTATTTGAATTCAAGTACATTCGTGGTCTCTAACAAACTCAAGGGTACTTATTTCATTGTAATTTATAGTCGAATTTGCGTAATTCAGAAATTCTTGCCGACTTCTGCACAATCCTACTTGCATGAGCTTAACCTGTTATTAGAGTTCTGATTACTTTAACTTACTGTTGTTATATGCATTATAATGTTCATCGGGCTTTTATACACCTGTTACAAACAAATATTGAGTTTTGGACGGCCAGGATACTACTTCTTAACCTCCTGTACCAAAATACGGCATTCAATGAAGGGTTCCGCACTGAAACTAGGGAACACAGAGTAATTATTGGAAGCGGATGAAAACCATGAACTACTTTGATTTTTATAACCATGGTGTCAATTATTTCACCATCAGCTATTATTACGGCTTTCAGTCGTGCGTTTGGCAGGAGTTCTTTCACGTGTCAGTGAATGTAGCGACACGTGGATATCATATTTGAGCACCTTCCGCCGGACCGAACCGGTATCAAACCTGCCAACTTGAGCTCAGAGAGTCAGCACTCTACCGTCTCAGCAACTCAGTCTGTATTTGTATTATATTTAGAGAACAACTTACATCTTGATGTGAAATTTACTTATCCTATTTGTTCCACAGGCCTCCAGGTTAGATTCGTGGCCCGGCTTGAAATATTCTGTACAAATCTAATAGGGTTATAAAAGAGCATGGACTAATACAGACCAATTATGATGGGACATATTAAGTCAACCATGTACTTCAAGTACTAAAGCTATCATGTATGCTGTCTAGTTTGTGACATCAATTTCACCAGATGATGGCACCGAATCTTCTTACTGCAGTTATCACGGAGTTGCATAGATTGAAACCAATTCCTGTTTAGAAAGAAAGAAGACTGCCCAATTTATTATATTTGGTTCACATGTAGTTTAGTTCTCACCACAGTACACTTCAAGTAAGTTAACATAATTGTATCTGGTAATTTCAACCTGACATACAATCGTCTTCACTATGGATATCATTTTCACTTTCGAAGTACTGATTATGATTCCTTTCCACTGATTTCTCTGTAATCTCTGACATATCAGCAAGCACTGACTATATAGTCAGCTTTAGCGTTAGCTCTTCCAGGATCTTTTCTAAACTACTCCCATAATTTACCCGTGGACTCATTTACTAACCTCAAAGTATTTCTTATATATGTTTTCCCGATCTAAAATACTTCTTCTTTGAAATGTTGTATAATACATCGTAATTTACAACATACCCTGACGGCATCAGCCGACCATGCGGTACACCGTTTCTCGTCTATGGTCAACCAAATGTGCTGGGATTTGATACCGCAACACTGAGTTGGGGAAAGAGCGTCTAAGGGAGTCTGGTACAACACCTGGACTTCATAAATATCTGAACACCATAGGGGAACCTTTTCACGGAACATTTTTATTATGTAGTAGGCCTACTCTAGAAAAGATTTTTCACTTTCACGCATGCAAATTACAGGTAGTGTGTCTAAAGTTAGTAGGCAAGGAAACATTTAGGGTTAAGTGATTGCTGATACCGTGATCATTGTTATAGGATCTCCAGTTTTATGTGGAACATGACTTCTCATTCAGAAAACACTATAAAAATTGGCGGGGATTCAATCTGTGGCCGCCTTGGTGAGAGCCCAGTTGCAATGTCACTCGCTATCACAGCCAAGAAGTGATGTGTCCATCGTTTGATTGTATATCTCAACGTATTCATTTATGTTGCAAACCAAATCAAAACAAGTTTAAGTTGGATACGCAGTAAAGTTGATTTACTCCGATACCCCTTGACGCCTATCACCACAATATTACCTTGCTTGTTGCTGTTTGAGTTATCAGTCCACAGGATAGTTTGATACAGCTTTCCATGCCACACTATCCTGTGCTAACCTTTTCATTTCTACATAACTGCTGCATCCTACATCTGCTCTAATCTGCTTGTTATATTCATACCTTCATCTACCCCTACCGTTATTATCCCGTACAATTCCCTCAAAAACCAACTGAACAAGTCCTGGATGTCTTAAGATGTGTCCTGTCATTCTATCTCTTCTATTCGTCAAATTTAGCAGCAACGATCTCCTCTCACGAGTTCGATTCAGTATCTCTTCATTCGTGATTCGATCTATCCATCTCACCTCCAGCATTCTTCTGAAACACCACATTTCATAAAATTCTATTTTCTTTCTTTCTGAGCAAAATATCGTCCATGTTTCACTTCCATACAATGTCACGCTTCAAATGAAAGTCTTCAGAAACATTTTTCTAATTGCTATATCAATGTTCGAAGTAGGCAAATTTCTTTTATTAACAAAGGCCTTCCTTGCTTGAGCTAGCCTGCGTTTTATGTCCTCCTTACTTCTACCATCGTTAGTTATTTTACTACTACGCAAATAACAGTATTCACTCACTTCCTTTAAGACTTCATTTCCTAATCTAATATTTCCCGCATCACCTGACTTCATAGACTGCACCATTACTTTTGTTTTGGACTTATTTGTTTCCATCTTGTACTCCTCACCTAAGACTCCGTCAATACCATTCATCAACTTCTCCAGAACGTCTGCAGTCGCAGGTAAAATAACAATATCATCGGCAAATCTAAGTGTTTTGATTTCCTCCCCTTGGATTGTGATTCCCTTTCCAAATACTTCTTTGATTTCTTTTACTGCATGTTCTAGATTGAAAAGGTGGGACAAACTGCAGCCTTGCCTCACCCCTTTCTGGACTGCTGCTTCTTCTTCATTGCCCTCGACTATTATCACTGCAGACTGATTTTTGTGTAGATTGTAGACAATTCTTCATTCACGGTATCTGACCCCAATCCCCTTCAGAATCTCAAATAGCTAGATCCAATCAACACCATCAAATGCATTTTGTAGATATACCAACGCCGTGTATGGGCTTGACCATCTTAATTCGATCCTCGAAGATCAGACGTAAAGTCAGGATTGCTTCACGTGTTCTTACATTTCTTCTGAAGCCAAATTCACCTTCTCCCAACTCAGTTTCAACTTGTCTTTCCATTCTTCTGTAAATAATACGTGTTAGAATTTTGCACGCGTGAGATACTGAACTAATGTTGTGGTAGCTTTTACACTTGTCAGCACTGGCTTTCTTGGGAATAGGGAAAACAAAATTCTGCCGAAAATCGTATGGCACCTCTTCTGTCTCATACATCTTGCACATTAAATGGAATAACCTCGCAATGTTGGTTCCTCCTAAAGCAGTCAATAATTCAGAAGGAATGTCATCGATTCCAGGTGCTTTGTTCCTAATTACGTCTCTCAAAGCTCTTCGAATTCTGACCTCAAAATTGCGTCATCAATGTTATCAGCAGCCATAGCCTATTCTTGTTCCAGAACCATATCCTATACGTCCCTACCTTGATGCTACTGTTAGATATGTTCGTGCCATCTTTCTGCCTTGTCTTCTTTCCCTAGATGTGGTTTTCCATCGGAGATCTTAATATTCATACACGTAGTTTTCCTTTCTTCGAAGGGTTCCTTGATTTTCCTGTATGCAGCATCTATCTTTTGTAGGACCATACTACATTCAACATCATAGCACTTCTCCTTCAGCCTTTCTTCCTTAGCTGCCCTGCACTTTCTACCCACTTCATTCTTTAATCGCCTGTATTCCTTTCTGCCCTCTTAATTTTTTGCCTTCTTGTATTTTCGTCGTTCATCGATCAGGTCTAGTATGTTTTGAGTTATCCATTGATTCCTTTTTGGTATTTCCTTTCTTCCTAACATCTTCAGCAGCCCTCCTGACCTGATTCTTCATGACTGTCCATTCTTCTTCTACTGTGTCTCCTTCAGCCGTTCCGTTTAATCCTTGTGCAACGTGTTCCTTGAAACAATCCTTCACACTCTCTTATCTCAACTTGTCTAGATCCCATGTCACTGGATTCTTTCTCTCTTTAATTTCTTCAACTTGAGACGACATTTCATGACCAACAAGCTGTGATTTGAGTCCACGTCTGCTCCTGGGAAAGTGTTGCAATCCAACACCTGGTTTCTGATACTCTGCCTAATCATAATGGTCTATTTGATACCTTCTAGTGTGTCCAGGTCTCGTCCATGTCTAGAGCCGTCGTTTGTGGTGTTTGAAGCAAGTATTAGCAAGGACAAAATTGTGATTGGTGCAGAATTCAACAAGCTGATTCCCTCTTTCGTTCCTTTGTCCCAATCTGAATTCTCCTACTGCATTACCTTCTCTTCCTTGGCCTACCATTGCATTCCAGTCTCCTATCGCAATTAGATTCCCGTTACCTTTTATATATTGTGTTAAATCTTCTATCTCTTCATATATTCTTTCGATTTCCTTATCATCCGCTAAACTAGTAAGCATGTAGACCTCCACCATTGTAGTGGGCATTGGTTTGGTGTCTATCTTGATAACAATTATCCTTTCACTGTGCTCTTCGTAGTAGCTTATCCGCTGCCCTATTTTCTTATTCATTATTAAACCAACTCCTGCATTTCCTCTTTTTTGATTTATGTTTATAATTCTGTAGTCGCCTGACCAAAAATGCTGCTCTTCCTGCCAACGTACTTCACTTATACCAACTAGATCTAACTTTAGTCTATCCATCTCCCTTTCCGGATTCTCTAACCTACCACAACGATTCAAACTTCTAACATTCCAGAATTCGACGCGCAAAATGTTAGTATCCATCTTCCTGATGGTCGCCCCCTATTTTGTAGTCCCTACCCTGAGATCCGAATGGGGGACTATATTACCTCTGGAATATTTTACCCGGGTAGAAGCCATCATCAGTAAATCATTCTATAGAGAGAGCTGCATGTCCTCGTGAGTTAGTTACGGCTGTAGTTTCCCGTTGCTTTCAGCCGTGTAGCAGTATCATGTTGAGTATTATTACAAAACCATATCAGTCAATCATCTAGATTGCCGCCCTTGTAACTTCCGAAAGGCTGCAGCCCCACGTTCGATGTGTCACGTACCCACTTTGCCCACAGATGTATGACAAATTTATAACGTGGCGGGTCACTTTAATATTAAAATAAATAAATGATATGTCATTGTTTCTCCAGAAACAGTATCCCAAGGGCGCCAGTCTTCAAGCTTATGGCTTGAAAACAAAAGTAGATAATTAATAATAATAATAAATAAAAAATACGTAATGAGACTCAAAAAACTCCCAGGGGTGAGGTGAACGGAACACAAATCATTAAGTACACTAACTTGGAATTTAAGGATCATTAATAATCATTTCATAAAATACAAATTAAAACAGCTATTTATTAAGATGAAAAACGTGACGTAACGGCGTATTAACGAAATCTGAACTTACGGAAGCAAAAGAAAAAGTGAATGAAATTAACTTTAAGAAAATGAACTGTTGCGCGAAGACTTGCAGTAACTTATGCCATAAGCTCACCAAATGTAGACTCTGTTGTCTTGAAGCTGAAGATGGGTGGATCTCTCGTACAGGCTGCCTCATCTGTTGTTGGATTCCAGTCCTACATCCACATTTCCTGTCTTTAACACTTCCTATTGTACTCCTTACATAAAGTCGTAATGAGTCCTAATTTTAAGTGCAAAACCACCATGGGTTATGTTCATGGAGAGAATACACTTGTATTCTTCCGAATTACGGAACAGTAGCGTAGCTAAACTCATAATAAAAGCTCTCCTGCCCTATACCAGTCAGAACCGGTCTCCCGTTGACTACCTCTCGTCATTGAGATAACAAGTCCCAATGAGAGTAACTTTTGAGTAGAATATACTCCGATGCGAAGTGAACTAAGTTAAAATCTTCTCCGATGTGTAGACGTAGAATCGTAGTAAGAGTATCTTCCAAGCGTGAGAATCAGAATCAGAATGTCCGAATCTCTGAATGTGAGTCTGAATGAGAGTCTGAATGTGAGAATCTGACTGAGAATGTCCTCTCCAGCCCTTGTCGGTGGTATATATTGGTTCAAAAGTCTCCTTCCATCAGCCATATCACATGGTCCAGTAAGATTCGAGGTCTCATCCCTTCTCCGATGTACAGCTGTGAATCCATCACGTTGCTTCATTACGTTCATTCACATAGGCTGAACTTTCCCGCTGAAATAAAGCGTCTCGAAGCTGAGTTTGAAAAGTGGGTGTTAATAATGTATCAACTGTCTTTTCATGAGGTGGAGAGGGTAAGGTCTCTCGATGACGTACTTTTCCTGGAACTGGGCTCAAATTAGCCTGCTGACTCTGGTCACCTCACAACGGCTATTGGAAAGTTTACTGCAAGTTATAAATATGCGTGATGTTGAAATACTTTACCCTATAGCTTGTTCGTTCAGAATACGTTATAGCCGCGATACAAAGAAATGAAATGATGATTGAAATGGATGATAAAAACCCTATATATATCTATACATATTAATTTTAAAATGACCTATCAGTGATTAAATATGTTACCGTGTTTTAGCGGTAGGTAGAGGTGAAAGAAGGTGCGAGTGTGAACGGGTCTCAAGCTACGAAAGTAAAATTAATTTAAAATTTAACAAGGTTATATTTTCTTTTCAAAATAAGGAAATAACAAGCATGGCAGGTACAAAGTAGCAAGTCAAAAGGGTAGTTACAATATTTACAGGATTTGGGCTTCGCGCCCTGACTTCACAATGCTTGGGCAATCAGCTCAGTTTTACCCCAAACACAAGTTTCAACAGAGGGGCAGAAAACCCCATTCATGCCTAGGAGCCCTTGCTCCAAATTACACTGAAAAGCCTCCACGAGGCATACAACACTCAATTTTCAAAAAGAGCCACTCGCTCTCAACTTTAAGCCTCTCAAAGGCCACACCAAACTCCACCTTCGAGTTGTCCTCACTGGACATAGACACAGGGGTAAAATACCCAACCTACTGAGGTCTATTAAATGAAAAGAAGGTTGATTACATGACCTCCAAAATAACAATTTGAGAGGAGGCGATCTGCACTCCTAATACACTTTGTTTTTAAAACCTAATTTGGCTCTTAGGCCACTGATGCAAGGGCTAATCCCATACTACGGAGGTGACTTTAGAAAAGAAACAAATTTACATAATGTTAAGGAAGAATAGGTTGAGAAAAAAAGTTCACCTCAAAACAATATGAGTGGGAGATCGAGAGGGTTAAGCACTCTCTATCCCAATACGTAGTTTAAAAGATAAAATAGATACCAGATTGTTTACATTTTTAAGGAAGGTTACATAACGGAAAAACTTCGGACCCGCCCCGAGAGTTAAACTGCTGAGCTAGCAAAGAAAGAAGTTATTAATTGGCCATTACCTGGTTGTTGACCGCAGCCGGAGAAAGAGGCGCTTCCCGCCCCCTGCTATGTACTATACACACTGAAAGATGGAACAGAAGTGGCCCGGAGACCCTAAAATCAGCAGTTTATATCCTCTCGCGGAAGGTTCGAGGCGTTAGGGGAATGAAAACACCCTCCCACAAAGTCTTTATTGGGTAGGATACAGCAACATATTCAAGTTGGGGGAAGATACCTCGGATTGGTCAGCAATTAATAAAAGAAATTCGGGATTGGGTAAATACAAAACAAGGGGAAAGAGAGGGGTATACAGCAAACTTAAACAATAACAGAAAGAAATTTAACAAGAAACAAACTTTTGAAATAAAAATTTCTCCAAAAAACAGTTCTTTCACTCCGCACTAGGGTGCACTATTGTTGATCTTCAGTAGTGTCCTCTAGAAGAGAAAGTTCACACTTCTTACTACAAGCAAAACAAAAATACGTCGAAAATGACACAGTTCAAAAACTCCAAAATTTCCAGGAAGTGACATCTTCTGAGAAACTTGAAAATTAATACCGTCAATAAAGTTCAGACTTCCTCCAGCAGAGGAGTTTCAACAGGTGCAACTTTTAAATTAGCGGCGTGGAGGTGTACCACCCGGTACAGACCTCCCCCCCCCCCAAAAGTTCCTCCAGGGGTGACACATGAAATTTGTTTGAAAACAAGGTCCAAGTTTTGATGTAGATATGGAGATTAATTGCCGAAAAATTTATAAGATTTTCTTAATGTGGTTTGATTCAGTTTCAAAATTTTTGTTGTAACTGGAGAAGTAAAGTTTTTATGGTTGTAGAAGTTGAATTGAGAAGGAAAACTTTAGTTTTAACATCGAGGAAAAATTTTCTAAGTCCACCAGATTTTGTTGTTGAATTCCCAAGTGTAGTCATCTCTTATAGTAACTGTCCATGTAGTTGATGTTGATTAAGTTGGATGGCCAGACCGGCCGTTGCAGCTTGCGTCCAGAGGAGGCCGCTCGGACCCCTCAAGTACCCTGAGATACCGCTCGCCCGCACTATGAGGGGAGCAGTGGTGTTGAAACACGCCGCGCCCGCGGTGAACATATACAGGCTGCGGGCAAGTAGCAGGTCGTGCGCCGCACATCAGCCTTGGCCGGGAGGAGAGCTCCAGCTCGCCGTGCACATGTCGTCCTCGCTGGGGTCGAGGGCGCCCTTCCTCAAGCCCAGTCGCGGCACGGCGCCACGCGGCTGCGGGGGCACTGAAACATTAAAATTAGGCGGCAGAATTGTTGGACCATCATCATTTTTTGAGGGCACAGGCTTGGTGGAGAGGTTGAGGGGCCAGCGGCGTGCAGATATCCATGGCATTTAATATAAGCAAGCCACAGTGTGTATAGCAGGAGACGGGAGCGTGGTAATGGCCGTGGTAAGGATAGAATGGCAGTTTAACGGTGCGGGGAGGGTTTACAAAAATACTTACATATGAAACTAAATTTTATAGAAGGGGCAGAAAGCCTTAAAGGTGAAACTCAAAAAAATATAACCTTCATATTCCTTTCACGATTATATGAAGCAACTTGACACAAAATTTACACTGGTTTCACCTGTGACAGGTGAACCCTAAATATCCTCTCGGTGGCTGGATTACTTAATAACAACGTAACCGGCGTAAGAAAATCAAGAATGATACGAGGCCCATGAAATCTGGGGGCAAGCTTGCGCGCGGGAACAAAGTTCTTGACCATAACTTGGTCACCTACCTTCAAAGGGGTGGGTCTCCGTCCACGATCATACATTTCCCTAACCTTATCATGAGACACTTTAAGATTGGCTTTAGCCTTCTTCCAAAGATCTTTAATGTTGTCCGGATCTATTGTCTCGGGCAGAATGTCACTCAGAGACCAGAGGTTAGAGAGCGGCGTGTTGGGAACAAACTTGAACATCAAAGAGGCTGGAGTATATTTATGTGATTCATGAACCGCCGAATTCAAAGCAAAAGCTAACCAATGCAGGGACGTATCCCACCTGGAATGATCTTCATGATGATAGGCAATAAGCGCGGACCTGAGATTACGGTTAACCCGTTCAGCCAGAGATGGTTGAGGGTAATAAGCAGAAGTAGTTACATGAGAGATGGACAAGTCGAAACAGAATTTACGAAAAAGATTAGATGTGAACGCCTTAGCATTATCAGACACAATATATTGGCACGGACCAAAAGAGGCAAAAATAGAATTTAAGCAAGTAATGGTAGACTGAGCGGTAGCCAGCTTAGTCGGAAATAACCAGGAAAATCTAGTAAAGCCATCTACGCATACAAAGATAAACTTGTTAGCATTTCCCTTAGACTGGGGGAAGGGTCCTACATAATCAATATACAAGCGTTCCATGGGACGCGACGCTTGATGCGAAGACAAAAGGCCTACCTTGGAGGACATGGTGGGTTTACTGAGCAAACAAGATTTACAAGCTTTTACTAGTTCACGGATTTCACCGTCCATACCTTTCCAGATGAACATTTCACGAATCTTCTCACAAGTTTTAAAGATTCCAAGATGCCCTCCTAATGGGGTCTCATGATAATACTTGAAGATCATAGGTACAAGAACAGCTGGAACGACAACTTTCATCATCTTATCATGCCTCGAGGGGCAACATAGAACACCATTCCTCAGAACATAAGGGACGATATGTTCCCCAGAAGAAAGGGTTTCCATGATCGGAGCCAGCGTCGGATCTTCACGTTGGTATTTCTCGATATCCCTAAAGAGCATGGGAACATCTGTTAAGATGGCATTAACATCAGATAGTATGGACTCGGAAGGTGATGAACTATCGACCGGTTCATGGGTCTCGACGTCGTTGGAAAACATACGGCTGAGTCCATCAGCAACAATATTTTCGGTACCTCTGATATGCCTGACATCGAATTGGAAGGCAGAAATACGGATGGCCCAACGGGCTATACGACCAGTACAACGCGGCCTAACTAAGACCCAGCTTAAGGCTTGATTATCTGTCTCCAGGTCAAATTTGACGTGTTCCAGATAGAGACGGAACTTCTCTAAGGCGAATAAGACTGCCAAACCTTCGAGCTCATAGATGGAATACATGGCTTCTTGAGCCGATAGAGTCCTAGATGCATAGGCGATGGGTCGCCTCCCTAGTTCAGTCTCTTGAAGAAGGACTGCAGCTACTGCTGACGACGACGCGTCGGTTTGGACGATGAATTTCTTCGAGAAATCAGGCATAGCAAGTACAGGGGCATTACAGAGAGCTAATTTAAGATCTTCAAAAGCGGCTTGTTGAGAAGGTCCCCACTCGAATTTGATGCCTTTCCTACGAAGAAGGTTTAAGGGCGCCGCTCTATTAGCGAAGTTAGGAATAAACTTCCTGAAGAAATTCACCATACCAATGAACCTGGCGATACCTTTAATGTCCTTGGGAGGTTTAAAATCACGGATGGCCTGTGTTCTAGAATGATCGACTGCTACACCATCAGGTGATACAATATGCCCTAGGAATGACATAGAGGGCTTAGCAAAGGCAACCTTGGACAACTTGACAGTTAACCCAGCCTTACGAAGGCGATTGAGAACTTCTCGCAGATGATCTAGATGTTCTTCAAAAGTCTCTGAAAATACGACGACATCATCCAAGTAGTGATATAAGTACTCAAATTTGATGTCGGAGAAGACCCTATCTAGTAGCCTAGTGAGTACAGCTGCTCCCGTGGGGAGCCCGAAAGGCACGCGGTTGTATTCGTATAAGTTCCAGTCCGTGGCAAACGCTGTGAGGTGTTTAGACTCTTCGGCAAGGGGAATTTGATTATAGGCCTGATTCAGGTCCAAGATAGTAAAGAACTTGGCCTTACGGAACCATGAAAAACAAGAATGAAGGTCGGGAAGGGGCACAGATTGTAACACAACCTTCCGATTGAGAGCCCTATAATCAATGACAGGCCTGAAGCCTCCTTGGGGTTTCGGGACTAGAAAAATAGGCGAAGAATACGCCGACTTAGAGGGCCTAATAATACCATCCTTCAACATTTGATCGATGATTTCTTTCAATGCCTTCATTTTAGGTGGAGATAGCCTATATGGTGGAAAACGGACAGGAATCGAATCCGTGACCTCAATTTTGTATTCAATAAGGTCTGTAACACCAAGAGTATCAGAGAACACCTCTGGAAATGACTGACATAATTTACGAATACTATCAGCCTGCTCCTCAGGTAGATGTCTAAGGTCTAACAACATCTCATCCTGGGTAGGCGAAATAGATGAACATGACACAGAATTACACTTTAACAAGGGAATTTTACATTTGGACGCAAATTTGAATGTGCACGACTTACTCTGAAGATCGAGCACAAGACCAGTGTGAGAAATGAAGTCCGCTCCCAGTATGATGGGGCAAGACAAGTGCTTAGCCACAAACAGTTTGGTTTTCCATGTAAATTTAAAAATACGAATTTTGACCAGTAAGGAACCTAGAATTTCTAATGGGGATGAATTAGCCGAAACATATTGAACAGGAGAGGAGACATAGTCAGGTAGTTTACAAACAGACTTAAATTTTGAATACCATTGGTCCGAAATAATTGAACAAACACTACCTGAATCTAACAGAGCGGTTATAGGCTCGTTATTTAACTCAATCTTAAGAAAAGGAATAGGTGCGGGGGTATCCGCCGCAATCCTAAGACATTCTTTAGGGCATTCAAAAGATGAATTTGAAGACTGCTCGTTCCCTGAATTTACAACCTGTTTACCAGGGGCTGAGTCTCGGGAAGATGGATTAGTCGACTCAGCCGAAGCCACTAGTCACTTTTTATTATTGGCATAGGTGGAATTTGCACCAGAAGTTGAGCAGGAGGGGGTGCTATTTGAGTTTGGGCAATTCTTGGCGATATGTGAGAAAGCCCCACATTTAAAACAGCCTTTTGATGAACCAGCCCCATTCCTTGTCCCACTCGACTTGATCAGTGGACACTTATTGCGCAGGTGGTCAGGCGACCCACAAGCATAACATTTACGAGGGGTGACTGATCGGCGAGGTGGAGGCCGAGTATTACTAAAGGAAGGCGGGGGTTCTTTCGCTACACGCAAAGAATCGGCGTATCTAACTCCTTCTGCTGAGACGGCCAATGCTTCAAGTTCAGAGAAAGTTTGCGGGCACGCCGCGAAACACAAATATGACCTATAGGGAGGTGAAATTCCCTCTACAATAGCCTGTACAATCTGATCCTCCGGAAAGTGAAGAGCAAACACCCTAGTATAGAATTTAATATCTTGGATGAAGTCAGCCAGGTTTTCATCCAAACGCTGTACACGATAATAGTACTTCTGAATCAGAGATGACCTCGCGCGGGCGGGAATAAAATTTGCAAGCAGGTGTGCATGAAAATCTTCAATAGATGACTGTTCGGCTATGGCTCTTACTATTTTGTCAGAGAGAATACCAATTGCATAAGGATAGATAATTTGCAAAATTTGACATGGAGAAAGAGAAAACACAAGGGCATGATCCTGAAATTCAACTAGAAATCTTAAAAATGAAATTACTTCACTGGTGGTATTAACGGAAAACTTAGAGATACCTCTGAGCAACATTGCCAATGGATGAGGCAAGCTGCTAAACCCGGGTGACATAGTCGGTAAAGGTTTAAGTGGCAAAGAAGTTAATTCAGAACGTACATTAGTCAATGAGTTACGACGTTCAGACTCGTTGTCTAATGGGGCAGAGATAGTTTGAGCAGCAACGGTTATCCTTTTGACTTCTCCCTTAGGGGGCTCTTCCTCGCTCCCAGCATTCATCGTGGCGGGTTGATCAGTTTTGGGAGGAACTTCCCCAGTTAACAATTGATTGACCTTGCTAGATAATTCAGACATATTTTCAAGCAGCGTACTAGCTTTCTTCTTCTGAACGTCATTCAACTTTAGAGACAACAGATCGTTAACTCTATTTGAAAAATGAAACAGCCTAGCTTGCACACGCTTAATTTGATTAGGAGAAGGATCATTTTCATCAAAAAAACTAACTACAGAAGCTAGCCCAGTAATATTCTCCGTGATCGTGGAAAGAGAGTCGTCAATTTCTTTCTCTCCCAAATTGGGGATGGAAATGGGCAAATCTAGGGACTCTCTAAGCTTGTTTGTGTCTACTGCAACCGTGCCTCCAGATTGTACATTTCTGATAGTTAACTCATAGATCAACTCCTCCTTGCGCAAATAGTTAAGATGGAGAACATCGCGAGGGCCGGGCATGGTGACAGATCAATTTTGAAAACCTCAAAAAATTCCAGCAACTGAGAAAATGGTTAGAGTTCGGAACAGAACAATATTTAGCCGTCAAAAGAGGCTAAAATGAGACCCATTCAACCACGCTCTGCTACCACTTGTTACGGAGCTTTCCGTGGTAGGTAGAGGTGAAAGAAGGTGCGGGTGTGAACGGGTCTCAAGCTACGAAAGTAAAATTAATTTAAAATTTAACAAGGTTATGTTTTCTTTTCAAAATAAGGAAATAACAAGCATGGCAGGTACAAAGTAGCAAGTCAAAAGGGTAGTTACAATATTTACAGGATTTGGGCTTCGCGCCCTGACTTCACAATGCTTGGGCAATCAGCTCAGTTTTACCCCAAACACAAGTTTCAACAGAGGGGCAGAAAACCCCATTCGTGCCTAGGGGCCCTTGCTCCAAATTACACTGAAAAGCCTCCACGAGGCATACAACACTCAATTTTCAAAAAGAGCCACTCGCTCTCAACTTTAAGCCTCTCAAAGGCCACACCAAACTCCACCTTCGAGTTGTCCTCACTGGACATAGACACAGGGCTAAAATACCCAACCTACTGAGGTCTATTAAATGAAAAGAAGGTTGATTACATGACCTCCAAAATAACAATTTGAGAGGAGGCGATCGGCACTCCTAATACACTTTGTTTTTAAAACCTAATTTGGCTCTTAGGCCACTGATGCAAGGGCTAATCCCATACTACGGAGGTGACTTTAGAAAAGAAACAAATTTACATAATGTTAAGGAAGAATAGGTTGAGAAAAAAGTTCACCTCAAAACAATATGAGTGGGAGATTGAGAGGGTTAAGCACTCTCTATCCCAATACGTAGTTTAAAAGGTAAAATAGATACCAGATTCTTTACATTTTTAAGGAAGGTTACATAACGGAAAAACTTCGGACCCGCCCCGAGAGTTAAACTGCTGAGCTAGCAAAGAAAGAAGTTATTAATTGGCCATTACCTTGTTGTTGACCGCTGCCGAAGAAAGAGGCGCTTCCCGCCCCCTGCTATGTACTTTACACACTGAAATATGGAACAGAAGTGGCGCAGAGACCCTAAAATCAGCAGTTTATATACTCTCGCGGAAGGTTCTAGGCGTTAGGGGAATGAGAACACCCGCCCACAATCACTTTATTGGAGAATAAAGAGAAACCCCTACACAAGATGAAGAAGAAACACATTATTGGTGGAAAATTAAGTTAAGAAATTCGGGATTGGTTGAATACAAAACAAGGAGAAAGAGAGGGGTATACAGCCAACTTAAACCATAACAGAAGGAAATTTAACAAGAAACAAACTTTTGAAATAAAAATTTCTCCAAAGAACAGTTCTTTTTCTTCGCACTAGGGTGCACTATTGTAGTTCTTCAGTAGTGTCCTCTAGAAGAGAAAGTTCACACTTCTTACTTCAAGCAAAACAAAAACACATCAAAAATGACACAGTTCTAAAACTCCGAAATTTACAGGTAGTGACATCTTCTGAGAAAGTAGAAAATTAATACCGTCAATAAAGTTCAGGTTTCCTCCAGCAGAGGAGTTTCAACTGGCGCACCTTTTGAATTAGCGGCGTGGAGGTGTACCGCCCGGTACAGTTTGCTAGTTCGAATAGAAGCCAAGATCAAATTCTAGTGAGATATGAGGAGCTCAGAATCATAATGTAAGCAGTACAGATGATAATGTATGAAGAAATCTTGACGTCTCTAGCACAAAATGATAGCCCCCGAGTGGTAATGTAGGCCTACATATAAATATGCAAATGTACAGAAAAAGAACTATATTACTGTCTTTTATTTGAAATTTACAAATGATGGGATGGATGGCTGAGACGGTTGAGGCGCTGGCCCCAACATGGCACGTTCGATCCTGGCTCAGTCCGGTGGTATTTCAATGTGCTCAAGTACCACAGCCTCATATTTGTGGATTTACTGGCACGTAAAAAACTCCTATGGGATTAAATTCAGGCACCTCGGTGTCTTCGAAAACCGTAAAAATGTAGTGAGTGTGACGTGAAGGCATATACCGATGAACCATTAAATTACGACCAC
The DNA here is from genome assembly GCF_040414725.1 of Anabrus simplex. Taxonomy (NCBI): domain Eukaryota; kingdom Metazoa; phylum Arthropoda; class Insecta; order Orthoptera; family Tettigoniidae; genus Anabrus; species Anabrus simplex. The sequence continues at coordinate 1,359,990,418 of NC_090265.1, forward strand.
CCCGACACAGGGATATTTATTTCTCCTGCAGTGTAGATTGGTAAACGTAACAAGCTGGTATGTATAGGACATTCTCCAAGCTTGCACCAATGTCACTAAAATAGCTCAGCGTGTTTGATACTGTCCTCTCGCTGTTCTCGAGTACGGATCCAAAGATGTGTCGTGATGGGCAAACAATGGCACGTCGTCCAGCCGTATGTCGACATGGGACCATTGATGCCAGAACGCAACAGAGACTGTTGCACAATTACTCGTAGCGCCGGCAGGGCTACAGTTCTATAAGACGTCTGAATGTTACCAGAGCAATGTTTCACAACATATAATTCAATTATCATTATCGTGCATTGTACTGTAGAGTGGGAGACCAAGTTGTAACCCTGTGCATGGTACCAAGTTGTACCCCACTCTACCAACAGCAGCGCATGAGGTGGGCACAAAATCATAGACCCTTGACTGTGGATGATTAAGAAAAAGCCGCCTGGTCATATGAATCTAGATTTCTGGTTCATCACATCGATGGTCAAGCGCGTGTATGCCGATTACCATCGGAGGCTATGGCGCCGAGTTGAACTGTTGAATGGAAACTGGTCGATGGAGGAGGTCAGATGATCTGGGCGATGTTTTCTTGGGATACATTGGGGCATATTACTTCAGTGCACCAATTCCTGTCACCTACCTGGCATCTGGATGTTATGCTTTCTTCTTCTTTCAGTACTCCTTCATTTGCTGATTATGAGCCAGCTTTCTCTCCTCTGTCCACTTAGTTCCTGCAGTCTTCTTACCTGTAAGGGATGTTTTAAAAACACCGTGTCGGATGGCTTGACAGAACAGTGTTCGGTCATGAGTTTGTCCCAGTATGATACCTATTATTATTATTATTATTATTATTATTATTATTATTATTATTCATACACTTCTCCACACAAAATATGGGTAGTAATGGGGCACGGGATGCACCAAGTACCTTACATAATTAAATTATTTACACATTATAATACAAACGTTGATGTACAGGTGTATACAAAACTGTAGATCTTCATTCTTGCGAGAGGAACGATCGCACATTGTTGCATGTTGACAGGAAGACAGAATGTTGCATTATTATTATTATTATTATTATTATTATTATTATTATTATTATTATTATTATTATTATTATTGCAATTCGTTGTATGTTAATTTTTTCGCAGGTATTATATTATTATACTTAGGAAATGAAATGTTAATTTATATTGTGTTTTACAATAGATATGTACAGTACGATACCGCAGTAGCATAGTAATTTGTTTGTCTCTTTTCTTAAATTCGGTATTCAAATATTTTTATTTTATGTCTTTTCATGTATTTCACTGGTTAAGTGTAAGACAAGGACACTTTGCCAGTTAAAATAAACCATATCTACCCATATATCTATCTATCTAATACCCAACGTACATGTAGCCGCCAAATGTAGCGTGATCCATTCATGTATCTTTTCACCTTGATAAGGGCTTTGTACTCGGAGATTGTGCAATAACTTCTGTATCGTCTAGCTTCATCATATTGCACACTACTGAGTGCATGTTTTCTGAGTCATTCAATGTACTTGGTTCAAGAGGTTTCCAGAATTTATTGATAACACAGAACAATATACATACAAACCCTATAGCATAGCATCCCCTACAAAATAGTTCCCTTCTGCAACAACACATTTTTGCCAATGTAAAGTTCCTGGAAGCAGCCCTGGAAGCCATTTTCTGAAACAAGTTTTAGTGCTCTCGTCGCGTTGACAGCATCCATGAATCTCCGTCCCTCAGATGTTTTTCAGGCGTGGAAACGGAATAATTAGGTGGTGAGAGATAGGGAAGTATGGTTCGTGCTCTAAAGCAGTTATGCGATGTCTTGCAAGGAAATCGTTTATGATAACTGCTCGATATACAGGTACATTGTCATGCAAAAGGAACCAGTTGTTTTGCTCCCTTTTTTCAAGACGTTTCCTTCTCACTGCGTACATGAGCCGATGAAGGACATCTACGTACATTTCTTTCGTTACTGTAAGACCGCTTGGAATAAACTCATAATGGACGAGTCCCTGAGAGTAAGAAAAACCTTCCAACATAACTTTGCCTTTGCAAGCATCCCTAGGAAAGGTTTGTTTCTGAGGAGATGATTTCGATATCCACTCACGTCACTGTCGTTTAGGCAACGGCTCTTACAAATAACACCAAGTTTTAACACCAGCAACAATTTTGTTCACAATCATCATCTTCATCAGACAAACTGATTAGATCCCCAGAAAGGGTCATTATTGTTTCTTTGTGTTCAGGCAAGAACGTTTTTGGAACCAACTTCCGAGAAACGTGATGCATGTTTAGACATTTATGAAGAATTTGGTGGACATTTCCTACTGAAATTCCGTCCTAAACTTTTCCGTCTGTCGTTCCTCACAGCATTACGCACACGCTGAACGTTTCTTCATTTGTTGCATTTGACGGACGGTCACTGCGTGGGTCATCTTTCACGCTAGCGTGCCCATCAGAAAAGTTTGTGCCGCAAGCAAATCTAAGTCCTCTTCATTGCTTCTTCGTCATTAGCTTCTTCAATGAATCTTAATGTCTCTGAAGGAGATTTGTTTAACAAAACTTGATATTTGAGCGTTGATCCGCAGCGATCACTAATAAATGTGACGAAAAAATGTGCACAAAGAAGAACACAGGCTATAATGCAAAAACAACAATCGCTGTGATCGCGGGAACTTAACGGCAACAACGTCATGATTGTTGAAAATAATATTCTTTGATATGTATAAATACATACTTTTACGGTTCCATTCCGGGAACTTTTTGAACCTAGAGAATAACGCCGAATTCCACAACTTTTACATCAGCTACTTCGAAATATTCAAAAAGGTAGACTTGTTCCCTACGGCTGTGAGCCCGCCATATAGTGTTTAGAATAAACTGTCTTCTGGTTTTGTCTAGAACAAGTTTGTTACTTTCATTAACGTTCCAGTCTGAGCTCTGGATTTGATAGTAAGAAAGTGAATGAGGGAGGAGTGACATTATCTCCAATTAAATTACATCCAATAGGTAAGGTAACGTAACATGGCCTCTCACATATGGTGGTGATGGTGATAGGGGTGGGGGTGGTGATTGTGGTGGTGGCGGAGGCGATTCTTTTAAAATGAAATTCAACGGGACATGTATCATCTCTTACTAATGTGCCACACCAAGTTACCCTTATGTTGTACCTTCTGACATCGTGCCATAGATTAATCTGACTGCTTTAGTATTCTCCAACTCGACATGTAATTCACCTCTATTTGACAGGTGGCAGCTCTTGTTATGAAAGATTGACGACGCATTTCTTTCTTACTATTCTTTGCTTCTTTTACTCTTTGAGAGAGAGGCAAGAATGACTTGGATTGAAAAGATGGGGGCGCTGGGCTATGAGATGATTTTATTATAATTCTACTGCTATTTTTAAAAGATTCCTTATTTGCCCTATATGATTCTCCGTTATGAATCAATGTTTATGATTAAATAGAATCTAAGGATTCTATTTCTCAAGACTTCAGGTATTTATGTCTTTTGCCTTACTTGGATTGCCATAGTTATGCTGATGTTACATGCTGAGAGGTTTTGTTCTATAGAGAGATTTTATTTCATTTTCCGCAGACAGTTTATGTCTTTCATTTTCTCCTCGTTTGCTGGTTGCGTATTTATCCTTATGTGGGAGCGGGAGATAACACTGGCCCATATGATCCGTGTGGATGCTGTGTTTGTGTGTGATTTTATTAGAGACCTTTTATCATTATTTTCGGTTTCTGCGTCTGGCTGGAGCTTATATTCTGTCTATATGGTTCAACGCTAATGCTGTGCATTTCATGTTCGTCTTTCCAGATGATATGAATGTGTTACGTAGCGTGTGTGCTGAGATTTAGTTATGTTGATAACTGGGTGAGCCTTGCCGATATTTCGGCAACCCAGGATTCTGATTTATCCATTTGGATCAAGCTCACAAGCTTGTGATTACTTTTGTCATACTGTTACGAATCTCGTCGTAACGTGTCTTGACGCTATGTCATTTATTCTACCTTGCTTATTTTGGTCTCTGCGCGTGTGTTTGTTGATGTCGTATGATTGCTGGATCCATGTTGTTTTTCGTATCTTGCGGATATTGTTTCTTTTACATGCTAGTTTATCTTACACTTGTTATCGGATTATCTGCCTGTTTTTATGCCCATTTTCGGTATTTTTCTCTCAGTTTTATTTAAGACATGTTTATTTACCTTCGAAGCTATGGCAACTCCCTTAATATCTTTGTGTTCCTTGTTTATTTCTTTCCCTCCAGGTTTACTTTTCTAACATTTTTTTCTGGGGGGATACAGTCTCCTTGGAGATTGTTGCAATTTTTTCAAAAAGGAATGAATTGATTTCTGGTCTCGTCTATTCAGATCCTTTGATAGTATTCTTTTGATTTGAAATGTTGTTTCTTTCACGTATCATTAACGTTTTGTTCTGAGGAAAGAAATGCTTAGCTTCAAATCTTAGTTATTTCTGTCAAGAAAGGAGAGGTGGTGGTGGTGGTGGTGGTGGTGGTGGTGGTGGTGGTGGTGGTGGTTATGGTTTTAAGAGGAAGTACCACTAGGCAACCATCCTCCAAGAAAGAAACGAACTGAATATTATTGCAATCACTTTTCCTACGCTCCTGTGACGCGTACACTGAAATTCATAAGATTGGATTTTATGATTCAAATGACTCGACGGTGTTCACAATATCCTGAAGGATCATTAATGTGAGTAACCTTTCTCCCTATGTATTACATTAATTTTTTACTTTGTGCGTTCTTATTTTCTTCTATTTACCAAGTTATGTCAATAAACCTTATTTTGTCCTCCTAATCGTTCTGTGTTGGGTACATGCCTTTTATACTGCTATTCTTTAGTTTGAGAGGCCCGAATTCAGTTCCTGGCAGTCTCTAGCCAGTTTCGAATGGTCCACGAGGGTTTGTTAGTTAGATTGGTGGGATGACTAATCAGTAGTGGTGTGACACTTCGAAGAATGAAGTTATACGTAAAACAAAATGATAGGCCACAGAATGCATGAACATGAAAGACTCTGTATGGCTCGCAAAACTCATACCCTCGGGATCAGAAGAGAACATAAGTTGATAGAGGAAGATCGGATAAGGCAAACGAAAGTGAGGCGATTGGTACAAGTAAGTGAAAACAATGCCAGACTCAGATAGGTGACCTGTTAACGTCAAACCACGCCCCCAAATTGATATGCCCTGGGGTTGCCTTCCAGTCACATCTTGACAGGCAGGAGATACAGTGGGTGTATTCTATCGCCTCTGGACCGCCTCTACCTACAGGAGACCCTCTCACGTGCATCACTTCCTATTTGATTGCAATTTTACGACAAACTACAAAATCCAGATCACCACGTCCTCTTACAACCATTGGACTACGCCTTTTATTGATCGTACTATCCTAGTGTCAGATGCAGGATGGCGATGCTTGTGGAATTTCGGTCGAAATTGCTGCGTACATTATCAGTTTTTCACATCTAAGGAGCTTATCAGCACCTGAAATAATAGTATAAAACGACCTGAGTTGCTGGGACTAAGCATCATTCGCGATAATAACATGCCATACTCAGCCAGTAACATACGTGAGTTACTAAGGTGTTACTATTAGGAGATAATGGATCATCCTGTCGTGACCTGACAACAACTGAATTGAGTGTTTGGGACTATTGAAGTAACATACAAGTGGAAGAGGATTGGGGAACGTCGGTTAAGTTCAGAGAGCTGTCATGTTCTGATATCAGGTATTCAAACATGTCGAAAAAGGTGCTGTTGGTATATTGTTGAAACATTCATACAAATATGTCGACTACGCGATAAAAAAAATTCCATATCAAGTTCCGACGTCAAGGAGTTGTGTAGACTGAAAGGTCTTGTCACCTAATATACTCAATCACCCTCACGGTATGCAGCCACTCTCTTCGGTGGAGTCGGTAGATGTTCACATTTCAAGTGACCAGTATGTCTAGCTCAGTGAGGGAAATATTGCGGACCTACCTACTCCACATTTTTCTAGATAACATATTCAGTGATACCTCGGTTTTCTATGAAAGCTGATAATGGAACTGCGGGGGATCTAATTGGTCTTTGTGCTGAGGTATGATCATCACACAACATTTTGAGTGGAGAAATTATGCAGATGGTGTGCTTTTGTATTGATTGAAACTAGAGTATGGCAAGCCACTAACTAACAATGTACAATCTTATAATCATTTTGTGTCTCCTTAATTGATATTGGACATAATATAAATGAGCAAATTGTAGTTGTCAGTTTTGATTGACACATGTGTCGTTGAACTTCTCCTTGTGTGGAGAATAAACTGCACGAAGTTATGGAGCAATTAATTCACCTTTGGAGTCATTGATTTCATGAAAGCGTGAAGGAAGAGTATATGGCAATTAAGATAAAATTTGTCCAGGAGTGATAAAGGCTGTAAATAAATCAACTTCGTGCTTCACTCTTGTAACCATAGGACAAATTAGGTTCGGTACCTTCTAAATGAAAAAAATCATTACTGTTTTCCTGAAATATCAGACGTTGTTCTATCCTTAAGAAAGGGCTCATGTAGCACCTTCAGGAACCACACCTATTGCATGTAAAATCTCTCTTTTAGCCTCAAATGTTCAATACATGTAAATATTTTACTGGTAATCTTTGTCCTTGCAGAAAATTTCTTTTTGTAAGCAAGAGGAAGTAGTAATTAATAGATGATAAGACCAAATTCCCACGAACTCGCACTATACGTATCTATATATATAAAATAAAAGTTTTGTCTGTACATTGCTCAGAATTTAAAAAAGGATGGTATTTCTGTATCGGTCGAGTCTACAGTAACAAGGAAATGCAATTTTTAATTTTCCGTAATGTCTGTCTGTCTGTCTGTCTGTCTGTCTGTCTGTCTGTCTGTCTGTCTGTCTGTCTGTCTGTCTGTCTGTCTGTCTGTCTGTCTGTCTGTCTGTCTGTCTGTCTGTCTGTCTGTCTGTATGTATGTATGTATGTTTGTATGTATGTATGCACACGCATCACGAGAAAACGGCTGAAGAGAATTTAATGAAAATCGGTATGCGAATTCGGGGAATAAGTCGCTACAATCTAGGCCATAAATAATTTTATTCACGCTGAGTGAAATGGTAATTTAGGGGAAGGCCTAAAATTTTATCCTCAAATATTTGTTTTCAGTAGTCACATCGATAAATTCTACGTAACTAAAGTTATATAGGATTAAATTTCTGATCATTTATGTCTGATACATCGTTACCGTACCGGCTATGATCATAGAGATATTCATGAATTTGGATTTTCGTTACTAAGTCCATATCAGCGCCGAGTCTAGAGGAAATGGGAAAAGAGAATTTAATGAAAATCGGTATGTAAAGTCGGAGAATGAGGAACTACAGTCTACGCTATAAATAATTTTATCTTCGAATCGTTAGGAAATTAGTCTACCCATCGTCCCCTTTTTTTCTACCTCTACTTCTCTTACTTTCCGTAAATGAGTCAATTGTTCTGTTAAGCAACCTATTCTCCTCATTTCCCACCACTGAAGCCGTGATATGCGTACACTAATATCAGAGTCGAAAGGAAACTAAATTTGAAGGCCTACAATATATAAAGCTCATAAAATTACATTGACCATTGTTTGTTGTGATGTGCTTTGTGTCTTCTGTTGCCGATAGATAGGATTACTGCTGCGTACCGAGTATTTGTTTTTAACTCGCTTTACGTCGCAACGACATGGGTAGTCTTATGGCGACGATGGGATGGGAAAGGGCTATGAGTGTGAAGGAAGCGGACTTGGCCTTAATTAAGGTACAACCCAAGCATTTGCCTGTTGTCAAAATGGGAAAACACGGAATGCCATCTTCAGGGATGCCGACAGTTGGGTTCGAATTCACTATTTCCCGAATGCAAGCTCACAGCTGCGTGCCCCTAACCACACGGCCAACTCGCCCGGTCGTACCGAGTGTAACAGCCTGCCTGAATGTTGGCGGGAAGTAGCTGGGGAGTTATAAAACTTTCTTCTTTAATATGCCATTCCTCTGATTCATAAAGTTTCTGGTACTACTGGTACGTAACACACTGGTTCATCATAGATTTCGAGCTATTCAATCCCTACTCTGAGGCACCGATTGGAATGAGCAGTGTGCATATTTAACGGAATAATGGCAGAGAAGTGTTTATGGCAGTCTGCGGCCTGGTTATTCCAGCTCTGGAACTTTGGACTGTTATATCGGCACCGTAGTACTGTTGGTAAAAAGTGAGAAGATGTGTGGTTTTTCATTTGATCGAGTGTTTTATATGATAGCATTGCTTTTAATCGCTACATTCCTACTGACGTTTTTAAGAATCTCTCTCTCTCTCAAAATTTCTCCTGTATGTATAATATATATTTCTGAGTACAGTGTATGACTCAATTTGATACATGTGATGGCATCATAGGCCTATATTATTCATATTAAACTGGATATAATGCATATTAACCTACTAAGTAGTAAATTATATCCATTGTACTCACTATCGTTCTTTAATAATACTTTTCTCCTGACAGTGAAATAGCATACATATATACATACAGTACATACATACACACACACACACACACACTTATATCGTAATTATAGAGTGTTATGCCATTCAGCGTTCAGTCTGCAAGCCTCTGTGTGTTTACTAACCGCCGCCACAATTCTCTATTTGTAATTAGTTCTGAGGCCTCGTTTAGTTCTATGCCTCTTATCTTCGAATCGTTAGGAAATTAGTCTACCCATCGTCCTCTTTTTTCTACCTCTACTTCTCTTACTTTCCGTAAATGAGTCAATTGTTCTGTTAAGCAACCTATTTCCTCATTTCCCACCACTGAAGCCGTGATATGCGTACAGCTTCAACTATCGAGTTCAGTCCTAACTTACCTTTTATCTCCTCATTCCGAATACATTCCTGCCATTGTTCCAATTTGTTTGTACCAGCAATCATTCTCGCTACTTTCATGTCTGTTAATGAATAAGATATTCTGAGTGCACCTAACGTACACTCCCATAAAAAGCAAAGTTAGTCCAAAAAGAGACCGCAGTAAATATAGTTTAGTCTGGGAGTTGAGCTCTTTCTTATAGAATACTGTTGATCGCAACCGAACATTCACTGCATTGCCCTTGTTGCATCTTGATACAATCTCACTTACTATACTAAAATCCTGGGAGAACACACTTCTTAAATGCTTGAAATTACCTACCTGTTCCAGCTTTGTATTCCAAAGCTGGCGTTGAATTCTCTGGGATTTCTTACCTCGTTACATCAATTTAGTCTTGCAAAGGCTAATTTTCATATCATACTCACTGTAACTATTTTGAAGTTCCAAGATATTACACTGCAGGCTTTCGGAATAATCTGCCATTAAAACCAAGCCGTCAGCATAGGCCAAACTGCTTACTGTATTTCCACGTAACTGAATTCCTCCCAGCCACTTAATATATTTCAGTAAATGATCCATGTAAGCTATGAACAGCAAAGATGAAATATTACAGCCTTGTCAAAGTGGCTTCTTTAATCGTTCTGCTCGGCTGTGGAATAAACTCCCACCACAGATGAAAGAACTACCTCCAGATAAATTTTGTAAAGAGGTAAAAAGGATGTAGATATAATGAAACCTTCTGTACATAATATAATGTTTTTACTGTGTGAATTTTCAGTATGAGTGAGAGGACGGATGAAAGTTTATGTGATCCCGAGTGAGTGAGACTGTACTGTATGTGGGTATGAGTGAGCCGGCCTAGCTAAAGTATATGTGGTGATTCGAGAGAGAGAGAGAGAGAGAGAGAGAGGGAGAGTGCGTGTGTGTGTGTGTGTCGAATTACTTGAGTGTTGACCATGTCTTGTGAGTGGTATGTAAATATGCCTGTAAATACAGTAACTGTATATAAGCACACTATGTAGAATGTAATTGTATATTTGAATATTGTAATTTTAAGTGGTGATGGGGGCACTTTCGTGTATGTGGGGCTATGCCCTTTCTCCATTCACCATCCATAAATTGCACCTACAATTAGTGGAAATTAAATAATAATAATTGTCTAACCCCGGTAAGTATCTTGAACAAGAACTTATTCTACCATCAATTCTCATTATAGCCTAATTGCCAACATGCATGATTTTGATTGAATTTAATTATCTACTTTTAATCCCATAGTCCCCCCGTACGGCGAACATCGTTTCCCTCGGAGTACTCTGTCATATACCTTCTCTAGATCTACGAAACACACACATAACTCTGTGGCTTGGTTCTAAAAGGGCCAATGTCAAGAATCTTAGTTTTGAGTTATAAGCTTCTGAATATTTTCTGCCATTTTCTGACAAATATTAACAATTTATTTGTTGGCTATTTGTTGCTATCATTATTGTAAATTAACTTAACAAAGGCTTATTTTTAAATACTAAATTTCTAGAATTTTCAAATTCAAAATTAAAGGACTTAAGAGGACATTGGCTCTTTTTAATATCATGAACTCTCTTTTATTATTTGACATTGGCCCTTTGGACTTCTGGGTCGAATACACTAAATACCAAGAAACAGGTAATTTTAAGATAAAAATTTCCGTATATTAATTAATTAAATAATTTTTTTCATTCATCAATAATTTAATAACTGATAGCAAATGTTACATCTTCCAGAAATCACATTTTGTCACCATAAAATTTCATAATTTAATTATGAAAACACGGTTTAATCTCGAAATCAGGGGGAGAACCGTTTATTCACATTTCTTAATACCAAAAAAATAATTTGCACATACACTACGGCTGATACTGTAAAAGAAGAAACAAAAACATGTATCACTCGTTTCAATCATCATCACCATCCTGATCCTCCCCCTCATAAAATATCAGTTCATCTCTTTCATCTGACTCTGTATTGGCTCTCAGGTGACTGATGAACTGCATGTAGAATGGACGACCGCTTATGTTGATGTATGGAAGGAGATCCTTTAAGTCTTTTAATTTCTTTTCTGGAATGGGAATGATGGCATCAAAAATAGGTGCGAGTTCTGGCATCGACAAACGTCGAGTTTTGTTTCTGTTGAGATCTATCATCTTGAATGATTCTTCAGAGGAGTAACTATGTTTGTAGGAAACGATTCCTGGCATATCTGAGTGATACTTCATCCAATTTATCTTATCCCAAACGACAGGATTCCCTTCTGTGTTAATTTTCTTGTGCAGATAATGACTTCTCATCAAGTCTTTAAAGCTTTGGAAATCCTTTTGCTCCAGCTCTATTGCAGTTATGGGTGGCTTTCGGGGAGCCATGCGTATTAATTTGGCCCAGTCTCTTGGCAGTTCCACTTCAACAGTTGTTGTTTTCTTTGTCTTCTCAATGGCTGCGTGAATAGAATCAGATTCCAAGTGAGTATGTCCAACTTCAAGAAACTTGTGGTTGATTTCCGAACGTCTTCCCTGAATCATAAATTCTTCCACTACTCTCAGAAACATGATTGCAACAAAAATATTTTTATTTTGTCCAGTACACGAATCACTATACAGGTGTACCTCCACAATTTCGTCAGGCAGTTTCAGCAAATAATCATATAGACAAGAAGCTATTTCCTGGCCACCTCTTCCTGCAACTGTTTCATTCCAAATGTAACACACTGGTGAAAATTCTTTAAGTCCTTTTACATAGATCGTCAAGTTGAAGGTCCAAAGTTGTCTTTTGTAAAATGCCACACCACAACGTAGAAAAGGTGTGGGTAGACATTTCTGCAAATCAAAGGCCAGGGTTACAACTTTGGAATTCTGCTCAGCTTTCTTTTTATTACTTTCTTTCTGATCATAAGCAGCCTGGGCTAAATCCAAATGTTGCTGTCGTTCCATTTCAATCTTACAACGTTGAGCATCATCAGTACAATTCTTGAGTAACATGACGTATTTGTCACATTTTGCACACGTGTCAGTCTTCGGTTTGTGAAAGCTAAGATTAAAACAGGTCACAAAAACTCTTCGATAACATGCTTCACTTCTTGGCTTCACACCTTTGGTTTGGCAGAATTCTTGATAGAGCCGGTACATTGCTGAAATACTCAAGTCTGGAGATTAATATTTATTAGAAGAATGAGATCGTGAATAATGACTTTCGTAGGAAGGAAACATGTTAATATGTTCCTTTATTAAATCAATGTCATCGGAAGGAACTTTTGGATGATTTGAATGTTTACCCCGTCCATCTTCAGAACACACTCCTCCTTCAGAGCTCCGTCTTTTCTCCACAATTACTCTTACCTTCTTTTGCGTTAAACAAAATGTATTAAGGAACATATTCTGACATACTTCTAGCTTAGTCTGCAAGGAAGCCATGTAAAGAAAGTACTTTCTGGAATATTTTCGTCTGCTTGCAGTTCCTTCAGGTTTATTCCTTAAACGCTCCACATGTTTCTTTTCCTCATACACATGATTAGCTATGAACTGATTTTGAGTTTCTGGGGACAATTTGTAATATTCCATGAACATTTTTTCTCTCTCATTATCACTTACATTTTCTCCGCAATTTTTCCTGCACTTGCACGACGATTTCATAACCTTAGCAGGTATAACTTTTCCTTTCGATGTCACATATTGCTTTCCTTGAGTTTTCAGTTCTTTCCTCTGATTTTTTCCCCATAATTTTTGGTTTCGCTTTCTTTTTCTGGACGAATCTTGTGGATCACATTTCTTCCTCCCCCTTTCACTGAACTTTGTTGTTTCATTGCCAGGCTGCTGATGAATTTGATCAATTTCTTCAGTCCATGAAGATATTTTAGCTATCCTTCGTACAGCTTTATTCCCTCCGTCACTGCTTTCGTCACTACTTTCCCCATCACTTGGAACATACTCATCAGAATCTTCAAATATTATATCTTCATCAGAACTTGAAATCACGCCTGGCAATAATGATGAACATGCATTTCCTTCTCTACTCGTACTGGGAAAACCTTGAAGAAAATAACAATGGAATCAATTAATAGGCGGTTCACAATATTTTAGATCGGTATTAAGTAGAGATACCAGTCAATTTATGGGTTTGGGCTGGAAAAATGAGGTATAAAATAACAGTTTATTTTAGTAAACTTACCTTCAAGGCAGAGTGACGACTTTTGCGCTAATATTTCAGGTGGAGTTGGTTCCTCATGCTCTTCTTTGTCGCACATTGGGCCATTGGTCGAGTAGGATTCTGATAAACAATGTGTAATATGCCCTAGAAGTTATAAAGTAGATAATGTTATGATAATACGCTAAGAAAAATATCCCTCATGAAAACAGGACACTTGTATTTGCTGGCAGGACCTAGTGTTTACAGTGCACTATGTCTTCTGGTATGGGCTAGAGCAATTTTGTTACTTTCATTGATCTGTCTCTGCCTTATCCTTGACTTTGACAATGTGAAAGTGACTGAGGTATGAGCGATGCTAGTAATGCCATTCCTTATGCAGCCAGTCCCTGCTATGAATGGTGTGAAAATGTTGCTCATTGGGTCGGTTGGTGCATGCATTTCAGTGGGCTTGGCAGACTGATTGTAATAGCAACTTCTGGCTCGGTGAGGAAAGCAACGGGAAACTACCTCACTCCTCATTTCCCTAGTACACCTCTTCAGTGATGCCTAGGCCATCTATGACAGCTGATGGCAGAGCTGTTGAGGATCCAACCAGCCTTAGGGCTGAAGACTGAAGACTGAACATACACGTATTCGATTATTATTAGCGTTATTAATGTATTCGTACCTTCAAAACAAGATGATGACTGAAGTCCTGATTTAACTGGTACATTTTGCTGTCCAGACTCCTCACAGACTAGATTCATGACGTCTGACCGATCATGTTTTGGTATATCGTTTGTAGCTTGCTCTAAAGTAAAGAACAAATAATAGTAAGAAACCGGACTACAAATATGTAATCAAAATAAACCTAATTACTGTATCATACGTGAAAAACAAGCTATTTGTGGTTATTATAATGAACAGATTTACTTATCACTAATGTCAAAGCCTGTCTTCTGGCACAAAGATACCATTATCCGGCCTCTGTGAAACATGATGTGTGTACCTACCAAGACTCTCTACTGTAGATTCCTCATTGACAATGCACTAAATGTTCCGGGAATTGTTAAAGGAACAACACTTATTATTGTGTATTCCCGCCAGATTTAAGACCAATTTCACAGCACTGTTTCAATAGTTGAAACAATCTGTCAGCAATAAAGGCCAATGTCAACATTGGCCCTTTTATGCTAATGAGAATCATGCTAAAACACTTTGGGGCTTACATCTTTAAACGCCAGTATCCTCTCATCCTATGTGACTCAGACACTGGGCGTTTTAAAAATACGGAGAACACGTGAAACTGTATGGTGTACACCAATAAAACCTGTTTTGATAAATCTTGACATTGGCCCTTTTAGAACCAAGCCACAGAATTGTATGTTCCTCCTGTAGCATTTTTCAGTTACCTCGCACATACTGAAAACCTGATCCTGACAGCACCTCTGTGGTCTGAAATCACATTGGTTTTCATCCAACTTACTCTTAACCACCTTCCCTTCCAAAAATCCAGTGAACATCTTTCCTGGTATACTGATCAATGAAGTAACTTGATTTGTTGTTGAAATCCTCGTATTAAGGTGACCATTATGATATGCCTATAGATAAGTGCAGTTACTGATTTTGTCCAATCAGCAGGTACCTTCCTAACATTCCATGCTAATTTTGTTTCCCTATGAATCCATTTTATCCCTGCCTTCCCACTGTACTTTACCATTTCAGGCCTAATTTCATCCATTTCTGCTGCTTTATGATAATGGAATTCATTCACCTTCCTTTTCCACTAACTAAAGCGTAATTTATCTAATTGTTCTTCTATTCATGACCTCGGTTGCTCGCGACGTCAAAAGGAAAATTTCCTTTAACGTTGAAAATATTTTTAAAAATATTCCTCCCCCTGTCCAGTGATTCCCTGGGATCTATTATGAGTTCACCTGATTTACCCAAAACACTAATCATTTCCTTTTTCCCATCCATCTCTGAGATTCTTTATTACTGTCCAGAAAGGCTTCTCTGCTGCCTGACTTATCATTTCCAGGTTATTACCAAAATCTTCCCACGATTTCTTCTTGGATTCCACAACAGTTTGTTTCGCTCTCTTTCTTTAATCTAAGTACAATTCCCTATATTCAACAATCCTTCTTTGGACCAGTTTCAGATACGCCTTCCTTTACGTTTTTAAGCTGCTCTCACTTCATCATTCCATCAAGAAATTCACTTGTTTCCATCTTTGCACACAGATGTTCCCAGGCATTCCATTGATGTCTCTACTACAGTATCCCCGTATGCCACACATTATCTTTATATAAACTGAATCTACTTGCTGTCCAATATTTGTCCATGTACTTCTGTCTAATTTCCTAATGCTGGAGACTTTCTGCCTTTATTCGTCTGCAGACAGATTTCACTTTCTCTATCCTAGGCCTAGAGATATTGAGTTCTTCAAATATCAGACAGTGGTCGGTACGATCGAAAAATCCCTGAAACCCCGCCAATTCCTACAAATTTTCTGAATTCAAGATCGATAATGATGTAGTCTATAATGATCTGGTGCCCCTACCCTCCTACGTGTAGTGGTAAATAGCCTTGTGCTTGAAGAATATATTCATGAATACCAATCCCATACTAGAACAAAAGTCCATTAAACGCTTCCCCAAATTTACCCAACACCTTGAGTTTTATTTCCAACTCTCTCACTGAAATCGCCCATTAGCACTAACCAATCGTTACTGTTGACCCTGACTACGATATAACTTAATGTTTCATAAATCTTGTCAACTTCTTCCTCATTTGCACCCTCGCATGCTAAGTACACTGAGACAATTCTCGTCCTAATTACTACAACTGCCAAAATCTACCCACATCATTAGCTCATTTACATGCCTAAACAGGAGCTGTGTTGCGTGCAATAGTATTCCAGATGAACAATCCTACACCACACTCTGCCTTTACCTTTTTAACACCCACCAAGTACACTTTATAATCTCTTCCTCGTTACCTCACCATACCCGAATATCATTAACTCCTAACACATCCATATGCATTATCTTTGCTGATTCAGCAGATCTTACTTTCTTTCTTCCATAAGCCCCATTGATATTAATAGCTCCCCTTGGAATTATATTAATTCGATAAGTTGTTTCAAAGGAGTCCCTCGTCTGTTAAATGAAAGTAGGACTTCGTTACTTCCTTAGGCCCGAGGCTTGATTAACACTTTCTGAGTGTGCTCGGTGAAAATTCTGTGAAGGAAGATGCAACCCTACTTACACATGGCCCCTGTGAGGATATCTCCTCTAACGGTTTAGGGACCACCGGTGGATTTTATAGTCCTAGCCACGTGAGCATAAGCAGTGCCATGATTCGTAATATGTCCGAAATGCCCACTTACATTTCATGGCAACTGGCGTCCTTACTCTCAGGACGACCTACTAGACCACTCTGCAGTTCCCCATGGTTCATGAACTAGGATTTGACTACTGTAACCCACACTCTACTTAAACTATAAATTACAACAATCATTCTCGCCTGAAGTCATTGTTCATATTTCCATATTTACACGTAAACTAGTTGTATATTAATTGACTGAATTAGGATTGTATATTAATTGACTGAATTAGGATTAGAAGAACAGAAGTTTTTGTGAAGCACCAGGAAGATGTACGAACTTCCACAGCCTTTGACAACAGTTGAAAATGAAACTTCTGAATGGTTCATTTGGAAGTTTCATTATTTTTAACCACAGGATAAATTGGGTAGTAACATTATAAATAAACTTATCATCCTGCGACTATTAGTTCGTTATTACGAGTCTCGTAAAACTGCAAGCCTGTTTAAACTCAATTGTTGTAGTTAGTGGCATTAATGGATTGATTGATTTAACATTATTCTGAGGTGATCGTCAGAGAATGTAAGAATATGGGTTGTCTGTGTGTAAAATCAATGGCCGGGAATTTGGCCGTGCGGATAGGAACGCGCAGTTGTGAGCTTGCATCCTGGAGATAACGGGTTCAAACCCCACGGTCGGCAGGATAGTTTTCCGTGGCTTTCCATTTTAACACCAGGCAAATAATAAATAATTAAGGCTACGGCCACTTGCTTCCCACTCCTAGCACTTTCCTATCCCATCGTCGGCATACGACCTATCTGAGTCGGTACGACTTAAAGCAAATTGAAAACAATATTTTCTTCCCCTGGACATTTCATATGTAGTTTCTATTGAAAGGATTTATAATATATTTTTTTAAATTAAAGTATTTTTCTTGCAGATGATTCTTTATGTATATGACATACTGCCGTCTTTAATATGAGGGCATAGTACGTGTTTACTTAGTTCAGCGTTTGCTGGGATGTTACGCTATGTTGCTACGGTGACCAAGAACGCGTTCAAAAACTTCCCGTTCACACCGACAAGCAGTAATGCCTAATTCAAAGATTGGACTCTTTCATTCTTCCTCATTCTCTGCTTCGCTGAGAATTGCCGTGTAAATTGTTTCCTGGACCTCGTTACGTGGGGTGTGAATATTCTGCTTTGCATTGCACTGCTTCTGAAACTTCCAAGGAATCTCAACGTCCTAGATTACATATTAGTTTAGGGTTTACTTCATGCTCTGAATCAAAATAATCAATGACAATATATATATATATATATGGGCCCTACACATATATTGTTTACTAAGTTGCATTATCTAGAAGTGTCGTGTAATTTCGACGTTTTAGGTTATGGTAATAGTTTTCTTCGTGTTGTGTATTGAAAGAGTTTTTAAGAATGGCCAAGGATATTAACTCCTTTGTGATATTGTAGCCATGGAATGAGAAGTTATTACCATTTAAAATGACGATAATGGTTTCTTTGGAAATGTTTCCGTTCTTTATTCAATACCGACAACCTTCTTCGCGAAGCTCGACTGCAAGTAGTCGAAAATATTACCTATGAAAGGAAGAGGTATGCATACTTCATAGTCGATGACCATTCTTATTGGGACCGTACCACCGCGCCGACAAGTGATCCACACTAGGCTACGGCCATAAGGGACCAACCATATGCCAAGTTGCTAGATGGTATGGGACATTTTTGGTATAGAGTCAAATGCCACTTCAGCTTAAATAAACAAATAAATGAATCCAAATCGATGGGTGAACAAATGCCTTTCCGATCATGCGAGGATCGACCACGCATCCCTCCGTTCCTATAATATAACACCTGGCTTCCCAGGGCCATGGTGTGTTCGCGGCATACTATCAAAGTAAATGATATTTCTAAGACAAACTTAAAGGCATAATAGAACAGAGGAAACTGGAATGCGTTTAACTACGGCAAATGCTAATAGCAGAAATCTTTTTAACAATTAATTCCTCTTGTTAAAACACATTCTGAAATAAAACCCTGAATAATAATTACAAAGAAAACTACTCATGTCAGATGAATTGAACACATAATCTAGGAGATGTAACTCCGTTCCATTTAAAACAAAATTTAATATCGAGTTGATCGTTCCTTTTATATATATGGACCCTACGATGAGCACATCGAATCTGTGACCACTAATTTGAAATAAAACCGAACACATGTATTTGTAAATGTGACGCTTTTTCAGTAATATATTTCCTCTCCACCGGAGTAAAATTACAACACTCCCGAATTTCGTAAACAATTTTGAGTGGTCGCCTAATTGACTAAATACAATCCTAACTAACACCAAAATAAAATTAATCCTGTAGACACAACACAACAAACAACACAAAATAAACAGATGTCGGATCCGGCATCGAATCCACATCGCATTGAAAAAATAAACCAAACTACGGGGCAGAACCCGCGCTCGAAATACACAACATAAAATAACCATCAAATAACAAAGTTCAGTAACAAAATATATACACACACTACAAACCCTCCACTGTAAAAACATAAAAATAAAATAATGTGAATGTAAATGTAAATGCAAAGTAAATGGCTGTATTTCATCAAGACAAAAATTCCGTGTGACGGAAAATCCTAGGTTTGCTTTGGGATCCTAACCGGCGGGCTCCAGCACGCCACCGCAGTTGGGTCACTGGAAATCCCTATCTGTGATAATCATAAACATTGTAATAACAAAACATTCTAAATTGGCGTTCCAGTAACTCATATGCTTTATAGAAATGAACATAAAACAATTGGGAAAATTTTCCTACTACGAACTTATTGTCGTGAGCTCCGGCATTCCTCATTCTGTGTGCAGGCTCGACACATTTATCTTTCAGAGTTCTTCCCTTAAACAAAACACAGTCAGGGCGCTCCCTCTACGACCACAATACTCTCACCGCATGGTCTTGCCTCTCTTGTCAGGCCAGTAACCCTACTCCTTTAAATCTTCTTAACAGCAAGGCATATTCCCAAGAAATATCGTGATAAATCTCATTTCAATCATAAATAAATACTTCATATTTCAAAGTTTCATTCACCTATTTGTACTCTGCACATTTGCATCTCTTATGTCACGTCAAACCATTATTCATCCTATCACTTGCACAGAATTTAATCGTAAATGACCCGGGCTCAAGACTCAGCGAGGCACAGAAAAACAACCTACGGTTTTCTTCTAACTCATCTCACATGAACAATCAAATGGATATGAACGTGGCCATTATTTGCAGACAATATAAATTATTACCTTCTTAACAGGAAAGGAAACCCTATCTAACTCGGGAGGACATGTAGTCAAACCACCAGGCATGTCACACATCACACAAATTTTTACAGCCATTTTCCCTATATTACAAGCATGTAAAATTACTTTAAAACCAGAGTGCACTGCTATTCCAACGATCAACACATCAGTAACGGCATGTAGATGACCCTACCGTCAAGCACTGCGGGCATAAAATGAATATCCAAAGATAAAGAAAGGAAAATAATATAGTGTTTGGCATTGTAAAACAAAATTACACTTTACCCAGTTTAACTAAAGCACTCTAAATCTTTTGATATATAATCCTTAATTCAAGTTCATGCATTACTCTTAAATTCAAATTAGATCTTCATAAAATTTATATCACGTTCCAAAGTACTTCCCATCTTAATTATCTTATTTAATAAATACAAATACCGACTCAACGCTGTCCAAAGTTTCTAAACAAGTCTATATTTACTTTTACAACCTCATTCTACGTAAGTTACATACCGGTATTTAAAAAGTTAAACACCGTATTTACCAAACTATGTAATATTTCAAATCAGTGTACTTATAGTCATCTTGGTATGTCTATGGCTCGAGCCTCGAAGAGGCCCCTGGTGAATGTTTACGCCTCCACGATGTTGGCGCGGATCACTGGTTCAAAGTATCCTCTTGCGATCACCGCCGGCACCTTCGTGGCCCTGAGATCGGATCCACTGGAACTGACTAATACAAAAGGACATTCAATTAACCACGTCTTCGTTCGACACTGTTTTTGAAATCAAATTATGGTGGAATCTCTTTAAATTTTTCCCGGCGCTGTTCATCAAAGAGAGATATGATGGAATCTATTTACAATTTCAACCAACACTGTTTATCAAGAAACCTTTGCAGTCTACAAGGTCATACGGCGATACAATCGACCTTTGCCCGCTCGAGTTTCACGTTATATCCACCTCACCGGGATTTTCACATATGTAATCGTAATCAGCGTGCGGCGTACTTAAATATTTAACTCAAATTTGTTTCGGAGACAGCGTAACAATAGAATTCAAACTTTCACTCCCACACAAAGAAAATAGTTTTGCTGAGGTGCAACACTACCGGGCCGTCTGTCACCGCAAGTCCTACTTTATTCAACAGGGCGGTCTCTTAAATAAGCTCACTCCATATCACAGAATGGATGGAAACATGTCCCCACCACAATTTCCATATCTCCAGTTCTACTGATCCTCCGACATCGGTGATGCGGTTAGAACGTGTAGCTCAGAACTGTATGAAATCTGATTATAAGCGGAAAGCAATTTGCTAGGAAATTTAACAGATATCTTCAAACAATTGAGACGCTTCATCGGGGATTACCCGTTCGGAGTTGGGGTTCAGGGCTGGCGTGGGTACGCTTCTAACGCTTACCTCATCCTCCTGCGGCGCACTTTTTCTAACACTGAAATTTTATAACACTTTATAATTTTTGGCAGAGGTCTAATATGCTCACATATGACATGCCGATGTTTCCGTTAATAAGTAAGGCAATTATCTCAAAATACCCAGTCTGAAACTAAGTTAGCAAGTTGGCATTACCATGTTTCGGCCATTCTTTAGTGGGCGGAGTTATTAGAATGCGTCTTCCCTCCTTGTTCTGTCCTTAACTAGCGTTCTCTCTCTGGAGATTTTTCAAGCTATGACATACTTGAGTTGGCGCCACCAAGTCGGAACTATTGCGCAATCCAACGCAACCTAACTTCCAGACGGACAAAGATGGCCAGAAAATTGCCTCAATCCCTCAATCAGTTGCCGATTAATTATGTATGTTACCGATACGGTTACATTTTAGAATTTCTGTTGATAAATCTACGGAATATGCCATTTACTGACTTTAGATGGATGAGTACTGTGATCAGGCAAAATTTTACTGAATTATTCACTCATTTCCTGATCGCTTATTTAGAATGTACGGAAAAAGGTAACACAATGATTAATTACGGTACTGGCAACTTTATTTTCTAGGTATTCCCTCTGACAATGTTGATGTAGGTGTCTACAGCGTTGTAGAAGTTTGCCCCATATTATTGTTTTTTCCAAAAGCCTGCTTCTAATACACACCAAAATTCGGAGTCCGATACTTACAATTGTACGATACGAAAACATTAAATTGCCACTATACTGTAATAATAATAATAATAATAATAATAATAATAATAATAATAATAATAATAATAATAATAATAATAATAATAATAATAATAATAATAATAATGCTTTTGGTTTTACGTGCCACTAATTCATTTTACGGTTTCCGGAGACGCTGAAATACCTGTATTATTTCCTCCTGTATGCGATATTTTACATGCCAGCGAATATACCTACACGAGGCTGGCGTATTTCAGCATCTACAAATACCACTGGACTGAGTCAGGATTGAATTTCCCAGCTTGAGCTCAGAAGGCCAGCGTTCTACCATCCGAGCTATTCAGACCTGTCATACGGTTACCAAATGGTTCTAAAGTGCAAAGTTAATTTAAGTCACCTTTGAAACTGCATGAAACTTTTGCGTCATTGATAGCAATGCCTCGTTTAATATCAAATCTGCACAGCTATTCACAGTACATAGGAGAAGATCCATGGCTAATGTACTCGTATATGCACCACTCTGAGCTGATAGACTGATTGGAGAGTTTATGGACAGTAGTGTTCCTTCTGGACGAAACGTAATCGTACTTAGAAGACATTTTATAGACATATTGCCAGTAATTGAGAACTGTATTAATTTTTTCCACTGTGGTCAGAAGGTAATGTATTTCAATAGTTTAAAAGAATCAGTTGAACAACACCAGAAACAACACTTCAATTCCGTTTGAAAGGCGAAAATTTCTTAGTCGTCTGATATTTTGTGTAACAGTCAACAATATACAAACTCCAACTTTAGATGGCGTTAATTTGCTTAATCCAGCCAGTATTTACTTATGACCTGCTACACGTAGTACAATCATTAAGTTCTGAGACTTAACTCCTGGAGCATAGGCACCCATACGACTCTTTATGTTGCACACGATGCGCCATTACACGACGTACACCTGCACAGAAACACATCCACCCTCAAAATAGTCGCCGTCGGTTGTTATGCACGTTTCCCGACGTTGGTAGGCCTATAGCTGCTCGAAGCACCGCTGAAAGCAGTTGGCAGCAAGGTCCCGTATGACTTCTCTTGTGGCTGTTATGACCTCTTCGGACGACTGAAATCTGCGCCCACGTAGGAGTGCGTTTAGGCGAGGAAGGAGAAAAAATCGCATGGTGCGAGATCAGGTGAGTACGGAGGGTGTGGCAAAACTCTCACCTGTTGCCTTGCAAGTTCCTCTTGGACAAGGACAGAGCGATGTGCAGGGGCGTTGTCGTGTAGCAACAGCCGATTCTTTGTACGCCAAAGCGGAGGCCGCTTACGGCGAACTGCATCGCGTAAACGGCCAGGGATCTCCTTGTAGAGGTTTGTTTTACCATTGCACCGTCTGGGAGGATTTCCATGTGAATGTTTACATTTGGATCAAAAAACAGTTCCAGCATCACCTTGCCTTTTGACCTGTCTTGTGGTTTTTCTGTCGTGGTGATGATGGCGTTTTCCAGGTGACGGATCGTCGTTTCAGTTACGGATCGTTAACGAAACGCCATGTTTCGTCTCCAGTTATCATCCGGTTGAGAAACATCGGATCTTCGTCATTACTACTGATGAGGTCACCACAAATCGTCTTGCGATCATCACGTCGGTCTTGCGACAGGATTCGTGGCACACTGTGCTGGGTAACACGAGATATGTTGAGGTCATCCGTCAGAATTTTGTGGCAAGTTCCATGGATGACCCCTATTGCAGCTGCTAGATCCTATACCGAATGGGAGCGGTTAGCATGCACCAACGTTGCTATTTCCTGGATGTTGCGTTCCGTTCGAACTGCTTGTGGCTGACCAGTACGCACATCATCTTCCAAACTGTCCCGTCCTTGTACAAAACGTCGGTGCCACCTAAACACAACACTGCGACTTAATGCGTCCTCACCATAAACCTGCTGCATCATTTCAAACGTTTCGTCAGTGGTTTTGCCTAGTTTCTGGCAGAACATGATGTTTGACCGTTGCTCAAACTGTGACAAGTCAAGGTCAGACTGGCGCATTCAAATCACCGTCACAACAACGACCGTGAGTCTGCTTCCAGTGCATGCAATCAACTGTCTCTTGCCGAGACGAGAGACTGACATGGTACCATACCACGGTGCCACCTACGCGCTATTGTGCACCACAGTACCATATTGCGTCGGTCTCAGAATTTAATGACTGTACCACGTATGTTTCAATGTCTCGAGTGCATCCCTTCAATAATTTGATAAAACTAGGTGTATTAGAATTCTAGTATTTCTTACTTAAAGCTGTTAATATAAATTACTGTCACTTAAATGACAAATCTTCAAAAATCTCTCGCGTTATACACTATTTTACCAACTAGGACAAATTTAAATTGTTATGTGATGTTTGGTGTTGTTTAGTCCTCAGCCCGAAGGCTGGTTGGATCCTCAACAGTTCTGCCATCAGCTGTTATAGATGGCCTAGGCATCACTGAAGAGGCGGAATAGGGAAATGAGGAGTGAGGTAGTTTCCCGTTGCTTTCCTCACTGAGCCAGAAGTTGCTATTACATATCAGTCTGCCAAGCCCACTGAAATGCATGCACCAACTGACCCTATAAGCAATATTTTCACACCATTCATAGCAGGGACTGGCTACAGAAGGAATGGCATTACTAGCATCACTCATACCTCAGTCACTTTCATTTTGTCAAAGCCAAGGATAAAGCTGAGACAGATCAATGAAAGTAACAAAATTGCTCTAGCCCATACCAGAAGACATAGTGCACTGTAAACACTAAGTCCCGCCAGCAAAGGCACATGATGTTTGGAATGTTTCTAAATTTGATATTCTGGCCTAGTGAAAACTATCATGATACCAATGCTAGAGTTACAAGTCTCATATAAATAGCTGGAACACTGAAGAAATACATCAGTGTAAACAGTTTAACAAATGAAAAGGAACTATTTTATTTTCCAGTTAATTTATAAACAGTTCGAAATAAATGATGTAGTTACCAAAACTTATCCTTACATTAAAAATCGGTGCTATCATGGTTTCATTGATACATTTAATTTTTCCTCCAGGCCTTTTAAATGGGACACGATTGATTGTACAAAAAATATATAGGCTAACTACCTAGACGTGAAATCACTACTTGTGAACGTTAAGTTAATAATATCTGATTCTAAGAATCAATTGAACATCATCAGACAAAACACTTTCATCCCATTCGTAAAACGACAATTTCCTATTCGTCTTACTTCATGTGTAACGATTAACAAAATACAAGCACTAACTTTAGACCATGTTGATATCCATATAAGTTACATACCAATATATATCTATAGCCTCTTAATATTGCAATATCTCGAGTGCGTTTCTTCAATAATTTGAAAGTGCAAACAGTACTTAAGTATCATACTGCCATCAATATAAACACGAGATCCATTACTTTTACGTTTACAGAAAACTATTATAAATTATCCGGTGGGGACATAAGTCCGTTCGCATTGTACATACAAGAAGAAATTTCAGCCTACGGAGGCCACAGTCCGCTCTAGAGGAGTGATAGAGCAGTTGCCTCATCATTCGTTTATCTAGGCAGCGAAGAATGACTCAGCTATTCAATGCGTACCTGACTGTCAGTAACCTCGCTGGCATCTGCTGCGGTTCGTGTACTCTACTGTTAAACATGGAAAGTTTAAATAAGCATTTCATACACCTTACGCCCTTTATTTTCGCAAGGTCTGAAACGCTTCACAGACTGGGGCCGATGACTTTCGATGTTAGGCCCCTTAAAGCAACAAGCATCATCAGGTTCACAGACTCGCAGGAAGATTAATGCTGTTGACGGTGAAAATGCGGTAACTGATTGGACATGCCACAAATGGTTTTCTAGGTTTCGATCTGGAATTCGTTCCTTCAAAGACAACCTCGTACGGGAAGCG
The DNA here is from genome assembly GCF_040414725.1 of Anabrus simplex. Lineage (NCBI taxonomy): Eukaryota > Metazoa > Arthropoda > Insecta > Orthoptera > Tettigoniidae > Anabrus > Anabrus simplex. The sequence continues at coordinate 1,360,016,259 of NC_090265.1, forward strand.
TCAAGGAGTTGATTGAAAGTAATTCAAGGGTGGCAGCGGGAGAAATAGCTGAAGTTCCTGAATATATCGTCCTGTAATGTGAGGAAACACCTGTAGAGGCTTAGTTACATATTTTTTGTGATGTTCGTATGTGTATGTTTAGTTCTCAGCCCGAAGGCTGGTTGGATCCTCAACAGTTCCGCCATCAGCTGTCATAAATGGCCTAGGCATCGCTGAAGAGGCGTACTAGGGAAATGAGGAGTGAGGTAGTTCCCATTGCTTTCCTTATGTTCGGGTATAAACTCAGAAAAACGGAACTTGGTACAGCACGTGTCCACTTGTGACCCCTTATAAACGCGCACCCCAGTTCCATGGCTAATGATTGGCTCAAGAGGTTCAGAGATGATTCCTATCACGGTCGGTAATTTATCCTTAATTGGTTATTTCATCTGGCTCGGGGACTGGCTAATTTCTATGTCTTCAACTTTAGAAATCTCTTTAGGAAGGGATCTATCCTCACAAATATGCAGGTTGCTTTTGGACCATCTACTAGAAGTAAACCTGCACCTGGCCTCCATTCCATAAAAGAACTTCTTTGCATTTGGCAGGGTCTGAAAAACATTATATCCTACGAATTGCTTCATAATAGCCAGACAGTCAATGCAGTGAGATAGTATTCTCAGCTGAACCATGTGAAAGGAGCCATTAAAGCAAAAGTGCCAAAATTAACAAACAGTGAATGGTGTTCCATCATGACAACGCGAGACCACACGAGTACTGTATATTGCCACGTCAGAAGTTATGGTCTTTTGCCTGGGAAGTGTTATGTCATCCGTCCTTCTTGTCTGATACCTCACCACTAGATTATTGTCTATTTCCATTTCCGTAGAATTTTCTGAATGGAAAACGTCTTACTTCGGTGAAAGACTGTGGAAGTACAATCGAACAGTTCTTGCAACATTTTGTTAAAATGGTATGTTAAGCTGCCCGGGAAATGGCAAAAAGTCATTGACAATAATGGAGAGTACTATACAAAATAAAACTTGTGCGGTGAAATAATGCAGATACATAGAACTGGAAATAATTTTGATTACACCCTGATGTAGATTTGAATGAATAAACTTATGTTTCCTTTAACCTGATTCTTCTTCTTCTTTATCTGTTTACCCTCCAGGGTCAGGTTTTCCGTCGGACTCAGCGAGAGATCCCACCTCTACCGCCTCAAGGGCAGTGTCCTCGCGCTTCAGACTCTGGGTCGGGGATACAACTCGGGAGGATGACCAATACCTCGCTCAGGCAGCCTCACCTGCTATGCTGAACGGGGCCTTGCGGGGATGGGAAAATTGGAAGGGATAGACAAGGAAGTGGGAAGTAAGTGGCCGTGGCCTTAAGTTAGGTACCATCCCGGCATTTGCCTGGAGGAGAAGTGGGAAACCACGGTAAACCACTTCCAAGATGGCTGAGGTGGGAATCGAACCCACCCCTAATCAGTTGGACTCCCGAGGCTGAGTGGACCCCGTTCCATCCCTCGTACCACTTTTTAAATTCCGTGGGAGAGTCGGGAATCGAACCCGGGCCTCCGGGGTTGGCAGATAATCACACTAACCACTACACCACAGAGGCGAACTCCCTGACAGTCCATTAAAATAACGTTCTCTTTCTTAGAAATCCGTGTTTCCCATTGCACCGATAGAGCTGCCTTACTAACCTACTTCCTTCTATCCTATTAACATAGAAAAACCACGGAAAACCATCTTCAGGGCTGCCGATAGTGGGATTCGAACCTACTATCCGGGCGATACGAACGGACGTTTGTCCCCTTCAGATATTTTTATCATTACAAACTGGCCTGTGCTATTTATTTCTACAACAATTTCAAAAAAAAAAAAAACATCCGTCAAATTTCCACGGCACTGGGCTTGATACTATAAAAATAAAGCTTCAATTATATTTTCGTAGTATACATGGACACACTGTTTTGTGTAATTGTTTTTCTAGAATGACTTAATGTTTATTGAGATACAACAAACTTTGTATTAGGAACTTCACGTGATGTGACCTGATATAGGCTACTAGGAGATTATTATTGAATTAGAGTCCAGCTCCATGGGTGAACGGTTAGCGTGCTGGCCTTTGGTGACAGGCGTCTCGGGTTCGATTCCCAGCAGGCTCGGGATTTGAACCATAATTGGTTAATTTCTCTGGCACGGGGTTGGGTGTATGTGTCGTCTTCATCATCATTTCATCCTCATCAAGACACGCAGGTCGTCTACGAGAGTCAAATCAAAAGACCTGCATCTAGCGAGCCGAACTTGTCCTCGGACACCCCCAGCACTAAAATCCATACGCCATTTATTGAATTAGAAACTGTATTTTGTATCCTACCACATTATACAAAAATAGCAAATATGTTGCGAATTGTCTTTGCCTAATATTTACTTTACGATTCAACGTGACGACAGTAATTGATGATAGGTACCCCGGTCACCAGCCCGTATCATTTCATCTTGCGAGGTTAACTGAAACTTCAACATGTGTAGAATGTCAAAGCGGCCTAACATTCCGGAAAAATATCAAAGTTGTTGGTAGGTTCTTTTATGCAGCTCTATGGTCGAATGTCTGGATGATGACTTGATGCTTACTAGTCCAATTTCTTATAAACTTGATGACGAACTTGTGTTATTCTGTTTTGATTTGAATAATGAGGAATATTGCATGTTTGCTGAAATATGGCGTCATTGTAGGTATAATTATTAACATGATACAAGGAAAGTTTTAATATATGTCAGTCTACCTTTAAACATATATGATTCCTTGCACCCTACGAGGTATAAAAGGTGAAATTTGTGTAGCTAACTCTTTGTTATTGATCCACTAAAGAATCATAGTTTCAAGTAGCTGGAGATCAATAACAACATGTTAATTACCAACTTCTCCTTTCAGAGACAGTCACACATTTTAATCGAGTGATTTACCATTTCAGTTCGGAAGACTATGGTCTAAAATTTAAGATAAAAATAAGACGTTCTTGTTTGTTCCGAACATTACTTTGTTTACTAGAGAAACCAGTCATGTACGGCAAGTCATTTTGTTACTATGTATATCTAGGAATGTGAATCATTAGCAGATAAAATTATTATTACAGTCTCGAGTCACAACAGGTGAGATATTACCTTCAATGCCTAGTTCTAAAATGCAGTCCCTCCATAGTGCTAACATCGTTCCACTGTCAGTGTATTGCGGATATTAAGCTGAAGTGGTGACATGTGTAATCTCAAATCTCCTGAGTGACGTTCCACAGCAAGCGAATGTGAAATTTAATGTTGCTTCCTGTTAGCATGTGCTTGCAGGATGTAATGCACATTGGAATTCACAGCTGCACTTGTGTTTCGACCGCAAAACACAACCACCTGCTTCTGAGCATTTCTGAGTAGCAGAACTTTGTTAGCCATGAAATTGCCTGACTACAGTAGTTTATCTGTACTTGAATAACAATCTAGCTTTTAAGACCACCACGCCATTAAATGTAGTGCTCGTCTTGATCGCTGAGAAAATTTACCTCTGATGCACGAATAGGGGATGGCGATCCTTAGATAGTCAGCTTCTATACGCGTTGTTGTAACGTTATGGTCCGGGAGGATCTCTCCTTAGAGTCGGGTTGATTGAGAGAGCAGCCCTGGGTGGTAAATTCAATTTAAGGCTGGATATGACCACGAGACAGATAGTGTTTTGAATTTAACGCGCGTTTTCAATGCGCAGTCATTTACTTACCATGATATTCAGGAGTGCAAAGGGATGAGCCCTGGATTCCATTCCTTGTCTCGTGTGTAGCGCGAATATTTTTTCTGTTTTGAACACAAAGTTTTAATCTCTAAGTAATGTCAAAAATATTTTAAGCTACTATAAGATCTAGAGTTCAAACCTATAAGCATGAAATATTAAAATAAAAAAATCAGTGTTCCAAACACTGAAAACCAATAGAGCGTTACACATCAGTTCACACGCTAGCGTATTGGACTCCTCAGTCCCTTAGCTTCGACCCTCAAAGATGCTTCCCAATATTATGCCCCTATGAATAAGGCATATATATTATGTCTTACACCATCTCCCTAGTCCCATTAATACAACGTGTGTAGCCATCATCTTGTTCCAAGTTCAGCTCCAAGCATCTGATGCTGCCTTCAAACGTTACGCCCCTATGAATAAAGCATATGAATTAAGTCTTGCACCATCTCCCCAGTCCTATTAGTACAACACGTAGCCGCTAAGATCGTGTAGGGGAGGGCAACCGGTTAGGTTAACGCCTGGTCAGCGTAAGGTTAAACCTGGACTTTTAGCCAGGGTGTAGGAAAGGGCTACCGGTTAGGTAAACACCTGGTCAGCGTAGGACTACTGCCTGCACTTTTACCGTTAACATCATGAAAAGTTAAGCCTAGACTGTTATGTTGTTGGCCTCGGTATCGAACTTAGCTATGTAAGGTTAACGCCCTTAAGCCTGGAGTAGAACCCGGGATCTGTGAGGTTAAGCCTTGACACGTGCTTCAACTACAGTTTCTACGGTTAAAGCCCTTAGGCCGGGGATCTAGCCCGAGAGTCTCCAATGTTAAGCCTAGACAACTAGTCAGCGTAAGGTCATGTGAGTTTAAGGGCGTGCTCTTAGCTAACAGCCCTAACCCGGGCTGTGACGTCACTCACCGGATCAGGCCTTGTCCAGGGGCCACCGGATTCCAGATGCGGCAGAACTCGTGAAAAGTATACTACCAAATGAGCATTCTGAGCATGCGGCCGAGGACATTCACCCGTACAGTGTGGAGTCCGTAAAACGATGGTCGTCCTTGAATTGAACGCACTCGTTTTGTGCTTCTACCTGAGCAGTACATTTAGTCTATTAAATGAAAGAACAAAAAAGTTATTAAAACCTGTTCCAATTCCCACACAAACCAATAAGTGTCTATAGTTCAGCGAAGTTTCACCTTGTGGCGTTGGGTATTCTCGTCAGTATTGCATGACGTCATTCGCCCTGCACCAGACTGTCCTCGATTCTCAGATTGGGTGAATGGGTGGGAAACGAGCCGACGCATGCAGTTTTAAAATTGCACACAGAGTTCATGAGGGCTTGTGGTACTGCGCTGGTACTGAAGATAGCGCCACTTGTCACTGACAACGAACATCTGTCATTAATTGACCAAATTTTGAATATGATATGCCTTGGTCTCCCCTTGAAATTTTGTAGTTGCCAGATAATTGTTAGGCCACCGTAAGCATCCACAAACCCTTAGAATAAAATCTTCCAACTTAATTGCATTTAGTTCGTGGGAGTAATAACGATAACAGCACGTCTTGTTTCGGGGTGTTATTCTTAATTGGGTATTGTGTGCAGTTTATCTTTTTAGTGTTAATAGTTTTACACTATATTTATTTATATTCTCATTAGTTCATAATAAAAAGGTTTATGGCAACATTCGATATGCAAATTTTGTTATACGCCGTTGAGTAAATTAGGGTAAGGCACGTAGGGTTATAACATTATTATGCATTTATATACGCTACTGTGTAGTCCCCCAGTACATTCATGACATGTTTACAGACTTATGTCTGACTTAATTAAAAGCAAAAAGCAAAGTCACCTCTGTACAGGCCATGAAGGCCCTTGGAGGAGTGGAAGGTAAAGGCTTCCACCATTGTCAATTTCGGCATGTGATGGGGTAGAGTGGTTAGCTTTACGCTCGGCCGCCTTTCCCCCCAGGAATTAACCTGGTACTCATTTTTGGTGTAGGCTGAGTGAACCTTAGGGCCATATGCACCTGACTTAATTAAAACAAAATCTAATAATGCTAATAATGAATTGGAAATGCCTAATTTTAGACTTAATAGATAATCCCTTTCGTGTTCGGTCTTTGAACTGAATAACAACATAATTCGAAATGGGTGACCTCTTCCAGTTCTTAAGAAAATTTAAAATCACACGGTGAAGGTTCGTGTGCATAAGTTTAACCCGAATGTAATGATAGGAACGTGTCACTGAGTAGCTCAGATAATCTGTGACCGAGTTTATGGATTAGTAGCAAGAGCTTGCCGTGGAGCAAATGTGGTTATTCATATTTTTTACACGCTGCTATTTTAATTCTTACTTTAAAAACAGTGCTTTAATAACTTTATGCATTTTCGGCAATTCTAGAATAGACTTTCAGCTTGACAGACTAAAGCGGGCCGAACTGAGTGGCTCAGTCGGTTGAGGCACTGGCCTTCTGAACCCATCTCGGCAGGTTCGATCCTGTTCCAGTCCGATGGCATTTGAAGGTGCTTAAATACGTTAGACTCGTGTCAACAGATTTACTGGCACGTAAAAGAACTCCTGCATGACTAAATTACGGCACCTCGGCGTCTCCGAAAACCGTTAAAAGTATTCAGTGGGACGTAAAGCAAATAAAATTGTTATTATTAAACAAAAGTGGACAGATATTCTAAGTCATAATGAAAAAGAAAAAGAAATCCGAACGGGTTCTGAAAAGAGTAACGTCTGCAACATGTTAATTGGGTAAGAAAGAGTACTCTTTCGCAGGCATTGATTAAGTTGAAGAGCCTAATAATCGCGGCAATTAACTGCGTGGAACTCTTGAAACTGCTTTCTTGGTATTACGAGAAGCTGAGACATCTTTCTGTGGCTTGTGGTGTTTTCAGTTAATTCAGAATTATATTATACAATGAGTGAGTGCAGTTAAGACAGAGACAATAAAATGACAGATGGAAATACCTTTCTTTTGTTACGTTTTGATTCAACTCAGTTATGATCGACGAAACGTTGGATATAACAACCATTCTCAGTTATATAGTATATATGACGCTTTAGCCACAAAAATATCATTATTGGTGGAATTTTATGATTTAGTGACGTCATTTCTAATCAAAGAGCAGATGCTTTGGCAAAGCGTATCAAATAGGCCTACGTTTTGGAAATTTTAATCTGCAAGAGTAATAACTTCACAAACCTATGACTGTACCATGATTTTAGCAAGTGAGCTAAACGAAGTTCAGGCGCGGGCGAAAATAATTTCCCAGAAGTAGTTTTTTTTACATTGTTACGCGCACGAGCTAAATCTCGTGTTGTCCCAGTCCATCTCGTTCTTGGCATATTCTTTATCAGCAGAGAAGGATTTTTTTTTTTTTTGCTAGGGGCTTTACGTCGCTCCGACACAGATAGGTCTTATGGCAACGATGGGATAGGAAAGGCCTAGGAGTTGGAAGGAAGCGGCCGTGGCCTTAATTAAGGTACAGCCCCAGCATTTTCCTGGTGTGAAAATGGGAAACCACGGAAAACCATCTTCAGGGCTGCCGATAGTGGGATTCGAACCTACTATCTCCCGGATGCAAGCTCACAGCCGCACGCCTCAACGCGCACGGCCAACTCGCCCGGTGAGAAGGAATTTAAGAGGCTCCGTTATGCCACTATAATATTACAGCTGGAATTGCGTTTTGACTCAATGTTTTTCTTTTTGAAACGTTTTGATTTCCCTAAATTTTTAATATTTTGACAAGATTTCCCAAAACATATTTTTTTCTTATAGAAAATATTTTTTTTGTTGTGTACAACAGAAAGTGGAAGTTAGGGTATCTGTAAATCTGAATATTTTGCAGGTAAATCTGTTATACCCTCAGCTACATCATCAGTGGAATGTTCGTTTTCGGTGCTGAAATGCTTTGAAACATTATTAACTAATCATGAAGGGCGAGAATGTATATCGGCGGTAGCAATGTTGCCTATCGAAAGAGAGCTCTTGACAGAAGTCAAGAACACCATCACTTTCTTCGACGGAGTCACCAAGGAATTCTGAGAAATGTTCAGAAGAAAGGAATTTCGCTTTCAGAGATTGATTAGTGTTGGTTTAACTGTAGGGTATATAATGAAACCTATAGTTGTGTAAGGTGGTACAATTTCGATCACTAAAGGCAAATTTCGCTGCCACCGAAAAAATACATAAGCTACAGTGAATTTCAATAGTGTTACAAATGCTCTGAAATGTAGTGAATGTATTCCTATATGTATTACTATATTACAGTGGTTAGTTTAGATACAAGATTAAAATACATAGTTTAATGTAATTGATCGAAAATGTACCTCGCCGGGTACAATTATGATCACCTACTGGTACAATTTCGATCACTAGCATCTTCCACATACGAAGTGTTTTTTTCTTATTGCACCAACACATATTTCATGATACCAAACATTACATTTCTGGCAACGAATCCAGTCACTTTTTTTCATTGATTGTACACAGTAATAGTTCATCAAACAAAATCCACACTCATCGTCGTTTGCTGGCAATCTTCTGCTTCGAATAATACTTTCGTCTACACTGGCAGACCCGTGTTTACCCTTATCGTTACTTTTCTTCTGTGCCTGTTGAAAAAGACGTCTCTTGCTTCTGATTTTTTCCAGATTTTCGTCTGAAGTCAGTCGCACTGATGTCTGCGTTTTCCGTTTACGTAATGACACTTTCTTCTCTGGCGTTGGCAGAATTACTCTGACAGCATCTTGGGGTGAGTTCTTGTTTGATGCTGGCGTTATGGTGTCGATTTTGTCTTCATTTACTTCGTTTGATATTGTGACAAGTCCCGTTTCCGAAGTGCTCATACTGCTGGCAGTAGTTGGAATGCTAGGGGATGAAGAAGCTGGAGTTTCAAATGAACTGCTCGCACTGCTGAAAGTAGCTGCAACAGATGATGTAATAGGGGACTGAAATAATGCAGCAGGAGCAAACTTTTCTTCTGGAACAGTGTCCTTACAAAATGGCATTATTCCTGTACACTGAAAACCTTTGATAGCAGATCCAGCTGACGCCGATTGATACCAGGCAGTAGAGAAAATAGGGCAGAATCTTGATTTTGTAAGATTGTCATTGGGGTTACGATGAATCCACTCGGTCACATTTCTGTGGTAATGAGCCTTCAGGGACTTAAAGAATGTTCTGTCTAACGGCTGTAGAGCATGTGTACTGTGTGGGGGCAATCCCAAAGGTTCTATCTCGTTCTCCCGACAGTATTCTATAGCTTGCAGGCTCGTATGGCTCCCGTGATTGTCGAGAATGATTAGAACCTTTCCTGTCATTTTATATTTCTTGAATTGTCGAAGCCAGGTCATGAAAAGTTCTTCGTTAATGTACCCCGAATCGCTCATCTCCACGACGGAACCAGGAGGTAATCCATCATGGAATTCAGGGCGCTTCCTAACTCCCTTAAAAATGACCATTGGTCGAATGTACGAACCTGATGCACTCATACACGCAACCACTGTCACATTTTCTCCTCTTTCCACATTTGTTAATGAAACAACCTCGCGTTTGCCCTTCCGACTGACTATTTTAGGAGGTCTGTTGTTGAGAGGAAAGCCGGTCTCGTCCATATTGTATATGCGCTCAGGTTTATCAAACATGTCATTTTCTTCCAAAATATTTTCCAAATTTTGGAAGTAATGACTTACCTCCTCCTTATTTAACCCTTTAGGATATCTTTTCAAAAAGGCTCGAAACCAATCAATCCCTGCAATCTTATCATCTAAGCTCCAGGGATGTTTGACATTGTTCGTTTCAGCTAACTCAAATGCAGCTTTCCTCACCTGAACAGGCGTCAGACCCAATCCTCGTTGCTCTAGCGATAGAAGCCTCTCGACTAAGGCCCCTTCCATTTCAAGTGTGAGTACCGTTGGGCGACCAATTTTGTCTCCAACTCGTGGATTTAATCCAGCTTGTATTTCCTTTTTAATTTTTATTTTGCCATGTAGCGTACTGAAAGGAATGTCATATAATTCTGATGCACCTCGAATGCTTAGTTGCCCATTAATTACACTGTGCACTGCCGCTCCCATCGCTCTCTGATTCCACTTATTATAAATTTTATTTTCTGATCTTTTCCGCGGCATCTGAAATAAACGAATACATTCGGATGAGAATGTGCAGAATACAGCCCTGTCAATAAATTAACCTAATGCATAGGCTATTTTATTTTTTTGTGAGTGAAAACGAATAAAATTCCAAACATCGTTCGACCTATGAGTTCATAAAGGCAGTGTTTGCTTCTGAATACCATGAAATCATAAATGTGAATTTGAGTTAGGAACCATATTGTTTGTTTCTCAGAGAGTAGGAAATTAAAACATTCTTTTTTTAAGTCAGGAGAAAGTTAGATTCTGAAATCCTTAAATAACATCATCCTCTTTTGCTTCATAATAAGACATTCCTTTTTATCTGATTGTGCCCTCGTTCCGAGGTGGTGCAGCTCTTTGCCTCCACACCCCCAGTGAAGGTGAGCTGCATGTACTATTTTCACCACATACCACCTCTCCTGCCATTTATAAATCTCTGGTAGTACCGGGAATCGAACCTAGGCTCCCCGAGGAGGGAAGCTAATAGCGTTAACCGTTACGCTACGGAGGCGGACAAGACGTTTACTGTAACACAATATTGCTTTTTAACTGCTTAAACCAATATATTTCCTCCGATCGAAATTGTACTAGTGTATCGAAATTGTACCTGTCTGCTGATCGAAAATGTACTGTTGGTACTACCGTATCTATCATCACATACTATCCCTGCATGCCAACAGATGGCAGCACATGTCACAGAGGAGTTCTCTGTGGTAGTGCTAGCACACGCAGAAATAAACAGCATGGTTCTAACCTCACAATATCATTGTCAGCCAGCCTGTGAAAACTAGGCAGTTTTATAACAGAGCACAAAACTAAGCAAGTCAACTCACCTTGCTACAAGAAGAAATATGTATCTCCGAAGCACAAATTGCTGTATTCTTGACACAACCACTAGCAACACAGTACACCTTCCGCACTGTAACGCCACACTTAGGCAAGTACTACCAACACTCCGAAGTGGAAAATATATGCTAAACCTTACTTTGATCGAAATTGTACCTATATCGAAATTGTACCACCTTACCCTATATTTATTATATAAGGCTGTGGTGTTCATGATTTTTTAATGTGATAGTGGAATGATAAACTAGGTAGTTCTGTGATGATTACAATACTGATAGTAATATTAGTAGTATCGTCAATGATGACGATGATACTAATGTCGAGTGACGTGTAGGACCACGAAACGTTTTATTCAGGCTTAAATCTGGCCATGCGTCACTGATAAATCTGGAAAACTGCAGGTAAAGTGCATGAACTAATGTTGTAAAGCATTCTAGGATGTTCTGAAAATTACTAACTGCTCATAGTAAAAATACAATGTAATAAAGAATATCATATGATACAGTATGCATTTTCCATCAGTAGTACGGCTTTAGAAAGTGTTGGAGAAATCATGTGTTCTTCTTCTATGACAGGTTCAGCTCGCTTGCATATGGGAAAAGAGACAAGGTGGCACGGAATTAGGTTGCGAAGCACCAAATTTCAAACTATGTTTATGCAATAACAACTAGTTCTAACTAACGTCTAATTGCAGTGATGACAGATTTCAGTCAGATTCCAGGTTAACGTTTTAATGAACTTGAGTATTGCCTGTCGGAATTCATTAATTCTAAGTTTAAACTCTCATTCTTCATGGTATGTTTCCCATTTTATTAGGGTCTGTACTCCGTGTGGATTTGGTTTAGATTTTCGACCGGATAACATTTCTGGAGCCAATCATACGTGGAAGTGTGTATGTGGTGACTGGTAGTGTGATGTGTAGTGTGTATAAACAGAAAGGCGAATAGAAATACCCAGTCACCGACTCAGAGGAATCAATTACACTCAGTTAAAATCTCCGCTCTGACTGGGAATCGAACCCGGAGCTCTCTGAATCGAAGGCCAGTACACTGAATACTCAGCCAAGGAACCGAACTCTGAATTTAAAAAATTAACAGTCAAATTCAGAATTAACGAGGGATCTGCAAACAACAACAATGTCCCAGTGAGACTGAGCATTGACGGATTGTATGGTTTGACTGTAACATGCATAATATTATATAAACAAACAGTGTGTCTAAGTTTCTGCGAGAGGATGGCATCGTACATTTTTGACTGAAACGTAGCTTTTCTCGAAATTAGATCGCAAAAACCATGGACGGCGCACTCTCACAGTGGTCTAGTAGCCTGATCTTGAAAAGAGTGTCCTGGGTTCAAATCCCAGTAATTTTAGGTGTCACTTTCACTAAGGCCGGCAGGTGGTGGAAGGAAGGGCATCTGTTATTTTGCCAATGGACAATTCCTGTCAAACTGAACGTTGGTGTTCCATCAACTTCATGTACGATTAAAATCTGATGAATTATGAATGAAAAATAACCATAAAAATTTGTAGTTTTGGGTACAGCCGACATTTTGCATACGAGTTTTTATTCTCTATGTTTTTGAATCTATGTCAATAATGTCAATATAAATGAGGTAGCTACACTAAATTTCATGAACGTCTTATGAGCCCCTACCCTGTGATTTCGCCCACAAGTCACAAAGACGGTGTGGTATTTGAGGGTGTGTTCGGAAACTAGCCCGGATATTGCCCGTCGTTGTATCATTCTCCAGTGGTCAGCCAAACAGTTTATCTCCTTGCTGTATTTCTTCTGGTTCATGCCCAATATGTGCTCAGGGAATATCAAATGCTTTCGAACCCTCTTTCGTGGTTAATATTCTGGTCCATTCATTCTGGGTTCTAATATTTTTAATGTTCTCTAATTAGCCAATTGGTTGAAAAATAACGTATTCAAGTCGAATAATCCTAATTTCAAACGTAGAATCTAAATGAAGGACATAAATCCATGCTGTAATAAAATATTATTTGTCTATCAGTCTATAATATCTACACTGAATGGCTTTGTCGATATACTGAATTTCTGATCAATGTATTGCTTTGAATGTACTGTACTCTAGAAGTCCGAAAAGTATATCTGAGTATTATCCATGTATACATTGGTATCTTGACGATGATATTGTATTTGTGTTTACTGTGGTGTATCTCACTCAAAAGTACAATGCCAGCAGAGAGTATGTAGCTTAATTGTAATGAGACTGTGAATATCAGAAGGTCGAGTCTCTTTCACATTTCTTTGCTTTATTCACAGCTATAGTGAAATCATTCAAAATTGTATACTAAGCAATTCATTGTTAATTTATTCATAGTGAAAGTTAAAACAACCAATCTCTCGTTCACAAATCATGTCTCATTAATTCTTTTAAATGTCACCGGATGGCTTAATTGCGGGGTAATCACCTACAACTGCAAAGTGCCATTCTCGAACGCTATCATTTTGTATGAATCACATCTACTTCATCATTATCACATCGACAGCTCATTGTGAACACTGGCTTCTTTCAGACGTTCTATATTTAGATCAAGGTTCCTTCAATTTCGATCTCCCATGGGTTTGTATGTCTTGCCTCACACATCCTCCTCCCCCCACTCCACCAACTTCCCTACTTCCTTCTGATATGGCACTGGAGATATTTTTTTTGCCAGTCTGTCGTCTTGATACGTTGTAATAACCCAACCTATTCCAGACTTCTGATGTTAATAGCTGTGGGAATATCTGTTTCATTAAACAACTCGTGATGTTTAAAGTTGTAACTTCCTCTCCACAACACGTTTCATTATGGGCCACGTAACTGTACCTTAATAATTTACTTTCGAGTACACCCGATAATTTTTCACCAGTTTTTGACAATATCCAAGTCTTAAAAACACATGGCAGCTGTGATCTCTCTGGAGTATTCTTGATATCTGTTGGTTTGAAAATCTTCCTCAAAGCAAGATTCTAGGAATTGTATCAACTCGAGATCTAGAAATGTTGGGGCTGGCTGTACTGAACGCGATAAAGCCGTATATCTCCCACCTGGTGCACACTTCAATCTCTGCTGTGAACTATGAGTACAAAATTAACTTTTCAGTAGGGTTGCACGTTAACGAGCCTGCAGCTGGAGTGAACACTTTCTTACTGATGTATTGACTGACTCCTGAGTTCTCTGAGATGAACTTGCTAGGTTTCACAGAAGTTATATATGTGTAAAATATACCCCCCTCTCCCCAGAAGTTGTTTTGAAGTTGTTTGAAACACGTGCTTCCATAACTATTTGTTTAATTAATTGCATATAAGTTGGTATACGACAATGTAATGTTATGTATGGGCCCAATGACCACTAGTCTTTCAGGCAGGGGCCGATGTTAGGCCCCTTTAAACAACAAGCATCATCTTTCAGGCAGGAATGAAAATCATCATCAACATCGATATCTGTATGTCATATATTGCCCATATTTATTAAAATTAGTCATGAGGACATAAACATGAAGTGAAGATATTTAATACGTCATTAAAATGTTTTCTTCAAATGCGAAGTTATACATTTCCCTATTTGGAAGTAAGGGACTGTACTACAGAGATGTTTCCTTAGAGGGAACGTTAAATGAACAAAGAAGGTAATCTAATGAAATAGAGAGAGGGAGAATGACGATATTTAATTTAAATATTCTACAGAGAGATGATATTGGCAAAGTTTCCCTTATTATCTCTCCCATTTTGAACTCTCCATTCCTATGTGCATCTTTTAGATATATGTGGAACATAAGGAAAATTGAACATGATGTAACGTCATCCTAAAAGGATTCACACTGTCTTCATGGGAAGATACTTTGAAGAAAGAACCAAATAAATTATTTTCTCCTTTATTTTAGGAGCGTTGTCCATCAAGAATTGTGAATTGTAATTGATAATGTTTCTTCTTTCACATCTCTCAGATTGCTGTAGTTAACCTGGCAACGGTCGCGCCTTTGGTGCATCTTAATGTGGTGGAGGTGGGTCACTCTGACCCACAAATTATATTGTTTGATTTGCTTTATATAACATGTTATATTTTATAAAATTCTTCGAGCATATTAATTAACAGTGTATTTATAATAAGAAAATATCCACACCATTATTTTAATCATTATAATACAGTTACAAATGTGTTATTGAAGAATTATTACAAAATATACACCTGTTTCAAAAATTCACCAAACTTTCTCAAAAATAAAGTGATTTTCTTACGAAATATGGAGATGACAGAAAACTTTATACGAATCCAGCTTATTGTTGGGGAAAGCAATCCAGGTAATGTAGGCAGGTCAGTTGCCGATGGTTTCCACACACGTACTGCTTGCAGATGGCACAGTTTGGTAACATTTGTTCTTAGTTCTGGGGCATAGTGCACATCTCTTCTGTTCTTCAGGGATCTTTAAGGCTGCATTATTTCTGATCTTAGCTTACGGCTTATGAGATGCTTGTCTTTGTTATTCCATGAATAGGCCTAGACATCTACTGACTTTATAGTTGTGAAATACATAAGGCGAAAGAATGCTGTTAGGGGCCATATGTTTTCTTCCCACCGAATACATTTCTACATATATATTAAGTGAGGAATATTTACTCGAACGAAAACGGTCGCGGTGGGTCGTGATGACTTGCAAATAACTTTTCTCGACAACTCGTAATTTCGAACTGATTGGTGAATACTTCGTTGTGTACAGTGATGTGAGCTGGAAAGGTAATAAGGGGGACGGCTGCAGTGTCACCATTGGTGTTGGTGGTGCTGGTGTTGGGCTTACAGAAATATAAGCATGCGTGTCATAGTGACCCAGTGCGACCATTCTCGGGTTAAGAGACGTTGTAGAATTGCAGTTTTATCCCGCTGACGTTTTATAACGGGACCAAGCCGAAATAACGGAGTTGTCGCATTCAGAAACTCTCAAAAGCCTCGAACTTCAACTAGGATCGATCCCCTATTCTGGGAGCAGGAGGATGAATGTTTAAAATTCAAAACAAGAAACATATTGCAATGAGGGGAAATGGATATTTATTATCCTGATAAAATCGTCATTTGTTTCGAGTTTACGGTGAATGTGAAGGATTTATGGATATAGTCTTTACAATGGAACACAATAAATAAAAGTAAAACAAAGCGAGCGGAATGTTGTCAATGAAGCGTGGTGAAGGAGACATGAGACTCATAAATGAAATCTGAACACCCTGCACCCCTGCAGCTAAGCCCACGCGATTACTGAGGGACTTAGTCAAGTGCCCAGAGGTTTTGAATCGTTAAACATTTACCCATATGTTCCGTGTAGTGTTTGTTTGAAACCACTGCGGTCTATAAATATTTCAGGTATATTTCTCAAGTGGAACTTTCAACTGGTTGGCTGAGTCGTTAGCGTCCTACGCTTCGATTCCCGGTCGGGTCGGGATCTTTAATTACTTCTGATTAATTCTTCTGGCTGGAGGAATGGGTGTTTGTGTCCGTGCCAATACTCTCCTCGTCATATTCACACAACACACAACACTACAAACCACCACACAGTGTTGGCGTCAGGAAGTGCATCCGGCCTAAATCAGGTCCCAATCTATATGTGCAACGCACTTAGTACCCGCGACACCACAGGTGTAAGAAAGAACGGTAGAATAATAATAAGAAAAAATGAAAAATGGAAACCTACAACCTGTTTTCCAGTAATTGACCGGGTCAGGGATGGAATGAATGAAACATATATAGGCTGTTATTACGATGGGGTCGCCACTCCCAAGGTGATTTATTAATGAGTGATAAATGCTATGAAATGATATTGGACAGTGTTGCTGGAATGAAAGATGACAGGGAAAACCGGAGTACCCGGAGAAAAACCTGTCCCGCCTCCGCTTTGTCCAGCACAAATCTCACATGGAGTGACCGGGATTTGAACCACGGTATCCAGCGGTGAGAGGTCGACGCACTGCCGTCTGAGCCACGGAGGCTCACAATAATAAGAAGAATATTTCTCAAATGGAACCCGGGAGACAGTAGAAAACTTTATAGCAGTGACAGAGATTATATGGATGTTTTAAAAGTAAAATAACCACTGGCACGAATGTATGGGTAATGAGATTATTTAGGTCAGCTGCATACTAGAATGTTCTTTTCTGCGTTTTCTCTACAAAATCTATATATACAAAATAAGAGTTTTGTCTGTACATTGCTCAGAATTTACAAAAGGCAGACTCTCCAACGAGTGTGGGTAGCATCTACCTGCAAAATGAGTGTTACTGTAGAGGAGGATAGTATTGTGTGTGGAATGTGAGTTGCAGGGATGTTGGGAACAGTACAGACATCCAGTCCTCGAGCTATGGGAATTAACCATTTAAGGTGGTTAATTTCTCCGATCAGGCCAGGAATCGAACTCAGGGCCTTTTAAACCTAAGAGCACTATGCTGACCATTCAGCCAATGAGCTGTACCCTAATGCTATTATTGTTGCTAATATTTCCGCAAGATCAAAGTAGTGCGTGAAAGAAACATACAACTAGTTGCTTCAAATTCTAAGTTATTCCATTCACTGAATGACCCGTGGTGCCGGGAGTGTTCAGGACATGTTTCGCTCGCCTGATGCAGGTCTTCCTATGTAACTCACTGAGCTCGATAGCTGCAGTCGCTTAAGTGAGACCAGTATGCAGTATTCGGAAGATAGTAGGTTCGAACCCC
This sequence comes from Anabrus simplex, assembly GCF_040414725.1. NCBI lineage: Eukaryota > Metazoa > Arthropoda > Insecta > Orthoptera > Tettigoniidae > Anabrus > Anabrus simplex. Next base: position 1,360,033,713 of record NC_090265.1, read on the forward strand.
ACTGCGGCAGCCCTGAAAATGGTTTTCCGTGGTTTCCCATTTTCACACCAGGCAAATGCTGGGGCTGTACCTTAATTAAGGCCACGGCCGCTTCCTTCCCACTTCTAGGCCTTTCTTGTCCCATCGTCGCCATAAGACCTATCTGTGTCGGTGCGACGTAAAGCAAGTAGCAAGTAGCCTATTTAACCCCCATGGGCGGCCTGCGCATCTGAGAGTTGGATGCTGGTAATGAGGTAGGGATAGGGTGAAACCCGGTGTCGGCACATAGCCTGCTACCGTCGATTAACACCAAGGTCACTGGTTAAGGCTAAGACCTAACGTCCCCATTCGACAGACGAATCACCATAGACAGACCTGTCAATAGCGCGGAGAGGTTTTAAACTGAATCCAGGTGTTTGGCACGCTATCTAGTTATTAGAAATTGTATACCACCACCTCTTCTGCTAACATTCTAATGGTGTTTTCTTCCACCAACGCGACTATGTCTGACTACAGACTCGACGCTTTAATGATCATGACCACCAGGTGGGCTATTCTAGGTAATGATCCTGATAACTAAACTGAAAATCATGGAATAGATTTCCGATTTTCAGAATGCTAAGACTTTTTGATGGTGGCCAAATGTTACGAATAGTGTGAGGTATCCTACAAATTCAGCGAAGTTACCTGGTATCTTCTCGTGCCTGACAGCAAGAGCAATTTCATATTTAATCACACACCGCTGCCTTTCACGCTAAAAGGTTACGGCTGTAAGGCTTGCAAAGGAGATTTTCAGCTGGAGGAGGTCTTCATTCGTTTAGACAGGCAAGATGAATGACCTGGAGCTGTCTGGAGATGGAAGATACGTTGTTGCTATCGATCTCAGACTACCTTGAGAAAAATTATTGTAGTGAGTGATTTGTTTCCTCGGAATGGTACGTCAAAGATATATGTTCTGGCTTTTGTTATTAAAGCAAACATAACGTTCACATTGAAGCCAAGTCACATCATATATTCATGAATATGTCTCTATTATTTTATATAATATCGGTAAAAATATGATTCTTATATATCTACTTGCTGTAGTACCCGGCGTTGCCCGGATAGTTTCTGAATGTCTACCTTTAAGATTTGTATTACCAGTTAGTTATGTGTGAAGCGAACTTTTATAGAATTCCTTTTTGAGACGTTGATTTATGTTTTACGATCTATTATGTAGTTTTAGAATTATTTTGATGTATTTGATTTCAAGTCTTAGTAATTTTCAAGGAGATCTTTGTCCTTGTGGAAGCTCTAATTGACTGGTAAGTATTCTTTCAAACAAATAATAAGTATACAGTATGTATTTACCCGTCGTGTTCTAGATATGTACAAGATATGTACAACTGTCAATGAGACTGTCACCGTTCAGCCTTTCGACCCCAAAAGCAATGGATTAAACACGAATTCCGGTAATTTTGTACTATTTATTTTTAACCATATCTCAGCCCGAGGTAGTAAGTCATATGTGTACCAAGCTTCTTTGAGAGGCACGCTAGAATAAACACCCGTTCGGCCATAAAATGGGTCATTTTGTACATTTCTTTCAACCCGTTATAACACGCCTCCCGATTGGGACTAAGCTTTAACTTGACGGCATCCAGAGCGTCACAGTTCATCTCGGCTTCATCGAAAACTATGGAATCGACAAAAGTATTGGTCGTTTAGGATTATTTTTATCTTGGGGGCTAGGGATCTCATATCCCCACAAACGTTTTCGAGATGTCATACTTCAGTTTTGGTTGAGAGCTATGCTGGAACATACCTCCGTTATCTCAGTCATTTCGGACATTTTCTTTTTTACCTTATCTCACCCCCTATGAGAAAAGGGGCTGAACTTGGACTTTAAACAATTCGGAGTGTCACTATTCATCTCAGCGATCCTTAAAACTATGGGTTCGACACTATTTAGGATTATTTTTATATCTCATCCCCTCGCACCCCCACCCCTAGGGTCCTACGGTTGTCACACCTCCATGCAGTTTGTCTCCCGATAGTAAGTCGTAAGTGCATAAGTGGACTAAGTTTGGTTCAAACCGTTCCAGTTGTCCCGAAAGCTATGGATTCGACACTATTTTCGGTCATGTTTATAAATTACTCCTCCCTCGTTCCCCACTGCAAAGGGGGCTGAAATTGAACTTTTTAAATAAGTCTGGAGTATAACTATTCATCTCAGAGACCCTGTAAACAATGGATTCGAGAATATTTTCGATTATTTTTGTATCTCATTCCCCATTCGCCCCCTCCTCTCCCGCGAAGGAGGCTGAACTTGGACTTTTAAAACGTCCGGAGTGTCACCATTCATCTCTGTGAACCGGAAAACTACGGATTCGGCACTATTTTTAATTATTCTTGTACCTCGCTCCAGCCTCACTCCCCACCACAAAAGGGACTAAAGATGGTCTTTAAAAAATCTGGAGTGTCACTATTCATCTCACCGACCCCGAAAACTATGAGTTCGACACTACTTCCGATCATTTATATATATCACTCCCCCCCTTGCCCCCTAGTGCAAATGGGGCTGAAATTGAACTTTAAAAATATCCGGAGTGTCACTATTCATCTCAGCGACCGCGAAAAGTGTGGATAAACTAAACTAAAAAACTACTGGACCGATTTCGCTGAAATTTTCACAATTTGTTCTTATTA